>NC_042629.1:18095001-18776990 GCF_901001135.1 Rhinatrema bivittatum
TGATTTTTTTCACGATAAATCAGTGGAATTTCTATTGTATCGCACTCTTTAATGATTAATGACGATTTAAAAAAATATCAGACGATATTTTAAATCATCAAAAAACGATTCACATCCCTAGTATACATGTCCTTGCATCGTCATGTGCAAATGTTGAATAAGGAAATGGTGGGGAGGTTTAGGAGCAGTCCAGGGCGGAGTTCAGTAGTACATACACGAGTTGCTATTTTGTAAGCCACCTTTTCCGTACGCTTTTACACCTGCCAATGGAAATTTTTGAATAGAAGGTCTGGGTGGACTGGTGGGGGTTCAGGATGAAGTGCTAGAGGTGGCCCGGTGGAGGTATCGGCAAATTGGTGATTTTAAGAACACTCACAAGTATTTTCAGAAGCGACGTATATGCATACTTTATAAACTACCTGCCGCCATGTTTAATTCTGGGTTATTATGCTCACGCTATTATAATTATTACACCTGTAAAATGTATTGCATATTTTTATAAAATGGGTAGGTAAAGTATGCATGCTCCTACATTAGAAAAGCACACATGTAATGAAACATATGCACATAATTTCAAGGCAGAAATACGTAATATTCTATAAACTGTGGCTCCCATATAAATCTCAGTGCATCCCAAGTGTGCAAATGGTGTACAGTAGACACAGTATTGAAAGTCATGTCCTATGTGAGCAGAGAGAAAAGCAGAACAGGTCATTGTAATATTTACAAAATAGGATATAAAGGCTTGGCCTAATCCTTGCATATTGAAAAGAGATCTTTACACACAGGAAACTCCTATCCTCCCACTAACATCTCCAACTTCTCCCAACATTTGCCTTTTCTGCTTGTTATTGCGAGGATTGTATGGCTTTTATTAATCAGATATAGACTACTAGTTTAATTTTAATCACTTCTAAAAGCACCAGCAACCTCATTACTTAAAAACAGCAAGGCTAAATACAGTATCCAAATACAAACCATTTTAATCCATTGCTACAATCAATATTTTATGTTAAGATATTAGAAGTGCTGCTAATGTGCCACAGTGTCCATGTTTCAGCAAGTCATATTACTACTGCTGATTCTTGTTCATAATTGTTTTTGGTAAAGAGCCTTGAAACTGATCCATTAGCAGATTATTTTGAGATCTTATTGTACCTTGAGATATAATGCAATTTACTAGGACCAGGGCAATGAGATAATATAGAAGGGAGCAATTCCTGGAATGCTTTTCTTTGTTTTTCACTTTCTGAGCACAGAAGAGAATTCCTTCCCTCAGCTACTTCCAACTTTTCATGGTAGGGGCACTTTTCAAATTCATTGGGAACCTGCAAGTTAATTTTCAAAGGGGGAACACCCTGTGGAGTTTCCCTTTAAAATTCTGGGACCAGCAGGAACCCCGGCACAAAAATACCCACAAAATTAGTACCTGTTTCATAGGAGGTCCAAATAAAATGTAAGACCGTACAAGCAGAGATTTCAAAATGAAATCCCCTTCCTGCCCTAGACCAACCCTTGTCCCCTTTAGATGGAGCCAAACGTATGCTGTACAACCATGCATGCACTTTGGGTTGCATGGGGGGGAGGGGGGTGGGTGGGTGTTCAGATGCTGCAGTGTAGCTGTGCTAATCATCATTAATATGGCGAGATATCTTTGAAAACTGTGCACGTCAACTTTACCATATACATGTATGCAGGATTACTTTCAGGTGGTGAGGATCATAGACTGTAATTTGGGATGGATAAATGCTCTTATCCAGACTAATCCTAGGGAGTTGTAGGGTGCGAAACCCAGGTAGGATCAGCTGGAAGGAGTCCCCTGAGACTGAAGAGCGGTCAGCTGTCCATCTCATCTGCTGATGTACCTCTTGCCCCATCCCTATCCAATCTCTCACTCCCAATTGCCCTGAAAATGTTACTTAAGAGGCACTGCATTACTATCTCCTTCAGTAGGTGGACTACTGGGTGACTTTGGCAATATAAATTGTAAATTGCCTCTAGTTCTGCCGTGTTGTTGTTAGTGAGCCCAGCACCCCATATGTGTAGCACTACAGTTAAGGAACCCAATGATATTACCCCAAAAGATCATCAAGCCAGAAGGCTGTGCCTCCATATACCATGTGATCTAAGGGCTGCTGCTGGCATTGCCCTTTAAAGAGGGAGTCAGAGGAGGAAAGCGAAGATCATTCCTGTGGAACTCACTAGCAGAAGCGGCAGACTGAAGAGAAAACCCCTCTGCAAGGAATCGGTTGTGGTGGTTCCAGGAAAGGTAGCAGAGCCAAACACATACAAAGGTAGTGATGAGCAATCTGAAGGAGAAAGTCCTGCAATGAAGGTGTCCATGTAGCAGGTGAGTGGTGGGGCAGTGGGGGAGGGGAGCGAAAGGGTCCTGGCCAGCCTGTGCTTCTCTCTTGAGCCCACAGAGTTACAGCTGCCCCATCGTGCCTAGTCAACCAAGGTGCTGATTAGTCACTGCAGCCAAACCTCGACGCACCATGGGCTCTGCTCTGCCATCAGGGGCAGATATTGCACTGCCATTTGGATGAACTGGGGGAGGGGAGCCAGGCCATGTGGCTCTAAGTTTTTTTTGTGGTGCTTAACTTTTTGTAAAGTTATGTGCGGTGACAAAAATGAGAATTCTGGAGGTTGTGTCTGATGGCTACCTAATGAGAACTAAGAGAAAAGGAAGAAAGATAGCATGATAATGGCCATTAGACCTTTCTCATTGACAGGTACTGCAAATACAGAAGCAGTTTCCCTTAGCTACTGTATGTCACTGGCTCATCAGAAAGAGGACCAGGAAATCCCAGTTGAATAAGTACACCTAGAAGCTCAATGTACTGGTTTAGAGCAGTATAATTATATAATGAGCTAGAAGCGAACCAGGGACGGAGATGCATGCAACAATATTTTGGTTTTGTCTTCAAATACTAAATGATTTTCTAAAGCACTGGAAAAAAAATGCTATAATAGTTATTATGGCCAGGATAGCTACAGTCTCAATCCCAATAAGCACTAAACTAAAATACTATTGTCCCATGCCATTACACACACAGAGAAATTCAGACATATGTTTTGTATATGTAAATGTATTTTCCAATCTTTCAGTTATTATGTGAACCGGTATGATGTCCCCACTAATGCCGGTATATAAAAGTTTCTAAATAAATAAATAAATAAATAAATAAATGTTTTGGTTGCAGCAATAAAAGATGAACATAAGACCAGAATTACAGCAATTTACAACCAACCTGTAGTGTAATACCATGCGCTGAAAGCGATTTCCTATGCATATGTATTTACAAAACTATTTAAAATAGTTATATACAAAGTGTACATTCAAAACTGGAAGTATGTTATTTAGGCTGAATACAGTGCATGACCCACCCTAAACTGAGTTGTAATTTAAAAATTATTTAAGTAGAAAATATGTAGCTAAACTGAGTCAGGATTTAGAACCAATGTCTCAGAATAGCTGCATTATTTCAATTTTAATGAAACTTGTCAGTAAGGATTCTAAACTGAATTTCCTTTTAAGTCTCTTAAATGAAAAAAAAAGTGCATTTGTCCTGTATATCATATTCATCATCAGTCATAACCAAGTATTCATTCTCAAGAGAGATAATAGATTCAGAAAGCCTGGAGGAATGGAAGATTGTCATTCAATGCAGATGAGTTTCAGTAATATTCTTATCATGAAAAATTGGGTTGGGGGGAAAAAACCAAGTAAGGTTTGCAATCAAGTTGCTGTAGCTATATTTAATTAAAATGGACTGCGTTAACCTTTCTTTAAAATTCAAATAGGTTAAAATAGCAAATTAAACATATCACTGTTTTGTATTTAACTTAATTGAAATTCAGAGGAATTGCTTTTAATAAGGTTACTACATAAAATTTGGTACAATAAAGTGTTTCTTAATTGAACACTTTGAAAGTTAACTGAGAGAAAAGGTTTGATGAAAGTCAAGTGTAAGTCGGTGTAATAATGTCAATGATGAATTTTACTTTGGCTGAAGCAATTAGTTAATCAAAAAATGCATTTCATTATGCTGGACTGCTGGGGCGGCCACTTCTTTTCAGGGCTAAACTGGTCACAAATTGATGTTTGCTGCGGCACTTTATTTCTGCCAATAGCCCACTACCACCATTGTATGTTTTCAGCTTGGTGGGGTTTTAGCAACAAGACCAAATGATGTGGGGCAATAGTCGGGAAAGCCTTCTGCCCCCAAAAAGGTGAGGACGGACTGCGATATAGGTCTATAGGAGTAATCAATAATGTAACGTATTTAAAAAATGTTTGGTTCATTTGAATTAGTTGTGTTTGTAACAGTCTGTGATCAATGGGAGGACTTGCAACTTTGGAGACAATGCACTACTTCATGTGAGAACTTTGAATTCCACTTAGATTTGTTAGCAGGATGAAAATAGGGTATCTAAGCACAGAGAATGCACATAAGCAACTGCCTGAGCATTACACCTATTGTTAGCTGCCAATTTGAGTAGGTATCAAAGACTGGTACAACAACAGTTGGCTACTACTATTATGTTTATGTAGAAGTTGTTACGGTCTGGGTGTGGATCCTTGGGCCGACCGGCAAGATGACGGTCGGAAGGCAGACACACTCAGCAAGGGAAGGATCTTCACCTGGAAACCCGTGACCCTACCAGAGAAGCTGTTAAGGCCCGGGTCGCTAGGACTTAGGTGGCTTCGCCCTGGAAGTCCGAGGTCCCCCCAGGAGGAGCCCGTAGGGACCCGGACCGCTGGGACTTAGGAGAGTCACTGGCGTGAAGGAAAACCTGGAGCGGACTGGGGTCAGGACTGGCAGCAGACAGGCAGAATTGAGAGACAAACCAGGATCAGGACAGGCGGCAGTCAGGCAGAATCGTGAGACAAACCAGGATCAGGACAGGCAGCAATCAGGCAGAATCGTGAGACAAACCAGGATCAGGACAGGCAGCAATCAGGCAGAATCGTGAGACAAACCAAGATCAGGAACACAGGAACTCAGGAACAGCAACTACTCTCTCCAAAGAGTGACCACGTTGCAAGGCAAAGCTGAGGAGCCAGGTGCCGGTTTAAATAGTCTGCCGGCGTCTGACATCAAGAGAGGGGCGGTTCAGCACTTCCGGGTGCTGGACCTACAAAGGCTGGCTCTTCGCGCGCGCGTTCCCCAGCAGGGGGAGGGGCCGAGTACAGGACACGAGGGAGACGCTGCTGCCATGCGGCCAGGAAGGCCTCTTGCCACGCGGCTCGGGGTGCGGTTGGGGAGCCCGGAGGCCAGGTAAGGACCCGGTCGCCGCGCAGGCGACTGGGGTCGCAACAGAAGTGGCATGATTTGATCCCCACTAAATGGACCTTGTTTGCTACCAGGTAACTTGTGAATCTCCACTGCAAACTGGCCTGTTGGAAAAATTGCCCTCCTTCAGCTAAAAGTATGCACCAGCTTTTAGCTGGGTTAAAGAGAGGAGATCCAAGCAGTGTGTTCAGCTAGAGGGGAATACATCTGTGTGCAGTCATGAAATTTTCAAAAGCACCTGCTCTTTCATTCCCTCTCTTCAGCTGCCCACGCAAATAGATAGGGAGAAGGGGACAGAGTCTTTATCTGTTGTGCTGACAGCAGGCATCTCTGAAAAGAGGAGAACACTGGAACCACAGACATTTTAAAATATCTCAGCACTGCTGACTAAAAACATCACTTCTTCTGACAGTACTTAGCTGATGGGCTACAGCTGTACCAGTATCCCTGGATGACAAGAGGAAGCACAATCTGGTGATACCACAGGACATGGGATAGCTGGGCTGGCACCAGGGTACAGCTTCCCTGAAATCAAATGGCTCTAGAGAGGTTGGTTAGCTGGTGGCTGGCTACCATCCAACAAGGACATGGAATATGAAGTAATTGAATGTTCAGGCAGAAAAGCTCACTAGTTTTGGAGAACAACCTCACTAAGGCCTGGATTTATCAAAATGCACTAAATATTGTCTGTGATAGGAAAAGGGGTATGTTTTATGGTAATAGCAATTTATCATGCTATCTTAGCATAGGTATTACTTTGATAACTTTTTTACACTTTGTGATAAGTGCCAGAATTGTTGTATTTCCTATGTACAACCACTGGGGGGACACCATTTTAAGCTCCTAGAGAGCCAGTCTAGCTGTCAGGGTCTATCTATAACCACAGGGGGGGGGGGGGGGAAGAGTGAGAGAGAGAGCCTAGCTATAATGCTCTCATACTAGGTAGCTATTTATACCCCTATATGATGCCTACCTAGTCACTCGAGGTGAGGTTTAGGTATTAGTGTAGGGGATTAGGGGACACTTTGACATTCCAAGTGAGATTCACGAACAGAACAGTGGTCTCTTGTGAAGATTTGATGACCTTCGGAGTGAGGAAACTCACCCAAAGATGAGATGTGTGCGATGTTCTCTTAACCTAGCTTGATGGACTCTCTACCTGGGTAACATCAAGCTAGGTTGAGAGAACATCGCACACATCTCATCTTTGTGTGAGTTTCCTCACTTCGAAGGTCATCAAATCTACAAATTTGCAAAAGCATCACAAAGTGCAATAAAGCCCTATCACACAAATGAAAAAGGTATAGTTAAAGCCATGCAATAGGGCTTTGCAAATCATGAAGCTTGGCCACAAACTCCTCCACTTTTTTCTAATTTGCATCAAACTATGTGTTAAAGACATTTTTTGCATGTGAAAACGCCATATAGCAGTTTGATAAATGACCCTCTAACTTTGGTAATTGATTATATTAGACAGCTTAATGGTAAAGGGTAGAGAATTGGGGATGGCAGATGAATGTTGTTCATGCATGGGAATTTGTATTGGTATCTTTATAGGATGGTAAAGAAACAGGAAGGCTTAAACTGATGAATAAAGAGTAACATCTTTCATGCGGTCAAGCTGGCAGCTGGAACATATCTTTGACAGTGCGCATTTTTATACATGGGCAAACTGGTCCAACTGGTGTTCATCTGGTGTCATCTGCTTAGTTTGAGTGATAGAAACATAGAAATGACGGCAGAAGAAGACCAAACTACCCATCCATTCTGCCCAGCAAGTTTTGCACTTTATGAGAAAAAAAAAACTTATCGGTTACTCTTGGCTCTTAGTAACCTTTTGGTTCTATTTCCCTTCCACCCCCACCATTAATGTAGAGAGCAGTGTTGGAACTGCATCTAAGTGAAATATCTAGCTTAATTAGTTAGGGGTAGTAACTGCCGCAATAAGCAAGCTACACCCATGCTTATTTGTTTACCCAGACTATGTAATTCAGTCCTTGTTGGTTGTTGTCTGTATATAGATCCACTTTTCTTCATTCCCCCTGCCGTTGAAGCAGAGAGTTATGCTGGATATGCATTGAAAGTGAAGTATCAGACTTTCTCCCCTGCCATTGAAGCAGAGAGCTATGCTGCATATGCGTAAAGTATCAGTCTTTCTCCCCTGCCGTTGAAGCAGTGATGTAACTTAAGTCTCTTATTACCAAGATTTATCATAGTAACATTCATACAGGGCCAGATTTTAAAAACAGCGCGAGGGCGTAGCCGCGCGCATGTTATAAAATCCGGGGTCGGCGCGTGCAAGGGGGTGCACACTTGTGCACCTTGCGTGTGCTGAGCCCTAGGGGAGCCCCAATGGCTTTCCCCGTTCCCTCTGCCCCCTACCTTCCCCTCCCTTCAGCTAGCTAACCCGCCCCCCAGCCCTAACTATAACCCCCTCCTGACCTTTATCTTGAAAGTTACACCTGCCTCTGGGCAGGTGTAACTTGCACGTGCCGGCCGGCTGCCGGTGCGCCATCCCTTGGCACGGCAGCTGTGCCTGAGACCTCAGTCCCGCCCCTGGGATGCCTCTGGGCGGTGCCCTGCCCATGGCCCCGCCCACAGAACACCCCTTTTTGCAAGCCCCGGGACATACGCGTGTCCCGGGGCTTGCGCGCACCACCGAGCCTATGCAAAATAGGCTCGGCACGCACAGGGGCAGATTTTCTCAGGTTACGTGTGTATGTTACGCGCGTAACCTTTGAAAATTTGCCCCACAGTGTAGAGGGATCATTATATATGGAGATAAATATGGAGAGAGAAGTAGATATAGAATCATATTTACCCTATGACAATGGAAATCAATTATTTTGGTATGTTTTCATGTGATGGAATCTGTACTTGTATTTTTTTTTATACTTCTGATTATTAAGAACATAAGAAGTTGCCATGCTGGGTCAGACCAAGGATCCATCAAGCCCGGCATCCTGTTTCCAGCAGTAGTGAATCTAGGATACAAGTACCTGGCAAGTACCCAAACATTAAATAGATCCCATGCTACTAATGCTGATAATAAGCAGTGGCTATTTCCTAAGTAAACTTGACTAATAGTTTATGGACTTCTCCTCCAGGAGCTTGTCTAAACCTTTTTAAACCCAGATAGGCTAATTCCTTAACTGCATCATCTGCATCATCCAAAACTTAATTATACATTGAGTGAAAACATTTTATTCCAATTTGTTTTAAATGTGCTACTTGCTAACTGCTCTTTTGCACATCAACTCGTGATCTAGATTCATTTTGATATGGACTAATGAGCAACAGTAAATCACTGTAAAGGAAACGGTTTTGCAATAACAAGAGTCGCTTCTCAACATTAATGGGAGGTGGGTGTACAAGGTCTGCAGCCGCTAGAAAGGTATTTCCTCCTTGCCCTTCCCCCTGTAATTCAAGTTATCATATGGGGATTTTGGCTCTCTGGTAGACAGAGAAGAGGGACATATTATGAGTCAAGTATTAGTGGTGGGTGCATGGGAGGTGCCTGCAGCAAATCGGGCTGTCCTTATACCTAACCTCTTTATTGTGATTGTATTTGTTACCTTTGATGCAGCTGGAAGCGGTTAATCAAGGCCAATTTCGAGGTGTTTAATTGTGTAAAAGCTCCCGAGGTATGTAAACAGTGCATCAGCACCCCCCTTCCCTGCTGCATTAGCAGTGCTTGTCTGAGCATGGTGGAGGGACCCCCCTCTCTGGGACATGGGGATGTGCTAAGTTTCCTGGCAGGAAATCACCAGAGGCATGTGGCGGAGTTGTTACCCAGACACTGGATGGGGAGAGAAGAGTGCCCTTGTTAGAGCAAATTATTCACTAAAACTGGCTCAGGGGGTTTTGTTTGAACCCTCTGTTAGCACTGCCTACCCTTTGTGATTCGATTGGTTGTGTAGAATATTGTCTCCAATTCAGCTCTTCTGTATCTGAACCTTCTATTACAAACATGTCTGTATTCTGCAGTTTTAAATTACTAACTAATGTAATTGCTGGTGTACCACACTGAATCATTGCTATGGAATTCTATTAAAGGGTAAGAATAATATATTTTTCGTTTTTCAATCACTGACTTTAATTAGTGTGTGATTATAGCCTATTCATTTTCTGAATAATCTACATTACAAATGAATTTCACTTCCCAGAGTAGACTACTGAGTTAGTCTGATGCATACAGTAAGTTTGTAGCTAAATTTCTGTTTAGCTTCTTCGGTTCTGGATCTGCAATTTCCAATACATAAAATGGAGAAAATTCTTTTTCAGATTAAATAGTTTAATAGACCAAATCATATTAATTTGGTTTAGCTTGCCAGCCCTTCAGTTCTCTTTTATTTAACCAGTTAAAGATCCACCATGCTTGGGCTATTGAAATGGGATTTATTTATTTATTTATATATTTATTTTTAGCAATGCTGAACTTGTTTTAGTATTTTGTGTGTATGGGAGATCATTTATTTATTGACCTAATGCATGCTCTGAGTTCCAGAAAATACTGTCATTTTTATTTCTCTCATCACTAGAAACATTTTTCAAAAATTTGTATATTGAAAGGGAGCTTTTTAAAATGTGAAATACAGTGAGAGGACCAAAGAACCTTAGTGAAAATTGTATTTCTTTAAAACAGATTTAAAAAACCCTTTAAAATAAAATAAAATGAATAAAACAACACACACACCTATGCAACAGTCTCCTGATTTCTCCAAAAGTACTCCATATGCAAACACATATACAAAACAAACAAATAAATAAATAAATGCTAGGTTTGCTTACTGGGGGGAGGGGTGGGATGGAAATCTGGTTTTTAGTGCAAAATCCAGAAAAAGATTAAAGACCTGATCTACTAATCTGAGCTTATCATGAGGATTGACACAGGCATATATCTGACAATTAGCATGTTGTTAAAACTACTCCCTTTCTGGCAAAATGCAGCAATATCTTAACATGATCATCTGGTAGAATGGTTTCTTAAAATTACAGTATTTGAAAAGCAATTTTCAGTATGGCAAGATTGTTTGGAAATTTGTATGAAATGTGACTCTGAATTGTTGCAATTTTCTGTGCAACCAAAAAGAAACAATGCTTTGTATACTGTCAAAGACAGAGATTTGGAAAAATCTCCCTCTCTCCCTCCCTCTCTCTCCCTCTCTGTATATATATATATATATATATATATATATATATATATATATATATATATATATATCTTTTAATATGTAAACAGGTTAACAACTACAGCCCATCTCTAGCAATAAATGCATGGCAGCATACATAGATTGCAAGCATAATGACTGCCATTAATGAGTGCCTATTTTTCCTAGGGGCAATTTAATGAAAATAAATTTTTAAAGACTCCTTTATACTACTTTTAGACATTTGTTTTCTGCACCAGCTAAAATCCTAAGGATTACATTCCTTCTCTATACAGGGCTGGACTAAAGCACCCTATGCACATAAAGCCAGCCTAGTTTTTTTTTTCCTGCTACACGTCCAGAGCAAGACATTTGACTCTTTTGTATGTTATCTCAGTGATGGAAGCATCTTTTTCAGTGGCTTTGTTCTTTGACCTTTAGGTTTCCCTTTTTAATTTGAAAGAGCTATAATTTTTCTCTAGTGTGGCAGGTGTAGTCTATTTTATTAAATTCTTAATAAGTCTGAGAAGAGTAAGGGCTTTTGTGTATTAGAAGCAGAAATTGCTGGACTGTTGGCTTGGTGACAGGAGATAGGTACAGTCGGTGGCACTATCCCTTATGAATAAGCAAAAATCAATGTTTGATGCTCGTTTAGCACCACTGAAGACTTCATATATAGGCAACACCATAAGACTAGCAAAGGACTTGGGCCAAGTGCTTGCTTTGCCAGAGTCTGGTCCAGTAGAATGTCCTCACCTTGGAGCTTTTGGGAAAAGGGGCTTCAGGATGAAGGTCTGGGTGTACTTGTCTCAGGCCTCTTCTCTTCAGATGGTGTGCAAGATTAGATCATCCTTGTGTTAGCAAAGGGGGGGATGTCTCCAACTGTGTCATCAGAGGTGGGAGCCTTCCTTTGAGGTGCTGGACACATTGGTGGAGAGGGCATCCTTGGAGGTATTGGATCCATAAGACAAGGTAACATCATACGCGGTGTAAGACATAGGAGAGCCTCCCGCCAGGCTGGCAGATCTATAGCTGGTAGAAGAACAAACCATGGTGGTAGTGGTGCCAATACAGGGGAAGACAGCATCCAGGGATCCTATGGCTATCAGGGAGCAATCCATGCTGACTACAACTGGCATGGAGGCACCTGCTGAAGCATCTCCCTCCAGATAGAGGTCATAGCCTGCAATTCCTTTTACAGCATTTGCCCAAGACCCTGAATCTCCTGTCTTACACCCTGCAGCTCTTCCCACACCATTTCCTTGAGGCCCTGTATGTCTTGCCTTATAATCCAGCAAGCAGGTCTGCCAGTATTGTTTTGGAGCAATATGGGGCTCTCAGCTGAAATGCAAGGCACTTCATTAACAGCTCCTTGAGAAATTCTGGCCTCTTCCTTCTCTGCCTTTCCTCTCACCATTTTGTCCCAAGACATCAGATGTAGATGGTTCAGTATAGATAGACAAGGACTCATCCTACAACAAAGCTTTGGTATGCACCTCATCTCTTGCCACATCTTGCTTATGCTCTCACAGCTGTGGCAGTGGGGGCTGTGAACAGTCCCACTGTGCCCCCGTGAGAGAAAGCATCTCTCCACATGTAACCTTCTCCCAGGCTTCTATGCAAAACTGCAAGAGTCTGGACCAGGTTCATGTAGTTTTGTGCATCCATCCTGGTTTCCTGCATTTTTTATTTTTTTTTTTTTACATCTCTTAGTTTACTTGAGGGACTTATGTTCCCAGAGAAGGAAATTCTATGGTTGAACTCCCTCCACAGACCCTGCCAGGCCTGCCTCATAGTGCGGTTATTTTCTTTGTCCCCAGATGGGAAATAGTAGATGCTCATTCTTCACCGCCAAGACCAGCCTGGCCATGTCCCTGATAATGAAGTTTGGTGATCTTGACAGGAGGGCACCTGAACAAAACTGGAAGTTTTCAGGTAGAATTTTCCTGTTTTGGAACCAACACCTAACCCTTCTACTGAGGCTACAATATCATAAACCTTTATTTGTAGCGTTTCATAGTTTTTTTCCCCATTTTTGTTTCTTCTCCACCCATTGCAGTGACTGTTCTCTGTAGGGGACCCACAGATGACTGGTACCTTCAGAACCTGTAGCCATACACCCTGATTCCTCCTTGGGGGACCACCATTGTGTTAAAAATGTGATTTTCTCCTCTCTAGGAAGAGACCACTGCTGACTGGCAGAAAGCAGATTTGGGTATTGAACCTGGGTTGTACCTGATAATTGACATTGGGTTGTTCCTTGATGTCTCCCTTTTATCTGGCTCCTCATCTGAACTTCTTGTTCAGTCTTATAATCTCTAAAGAGAGAAAATGTGATTTTTTTTGTTTCATTAAAGGTTTTTATATGCTGTTCATAATAGAAAAACTATGTTCTAGCTTGATTCAGATCAGTATCTTTCAGTAGAGAGCTCCAAAATTTTCTTCAGCTTGTTAATGCAAGCAATTTTTTAATTATATTTGTAGAGGGGTGTTTCATAAGCTAGAAATAAGGTACGAGCAATCAAAATGTTTTATAGCTGACTACCTAAAAAAAACCAAAAACCTTAATTTTTGCAATACTTAGAGCACATTATACATCTTCCTCTTAGTATACACTTTATTCACATTATAAGGAAAATCCAAGCATTAAAGCTTTACTTTGCATGATCATGACCTTGTAGAAGACCAGTTTTCATTCTTCTATGTGCATCGTTTTACTGTTTCACCTTTGAACAATGTAAGAGTGCAATCTTTAACCAGCTGACTTACTGGGGGTCAAACACGGGTCATATGACTTGGTTGTGATTGGCCTGCCACAACCAAGTCATTGAGCTGATGATGATCAAGAATCCTAATTACAAGCAAGAAATTTCACTTTCAATAGCCATGTATTCTTAGCTTTGGCAAACTGAAAAGTAAATTAGCTGCACAAAAGATTGGGGTAGATTTTCTAAATCTACGTGCGCGCGTACTTTTGTTAGCCGCGCGTATCTTATAAAATCTGGGGTTGGCGCGCGCAAGGGGGGTGCACATTTGTGCAACTTGCACACGCAGAGCCCAGCGCGCGTTGCCCGTTCCCTCCAAGGCCGCTCCGAAATCGAAGAGGCCTCAGAGGGAACTCTCCTTCTACCCCCCCCCCCCCCGCATCTTCCCCTCCCTTCCCCTACCTAACCCACCCCCCCGGCCCTATCTAACCCTTCCCCCTACCTTTGTTGGCAAAGTTACGCTGGCCAGAGGCAGACGTAACTTTGTGCGTGCCATCACCTGACCCGGGGGCTGGTCCGGAGGCCTCGACCACACCGGCACCACACCCCCGACACGCCCCCGCCATGCCCCCCTTGCGAAGCCCCGGGACGTGCGCGCGCCGCCGAGCCTATACAAAATAGGCTCGGTGTGCGCAGGGGACTTTTAAAAGGGTTACGCGCATAACTTATGCGCGTAACCCTTTTAAAATCCGGCTGTATTTGTTATAGCATCAAATGTAGGAAAGGCCTTGAATATTAGATAAATGCTAAAGAAAAATGCTTTGAAAAGCAGGTAATTATTGATCTGTTTGTGGACATTAGTTAAACTAATGCAAAAGACATCCTTTCCCCCTCCTTTCATTCCCAATTTCTTCCTTGATCTTTTTAATTCTTTTTTTACTCAGAATCCTTTAGGTTACTGGATTTAAAGTTTGCTACAACATGGGAAGCCATTTTGAGGTCTACATTCAGACACAGTCTGGATAAAGTTAGCCAGTTAACTTTGGAAGCATATTTAACTGTACAGCCACACTATTGAATATAGCTGGCTATCTTAGGCCTTGATTCACCATTCTTTCGCAGAATGGTGAATCCTGCAAAAACAGGGGGTGGGGGGGGGGGGGGGCCTGCGAAAGCCTGCAGCCTTCGCACCACTGCGGTGCGCTGGCTGCTGGCTTTTCACCGAATAGCGACACCATAAAAGGCGTAGTTATTTGGCATGCTACTGCTGAAGATAATGTTAGTAACATTATTGCCAGCAGCGAAAACACTGCTGACTCCTCCCCTCCCCCTAATTTGCATCACATCGCATGCAAAAAGGCCCTTTTCGCATGCGATAAGGGTTTAGAAAATAACCCCCTTAATTAGTAAGCCGGCTAACTTTAGGACAGCTGTTTGACTCAAACAGACTTAGTCAACCAAGTCATTCGGCTAACTGATTTTTGGACTTAGCAGGTTAAAGGGGTCATTTTCTATTGGTATCACACGCGATAGCTTGATAGAGGGGGAGTTGGAGTGGTCGGGACCAGAAGAGGAGGAGTCGGGGCGGCTTCAGGGTGGACGCGGCAGTAACTTCACTGGCAGCGATAAGGAAAGGCCCGTTATCGCTGCCAGTAGCGTGCCCAATAGCATCACCTTTCACAGTGGAGCTATTGGGTGCGAAAGCCGTGGTGTGATGACTGCCGGCTTTCACAGGCCTGCTCCCACTTCGCCCCCGCCCCCCATTACTGCGGGATTCACAAACCTGTGCACCGATAGAAAATCCAGGCCTTAGTTAGCCAACTAATTCAATTCCTCCCAGTTACTCCCCTGGACCGCCCCTAACTATCTGACTAAATTATAGCCACCTAACTTATTTGCAAGCTACAATTTAGCCAGGTAAAGGCTGAATATAGCCGAGTAAGCCATTTAGATGGATAACTATTACATTATTTGTCTAAATGGCTTTTGAATATGGACCTCTTATTATACCGTGTGTTTGTAAATATTGTAATTTTGATTTTCTTTCCTTTAATTTATTTCCTATGATTTAAGGCATTTGTCACTTTAACTTTCTGGGTTGTAGAACTCATTCTTATAGGGGGAAGATAATTTATCATTGAAAAAAAAAATCACATTGCTAAATATCACTAACATTCATAATAGCAACCAGGGCAAGCAATCCAGAAGAAATGCTGCATGAAAATGTTCTCTTTCTCACAAAGAAATCTGAGATGGTGAATTGTCATTTCAGAATAATGAGAATACATGGCAGGAAATCCGTGAAGAATATGTACTCTGTGTTGGTACTTCATGTTCTAATGACATCTGAATAATAAATTAGACCTCTGAGTAAACTGTGTGGTTGCATTAGCAGAAATGCACAGAAATAGTTTCATTCTTGCTTAGTTGCATCCATCTCACAAAAAAAAAGACATTACTCTTAATGCAGAAATGAAAAGCATAGCAAATGAATCAAATGTACAGAATATATGAAATGATAATATTTACTGCAGTTTAAAATATTTCAGACGCAGAGGCCTATTTATTAAAAATGCACATTGAATGCAGCCATTCACGTGGTATTTAGTAAAAGGCATTCGGCTCATTGTACCTGTTTAATTTTAACCAGAGTTTCAGCCATGTCTAACCTGCTATATTTGTGGCTAAAACTCAACCTAAATCAAGCTAGTTACATTTAAGAGGGCATTTGTGTGACTGCAGCTGTACAGTCAAAGCACTTAAAATCTGTCCTTAGCAGCTAAATCAAAATCCCACCCTAGGAATGCCTTTGTCCCCACTCCATTTTGGACTTGCTAAAGTCATGCACCTTACAATTTAGGACATATAAAGGTTTTTTTTTGGTTTTTTTTACTGTAGCTGGTGGTGATAACACATGGGTGTTGCTGACCAAAGTAATATCAAGTAGCCTTATACCCTTATGAGCAATCAAGGAATTCACAATCTCCCCCACCTTTTAGATACATTTGAGTAAACAAGGAGCTTCCCCTGGAGAGTCAGTGCTTCCTAGATGCCATTGCCAGAGCAGCAGAGTCCTAGCAGAGATGTAGTCTGAGGAGGCAATGCTGAGACAGCAACAGAGAACTGCTGAGTAAGTACCTTGATATGATGTTCAAATTGAGAACTGGTGAGGCAAATTCTGGTGGAGCTGAGGATTTATTGGCGTATTCATCTGATGCACCAACTAGATCAATGCTGGAATAGATGGCTCTCCAGCTTCCATGGGCTGTCTAAGTCTGAGTACAGAGAAACCCAGGAAGAGTTGTGGTGACCTGGCTCAGTCTGAAATAAGAAAGCTATACTTACAGAACACCTTACTCCATTATGTTGCTTTACCAGAAGACCAGAATGTTAAAGTATCAACTATCTGTGGTCAGGTCACTAATTTGCAAATTTAACATTCTGCTTTAGTTAAGGATATGATTTTACATAACAAAACTGAAGTCTTAGATAATACTACTAGGAAAATAATTTATGCTTCATTAACTTTCCAAAGTAAAGACTGATCTCCCCACAACAATGTTTAAAATATTTAATCATGGAGATACTGAATCTATACTTCCTACATCTACACAATTTCAACAGAACTTCCCACTTTATTTCATTTTATTCTGAAAATGAAATAAAGTGGGAAGTTTATTTCATTTTCAGCATTTGTGTTGGGTTTTGTTTCCAAAATATAGAAGCCTCCTCCTTGGTCCATATCCCCAACCACTTACCCCCATCTGCAAGTCTAAGGTGTATAAGCGATCCCGAGTCACTCCTGCCCTGCTAGGTCTCCATCTCAAAATGGCACCAACTTGCCTGAATCAGGGCAGGAGATGGAGAGCTGGTCATATATCTCTGTATAACTGTTGTGGCTCCTGGCCACGGCAGGCCACAACTGGTCCCCCCTACCTCCTCCAACGCAGGCCGGTGCCTCCTCTGGCCGACGCGATGTGCCCTAGGGATGTGAATCGTGTCCTCGATCGTCTTAACGATCGATTTCGGCTGGGAGGGGGAGGGAATCGTATTGTTGCCGTTTGGGGGGGTAAAATATCGTGAAAATCGTTAAAAATCGTGAAAAATCGAAAAATCGAAAAATCGAAAAAACCGGCACATTAAAACCCCCTAAAACCCACCCCCGACCCTTTAAATTAAATCCCCCCCCCTCCCGAACCCCCCCCCAATAACTTAAATAACCTGCGGGTCCAGCGGCGGTCCGGAACGGCAGCGGTCCGGAACGGGCTCCTGCTCTGAATCTTGTCGTCTTCAGCCGGCGCCATTTTCCAAAATGGCGCCGAAAAATGGCGGCGGCCATAGACGAAAAAGATTGGACGGCAGGAGGTCCTTCCGGACCCCCGCTGGACTTTTGGCAAGTCTCGTGGGGGTCAGGAGGCCCCCCACAAGCTGGCCAAAAGTTCCTGGAGGTCCAGCGGGGGTCAGGGAGCGATTTCCCGCCGCGAATCGTTTTCGTACGGAAAATGGCGCCGGCAGGAGATCGACTGCAGGAGGTCGTTCAGCGAGGCGCCGGAACCCTCGCTGAACGACCTCCTGCAGTCGATCTCCTAAAACGATCGTCCTAAAACGATCGTCCTAAAACGTCCTAAAACGATTCACATCCCTAATGTGCCCCGCTCCGGGGACAGCCAACCGCGGCCTCCCATGCAGCTCTGAATGCCGCCGTCCTCCTTCCAGTGGGGCTCTCCCTAGGCGCGCGGGAGGCTCTGCCTCTTAAAGGGGCCGCGGCCAGAAACTTCAGCCCGGCCCAGATGGATGACATCAGAACTGAGGGGTATTTAAACCCTGCCTCAGTCTCCAGCTCCTTGCCTTTGCAACAGGTCGTCTCCTCGGAGTGCTGGTTGCTGTTTCCTGACATCGTCCTGCCTTCAGGTCCTGTTCCTGCTCCTGTTCCAGTCCTTGATTCCTGAGTCCAGTCCTGGCTTTTCTGCTTGTGCCTGTGTTCCTGACTCCGTTCCTCTCCTCATTCTCCAGTTCCAGTGCTTCCCTCCTCAGCTTGATTTCCTGGTTCTGACTTTGGTTCGCTTCCTCGTCTATGCTTGTCTGCTGCCCGTCTTGACCCTTGGCCTGGTTCCTCGTCTCTGCCTGTCTGTTGCCTGCCCCAGATCTTCGGATTGGACTCTTGTTCTGCACCTCTGCTGCCAGCCCTGACCCAGACTCCTGACCTTGTCTTCGCCTGCCATCACTTTTGTTCTTGTTGAGGCGACGTGCACCTAAGACCTGCCAGCCCCGGCACCCAAGGGCTCAACCTGCGGGGAACGAGGGCTGGTACAGGTGAAGCTCCAGCCGG
This sequence comes from Rhinatrema bivittatum, assembly GCF_901001135.1. Taxonomy (NCBI): domain Eukaryota; kingdom Metazoa; phylum Chordata; class Amphibia; order Gymnophiona; family Rhinatrematidae; genus Rhinatrema; species Rhinatrema bivittatum. The sequence continues at coordinate 18,113,483 of NC_042629.1, forward strand.
GTTGTCCTCACCTGTACCACCTGCTAGTGACGAGAACATTGAGGGCCGTCCCTCAGTGGTAGTTCCAACCCTCGTCCCGGTCCAAGGGTCCATGGTTCTAACAATAACAAAATGACTGTTGACCTCAGAGCTGGCCAGTACTATTTCGAGACATGGCGGTGCAGGAGTGATTGGGACCGTTCTGCCCCTTGAACCCGTAGATGGGATAAGTAGTTGGGTGGAGGTCTGTGAGAGTCCAGAGCACTGTGAGGTCCTGGCATCAGCAGTAGAGGGAAAGGAATGGGATACACCCAACATTTTTGCTTTTTAATTTGTCGTTTTTTTGGGAGGATCATTTTTATCTCATTTGTTGCATTTTAAATAAAAAAATAATAAATAAAGTGAGAACCAAAATGAAATGTAAACATGCTCAGTGCATGAGCATATAAAGGAAGTATCATGTAATGTCCCTAGCACCCACTCAGGGTTAACCTTGTGCACCCTTGGAGGGTTCCGCCAAGCACTGCTCAGGTCTGCTGCATCTGCATATGTGCTCCTACGCTGGCAATCTCTCACATGCCAACTGGATTCCTGCTTGCTTCAGAGCAAATCCCCATACACAAGCTATCAGCTGGTAGTTTCTAGGGAGACAGAAGCCCCACCAATCCAGGATTTACACAGTTCCTAGAAATGAACTTACAGACCAAATACAGAAAATATTAGAATCATTAATCAGTCCGGCACAGAGTCACCAAACTATTAACAAAAAGCAGGAAGCATGACTTGAAAAAAAAAAAAAGATTTAACTTGAAAACAATAGCAAGTAAAATAAATATTTATGCAGTAAATAACAACTAGACATTTCACTGTACTTAGCAGCGCCTGTGGAGGTCAGGAAAGGGCTGTTCTCACAAGGCCTTGGTACATAGATCTGGCCTCTCTGTGCTACCAACCAAAACTAGAAATTCTACCAATTTCAAGGCTAATTCTTTGTGAGCTGTGCCTGAAAGTCTAGTCAGGACACAAAGTATTAGCAAGTAGCTCTCTGGCCAAGACCACTGCAGGATGTTACAGTCTTATAGCTCCTAAATTTAAGGATATTAGGATTATATATATATATGCTGTCCAAGCATCAATCTGAGTGGATCTAGCATCCCAAGCCTTAGCTGTAAAGACCGAAACGCCACCTGCAAACCAGCTCAAAGGAAGTGAGCTTTCTCTGGAAAAAGCACAAGTCCTAGGAAAAAAATAAGAAATAACAATGCACATAAAACTCGTTTTTCACCAGAGAAAGGCGAGAGAAAAAAAATAGTTTAACAGAGCCCAGGGGACTATCTTGATCAAATTAATAATAATGATGATAGTGGAATATTCTCCCATTTTCATAAATTGATTTAGATTGCCTCTATTAGGAGAGCTAAGAGCCTTTTCTATTATGCCTTTAGACAAAATCTAGATATTAAAGCTTAGTAAATATGGAGCTGATATTTGAAAAAAGCTTAGCTCATCAAAATGCAATAGGGGCCGAATGTGCATTAAATGGGTCTAATGCATGCAATAAATATCGTAACAGAAGTTAGTATGAAAATGTTACATTTGTTATGCAAGTGGGAGGAGTTAATGCAAATTGGGGTCTTCTCCCATGGAATGTGGTAGTTTAACGCAGAGTAACGTGGGACTGTTTTTTGTGATAAGGGGCAAATTTGTTTTTAATTGCACAACCACAGCCATTATCGCAGGAAAGAGAGAGAGAGCAGTAATAAGGAAAATAGGACTCTATATCTAGCACTGTAGATGGGCACATTCAACTCAGGGTGGGTTTGGGTAGTGGTGTTACATACACTGTCAGAGGAATTAACTTCTAATTTGAAATCACTAAAGAATTTCTATCATTTGATCTCTATCAGAGATTTCAAATTTGCAGTTAATTCCTGTGTAAGTAACTCCACCCCCCAAACCTACTCTGAGTTGACTATGCCCATCTACAATGCTAGATATATAGAGAGTCCTATTCTCCCTATTACAGTGTGCCCTTTCTCTCGGCAGTAATATTGTATCACACTTTACGGAAATTGCCTAAGCAATGCGAAAGATAAGAAATTAGCCTAACCATTCCCATTTCTTTTATTGCGGGTACTATTTCTGCTATATTTATAGCATTTTGATGAATCTAGAGGTCAATTAAGTGCCTAGTTTGGAAAATGAATGCTAAGCACCTATTTTCCTGCTCTAACTCCACCCTTATATGCACCTATTTTTTAAGCTCCTACATTTAGGGTCCTAATGAAACTAGAAGCCCTAATTTAGGGACTTTTCCCTAGTAAATTTTCAAAAGGACCAGTTTTTCTTTTATTATCCAAAGAGGAGAGGTCTAATACATTGAGCATGCTTTGAAGCAAGAGGTGCATATTGGATGCTTCAGTGTCCCCTAGTTAAATACAGTGTCTATAACTACACATATTACTTATTTAGTTGTAACTTTTATATGTCGGATGGGACATCTGTGCACTTTCAAATGTTTGGTTTAGGTTTATAGCCTTTCTTTTAACGATCGGTTTAGAATTAGGGAAAGGATATTATACATTTCATGATTTTGAAGACCAGTAGACAAGTTATAAAATGGTATCATTAAATTTGAACTAGAAGAATATATTTCAGAGACATCCTCATGTCCTCTTCATGTCACTAGTAGAAGAGGTTTTGGATTGTTGGTTTTACTACAGTAAACACATAAATATGGTATATACATGGAGTTCTATCTCCCTCTTTTGGGCAGCCATGGAATGATTTGTTTGGGCAGCTACTTAATGACTGAGAGAAGGCCTATAGATTTCATTTGCTTCTGTACAGATATTGTTGTAAGAATAACTCCAGAATTATCCATTTGCTTTGATTTGGAGTTGAATCTTTGCAAGTCTGTAAGCTGGCCCATTGCATTTCTCATTTATCTACTAAGCCTGTATGCAAGACTAGACCTGCTGAAGTAACAGAGTAGGCAGAAAAGATGTCGGAATGGAGAATTGTTTGGAACATAGTTATGAAAATATAAGTGGATATGCTGAAAGACAGAGTGTTTAAGTGGGGAAAATGTGTAATTACTTCACAAGTAATTGCATTCACAGCTATAAATAAATTTGAGTGAATGCCGATGTATTTTACAATGAAAGACAGTCACCTTAACTTAAAAAAAAGAAATCAAGATATGGTAAATAGATGCAATAGATGTTGTAGTACAATAATTAGTGTCAGTGTTGAAACTCCACTCCCCCTTTCACATGAGATGAGTGGATTTTCACTTCCCTAGGGGCAGGAGGCAGCATTATCTTTGGCCTTGATCATGGTCTGGGAGATAGTGATGTCTTTAGCACCCAATAATTGGCCCCTAATGAAGGTCATAGGAACCAGTGGCAGCAGCATCTTCAGCCTTCAGCTGGGACCCCCGTGGTAAGAAAAGTGGGGAGGAGGAGTCTCTTAATCCTGAGCAGAGCCTGGGAGGAAACAGCAAGGATGGAGGAAAGAGAAGGCTTTGAAGGGAAAGGAAAAAACTGCACTTGGATGGGGTGGGCAGTGGAGAAAGTGAGGGGAGAGAAGGATAATGGAAGGGTATTATGGAGGAAAGAACTGCACCTGGCTGGAGTCAGGGAGGATACTGAGAGGCACATTGGGGTGGTGTGCGCACTCCTTTAACCTCTGCCTTGCCCTTCCTTCCCCCCAATAAACTATCAGGAGGGAAAGACTCAGGGACTCGGGAGTGCATTTTGTTCTGGCAAATAAATCCTGGAGGAATTTTCAAACCCCTGGATCATTGTTGTTACCTCAGTAACTTTTCAGCCCATGAAATTAGTGCAATACTTAATCTGATCACCAGAGTAAAAAAAAAAGAAAAAGTGAAATCCAGATAATTATATGATAGCTCCAGACTCCCCAGTTTTTTTTAGTCAAGTCTAATGAGCAGGATCAAATATTCTAGTATACTAGCACCGAATGTGCTGTGGGATTCTGAAGTATAGTGGACAATTTCACATTTCGTCTTTAGGCCTTTGTGTGTTGCATTTTTGCTAATGTAGTTTTATTCAAGTAGTATTTTCATTATCACATGCTCTAATGCACATTAAAATGTCTGTCACTGGCATGCTAAGCTGTGCAGTAACCTAATAAATAAGCCTTTTAAATCCTATATTACACAGTATAACACTTAAGGGGTTTCGTTTTTGTTAAAAGTAAAGCTTAAGTAGATTGTAGCTGTTTCTATCCAGTAATTATTGTCTCAAATACTGGTTAGAAGTTAATGAAATAGAATAAATTGTATTATATTTAATGTGAGGTCAATATTTAAAGGCTTTCTCTGGCTAACAATTGGAGAATGAAAGCCAATAATTGAATATTTCTCCCCCACCAAGGGGGCGATTTTAAGACCCGCGCGCACATTTTATAGCGAGCACGCGTCGGTGCGAGTGTTATAAAATATAATATCTGCATACACTTGTGCGGCGGATTTTAACACCACCAGTATTTGCACACGTGGCCCTTTGAAAATCGACCCTCAAGTGGATAAATTTTGGGCACACAAAATTAATGTGCATAGAAAGAGGTGGTGCTCACCGGCTCACTTTAGCAGGTGAGCGCAGATAATGCACAGTGTCTGGCTAAAGTTATGCGCATATCTAATCAGAAGAATAGGTGTCTAAAAGTTATCTGGGTAAAGTACGGATATATTCAGGAGCAGATTTTATGCGTGCCTAAGTCCTGCTGAAAACTTACGTGCAAGCTCTCTGAATATATGTAAATACATATAAACAATAGAGAGATTGATATTCAGAGAGCTTGTATCACTTTATGCATATATATAGATAGATAGATAGATAGATAGATAGATAGATAGATATATACACACACACACACGTACATACACGGATCATTCAAGACATGAGCTGTATTTGCACACACAAGTTAGAATCACCTCTGGTTAAACATTGGGTAGCGTTGAATCACACATTGGAAGAAACAAAATTCTTTGGTATACAGAGCCGTAAACAACCCAGAGAGGGCAATATCTCTTTGCAGTTACAGCACTTGAACAATATTTTATTTATTCATGGTATACCACCACTCCAGATGGCTTAAATTCCATCATTGTGTTAAGCATTATCACAACCTGTCTCCTTAATGATATAAAATAGTTCACTCAGTTAATGACGTCACCAGGGGCGCGCAAGGCCTTCCATCAGCTGTTTTTCATGTTCATTTAAGTACCCCTTAGATCTCATTACCTGTAGCCTTGATTTAATTTTCCTATTGGAGAAACAAGAGAAAGGCAGTAATATCTGTACGGATACGTCAGTTTTTCAGCTTTTACTTAGAATCTGAAGATTTCAGTGCAGATCTTTCTAAATTCAGGTTGAAATCTTGTTTCAGGTTTGTGTTTAAATAATTGTGAAATCATGCTTTGAAGTTTGTGATTTACCAGCTATGGTATGAAGATATGTTTGAAATCTGAAGAAACTGCAGCAGTGTAAGAGGATTACAGTATCTCACTATAGTTAAAGGGTTGCATCGCAATTGTACATAACCTCCCCTCCCCCCCTTTTTTTGATTTGTTTATAGTTGCAATGGTGCATTTATCTCTGTGCACCTCTTCCTCCTGATGAAGCCAGTGACTGGCGAAACAGAAGACCTTTGTTGAGAAGAGACAATAATTGTTTATCAAGTTCACCAGTTGTAGCACCTCAAAACCATGCTTTAAGGAGTTAAGATCTTTTAAGTTCAGGAGAAACTAGGTTTGCAGTTGGCTTTCAAGCTCATCAGTTGCAATAGACTGAAGCCATGTTCAAAGGATTCAAGAACTTTTTTTGGTGCTGCATTGAAGTTGCTCTATGACCAACTGTTGTGGCATTTTGCATTTGGAACATAATATCTAATGGTGTTTTCCCAGAAGGAACTTTAACTTTAAATGCAGCATTGCTATATGGACTTTTTTTTTTTTTAAGATTGAGCTAATCAACTTGTTCTAGTGACTTTGCATCTCTATTGTATAAATACAGTATGTGGCAGGGACAGATATCTGCACACGCATTGCATCTTGTCTGGCATACTAAGTATTGTTGATCTTCATTGACTAATTAATTTTAGTTGCTATTAAATAAAACACAATTATTTCAAGAGGTTTGCATCACACAATGCTAATAATTCAGTGTATAATTGTAACCTCTTGATTAGGTAATGGAGAGAAATATTTTTTTGCATGGAAATGTTGAGAAGGGGAGCTGTGAGAGGTATTCCTTCTTATTGATGTTATATCGTGTGAGATAGACATGGAGAATGACATTATAAACAGTTCACACAGTGGTTTCCAAACGTGGACAAGGACAGACTAACGGATCATGGGATGTGATTCGAGGCACCATTAGTAGGAAGCTGAAGAGCAAGATGGCCATAGATTTTATGCCTGCAGCATTAAAAGCTGTGGAAAAGACCCTTCATCTTTTAAATAAGATTGCTGTTGAGTCTAACCCCTTTCGACTTCATATTATAACTCCTTGCTCTAGAATGTGCTTTTCACTGAAAAAATGTCATCCAACAGTAAAAGCATACCGACGGTTTCTTCACCTTTACTTCGTGCCAGTATCCTCACTTAATACTCGGCTTGTGCAGACCAAATGTTCTTTAGGTTCAGTGTTTTGTTCATTTTTTTTGTTGGGGAAAGGGTCATTTTTGGGGTTTCTTTTAATATTTATTTTGTTGCAGTTTTATGAACTGAAATAAACATTAAAAGCAGCAAAAATAAAAATCCCCGCCCCCCTCCTTCCCAGGGTGTCCTGGTCCCCCGCTGGAGAAATCCCCTGCCCCAGTTCTTTTGTGGACGGGGGGGGGATCAGAGCTTCTGGGCTAGGCCCAGCCCCAGGATATTGGCAGGAGTGGTGAGGTTGGAAGGCGAGTGGATGGAGTGGGCAGAAGTTGATAGGGGGCTGCAGGTTTTTGTTTTTTCCTTTTGACAGCACATGTTACTTGCACCATATATGTGAAAATCTTCAGGGTTTTCAGAACCAGTAGAGATTAATTTTTTTTGAAACAACATTCATTTCGAATGAAGGCACATCCCTAGATGTTACCACTGCAACTACATCAAAAAGGTAAAGGGCACTTAGGAGTAGGAAGTCTTGAAAATTCTCTTCCACTTCATTAGATTTTATTTACAGTACAACGCAGAGAAATGATAGATCTTCAGTTAGTGGCTAGTGTATGTCAGATCAGGGAAAGAACTGTGATTAGTTACTTGGGCAATGCACTACCTAATCCCTCAGCAGTCTGTTGCATGCAGACTGGCTTCCATATTTTGAAAACTAATGATTCTGAAGGTTTGCTCACAAGGATGATTGTAGGAGTCCTACAATGATAAAGACAGGCAGATAATTTATTTGGGATAATAGAAGGACTAGGGGGCAATTCCATGAAGTTAGCATGTGGCACATTTAAGACTAATCGGAGAAAATTATTTTTCTCTCAATGTACAATAAAGCTCTGGAATTTGTTGCCAGAGGATGTGGTTAGTGCAGTTAGTGTAGCTGGGTTTAAAAAAGGTTTGGATAAGTTCTTGGAGGAGAAGTCCATTACCTGCTATTAATTAAGTTGACTTAGAGAATAGCCACTGCTATTACTAGCAACAGTAACATGGAATAGACTTAGTTTTTGGGTACTTGCCAGGTTCTTGTGGCCTGGATTGGCCACTGTTGGAAACAGGATGCTGGGCTTGATGGACCCTTGGTCTGACCCAGTATGGCATTTTCTTATGTTCTTCTGTTCTTCTGACCTGAAAAGACTTGGGGAGGTGGAGGTAAACCCCCAAGATAGAGGTAACCCTTATAATCTAACAGCAGCACATTCACAGCTGTTGTGAACAGTATCTTAAATAAATAAATCTTGGTTATCTACAGTTTAACTATAATAGGGCAGTTTTGATTTATCACCTATTCATCTGAAGGTAAGAAGCACCTTTTCTATGTTTCTGTTTGCTGTGCATTTCCATAGACAAGTTTTAACTGGAGCAACGATCTTTAGTTCCCTCATATTCCATCGTTGATTGATGTTCTGAATTGTACATTTAGTTAGCTGATTGATGGATTTCATTGTTTCAGATCTGAGGGATTCTTTTAATATTTTTCTTTCATTTAGTTTGGTTTAGAGGCAGAATGAGTCTGTCAATAATATTTATGACATTCAAAAATAGGTTGCCTGAATTCTACTTGCTAATGATGAAATGTCCAATCTCATAATATTATGATAATAAACTAAATGTTATTGTTAGATCTTGCCAGATTCTTTAGTGAGATGCTTGTTTGTATTTATACATTTGGCAGAAAAATAAGAAGTTGGGCGGTTTGCACATTTTATCATTGGCACACTTCCCTGGGTCCTCAACAGCATTTCTATTTGCAATAGATCTGAATGTTATTCATTAGGGATATTCATTCCTTTACAACAAATGTGGGGTTTTTTGTAATTGAAAAGTCTATTTTCTAAATGAAAGGAACCAAAAATAGACTTACCTGAAGTTCTCTGAAAATGTTCAATTCAACCCTTCCCCTCAAAAAAAAATTTCAAAGGCCTTTCCCCACGGCTGCCTCATGTCCAGGATTGCCAACCAGCTCCAGATTTTCAGGACAGGTCGATCCGGTCCTGGTTTTACTCCCCTGCATGCAGGTATTTATAGTCTTGATTTTCTGAGGGAATGCAATAGGTAAATCAGAATGTCCCAGCATGCAATGGGGTAAAACAAGGACTGGATCAACTTGCCCTGAAAATCTGGAGCCAGGGCAACCCTACTCATGTCTTTCCCAGCCATCACTGCTCCCCCCAAGCCTGTCAATAACCCAGGGCTGGGGTCAGGGCCTCTGAGAGTTAGGCCACTGCAAATAACCCATGTTTTGGGCCTTCCTGGCTCCCATTTATCCTTTCTGTGTGTATGGGGGGGTCTTCAGCATAGAAATGGGCAGAAATGATCCATAGTCACTCCTACCCACTGGTGTCTCTCTAAAAATGATGGGGGGGGCATGTCTGCGGCTGGCACCATATTGTTCTATGTCTCAGGAGTGACAGCCTCATTACTGCCCTTTTCTATGCTGAAGACCCCCACAGAAGGCTTAAGTGACAGGAAGCCCTGGTGGGGGCAGAGTGGCCCGGAGAGGTCTGGGTTGGCTGCACTCAGCCCGTTCTGGCCTGAGCTCTGAGTTACTGATGGGAGAGGAGTAGAGGGGGCCTGGGGGGGGGCATTCTGATTGCTTTTTTTGATTATTTAATTGAATCAAAAACAAGCATTAAACAAACTGAATTTTAAAAAAGCCTGAAAATAAAAAATGAACTGAAATGAAAATTTTCCCCTGCACATCTCTATTATTCATAAAGCTATATACCAAGGAATCGGTAATGCATCATTACAAAATCATTTTATTTAATACATCAAGGGATTGTTGGCTTTCTAGTCAAGCTCTTTTTCTGTTTGGAAGTAAGGTTTTTGAGACATATTGGTAATCAACATTACATCTAGGAATATATTTTTTTTATACTTACTGAATGCAGGCAATTTTAAAGGTTTCTGCACATGTTTTTCCACTTTCCACGTGTTGAATGAATAATGCAGTCACTGCATTAGTATATTTAAATATGTAGAAATAAATATCACTGACCTACATGTGATAACTTTAATTGGACCAAACCAATACATGTCTGACTAGTTCTGAAAGCTTACACTCCCTTCATCAGATTAGTGCAAAATGAGCTATGGATTATGGTGCCCGAATATGAAATTACATTGTTGGTTGGATTACATTATTGGTGTTTCTTTTAATCCTAAATTGATTTTAGTGAAAGCAACCATTTGTAACAGCTGAAAGGTAGCCTAACCGCTAAGAGGTAGCCTAACACAGTCCAGGTTCATCACCCCACCACCAAATCTATTTACAACGTTTAATAACCCACCAGTCAATAGTTTGTATGTATGTTCAGGCAACATCCTTGGTTCATTCTGCATTGAGCTGGTGAAGGAAGCAGAGTGGGAATGAACAAATAAATTAAACATGGAAACTAAGAATATTATGACAGATAATGAGCCAGAAGACTCACCTAGCCTGACCAGTTTCCCTTTCTGTTGCAATACCACTGGCCAGGGTGCTCAAGCTCCAATCCTATTTGATAGAGGCCCTGAATTTGATGCACTTAAAGAAAAAGAACACAATGTTTGGGCCATAGGATACTGGGGGCTTGGCTCAGAGGCAGTAGGAAGTGCTTCGCACAACTCTCCTAATTCTCCCGCTGAAGATCTGAAAAGAGGCACAGAAAGAAACTGCTCTGCTCTCTGCAGCACTTGTGTCCCTGCCTTTGGCCTGGGGGCTGGGCCATCGGACGACGAGATGTGCGACAGGCCAGAGCCACACCAGCATGTGCGAATCTCATGTATATCCATTCTGATAATTGTGAAAACCCAAACTGGCTAGCTGTGCCTCTAGGACAGAGTTGGGAAACGCTGACCTACAGGGCAACTTTCAAAGCTTTTTATGTGGATAAACGTAATTGGTCATCTGAAAATCTCCTCCCCTCAGTGTAGCTAAAAGGTCTGCACATTGTTCCAGAAGTGCTTTTAGCCAGCTGAGAGGGGGCATTCCCTGGGCCATGCATGTTTCTAATCTGGCCTTGCACTGGGCTGAAAGATCTTCCAGTAGCACCATCAGTTAAGGATGCACACAAGCAGGCCTCAACCCTCTGGAATTGCCTTTATATGGATCTTAAGCTGAAGGCTTTTTATATCTTGAAGGCTTTTACTTAGAAGGTTGTCTGGCTGAGAAGTCAGCAATAGAAATTTTATGGTTGGGTTTGTTGTGTTATTGTTGTATCATTTTTTATTTTATAATGTGCTGTTATTGTAATCCTCTGAATGAAATGTTTTATATAAGCAGAATGTAATAATTTTAAATAAGTAAATTCATTTTCAGCTCTATGCCTGCTTTTCATGAAAAAGTACACACAGAAAAAGCAAGTACACATGTCCATTAATACTTTGTACGTTCAACATGTATGTCTTGACTTTTACTTTGAAAACTGGTGCAAAGTACCTATTTGGAGAGTTTAAAAATCAGCCCTGTCTGCGCTTGGCCCACGCCCAGGCCTGCTCACCTCTCCAGCTCCTCTAAGGGTCCAGAGTTATCCTCCCCTGCAGCAGTGGCAAGCACAGCTAGGCCTCGGCATCCTGCAGCCGCAGTCGCCAGGCCTTTGTCCTCCAGCCAGGCCTCACGGCGAGGCTCGGCGTCCTCCGTGGCGTCGGCCCCACCCCTAGGCGAGCGCGCGGACCGCCCAGCACCTTAAAGGGCCAGGGGCAGATCCCAGCTCCGCGGCGTGCCCTGATTGATCGTACTATAACAGGAAGCTCCTACCCTGACTTCCTTGCCTTGGCAATCGGGTCAATCCTAGTGATTTCTAGTTTGCCTCTGTGTTCTAGTCTCGTTCCAGCCTTTGTTCCAGTCTCATTCCAGTCCTGTTCCAGTCTCGTTCCAGTCCTGTTCCAGCGTCTTTCGATTCCAGCCTTCTTCCATTCCAGCCTCCTTCCGTCTCCTTGTCTCCCCAGGTAGTACCTTTCAGACTGTCTTCTTGGCACTGACCTCGGCTTCCCTTTGACTATGTTGATCAGTGTCTGCCTCTGACCTTCTGCCTGAACTCGACCACGTCTGTCTCCTGGAACTTGATCTCTGCTTTGATTGACTACCCACGGACTGACCATTGGTAACTGAAAGAGACTATTGGTAACTGAGGGAGAGGGTGGTGGATGCCTGGAATGCCCTTCCAGAGAAAGTGGTGAAGACCAGAACTGTGAAGGACTTCAAAGGGGCGTGGGATAAACACTGTGGATCCATAAAGTCAAGAGGCCGTCAATGAAGAGTGGGTGGCTCGCCAGAATGATGGCTACTGCCTGGAGATGATACCCTTATTCAATAAACATACACATGGTTACTGTGACTCCAACATCGCTCTAAGCTTCAACAGCAAGAGGAAATGTGGAAAAAAGGATTTGCACTCACAAAGCGGGGAGTAGCTGGCTTGTTACGGGGGTTACTACCCCAAACCAAATAAGCCTGATACTTCACTTTCAACGCATATCCAGCATAGCTCTCTGCTTCAACGGCAGGGGAGAAGAAAAACTGATACTTCACGCATATCCAGCATAGCTCTCTGCTTCAACAGCAGGGGAGAAGAAAAACTGATACTTCACGCATATCCAGCATAACTCTCTGCTTCAATGGCAGGGGAGAAGAAAATCAACCAATAAGGGCTGAATAACATAGTCTGGGTAAAACAAATAAGCATGGATGTAGCTTGCTTATTGCGGCGGTTACTACCCCTAACTAATTAAGCTTGATATTTCACTTGGATGCAGCTCCATCACTGCTCTCTACATTAATGGTGGGGGTGGAAGGGAAATAGAACCAAAGAGCTAAGAGAAACAGATAAGTATGAGAAAAAAATGTGTGAAGCTTGCTGGGCAGACTGGATGGGCCGTTTGGTCTTCTTCTGCCATCATTTCTATGTTTCTATGTTTCTATGAACCCTGCTTTGCCTGACTATTCATGGACTGATTACTGGCTCTGACCCTTGCATTGGCTGACCACGCTTCTTTGAATCTGGCCTTGATCCTTGCCATACATTCAGAGACTCTTCTGACCTTCTCAGGCACCAAGGACTTCTGGCTTGAGTATCGACCACGCACCCTTGATCATGGTGGGCATGCCCCTGTACTTCCTATCAAGGAGATCCTGCGAGGCCCAGCTAAGACCAGGCAGCCCGGGTACCCAAGGGCTCAACCTGGGGCTACCCAGGGTTGCTAGTGGCAAAGCTCCAGCTAGCCTCTGTCTCCTCTTGTACTCCGCCTCCTTGTGGCAGGCGCTCTCTTGGTCCGACCAGGGAGCCTACCAATCCTGCACTAGGCCAAGGGTCCACCTCCTGGAGCAACACCCCCCCCCTCTAAAAAAAGAAATGAAATGAAAATCTTGTGGTCAGATTGTTATTTTTTTAGTTAAGGATTACATTTAGAAAGCAGAAAAAGTTCTGGCTTTTCTCTCAAACATTTAGGGAGGCAGTGAGAGGACAAGCAAATCAGATAACTTGGCCCAGGTATTCCATGGGATAAACATCCCACTGGGTAGTTTCCCAGCTAACTGTAGCCAGATACCTTTACACTTAACCAGATATTCTTTTGAATATTGCCGGGTATAAAGTTATCTGGCTATGATAAGCTGGATAACATATTGAAAAGAATGTAGCAGGTTAAGTGGTGAGCTGCTAAGGGGGGAGGGGGTAGATAAGAGATCTTGGGCCTACTTGCCCATAAACAGACCCCCCCCCCCCTCTACCCTAGCTACAAATGCTGTGCCTAGTAGAGCTGAGCCTTCCATTCCTACCCTAAAACTGCCCCTGTTGACGTAACTCAAACCCACCCTGAAATGCCCCCAACATGCCCCCTGTTTATTTAGCTAAACCATAGCCAGATAAGCAAGGGAAATATTCAAAATTAACCATTTCAGTGGATACCTTACGAGCTCTCAGTGTAGATGGCTCTGAAAATTGACTTCCTCATGTCTTATAATTTGCCTAGTTTTTCATTTACTGTATTGAAATTGTTTAATGCTGGGGGGGGGGGTTAGCTTGTGTGTCTTTCAATTTATCCTGTACTTTGTTTTGAATTGTTCTCTGTTTTTAAATCTGTTTTCTAAGTTAAATATGTTTAGACGTATTTATTTTGAGTTATGTTATACACCACTTTGATTTCTTTGTCAGAAAAGCAATAAATCAATTGAAAAAATCTAAACAAGTGGTACCCAAACCTGTCCTGGTGGACCCCCAGCCAGTCAGGTGTTCAGGACGTCTATAATGAATACAAATGAGAGAGTTTTGCTGCATACCCCATCTGGCTTGGGGTCCTGCAGGATGAGTTTAAAAGCCAATCGGAGAAAGTAAAGAAATACAGAGAAGTTATTACAAATTATATTTTAAAATCTATTGTTCTTAGGTACAGTAGGGTTCAGAGTAATGATGATAAAATGTGGGGTTGTCATCTGAGAGCTGACTGCAGAAATTCGAGGAGGTGGTTTGTGTTACTTGTGCTAACCTTCAGCAGCAGCTCATGCCTGACGACTCTGTCACCGAGGAGGTTTTGCCCAGGCTCATAGACTGGTGGGTTCCTATTAGCTGTCTGAGCTTGAGCATGTATATGTGCAGAAACCAGCAGAAATGAGAACATTCACTGAAGAGCAGTTAAGACTAGGAGGGAAAGGTACGTTGCAATGTTAGCCAGGTATCTTCCATATTATGAAGGGTGACTGGTTGGAAAGTACGTGAAGGTTAAAAATCAAAACAAACAAGAAAAAAAACCAGTGACCCTGAATGCCACCTCATTTTTATTTGTTATTTTTTTGTCAGGATTGGAGTTTTATGTAAAGAAACCTTGCGGGTATTTGGCTTTTAATGAGTGGTAGGTGGACAAGTGCTATTACCCTGAATCCATGTAAACAGAGTTAATGCACATTAGCACAGGGTTTGCATGTGTTCATGCTGTGTTACCATTAATGCAGGTTAGCACATTCGACCTTTAAAAGTTTTCATGGTAATATTATAAGAAGAAAGTCTACCTTTTGATTGTAAACATTAGCTAAATGGATTATTTTCTTTTGAAAATGTCCCCTTTTGAGTGAATCACCCTGTTTAAAATGCTACAGAAATCACATTTAAAATCTGGCACCCCTGAGAAATATACGTATGTACAGACTATAAAAAAATGTAAACTCCATGACTGACTAGCCATTTCAAAGCAAATAATACTGGGGTACATTAAGAGGTAGATTTTGAAAGCATTGCGCACCCACAAATGGCTACATATGCGTGTAAGTGAACTGTGCGGGAGCTACGCAAATTTTAAAAAGCCAGGAAGGATGTGCATCCATAAAAAGTAGATGGAAAAGGGGCAGTGCATTCCTTAGCCAGCGTGTGTATGTTGTGTATGTTACCGGCGTAACTTTGCTACAGCTCCTCCGTAGGCGTTGGAGGAGAAAGAGATGTATGCACTGTTGTAAGGGGGCACTTTGAGTTGGGGTGAGCTTTCGGGAGGTGGGTTGGGGTTTGGGGGGGTGATCTTACGGACACATTCAGAGGTATCAATTGTAAAATTGACATCAGTAAAGAATTTTAGACCTTATAAGCGATGAAAATTCCAACAAGAGGAATTGATTGGTACACTGCAGTCACTGTTAGCTTCATTGTAGAAATCAAATCTTTTTCATTACTTATAAGGACTTCCATTTTTAATGATGTCAATTTTACAGTGAATACCTCTGTAACATCACCCCCGAAACCCCAACCCACCTGCCGAAAACTCACCCCAAATCAAAGTGCCCCCTTACAACGGTGCATATATTGAGTGTCAGGCTGAGGCCTACAAAAGAGTCTCTCTCTCTCTCAATATGGGTAAAGGCTGCAGACATACGTGCACACTTTATAAAATAGCAGGTATCTTTGCACATGGTGAGCTTATGGGCACACGCATGGCTCTTTTAAAGTCTACCTGTATTTCCCTGTCACTACAAGGCTTACAATCTAACAAGTGAATTTTCAAAGGCCTACATGCTTAAAAAACGGGTTTTACACACGTAGCCAGGCCTTGAATGCACAGCACGCATCTTACTACAGGCCCAGCCACGTGCATAAACCCCAGTATGCACACAATTGCTAGCCGAGGGAAAAGGGGTGGCCCAGGTGCATGGTCTGGGTGGGGACGAGTGGGGCGGGGAGTGGACCAGGACAGCGCTATTAGCCACTGTCCTGGGGAAGCTTGTGCCGGCAGCCGGCCAGCATGCAGAGTCTATTGCTCTGAAAGAGCAGCAACATAAATAACAAAAAATTTTATAATAGCTAGGAAGGAGTTGGGGAGGATAGGGGAAAGGGTACGAAGGTTAGAGATATAGGGAACTTCCCTCCCAGTCCGCTCCTTAATTGGAGCAGACTAGGAGGGAACTGGGGAAGGCCTACTTCCATTGCCGCGCATGGGCTTTTAAAATTTTCAGCTCCTGCGCGTGGAGACCATCTGCCCGCACATGCGCGCACGGATGTTAAAATCCACCATGCATGTGTACGCGGATATCATATTTTATAACACTTGCATGCTGACGCACGCGCATTATAAAATAGTTATGTGCATGTGCGCACTCCAGGAACCGCACACACGTGAATGTGAGCGCGCAGGTCTTAAAATCGACTCCTTAGTATGAAATAAAAAAATTAAAAAAAAAGATTGCCTGTTGACTCACTCAGTGGAGGAGCTTTGGGTTGATTACAGCCTATATTGAACCTTGCCTTATTTCCCCTCCTCTCTGAAACTTAATGCTTAAGTCTCTCACAAAACTCCAGGTTTAATGCCCTTTAGTACATCAGGTATTTAATACTGGGTTTCAGGGGTAAAACTCACCTGCATTACAATAGGCTGTTAATGTCTGTTAATAGCTGCTTATAATACAGCTTAGTACATTGGCCCTGTAACCTAATTCTAATTATTGCGGAATGTTGCGTTGTGAAAAAATAGGTGGTGGAGCAATACTGAGCCAAAGGCCGCATCGCGATGGTGCGTTTTTGCCTACCGTGGTTGCGGCCGCACTGCCCACTATCGCTCCTTAGCGCCACAAAAAAAGGCGTTATTTCTGGTGCTACTGCCGGCGATAATGGGTAAAACATTATCACCCGCAGCAGTTCCAGCATCAACATTTTATTAACCCTGCCCAAACGCCTTTCCCCGTTCCCTCATTTAAATCTTAAAGCCGCGATGCAGTAGTTACCGCATGCGTTAGGGGATTATCACATTTTAATGAATGAGGGGGTCATTTATCAAAATGCGCTAAGGCGTTTTCGCATGCGTTAAAGGCTTATCGCATGTGAAAACGTCTTTAATGCATGCGATAGCACCATATTGTATGGTACGATACAAATTTGGAAAAGAGGAGGAGTTAGGGGCGGGGAATGCCACTGCACAGACTTTATCTACACCTTTTTGAACACCGTTAATCCATGCGATAGCTTGCTTTACGGTTTTATCACATTTTGCGATGTTTCCTGAAAGTCCTGTTTTAGTAGATTTGAAGGAGAGAGAGAGAGAGAGACTAGCCATAGTATCCTCTCCCTAGATAGGTATTTGTTTCCAAATAGTAGGCCCATCTAGTAACTCGAGGTGAGGGTTAGGTATTGGTGTAGGGGGTTAGGAGCCACTTTGACATTCAATGTGAGACGTACGAACAGAACAATGGTCTCTTGTGAAGATCTGAGGACCGACAGAGAGAGGAAACTCACTCCAAGATGAGATATGGGCAATGTTCTCTCCACCTAGCAAGCCTACCCAGATGCTAACCAAATCTAGACAGTGCCATGCCTACCAGGAAGCCTACCAGACCCAGACAGTGCCCCTTTGCCCTCCCAGAACTCTCCGTGCTATATAGCTGTACCTCCAGCTATTCTATGTGCTCCTCCCATGTTGTTTTATTAGTTAGCGTATTTAGTTATTCTTGGTTACTATCCGTTATTTCTTCTTTCCTATAGTTACTTTAGTTACTATCCGATCTTCCCTCTTACCTTCGACCCATTTTTCCTTCACTCCCATTCTTAGCTCCCGGCCCATATCTCCTTCTCCTGTTCTTGCCTGCTCCACTCTACCCGCTCCTTGTTCAATGTCACTTTCCTTTCCTTGAGTTAATTGTAAACCGGCGTGATGTGTTCTACGAATATCGGTATATTAAAAGTTCATAAATAAATAAATAAATAAATAAATAAATGTTACCCAGGTAGAGAGTCCATCAAGCTAGGTTGAGGGAACATTGCCCAAATCTCATCTTGGAGTGAGTTTCCTCTGTCAGTCCTCAGATCTTCACAAGAGACCATGGTTCTGTTCATACGTCTCACATTGAATGTCAAAGTGGCCCTTAACCCCCTACACCAATACCTAACCCTCACCTCGAGTTACTAGGTGGGCCTACTATAGGGAGGATACTATGGCTAGTCAGTCTCTCTCTCTCTCTCTCTCTCGTCTGGCACTAACTTAGCTCTTTGCCTAGGTAAATTGTGATAAACTGTAAATTAGCATAAACCATGCACCTTTTGCTATCACATGTGATACTTATCACATTTTGATAAATCCAGGCTGAGTTTGGTAAATAGAGAGAAAAATGGGCCTGATAGTCAAAGCGCATTCAGTGCCCAGTAAGTAGGACTTATCTGGCTATCTTTTAGCTGGTCAATGGGCAGATCAGGACTGTGCTACTTATCTGGTTAATGTAACCAGATAAATAGTGATATTTGCTCTTATCCAGTTAAGCTAGCCTTAGAGCTGGACTGACTTAGGCAGATATAAATTATCCAGCTAAGTAGCGATTTGTGAGCAGATATTCAGTGGCATAGCCGTGCCGCTGAATATTCCTTGTCACTTATCAAAATGTGATAAGGCATTTTTGCATGAGAGAGAGAGAGAGACTAGCCATAATGTCATCCCCATAGGTAGGTATTTGTATCCCTATGGTAGGCCCACCTAGTAACTCGAGGTGGGGTTTAGGTA
Organism: Rhinatrema bivittatum; assembly: GCF_901001135.1. Taxonomy (NCBI): domain Eukaryota; kingdom Metazoa; phylum Chordata; class Amphibia; order Gymnophiona; family Rhinatrematidae; genus Rhinatrema; species Rhinatrema bivittatum. The sequence goes on from NC_042629.1 coordinate 18,132,084, forward strand.
TGAGTGTAGGAGGTTAGGGGCCACTTTGACATTCTATGTGACACATACAAACAGAACAGTGGTCTCTTGTGAAGATCTGATGGCCTTCAGAGTGAGGAAACTCACTCCAAGATGAGATTTGGGCAATATTCTCTCCATCTAGCTTGATGTTACATCAGCTAGGTTGAGAGAACACTGCACAAATCTCATCTTGGAGTGAGTTTCCTCACTCTGAAGGTCATCAAATCTTCACAAGAGACCACTGTTCTATTCGTACGTGTCACATAGAATGTCAAAGTGGCCCCTAACCCCCTACACTCATACCTAAACCCCACCTCGAGTTACTAGGTGGGCCTACCATAGGGATATAAATACCTATCTAGGGAGAGGGTATTATGGCTAGTCTCTCTCTCTCTCTCTCTCTCTCTCTCTCTCTCTCTCTCTCAAATGGTCCAATAAACTGAATTTTTGCATAAACCACACCCCTTTTGCAATCACATGCAGTACTTACCGCATTTTGATAAATCCAGGCCTTAGTTGGTTAAGGTATATCTGATCTGGGCACCACAGAATATTGGGCCCAGTATGTTTCACAGTATTTGCCCTTTGTATTCAGCATCAAATTGCTTTAATGTGTTTTCCTTTGAAAGCTTCTTTTGGTGAAATTTTAAAAAATATGTACTGATTAAAGATAGGAATGAAGTCTGTTTGAAATTAATATGTAGAATGGCTGTGACACAGCACAAGATGTGGGCTCATGTGATCATTTACCTTGGTTTTGCTTTCATGGTCTACGCTGTATATATCAAGGGCAGGTGAAGTTCGGGCTTTGCATGCTGGCATAGTTAATATTCTGAAGTCCAAATTAACTTTGTTTGCACACCATTTATTAGTTGTTATAACAGAGTCTTAATATATACAGTTTGGCAGATTACTTGAGAAAATGACCTTGCAATTATTCATAGGATGGTCACACAAGCATAAAAATGCAAGAACATTTCCAGAGGGAAAAAAAAATTGAAACTTATGGTTGCAAATGGCTGTCATTTTTGAAGATTTAGGTCTAGCAAGAAAAATAACATGCAAGGACTTTAGGATAGACTTTACTTATTTTGACAAGCACAAAAATAAAATACATTTTGCAGTGTTTTGCATTAATTTTAAAATATGATGAAACAAAAACAGCATATAACTATTCAGGAGATGGCCATCATTGAACATGTGTACCCTGCTAGTTTGGTTTATCAAATCATTTGTTTTTGCTGCTTCAAGGTAAGGCAACTATTGTTCATTATTTTTGTGTGTGTGTGTGTTTATGTTTGGTTATGTTAATTTGATCATTCTTTGTCTTCGGACAAAAGGTTTATTTTGTGTTGTCCAGATTTATTAAATGCTATAGACAGTTGAAAGTTTGGTTAACTTCATGCTCATTATTAGGCATGTGCAGCAAGTAAAATTTGGTTTAGTTTTAAAAATCATTTTATGGGGACCCTAATTTGTTTCTTTAGTTTCAAAACAAGCAAACAAAAAAAACCCAAAGAAACAGAATTTTAGTTTGATTCATTTTTGTTTGCCATTAAAGTCAATGGGGAAAGCATTACAGGTAATTTTGAGCCTACATAAAAACTCCTATTCTGGAGCCCAATATTCAGTTGTCTTCAAACCTGTTGGAAGAAATCAACAGAAGGGGGAAAGAACTCCAAGGTACCTAGAAAGACTGAGGAGACTGGAAATTGGCACCAAAAGTGGCTTGAGTTGCCAATGAATCCGTAAAGGGGTAGGATTTCACCAAATCACTGTAAGAGGAGCAAAGAAGTAGATAAAGTGGAAAGATGGCACATGCTAAAGCTCCATCAAGAGTGCCATCAACCCTTGATGGCACCTCGAGTGACAAACTGACACCGAAAGTGGCATCAGCATCATAAGGCAGCATGAAGGGGGAGCAAAGTAGAAAAGGCAGGCACTGAAAGGGGCTTAAGCATCGCAAACAGTGGCTTCAAGGCTCTAAACCACCAGGAGAGATATAAAGCAGCCCCTCCCTCCCTCCCCCAGACCGGTAAGGAGTTACAACTGGGGTACAACAGCAAGGCACAGTGGCAAAAGAAACTCCAAGGTGTCGGGTCTGAGCATGGAAGCAAGGCTGAGTAGCACAAAGACCCCCACGTTGCAGGGTGGAATTTAGATTTCCTTGCTGAATGAGTTTGTCAATTGTAAAGATTATTATCACACTTCGTATATCACATTAGTTTCTCTAATGATTGTGGGGTGGTTTATCAGGAAAGTAGTGAAGGCTGCTTTTTCTAGAGACCATTTCCCAATCATTTAGCTGCTCTCTGCCTATTTCATTTCCTCATTTTCTGGTTTTGCATGAAATCTTGGGTACTACTCTAAGTGTTATCACATTCAGAACAGTGAAATAGTTATGCTTGAGCATCTTTTGTCTTGTGCCAGTATTTTTTCCTTCAGAATGAGGGCTTTTTGGGGTAAAAAAAAAAAGCTTACCATATCCTGCTGTGAAATTGGTTCTTCATTTATTGGTTTTACATGAGTTCCCTCTTACTACTTTAACCCTGTATGACATTCAGTTCAGTAAATGGTTTCTCTTGAGCAATTTTTGTCTTATAGCAGCAGTTCTTCCTCTGAATGACGGTTTTGTTGGAGAAACACCAGTTAATCAAACAAACATTCAACAAGGTGGGCAAACCAGGCTGAGATTGTGGAGTAAAGGAAGCACTTTAGAACAAGTTTTGGGCTCTGGTATTGAAAACTTTTTTTTTTTTTTTTACTTCTTTCAAATGTTTGTTCTGGGGACAAAACACCCTAGTATAACAAACCAAGAAGAGTGCAAATGTGAGAAACACACACCAGAGGCTCCAAAAGAGGGTACCAGCAATATTATGAAAGCTTAGCATGTGTCAGCAAGTTCCTTATGGTGACATGGCAGCTGAGGGGTAAGGTAGGTATGAGGCAGCAAGTCCATGGAAGAAGAAACTTGTTTCTTTTCTCTTCTTTCACTGTCATCTGCACTCTGCAGTGGCATATCATCATCTCCATATGCCAGGTTCTTTGGAATAGAGTTGGCTTCTGCTGCCTTAATAGTCCATAAAAACAAGAAATTGCCATACAGGGTCACACTGAGGGTCCAACAAGCCCAGCATCCTGTTTCCCACAGTGGCCAATCCAGGTGACAAGTACCTGGTTTTATGGTTGGTGGTCCGTGGACTGCTCCCGAGAACCACCACACTCACCCTCCTGGCCGGATCACTTGCGCTGGCTTCCGATGCACTCTCAAAGCCCTCCTGCTCTCCTCACGCCGGAATGCCCCTGACCATGACCAAAATCTGTCAAAACAAAAATCTCCGCTAAAGGTGAGATCAAAAGCCAATAAATAATCCCCAAAATCCCCCACCCTCCAATAATAATTTCTTTCTTTATTTACTTGGTTGTTTTTCTTAATGTGAGATGAGGTAAGTTTCATACTTATTCTGTCGCATGCCTCCACTGCCTTGCTACAGTATTGGGATTGGAATCATAAACTTACCTGCCTCCCACTCTCAATTTGAAGTTTTATTACATTTGTTTTGTATATTATTTTATTAATACATTTGTTGTAAAACTCATTATATTTTCCACATGTTGACGTAAAATTAGCTCAGTGCTTAAGTGACCTATTATTTAGATAGTATATGTGAATTTGCTCACAAATAAATTGAAAATCGTTCAAACCATTCCAAGTGTCCCGTAACCACTTGTCTGTCCCGGTCTCCCTCTAGGCTCTGCTGTAAATTGTTTGCTTCATTTTCACCACATGCTGTCAAAATGTCTCTATCTTTGTCTTTATATTACAACTGTGGGTTGAATATTCAGTATTAGAGACTTTATTTAAATCAACTGAGCGCATCAAGAGAATGTTTAGCTTTTTCAAAATTTAAACGCCACGTACTTTTTTAGCTTTTACTTGCAATTTACTGAAATCACTGTAATCAATTTGTTTGTGAGCAAATTCACATATACTATCTATATAATAGGTCACATCAGCATTGAGCACTAAGCTAATTTTATGTCAACATGTGGAAAATATAATGAGTTTTACAACAAATTTATTAATAAAATAATATACAATTTAATGTGGACTAGTGCAAGGTGTTGCATATAGGGAAAAATAACCCTTGCTGTAGTTACACGATGTTAGGTTTCATATTAGGAGCTACCACCCAGGAAAGAGATCTAGGCATCATAGTGGATAATACTTTAAAATCATCGGCTCAGTGTACTGCAGCAGTCAAGAAAGCAAACAGAATGTTAGGAATTATTAGGAAGGGAATGGTTAATAAAACAGGAAATGTCTAATGCCTCTGTATCGCTCCATGGTGAGACCACACCTTGCGATGGAGAAGGTACAGAGAAGGGTGACAAAAATGATAAAAGGGATGGAACAGCTCCCCTACGAGGAAAGGCTGAAGAGGTTAGGGCTGTTCAGCTTGGAGAAGAGACGGCTGAGGGGGGATATGATAGAGGCCTTTAAGATCATGAGAGGTCAACAAAGGTAAGGGGGGTTCTAGGTAGGGCTGGGGCGGGTTAGGTAGGGGAAGGGAGGGGAAGGTGCGGGGTTTGGAAGGAAAGTTCCCTCTGAGGCCGCTTGATTTCGAAGCGGCCTCAGAGGGAATGGAGGCCGGCTGCGCGGCTCGGCACGTGCAAGTTGCACAGTTGTGCACCCCCTTGTGCGCACCGACTCTGGATTTGATAACATGTGCGTCAATACAGGCGCATGTTATAAAATCGGGCATAGATTTGTTCACGCCGGGTTTCGCGAACAAATCTGTGCCCGCACGCAGGTTTTAAAATCTGCCCCTTAGGGAATAGCCACTGCTATTAATTGCATCAGTAGCATGGGATCGTCTTAGTGTTTGGGTAATTGCCAGGTTCTTGTGGCCTGGTTTTGGCCTCTGTTGGAAACAGGATGCTGGGCCTGATGGACCCTTGGTCTGACCCAGCAAGGCAATTTCTTATGTTCTTAAGCTATGTGCCAAAGTGTTTTTCTCCATCTCAGACTCTCCTCCCAAGTGTGGGGGTCTTTGTGACCTGTGGATTTGCCTTGGCTCATCCATGACTCCTGCTTATGGGCATAAGTTGTTGCACTGTTTCTGTCTTCTTTATATTTGCACAAGAAATGACAAACAGGCACATCTGGGCAAATTCTCTTCTTTTTCCACTGAGACAGTGCTATTACTGTTATTTTTCATGGATGTTTACTGTTAGTTATTTATTTATTTTTATTTTTATTTATTTATTAATTGTTATTTTATCTATTTATTATTACTTCTTAATTGTTAACATTATTATATATATTTTCCTGTTATTTGGATTAACCATGTTCATTGTAAACCGCTAACTTGAAGCGATAGTTACTGTTCATTGTAAACCGGGGTGATATGTATATTATACAGGAACCTCCGGTATATAAATCCTTAAATAAATAAATAAATAAATAAATAAATAAATACATTTTGCTAGGGGCATAGGTTCTTTCTCTTGCTGTGACAGTGTTTGGACCCTGTCAGGAACTGGCCTGTATATTTCTTGGCTATTATGATTCATATATGGTGATTCAGTAGTAAAACATGAGATATCTCCCTAGAACACTGTCAGCTCTGCACTACTTCCCTGACACACAGACAGGTTTCACAGCACAGCCTGTTATGCTGCATTCTCTGTCCTGCCCTCACTGCTCACTAATGCCCACTGCTCACACTGTGCCTGCTGCATGGCAGACACAAAATAAATGGCTAATCTCAAATGGATCTAAGGCGTCAAATACCAGAAAGGAAAAACAGAACGGCAACTGTAAACGAAGCAACACAAATCTGCTATGAGACACAGATATTGTGACATAGCGCTGCCTCACTTGCTATTCCCTCTTGTTCAACAGGCTGCTGCTGGCACAGCCAGACTATAAAATATGCCACAGCAAAAAAAAACTTTAGCAAGAGCTCAGAGCTATGCTTTCCCACAATGCCTTGAGAAGCATTGCAGAGCAACTCTCTTGACATCCTCAGTCCAAGATCAGTGTCACTGTACCCGGTTCACAGTGTTAGGTCAGACTGGCAAAATGCATCACTGTGATAGGACATTCCTCTTATCGCCTTGAAAACATGTCCATCCTCCCCTTCTCTGCTAACTGCCCGGGCTATACTGTTTCAGTTTCTAACTGTACACATGCATGATGCTTTCCTATGATTTTTGGTCCATTGACTATAATGACTTATAGAAATCATCTTATTTCAAACAAATGAAACAAACAGAATTAGTTTAATTTGGGAGACCCTCCATTTGTTTCAGGATCTCCAGAAAGAAACAAATTAGTCTCTATTCATTTCATTTGAAACTAATGCACATGCCTACTCATTATTCATGTCATTCATGAAATGGTCACAAGAGTATTTTCCAATATCCCTGCACCCTTAAAGAAACACGTTTCCTGATTTCTTTTTTCTGTTTATTGTTATGTACTGAAAATACATGAAATTGCACTACAATCTCTTCATGAAAGACTGTTGTAGTCAATGGCACTGAATGAACTCATATTCTGAAGGGTTAAAGCAGGCAATAGGATTGTTTGGTTTAGCCTTTTCTAGCACATAAAAAGAGACCTCCCTTCTTCAAATGTGTGTGAGGAAAAAAAGTTTTGAAGAGCACCCAGGAGTTTTTATAAAGATTCATATTTTAAGAACTTGTTTACCATAATTGTTTACCATATTATAAATATGTGTTTATCAATAATTATTCACTCTTCTATTGCATGTACTCAAGGCTTTTAAGTAAAGTTATAGCTCAGAGATGAACTGTGTGATTCTGTTAGTAGAATTACTTAATAGGGATGTGAATCGTTTTAGGACGATTAAAATTATCGTCCGATAATTTTAATATCGTCTTAAACCGTTATGGAACACAATACAATATTCTAACGATTTATCGTTATAAATCGTTAGAATCGTGAGCCGGCACACTAAAACCCCCTAAAACCCACCCCCGACCCTTTAAATTAAATCCCCCACCCTCCCGAACCCCCCCCAAATGACTTAAATAACCTGCGGGTCCAGCGGCGGTCCGGAACGGCAGCGGTCCGGAACGGGCTCCTGCTACTGAATCTTGTTGTCTTCAGCCGGCGCCATTTTCAAAAATGGCGCCGAAAAATGGCGGCGGCCATAGACGAACACGATTGGACTGGCAGGAGGTCCTTCCGGACCCCCGCTGGACTTTTGGCAAGTCTTGTGGGGGTCAGGAGGCCCCCCCCAAGCTGGCCAAAAGTTCCTGGAGGTCCAGCGGGGGTCAGGGAGCGATTTCCCGCCGCGAATCGTTTTCGTATGGAAAATGGCGCCTGGCAGGAGATCGACTGCAGGAGGTCGTTCAGCGAGGTGCCGGAACCCTCGCTGAACGACCTCCTGCAGTCGATCTCCTGCCGGCGCCATTTTCCGTACGAAAACGATTTGCGGCGGGAAATCGCTCCCTGACCCCCGCTGGACCTCCAGGAACTTTTGGCCAGCTTGGGGGGGGCCTCCTGACCCCCACAAGACTTGCCAAAAGTCCAGCGGGGGTCCGGAAGTACCTCCTGCCGTCCAATCGTATTCGTCTATGGCCGCCGCCATTTTTCGGCGCCATTTTGGAAAATGGCGCCGGCTGAAGACCACAAGATTCAGTAGCAGGAGCCCGTTCCGGACCGCTGCCGTTCCGGACCGCCACTGGACCCGCAGGTTATTTAAGTCATTGGGGGGGGGGGGTTCGGGAGGGTGGGGGATTTAATTTAAAGGGTCGGGGGTGGGTTTTAGGGGGTTTTAATGTGCCAGTTTTGCGATTTTACGTTTTTTCGATTTTTCACGATTTTTCACGATATTTTACCCCCCCAAACGGCAACAATACGATTCCCTCCCCCTCCCAGCCGAAATCGATCGTTAAGACGATCGAGGACACGATTCACATCTCTATTACTTAATATCAAATGCTGTACTTGTTAAGTTGTAATTATGGTGATTTGTGATATTGAAAGTTTGGGTAACTTTTTATTTATTTATTTATTTGTTTGTTTATTTATTTGTTTGTTGAGTTTTATATACCGTCATTCGGTAGAGCAATCATAATGGTTTATAAAGTATGCATTTTCTTAACATTTGTGCCAAAATAGAACAGTGTGAATATTAAACAGTAAATAAATATTTTTAAGTCCAGAAAGTATTATTAAGTTGGATGAGGGGAGTATGTAGGTTCTGGTTGGAGAGAAGTTATTATGATAATTATAGATGAAAGTTCAATTGTGAGTTGGGATGATCAGAAGTATGAAGGTCAGTGTAGAATTTGCGAAACATTAGTGTTTTTAGGTCTTTTTTGAACGTTTTCAGGTTGTGCTGGGTTCTTAGATCTTTAGGTAGGGTGTTCCATAGTTTAGATGAGGCAATAGAAAAGGCTCTTTCTCTTGTTGTTGCCAGATGTGCATCTCTGATGGGGGGGGGGGGGATGTTTAAGTAACCTGAGTTGTTTGATCATAGGTTTCTTGGAGGATTTTGGGGAATTATGTTTAAGCTATTTAGTCCTTGATGATCATTGTTTAGAATTTTGTGAATGATGGTCATTGATTTGTATGCAATACGTGCTTTAATTGGGAGCCAGTGAAGTGATGTCAATATGGGTGTTTTGTGTTCATTTCTTTTTGTTCCTATTAGGACTCTGGCAGCTGAGTTCTGCAGTATCTGGAGTGGTTTGAGGGTTGAGAAAGGTATTCCTGTTAGAAAGGAGTTGCAATAGTCGAAGGTGGAGAAGATAAGTAGTTGTAGGACAGTTCTAAAATCATAAGGCTTGAGAAACAGTTTTAGATGTCTTAAGGTTAGGAGTCTGTGATATTCTTCTTTAGTTTTATTTGATATATGGTTCTTGAATGAAAGTTCTTTATCAATGGTAATTCCAAGGTTCCTGGTGTGGGTGGTGGGGAGTATAGATTTCATTTGTTTGTCTAGTATTAGCAGGGGTGGTGGAGTTGGATTGGGTTTTTTGTCCATGAATATTATTTCAGTTTTGTAAAAATTGATTATGAGTTTCAGAGAGTTTAGGAGATGTTTGATTGAGATAAGTAGATCTGAGGTTTTCTTGTAGGTGTCTTCAAACAAATTTTGGATGGGGATTAGAAGCTGAATGTGAAATTCAAAACACTGGTCTTCATGTGACTTCTCTGTATCATATTTGCAATACTGAACCATATCATCTGATGATCACTAGTGCTCAGATGAGCCCCTACCTGAACCGAGACTTTATCCCCATTAGTGAGCACTAGAACAAGTATCACACCCTGCCTTGTGGGTTCCATACCATTTCTTTGAACAGAGCCCCTAGAATGGCATCCTCTCTCTCTCTCTACATTTGAAGATTCTGCAGAAGGGATGCTCCAGTCCATATCTGGCAGATTACTGTCTCCAACGAGCAACGTTTCTCCCTTCATTCCCACCTTTTGGATGTCCTGTATCAGATCTCTTTCCAGTTCTGTTTGAGTTGGAGGCCTATAGATCACACCAGTAGAAATGGAATCCCCATCTTCTTTTTTTAGAAATATATGTGTATATATATTACATGTGAAAGTAAAGTAGGACTTACTTACATAAGTCAACCAATTTTAAAATATGCACACAAATGAAATTAACCAATTTACCAATTAGTCCACCAGTTCTTAGTCCTTCAGGTTATCAAGACCTTCCTTATTCTTTAGCTTGGACTCTCCGCAGTTTACCCAGTCCTTAAACACATTTCATATCACTTATACATGCGTTTTTACACCTATCCATCTAGTGTAGGTTGGCCCTACCGTCAAATGCCCATAACCACCCCTTTTTCACATGTGCTGTATGTGTGTGTGCAACAGTGAAAATGCCTGTGATTCTAGACTTTTATAAAATAAGGAATGTGTGAGTAAAGGTGACTTTCATGCATGTGCACTAATTTTTCTGCACCTGTTTTGAAAACTGTTTATAATTCACTGTACTATTGTAACATGCATGACGTAAATAAACAAGGATGACAGTGTAAATAGGAATGGATTCAGTTTCTCCTCATTTTGATAAATAAAATATTGACTTCAGTTTTTAGTTAACTTTTTCACAATGGCTAGCACAGTTCTGATAATTCCAGTGATTAGTTAAGCTTAAAGCTACATAATGAATCCCGTTATAAAAACAAAACCTGTACACTGTTTGATTTTCAGTTCTTCCTATGTCCAAATGTGTTTGTTGACAATACACAGCATTTCTACATTGCTTCAAGTTCCAAACACATTTTAGACATTTTTCTTTTTTTTTTTTTTTACCGAGTATCTCTTCATCTGTCAGACTTTAATGATATTTTAACAGTAAGAAGCATGCAAGACACAAACAGATGTCTCAAGGAAGTTCAAGAGCTGAGCAAAAGCTTTTGTTACGAGGATTGAAAATTGCTCTCCAGTGCTACACTCTGATCCTTGTTTATTATTTTTTTTATAGAGCCATTGCAGAGATATCTTGAAATACTATGGGAAAACCTCAGCACACACTGTAGTCTCAAACAAATGCATGTAGCAATATATATACATGTGTATATAGCCATGCATAGCATCGCCATAGTATTTTGTAATAGGGGTGTGCATTCGTTTGGAACGTATTGGTAATCCGTAATGTATAGGGCCATATTCGTATTCGTGGGGAAGTGAAACGTATCTCGATTCTCCACGAATACAACAAATCTTCACCGAATTATTCACCAATCTAAAGGAGCAAATTTAAACAAACCTCCCCACCCTCCTGACCCCCTCAAGACTTACCAAAACTCCCTGGTGGTCCAGTGGAGGGTCCGAGAGCCATCTACTGCATCCACGCCGTCGGCTGCCGGTATTCAAAATGGCGCCGATAGCCTTTGACCTTACTATGTCACAGGGGCCGACCAATTGCTACATGTACATTTAATATGCACATTTTTGAATGTAAATGCTTTATCTGTCCCTGCTCCACACTCTCCTTCCCCTTCCCGGAATGCCTCTTGCTATCGTGGATAAAAAAGTGCACTCAAAATGGAGTTTCACACATTTCTATTCATGTATAACCCCCAATTGATTTTCAAGCACCACTTACATGCATAAACCAGGATTTTATGTGCTCAAGTCACTTGGAAAATCAAACCCTCTATGTAGGAAAAAAAACATAACTGGCCAATCTGAGTGGCCAAATTTGATCTTCTCTTGTGTATAAATCCTCATTATGTAGTGCATATGGGCTAGTGATACAGATCTAAATCATTCCCCTTGTAAAGATGTTTTTCCCCTTAATAATTTATTGCCTCCTAGTTTATACTAAAAGCTTATAATTCTTCTAATGTGACATTAACATTCACTCAAATGTATTGATGTTGCCAAAAGAGGATTATGACCTTATAATGGGAACAGTTGTGGCACACACAGGGAAAGATGGATGAGTTATGAAGGATAAACTCCCATTTGCAATAATTTATCTTCAATAATGACTCATTTGGGCGATAAAATAACTGCTGTTATGAAAATGGTAAAATGATATGTGTTTCATTCAGTTGCAACAAATAAATGTTGGTCTAGGCAGTGGAAGAGGTATGGGAGAGCAAGCCAGTCATACCCAAACCTATCCTGGTGGACCTCCCAACCACTTGGGTTGTTATATCTGTAATGAATATGCTTGAGATAGATTTGTATGCACTGTTTCCATTGTACACACATTTTTATGCATCAATTCCTTTTGGGTATTTGATAGAGACTTTCAAATACCTAAAAGGAATTGATGCACAAAAATCAAAATATTTTTCGTTGGAAAGAAAATTATAAAATTATGGGTCCTGATATGAAATTCCAAGGGGGCAGACTGGGGAACAACGTCAGGAAATATTTCTTCATGGAAAAGGTGACGGATGCATGGAATGCCCTCCTAGAAGAGAAGAGAAGAATGGTCATGGGATTCAGAAAGGCGTAGGATAAACAGAGGATCCTTAGTGCCTAGAGAACAGACATGAGGAATGGGGGGAATCTTTTCTATTACTCCTATATTTCTGCTTGAGGGTAACCTGCATGTAGCGGCAGTTGTACTAGCCTAAAATACTTGCTCAGTATCCCAGAACTTCTAAGTGAGCCTTTTCCAACTCTTGGGCTTTGTTCAGTTCCCACTTGCTGCTGTTTTGCCAAGTGGAACACAAATCTGATGTGTTGTGGGTATTCAGTCAGGGCTGAAAGGTTATTTTCTCTCTTCTAACTTTGCTGCACCTCTGTCTTTTCCTAAAAGATTCCAAATCAGCAGCCCCAAAGTAGTGGTTATTTTTAAGACTTCCATTATATGACAACTTGACTGCATTTAAATTTATACAATTAGGCACAGTTAAGGAATTTTTCTTTGTCTGCACAAGGTCTTGCTAAAAACATCTCACCCATTTAGTTGTGTCTGTGAAGGTTATAGTAACAACCTCAGTCCTTCAAACTGTTTATACTGTGAGAGTCTTGCAAAGTCCCTACTGTAGCAGCATAGTAATGCTGTTGATGTGCCCTGTCCCACTGCGGGAAGTGGGGAGAGACATGCAGACTTTACTGATTATAATGCAGCGCTCGCTGCTGCTTCTAGTAACAGGGAATCCCTTGCAATGTTCAGCTAAATTATTACTCACTTGGCTCGAGGAAGCATTGTCCAACCAAATAGGCATTTCTACTGACTGCAAAACAGCTGCCCTGGGCTGTGGATGCAAGCCTCCTCTTTAAATAATGAACAATAAGTACGTTTCTGTTACAGTTGGTCATTTCCACACCGTTTGCCTATTATACATTTATCTACATTTCATCCTCTTTTATGCTTGTTCCCCCCAAAAGTTTTGTTTTCCTGTGACAGTGAAGATTGCCTTGTTTCTTGCTCTAAGAAGGATATGTTGCTTAGGATAGTTGCTTTGGTTAATATAGTCACACTACAGAGTCCGTTGCCAGCATTGGGTCATATAATGCCAAATAAATATGGTCACGATGAATGACCTGCCTTGGAATTACTGGTCAAGTGATGACAGTTCACTTTCTGTGCATGATCAACATGCCTATGGCATAATCTATATTCAAGGCTACGAAGTGAGTTTGTAACTGGATAAAATTTCATATAAAATGTTGGTCTAAAGCTTCTGCAGTCTATAAAACAACAAAAAGCAAACTCACTCTGTCGCATATTGGTGAAGCAGATGAAGGTTAGAAATTGCTTATGGATTTTTAGAATAGCTGCATAACATCTCTCTGTTCATTAACAGGTTCCAGACACCGCTGGTTGCATTTTCTTGATTTCTGCTGGGATTTGTTACACACTAATACCTGATAATTTAATAGCTTATGGCCTACTGATATTTCATCTGCATTTCAAGGTGCTGAGGTATAAATTGCAATGTCAATCTAGTGCATTGATCAACACTTTATTTTGTGAGCAGCCTAGTATGTAAGACTATTTGAGAACTTCCTTAAAACAATAAAATGTAACTAAATGAGAAGGCTTCAGAGAGAAACTTGCATAGTGTTCAGATTTGCATTGAATATTATTTTTGATTTTCAACTGGAATACTATAGTAAGGGAAACCAGCATTGCAGCTGGAGTATGTATAATACAGAAGCACGGCAATTATGTATCTCAAGTTTTCCAGATTGCATATCTAAACTCTTGCTTAAGTCAGTTGGCACTTCTTAACTGGGATTTTGACTAGCACTAATCAAAATTGTGCTTATTGATGTAAATTAAGTTAATATTCTGCTGATTATGACAATCACAAAATGCTCATCTCTTTCAGATGCATATGAGTTTTTTTTCCAGGTGGTTAATGTTCTGTACAATTGTCCAGCATGAAATGTTTGCTGTAACAAAACAAATTTCTATTGCAGCTGATTAGTTTCCAAATCTTAAAATACATGGCTTGCTTTAAGAGTTCCGAACTGTCTTCACCTAGCTGTGTCTGGCGTGATTCAAATAAGGCTTTTTACCATTCCTGTAGGTCGAGCACTAGTCATTGACTACTGCTCAACTTTCTATTGATTCCATTGGAAAAATCTTTGTATTAGACTGTAAATACTGTAATGTAATCTAGCCATTTAGTGACAGAATTCCCATATATGCCAGTGTATAGCTTTAACTTATTACATTGCATCTTAAACAAACAATTCTCTGTTGAGTTAGGTATTTTTTCCTAATTTACACATATTTATATTATCATCTAGCAATATTTTCCCAAATATAGCAAAGTTTCTGTTCATAAACTAAATTGCAAGGTTTCTTCCCAAGTATCATCTCCTGGACCCTTTGCATTTATCTCACCATGAGAACTTTGTTTTTGCTCATCTGCAAAAATATGTCAGGTTTCATGTCCTGTAACATATACTTTATCTACCTAGCTTACAATGTTCACATTTGTTGTTTTGATTTGCAGGGCATGGACCACGGTCAATCCTATATCCTTGCCCTCCTTGACATTTTGTCTGCCTTTTTCACTATCAGTCACAAAATCCTCCTTACCCGCCTTACTGAGATTGGCATCTCTGGCACTGCCAACCACTGGTTCTCCTCTTACCTCAACAATAGAGGTTACACTGTAAGAATGGCAAAATCCGAATCATCACACATCCCCATTGCTCAAGGCATCCCTCAGGGCTCCTCCCTATCCTCCACACTCTTTAATATATACCTATTACCTCTCTGCCATCTTCTCTCCGACCTTGGTCTTGTTTCTCCTATATGCTGACGATGTCCAAATCCTCATCCCCATTCAAGAATCTCTCACCAATCCCTCAATTTCTGGGAAACATGCCTCGCCTCTATTAACAACCTCCTCTCCAACCTCCACCTTGCTTTAAATCCCTTGAAAACTGAACTCCTCATTATATCTAATCACCTGGAACACCCCCCCCCCCCCACTAGCGACCTCACCCTCCCCTCATATGCTTTTCCTCTCTCCGTGCGAGAACTCGGTATCTCCCTTGACCACAATTAAACTTCAAAAACCACATCAACACAATCATAAAGGAAGGTTTCTACAAGCTCCACATCCTCAAAAAACTCAAACCCCTGCTCCACACTCAAGACTTCCACACAGTCCTACAAGTAACTATGCTATCAAAATTGGATTATTGCAACTCCCTACTTCTAGGCCTCCCCTACTCTACTATTAGACCCCTGCAAATGTTACAGAATGCTATGGCCAGAATCCTCACAAACACTCGCAAAGCCGACCACATCACCCCCATTCTTAAAGAGCTCCATTGGCTACCCAACTCCTCCCGTATCAGATACAAAACCCTCACTATTATTCACAACTCCCTGCACAACCACAATCACTCCTGGCTTGAAGAGCCGATCCGCTTCCGATCCTCCAGTCGTTCTACCAGAACCACCCTCACAGGAACTCTCCACACCCCCACTCTTAAAATTGCACACCACACTTCCACCAGAGAAAGAGCTCTATCCATCGTAGGCCCCACCCTCTGCAACACTGCGCCACTTGAGCTCCGACCAGAACCTTGCATCTGGAAATTTAAAAAAGGGGTTAAGACATGGCTCTTCAAAGTGGCCTACCCTGATTCAGATCCCACCTAGTCTATCCTTTTATCCATCAGTGAAAGAGCCCCATTTTATCTTAATCTATTAGAGAACGAGCCCTATTTCTTCTAGCACTCTTAGCCTCCCCGTTCCTCTTTTACTTGCAACCCTCTTGTCAGCCCTCTGCTTCAATTTACATATTCCCTCCCCTTTTTCCTTAGCCTCCTCCTTTATTGATAGCAATACTGTATATAGCTTTTACTTAGCGCTATCGATAGTTTAAACATAATTATTGTCTACTAGACGGTATATACCTTTGTCCTTATGAACTCATAATCTGCAATGGTTGATTTCTGTGCCTTGTTGAATGTACTTTTTTGCAATGTTATATATATATATATTATCTTTTTGGTTGCTCCCCCTCCTTCTGTACCTTGCTCTCTATCAGGTACCGTTCCTACTTTTTTTCTCTGTCCTGTTTTTCCCCTCGCTGCACTCGACCCTTTTTTTCCTTGCTGCTCCCCTCCCCCCTCCTTTCAGTTATTCTGTTAACCGGTATGATGTTCCCATGAATGTCGGTATAAAAAAGTTAATAAATAAATATTATAAACATGCTTATAGAATAAGTGCATCCCTTCATGTCGCTTTGTTTTGATAGTAACTTTTTTATATTTTCTTTCCATGAATAGTATAAGGGCCTATAAAACTCCTCTGTGCATATCAAACCAGATACCGTGCTGGGAAATAAGAAAATCCACCTGTTTTATAAAACTATGCACGTTTTAAATTCGTATATAGATTTTTTTCGGTTTTCAAGACCCTGCCACTTCATGATTGTTGCAATTTGAAGTGTTTGCAGCTGCTGAACACACCCAACGAGTACTCGGTGAACGTTAAGTGGGTTCTTAACCAAGCCTGGAGACAGCCAAGATAAGAAAAGGCTCTATGCTCTTGGGTACATTTTTAAATGGCCAGCACGTACAAATCCCGGCAGATAAGCGCGTGGCCAGGCCGGGCGTATGCACAGTGCATTTTAGAAACGACCTGACCTCGAGCATATCTGTCAGTATGTGCAGAGCCAAAGGGGCGGGGCAGGGCCCAGCCGGGATAGCACCATTTGATGCTGTCCCGGGGAAGCTGGTGTGCACAACTTACTCCTGCTCCATCGAATGGTTAAGTGGTTAAACAAAGAAATCTAGGGTAGATAGATAGGAGTTTAGGGGGCAGAGGGGGAAAGGGAGGAAGGCTAAGTAGGGGGATAGGAAAGTTCCCTCCCAGTCCGCTCCTTAATTGGAGGGGCCTGGGCGGGAACTGGGATAGGCCTACTCGCATCACCATGCAGTGTTTACAAAAATGTGTGACCCACGTGCACATGTGCGCGGATACAAAATCAGATGTGCGTGTGTGCGCGGGCATCGTATTTTCTAACACGCATGCAGCAACAGTAACACGTTATAAAATTGTTGCGTCCATATGCGCGTGCTGGAAACTGTGCGTGGGCCTTTTAAAATCCAGCTTTTGTACTTCTCTAAATGTTGGGTCTGGTGAAGAAGTTTACCCTCAGAATTGCACACTTGGGGACTAAATTTCAGTTCACACCTTTTCATTGGTACCTCAAGAGAGGGAAGTGACATGCCCAAGGTCGGCATCAGCAGGTTTTGAATTCTGCTCTCCTTGGTTCACAGCCTGCTGCTCTAAACACTAGGTCGCACCTCCACAATTAACACTTAAAGTTGCCAAATATGTGTAGCCGTTACACTAATTTTCAGTGCAAAATGCACAATTGCTTTGAAAATGATCTCACCAAAACACACAAATACCCCTGCAAATTTGTGTACAGAAATTTGGGGAAGAAACTTGTGTGCATACTTTCAACAATGCAAAAGTGACTAGCCCCTCCCCAGGAATGCCTCTGCTCAGTCTGCGTAAACTTACACCAACCAGGACATACACGTTCAAGTTTTCCTGCACTTTTATCCGGCAATTTTACTGGATAATTTTATAACAAGCCATTTCCATGGGGGTAGAGCACTGTTTTACCTACAGTTTTGAAAATGGCCCAGTGGCATATTAAAACATTTAGTAGGAGGATTTGTTTTTTTCACACGGGGGGGGGGGGAGTTTTGGAATATTCCCATCACATTAGTGCACAATATTTTCAGCATTAACTCCACTATAGATTTACTTTATTCATAGACATTAACTCAAGATATAGTTCAACCATCAATCCTGGGAATTTGTAGAAGCCTAATTTTAAAAATGGCAAAATAAATTGGTGAAATACATTAAGGGCCAGATTTTCAAAGGGATACGTGCATAAGATATGCGCGTACCCCCTGAAAACCTGGCCCAAACACCCCCTGCGGGCGCCGAGCCTATGATGCATAGGCTTCTGGAGTGCGCAAAGCCCCGGGACGCACATAAGTCCCGGGGCTTTCCTGGGGGGAGAGGCGTTTTGGGGGGCGTGTCGCGATCCGCCCATCATCGGGGGCGTGTCGATGGGGCGTGATGCGTTCAGTGCGTCATCCTGGGGCGGTGCTGATTTCGGAGTGGTCTCGGAGGGAATGGAGGCAGGCTGCGCGGCTCGGTGCACGCAGACTGCCGATTTTGGGCAGCCTTGCGCGCGCTGACCCCGGATTTTAATGGATACGCGCGGCTACACACATATCTATTGAAATCCCGCGTACTCTTGTTCGCGCCTGGTGCGCGAACAAGAGTACGTGTGCGCGCATATTTATAAAATCTGCCCCTAAGATTTCATAACAGGAAGCAGTCTTTTCATACCAAAAAGGGAATATTTTCAGTAGAGTATCTACTGTCAGCTTTTTATAACATAGGTAAGGCTTACTCATACACCCCTTCCCCCTACCCCCAAATCTTGATGAGAAAAGAATTGCACTCACACCGTGATTCAAGTTGCTTAAATTGGCTGCAAATTTATTAGATGACCTTAAAGGGAAATTAATTTGGTGTTCCAGGCTTCCATGTCTATTGTTCCCATCCCTCCTCTACCCATAACTGTGTTTGAGAGAGGGGCCATCAGGGATTGCTGTTCCTCTGACCTCACAGTGCCTTCATGAGGCCCATTATGAATAGCAAAACCCCACTGTGACATATGGCCCCGCAACCACAATTAGCAGGGACCTACCGGGCCATGACAAAATTTAACATGGGCCATGGCACCAACCATAGCCCAATAATGCAATCACTTCAGACCATCCCCCTTCTCAATTACTTAAAACCTCCTAGATTGAGCATCTGGCCATGACAGTAATACAATTACTTCCCAATGCTTATCAAATATGAAAAGGCACAATGAACATGTACAAAGTTAAATCTCTGCATCCTATTTTTTATCTAGGCTTATCCTGCAAAATTGACTGAATTCATTAAGATTAAATGGAGGCGTGTGGGTGGCAAATGACTGCAGGTTTGGGTTGGCAGTTGAATACCTCCTTCACTGCCCAACCAATCTCTTGGCCAGGAGGATTGCTGGGAGTGGCTGCTAGCCATGCGGTCTCCGGCTCCACATGGCACATGACAAAGGAGGTCCACAGGGAGGTAGGGATTGGCACAAACTATCTCCCAGCCGGTGAAGCAGCTGTGAGGTCGAGTCCATGATCATGAGCCACAGGGAATGAGCTGTCCCACAGCACCAGCGAGTCAGGGCACTTGGGAGGGAAGGGGAATCCACTCTTTACAGCCAGGCATGGGGCTTGCAAGGCGCTGTGTTTCTGTATCTTGTTTTATTTTGCCTTTGGATAAAACCGGAGACTTTGGCATGGAATTTGGTGTGCTGCTTGAGCGAGACCAAAGTATTTTAGTTTGCAAAGATACATTTGTACAGACGGTATTTTTCAGGTTATTATGTAGTGTATATTGGTGTTCACAGAGTACATTTTAGTTCTTAGCAGCTTCCTTTTCAGACAAGCTCTGTTGTGTTCTCACTTTTCTTTGGTATTTCCCTTTGCAAGAAACTATCTGTTGTCTGATTATAATTTTTATTTTTATCCATATTTAGCAGATCTACTCCCCATGTTACTTTTGGATGCTTTTGGAAGATTTGGACATGATTATCATGAAAATAATGCCTTCAAGCTTTATTTCCTTGAAGAAAAATGTCTAAGCTTGAGCTTTTTTCATCAATGTAGCTCCACCCATCTGGATTGCTGAACATTTTTGTTGGAAGAATAGAAGCTAACAGGCCCATATTCACAGGACTTTCTCTGGATAACTTTTTAAGTAATGGAATAGAAGTCTGTAATTGAATACATTTCTCCCACTCACTAGCTAAATTTTACCCGTGTAACTATTGATCCAGATAAAAATAAAGGAGGGAGACCTATGGGAGCAGGGTTAAGTTTAGCCAGATACGTCAATATTGAGTGCTACCTGGCTGAATTTAGGAGAGTGAGTCAGATTGGAGAAAACACTGGCCTAAAGCTACCAGAGACTTACCCAACAAAGGGGTTGATTTTAAGACCCGTGCGCATCCATGTGCGCGTGGTTCCCGGCGCACACACATGGACGCAATCATTTTTTAACATGCGTGCGTCGGCACGCGATTATTATAAAAAACAATATCAGTGCACATATGTGCAGGCAGCCCTCGACTCGCACACACGGGGGGGGGGGGGGGGGAGGGATTTTCGAAAGTATGCATAGCAACACGATCAGGCCTTTACCCAGTTCCCCCCTAGTCTGCTCCAATTAAGGAGCAGAGTGGGAAGGAATTTTCCTTTAGCCCTACCAACCCTTCCTCCTTTTCCCCTCTCCTCCCCAACCCCTAAACTAACCCTACCTAACCCCTTTATTTTTATTTTCATACTTACTGCTTCTTGGGAGTAGAAGTAAACTCCGTGCACTGGTCAGTGGCCGGCGCGTGCTTCCCCAGGACAGCAGCTAATGGCACTGTCCTGGCCTGCCCCAGCCTTACCCAGACCCACACCCACACTTCTGCACATAACGGGGGTTACATGTGTGGCCAGGCAGTGTGCACAAGGCCCGGCCACGAGCGTACCCGTCGTTTTCTACGCGTGCGGTCCTTTTAAAATCGGGCCTTAAATCTGTGAAATCTTTCCCTAAAGTTACCCAGATAAATGCCTGTTCCCCAAATGGCTGAACGTGAACCTCTAAATTATTTTAAGATGCTTTCTTGGAATCATGCAAAAGCTTAATGAATCCGTTGCATGCATGTTTAAGCTAATGAGGAGTCCTGGAATTGTGTGGTAAGTAGAAAGGAATAGCAATCGCATTCTCCCCATCTTATTCTACAGGCATAAATTCCTCCCTAACCAAAAATGATTTTTCAATAGTTTCATTTGCTTTTTTTTAACCATTTCTTTTGTTTTTGTCTATGACAAGGAAAAGTAGGCAAATATAAAAGATTGTATGTATTTTAGTGTAGGTGGCTACAGCTGGAGAGGTGCTGAACTATTGTCATCCATTATTGAATGTTAGCAATGTTTGCTAATGGAAAGTTGAACAAATATTTGAAGTCATTATACTGCTATAAGTAACAATATCTATAAAATTGTTTTTTTTTCATTGACTCTGTGTGGCTGATTATCAGTTTATTCTGTACTATATATACATGCATCATTCCATTAAGACTCACCTTGTTACTCTCTCAGTGAAACAGTAATGTGACATTTTCTCTTGGTTTGTTACATTATACCGCAGTGGGATGGGAATTATAGGAGGTCATGAACAGCAAGCAAAAAGCCTTAACTGAATTTTTCTTTGAGCAGTGACTCAGCAGCTAAATAAATTAATTCTAGCCAGATAAAAATGACCAGATATCAGCTAAGGTACATACAATGTGTTTTTGTTGTGGAAGCCAGTCAGGTACTGTACAAAACACTGATAGAAGCCTGATTGTTAATCTAGGCTGTGATTTGTACACCTCATTTCTGGTCACTCAAGATCGCATTGTACATGTATAATTTTTCAGTTCATGTGCTACTTCATCTAGTGTTGCATATATTAGTAAGTGTCCTGGATTTTTCATTAAACATAGTTGCTCTGTCTGGACTGAATAATGAACTGGACTGAATCTTTTTTATAAGAGGGGATGAATTTTTGTATGCCCTCCTTTTGATTTGCTTCTTACTGCTGATTGACATGTATTTGATCCCCTTATAGTGCTTTGTTGCTTTTAAAGAGTGTCTGTTTCAGAGGCTACACCAGAAGAGCTGTCATGAAATATGTTAAACCAATGTGGAAGTTATCTTGCTGATTTGTCTAAGGAGATTTTCCTAAGTCACTTGAGTTATCCCTGAAGCAGATGACCATTATTCATCAAAACGCTGGCATCAGATTTTGTTGGACTGTGGGTGTGCATGCTTCAGTTTGGACTATGCATCTTATCTTAAGATGAAAGTTACATCTTAAGTGTCCTACTAGTCCATTTTTATTGGACCATGGAATTATTGATTTGTTCTCCGTGAAGTTTTGTTTGCACTGTTCATTGTAAGGGAAATTTTAAAACCTGCATGTGGACATCCATGAGCACGCGCTTCTGAAGAATAGGCTGAGCAGACAACCAAGAATTCCCAGACACCTCTGCTGTACTTTGGCTTGTCAAGAGGTGAATTAACTTTGAGTGCTTTTCTGAGCATGACTTGCAGAAAATCTCTGAGACAGATTTGCTGGCTACAACAGGAAAAAGGCTTATTTTAATGGCCACATTTACTTCACAATGCAGAGAAACTGAGTCCTGGATGCAAGCTTTTATCTTGCAGATGCATGGTGTCAATGAACAGAAACCAATTTGAAAAGAAAATCCTGTGAGGTGACAGTTTTGAATGAATCCTGGTGCCAACCTACAGAATTCAAGTTCAGCTTCTATTCAAAACCCAGACTGCGAGTTGTTTACATAAACAAAGAAGAATAAAAGAAGAACAGAAGAGAATACATTGCATCAAAGCCAGAGTGATACAGGAACTTGTATCATGTGAGGATGGGGTCAGGAAAGACTAGTAAATGAATGATTTTTACAACTGAATGGAGTATGACCTCACAAGCATTTCCTATACAGGATAGATTGTCATGACAACAGAATCATGTGTTTGTGGGCGGATACACCTTTCTGGAAGCTTCGGGAATGTTGTATTTTGATTATATAAGTCAGGGCATGGCAGAGATTCACTGAGATGCTACTTATTACAGATAGAGGGCATATTGCATCTCACAAGAACACTTGTCTTTGCCTCTTCTTTAAAAAGCCAAATAAACTAAATTTTAAAACCTCTTGCTGAATCGCAGTGTTCTTGTGCCCTAAGCTTTAAGTCCAGAAAAAATTAGACACTTCCCAGCGCGTGCCCATGGACGCAACAATTTTAAAAACATGCGCACGCCAACAGGCACATGTTGTAAAATCTGCTACCCGCAGGCACATCTGCGCGAGTGCCGAAACACATTTGTAATGGGGTGGGATTTTATAATTTGTGTGCAGTGACGCAATAGACCCTGTTCCCAGTTTCCTCTCAGTCCGCTCCCAGGAGGGAGGGAACTTCCTAAACCCCCTACCTACCCCGCCTGCCTTTTCCCCTACTAACCCCGACCCTTAAAACCCCGCTAACTAACCTACATTTTTTTGTTTCCCAACTTACCCGCTCTCCCATGCAGCAGCAGGTTGCGTGTACTGGTCCGGTGCCGAGGCACGTTTCAGTGGGACAGTGCCTAATGACACTGTCCAGGCCTCCCCTAGCCTTGCCCACGCCCCATCCCCTGCCTGCCCCTTTTTGACTAACCCATTGTTTGGAGCGTACCGGGAGATATGCGTGTGGCCACGGGCCTTTGAAAATGCCCATGGCACGTGCATGGCCTGGCCACGCACATATCTCGCAGTTTTAATGCGCGCCGGGTTTTTAACATCTGGCCTCTATGTTTTGCTTGGAACTGAGTTAATACACAAATCCATTTTTTGGGACTATGGGAACATCAGTGCAAATTTTTCAAAAGCAGACCACATTTTCACTTTGACTTGGGCTTGGAGTTTTATGAGTAGGTTAGTGGAAACCTGTGGCACATACTCTACTTAAGGGGGGTTTCTATAAACTTAACATCCTAAAAAAACTCAAACCCCTCCTCCACACCAATGACTTCCGCACAGTCGTACAGACCACCATGCTTACGAAATTAGACTATTGTAACTCCCTGCTACTAGGACTCCCCGCCACCACCATCAAACCCCTTCAGATTCTACAAAACTCCATGGCCAGAGTCATAACCGGTACGCGTAAAAGAGACCACATCAACCCCATACTAAAAGACCTACATTGGTTGCCCATCTCCTTCCGCTCACAATACAAAACCCTCACCATCCTTCACAAACACAACCACACCTGGCTCGATGAAATGCCTCATTACCGCTCCTCCAACTGCCCCACAAGAACAACCCATACAGGCACTCTCCACATCCCATCCCTCAAAGCAGCACACTCAACTCACACCAGAGGGAGAGCCTTCTCCGTTGCTGGCCCCACCCTCTGGAACTCCCTCCCCACCCTCCTACGCCAAGAGACATCCTTTCACAACTTTAAGAAAGGAGTCAAGACATGGCTTTTCCGACAGGCCTACCCCGACACAAACCAAACTTAATATCCCCTTTAGTCCCCCCTGCTCTACCTTACACTCCCTGCTCCCCCCCTTCCCAGGGCCTCCCGTTTCGGCCGTCCACCCTCTCTCTTCCATAGCCCGACTTATCCCTCCCCCTAGTTACCCCCCCCCCCCCCCCCGTTCCTTGACACCGGGCCACCTACCTTTTTTCCCCTATTTTCCCCGTTTTCCCTCCACTCTCCCTTTTATACCCCTGAAGAAATTTTTTATCCCAAAGAATACCGTCTGTTTCAACTCTTCCATAATCCTACTTAGTTAAGTGATTCCTGTACATTAGTCATCTATACATATTATCCCTCTTTTCTGCCTTTCTCTCCCCTTATTTCTTCAAACTATGCCTTTCTCCCCCTCCCATCGTTATCCTTTCCTCCCCCCTCATTTCTTTCAAATTTATGCCTTTCTCCCCCTCCCTTCCTTTATCCCCTTTCTCCCCCCCTTTTTTCCTCAAACTATGCCCTTCGCCCCTTCCCTTCCTTATCCCCTTTTCCCACCCCCTCCTACCTTTCTACCTCTTACCCTCCCCCCCCTCCCTCACCTACCCTCCTTCTAAATTTCCACTCCTTGGTTTCATTAATATTGTTTATTTTGGTGATTTTTGTTTTTGGTTTCTCTGTTTGCTGCTTCTCGTTTAGCAACATCTTATTGTTTTCAATGTCATATTTGTTATATCGTTATACTGTATCTTCCAATTGAGTTCTTTGTAAACCGGCATGATGTGCTTCACGAATGTCGGTAAATAAAAGTTAATAAATAAATAAATAAAATACTGATGATCACATAAGCGTGAACAATTAATATAAAAATGAATAATTAAAAAGTACTGTAAGTAGATGAGTTTACTTGTGTTGCATAGCAGGAATATAGCACAAACTATATGACTCCACACCGAAGAACTGCAATAAATTTTGTGTGCATTGATCTATTTTTGAAGACTTATTTACCCCTTGGTTTATTAACTTTTACTTCTGTTACTGGGGAGAGCTGGAGCAGGTTTTTTTCAATTTATTGTTTTTACCACTGCCATCTCCTCCCCCTCCCCCCAAAAAATAGCTCCTGCCCTGCTGATCCCCCTCACACCATATGTTTATCTTTCTTCGCAGAGCATAAGCAGCCCCCTGGATCTGTTGCTGCCCCACAGGTAATATGCAAAAGTAAACCATCTGCCCTTAAATGTGAGTAGAGACTTGCGAACACATAAGCATGCTTTCTTTGGAGTGAGAGTTTAAGACAATCGCGTAGAGGTTCTATAAACCATAAATTGAAACTCTGGCTGGTTGAGAACAAAATCTGGATTTTCTAAATTCAAAAGTGTTATATCTTGCTAGAATTCCCTCTAAAGAGGTACCCAAACAAGTGCTGGCAGAGGATTTTTCTATCCCTATGGATTTGAAAGCTTGAAAGCTGGGAGTCATTCTTGACATCAAACAAAGCCTCAAAATTGCAAAAGTGGTTAAGGGAGCATTCATTACATTGAATATTTTATGAATATTGCGTAATTTTTTATTTTTTTTAGGGGAAACTGAGCTTAAAACAGTGATGCATACTCTGATCATGTCCTCTTTGTGTTATTGCAATCCGTTATATCTGGGCCTGCCTATTTCCACTACCTGATCTATGCAGCTAGTTCAAAATGCAGCTGTACGCACTATTGCGGGGATACCTCTTCGGGACCATCTCTCTCCAACACTAGCCAAGTTACACTGGCTTCCTATCATTGGGTGCATTAAATTTAAGATTTTAATGCTTGCGTTTAAGGGAATTAATGGCCTTGCCTCCCCCTCCTTTACCGCTGTCCTGAAATTATAACAGTCAGCCAGGTCTTTAAGATCAGAAAAAAATAATTTATTTCAAGTCCCTTCTTTTAAAGAAATTTGATTAGATGAATTTAGGATGGCTTTCTTTTCAAGGGCCTACTGTCTGGAATTCTCTTCCAGATTTGATCAAGACCGAATCTTCCTTGTTAACATTTAGAAAGGAAGTTAAGGCTGTGCTTTATGAGCGAGCCTTTGCTAGGGTGGGTTGATGAGCTATTATTATTGTAATTGTTGGCTAATGCGTTTCAAGAAAAGGCAGGGTTGAGGGATTTTCTTTTTTTTTTTTAAAGATTATATTTCCTTTATTAGTACATTGTTTGATAGCGCTTTTATGTTTGTCAATGTAATGCGCATTGTACTTTTATACTTTTGCTTTTATGAATGTTTTATTGTAAACCACCTAAAAATGCTGATGGGCAGTCAAGAACATTTTAAATAAGTGATTGCATTCTGTGCAAATGATTGGTGAGAAATGGGATGCAGAAAGAGTAAGCCAACATGTTCATATCAGCAGAAATAGACACTTTCCTAATGTCAACTGTTGCTTTTGAAGCATTAGCATAATTTTTTAGAATAAAAATACTTCACAAATGAGTGTGGGTTCTTTAATGTACCTTTGCAATTGTATTTTATGCAACTACAGTTATTCTCTGCAAATACATTTGTGGCAAATGCAAAGGCAGAGTTTGGGGACAGAGGAAGTTGGTATCCCCACATGCAAGGGACACAGCTTCTGCCCATGTGAGCTGGAGGGAGGAGGCAGCCACACTTGTATCTGCTTGCAAAGACCGGAAAAGAGGCTGCCATACGTGCATTGACGTGCAAGGGCTGGAAAGAGAAGGAACTGGCATTGTACCAGCCAGACAGAAGAGGCAGCTGCACTCATGTATGGAGAAGTAAGCAGCAGGTGTGAGAGGTAGAGACTGGTAGATCTGGCCTGGTGGGGGGGGGGGGGGGGAGAAGGAAGTGAAGAATGCTGGGGTCACAGTGAGTACTGGCTTGGGGGTGGGGGGGGGGGGAGAGGAGAGCATCGGGAGAGAGAGTGATTGATGCTGGGGGAGGATTGGGAGAGAGCACTGGGGTCAGAGGGGATGAAGTAAGGAGAAGAGAACTTGTGTCAGAAGAAAGGGGGAGAGCATTGGGGTCAGGCCTGGGGAGAAGGGAGTGTGTGTTAGAGTGAGAGATAAGTGAGAAAAAATGAGCTTTCCCCTGCTGCTAAAACCATGCCGAATCTGAGTGTGTGTGTGTGTGTGTGTGTGTTTGGGGGGGGTGGGGGGGAGGGATAGGAAAATGTTTGTAGTTTTCCCTGCCCCTTGCCTTTTCAAATTTAGCCTCTAGGACACAATGGTACTACTTTAAGAGAGGTCTCTAGTGAAAGACCTCCAGAAATACAAGAAAAACAATTTGCTTTTTTAGTGTAAGTGTGTTTTTCAATTCCCCTATGTAAAACTTTAATTATTCATGAAATGTCAAAACAAACTACAGTAAAATCGGCAGGATTCAACCCTCTGCACTGCTTTAGAAGCAGAGGTAACTCTTCTTCTTTTAATTAAATCCCTGAGGGGTTTTTTATGTTAAAAAAATAAAAAGCTCAGTGCTGGATGAGGCAGTTTAAAATGGCATTGTACCCTTTACTTTACGTTACTAATTATATTATGCTTTATCTTTTGCTTGAGATACAGTCTTCTTCATTGTAAGGAAACAAATGCACATGTCCTCATACAAAATATATACATAAAAGAACATGTTATAGTGTGCTTATCTGGGTCAGATTCAGGCTTCTGTATAAAAACTGGGTTACAGAGTGCAACAGGAATTTTTGCAACCACTACATAAAATTTCAGATGGACTAGAGTTAAGATGTGTCCCAAAAAACCCCCAGGATTGTGATATTACTGTTTTTATTCTTCACCTCACCAGACTTGCCTAGATAATTAGTTGTGGAGGGGTGGAGGCACAGATCAAATGAAATCAGCAGGAAGGCTAAAATGGGCGGACTGGGCCTCACTGACAATCTTGTGTTTTGTGTGTAAAAACATTGGTGCATGAATGGGAACAAAAGAAATCCCTAAATTGGGATTCTTTGGCTGATGAGTTTATTAATCTGAACACAAAAGGGATTAGAAAAATAATGTAAAAGTAAGAAACCTGGGAAGGGGTACAGTTAAAGGAGTTACACCGCCTGATCTGTATGAGAGTAGGTATGACTATGAAGAGAAGAGATGGCTATTCCTGGGCAGGATCGGAAAATAACCTATGGAAATTGCGGTTTCCAGACTACGCATTAATGCCTGTGAAAATCTCCCCCCATGAAAAAACAGCAGCCACAGCTCCACGGTATACCTCTACTCTTACTTTCATACATGTTGTGAAGTTTCTGGGTATAAGATACCACTGTCCCATGATGGACAATCTGAAAACCAACCTTCTTAGCAAGCTCTCTGAAGACATTTGAGTTGAGAGGAAGTTCAGAATATATTTTCTGGGAGATCGAAAACTGGGAGATCGAAAACTCTGGGGGTAAGAGTCCTTTTGCCCCAATGGTGTCCAGTAGCGGTGACCGGTACTGACGTCAAAGGTGGGACCCAGAAGTGGCCTGTAAGAACGGGGTTCAGCGGTGTGCAGCTGACGCCGGCGGGCCACCAAAGCCACGTGCACCTAAGGGGCACGCGGTCTTGCCGGGCTTTCCCTGGCTTCGCATGGACTTTGACTGAAGATTTACCTGGATGGTTTTGAACAGCGTTACATCTTAATTTTGTTCTTGTCCTCCCTCTCAAATTTGGAAACTCCTGGTGTCAATAATTTCAGGTACTTTCTATTATTATACCTCTTAAAATCACTAAGTTCTTACTACCTCGAGATCTCCACTTAGTGAAACCCCTTGAATTTGTGCAACGTAGCCTACCAAATCGTTCATTACCCGGTGCTCTATTTCCTTCTGTATACTGCTTAAGCGATGCCGCACTCTAAAAGGAAATAATGATATAGAAAAAAGCCTTAATAGATGATACGAACGAATAAACTGCAAAGAAAACATGTATTCATCCAAAATAACACTATATATTATTTTGTTTTATGGGACCATCATATAAACCCCAATGGTTGATAGCTTTTAGAGCATTAACTGTGCTCCATCGATAGCCCACAGGGGTGCAGTTTTAATCATAGGTCCAATTTTTTGAGGATTTTTTTAAAGCATTTCAAAAAGATTTTTTTAAAAAGTGCACTACTTCCCTTAGTCATGGAAATGAATTCATGCCCCGCACGGTACCATGTTTTGCAAAGCTGCTGCTTCAGGGGCTGGAATCAAGATGTTTCAGAGTCCACAAATATTCTCTTTTCTTTTCAGTCCCGTAATTATTTTTCTGTAACACAATAAATGCATGTTTAAATGTCTCAAAAAATAAAACTAAAAATGGTAATGGGAAAGCAACTTATTTGAGTAAACGTGACTGCTGATTTCTTCAAAAGCACATTGTTAACCGTCACAAACTTGGCGTTTTCATAGAGTTTAGAAAGCCAGTTTTTAAACTTTTGCGTAATGACGTCACGTAATGACGTAAATTCTACTGCTCCAGAGAAGGAAAATTTAAAGGGCTGCTAGAAACTACCTGACAGAGAACTGACGTGTTGATGTAAGCATGGTCATTACGTTCACAGACTTGTTGAAGAGGCGTTCACAAGCATACCTGAAAGAAAACTAAATGAGGAACACTCATAGCAATCACTTAATGGGCATTTAAAGATTTTTGGAAACAAACTCAGTGGAATGCCATCCACTCAATTTCTTTATTGAGTCCACAAGGGGTCATGGTACGAAGCTTAAATATCCATTTTTGCTCTTGCTGAAAAAGACGGGTAGCTCTGTCACCACCACGCCAATGAGGCAACACCTTCTCCAAGATTGTCCACTTACAATCTGTAATTTGATGGTCAAATTGCAAAAAATGTTCAACTAAAGGGGCCTCCACCTTCCGTGTTTTCAAGCGTGATTTATGTTCTGTCATTCGGACTCGAAAACTTCACTGTTTACAAGGACATACTATGCAATATACCATGTAGTCCATTTTACATGTAAACTCTGAGGGAGGTACAGTTTTATGTCCATGGAACAAATTGTCGGCATCCAGAAGTTTTGTTGACATAAAGTACAATCACATACACAGGGTTTCGATATTTCTTGAGCTGAGACATAATTACTAGACCGAACCATTTGATCTCAAACATTTTGGGCTCGAGAATATGCAATGTATAGAGATGAAAAGACTGGATGGACGTCTTGTAAAGACTGCCAGTGTTTATGAATAATTTTGCTTACAGTGGCTGCTAATGGTGAATGTCTCATAACCATTGTACGATGATCCGAGTCCTTAGACACTGATTTCAAAAAGAGATTTTATTGATTATTGTATAACACTCTACAATATGTGTTGCGGACATAGTGAGCCGACAATGAGACATTGCAATCAAACCGGCCAAGAAGGGCAGCGCGGTTGTTGTTCTCAGCGAATCTCAATATTCGCAAGAAATCTCACATCAACTCTCAGATGCTCAATTTTACCAAGTTGGGAGAAGGTGTGGAACAAAATATCTCTGGTGATGATTCCATAAATACTTCTGAACTTATACAAAAATCACATGAAGATATGGAAGTAAAGAGTAGAGGTACACTTCTGATTCAATTCAAGTAGAGAAAGGGGTAATTGGTTACACTATTTTTCCTATTGTAATTAATTCCTTGTATATTTCAATGCTCATGATAAAGGGATTTCACTAAAATTTACTTCTGTTTAACACACAGAAATTGTTTAATCAGAGTACCTTTAAATGTTATTTCAATTTCTTTGTTATTTCAAATCACAAGAAATATTCTTGTAAATTTTGAAAATTCAATAAAAAAAAAAAAAAGAATATATTTTCTACATATGAGGCTACCTTTGTGGACCATGCAGCTAAATTGAAACCAATGAGAACAAGATTGGGGCAAGTACACTCTGTGAAGTGATTAAAGAGAATTTGGTCATTACATCTAAGCTTGAAGGCCTGGATAGCAATCAGAGCAGACATGAGATTTTTAGAGGTCCGTACTCAGTCGCTGGCTGACTAGGAACATTAGCCAGAAAAATGTATCTGGCTGACTTACAGGCCGATACAGTACAGTGCACTCCGGTGGAGCGCACTGTTAACCTGGTATTGGACGCGCGTTTTGGACGCGCTAGCTTTACCCCTTAATCAGTAAAGGGTAATAGCGCGTCCAAAACGCGCGTCCAACCCTCCCGAACCTAATAGCGCCCGCAACATGCAAATGCATGTTGATGGCCCTATTAGGTATTCCCGTGCAATTCAGAAAGCAAAATGTGCAGTCAAGCCGCACATTTTGTTTCAGAAATTAGCACCTACCCAAAGGTAGGCGCTAATTTCTGCCAGCACCGGGAACGTGCATAGAAAAGCAGTAAAAACTGCTTTTCTGTGCACCCTCTGACTTAATATCATGGCGATATTAAGTCAGAGGTCCCGAAAGTTAAAAAGAGTAAAAAAAAAAAAATTTGAAATAGGCCCGCGGCTTGAAAACCGGACACCCAATTTTGCCGGCGTCTGGTTTCTGAACCCATGGCTGTCAGCGGGCTCAAGAATCGACACTGGCAAAATTGAGCGTCAGCTGTCAAACCTGCTGACAGCCACCGCTCCTGTCCGAAAAGAGGCGCTAAGGACGCGCTAGTGTCCCTAGCACCTCTTTTTACCGCTGGGCCTAATTTAAATAAATGTATTTACTGAATCGCTCGCACAGGAGAGTGGCCTGTGCGCACGCCGGGAGAGCAGGTGCTCGCCCGCTCTCCCGCAATTTCACTGTATCGGCCCGTTAGCTAAGATATTGAGGTGTGCAGATGCTGCTGAAAATTACCTGCTGTCTTACAGCTAGCCAGATAAGCTTATTGGCTAAATTTAGGACTATTGTTTGGCAGCGCTAAAATGATATGTCTAGCTTAGTTTTGGTACAGCGAGGTTATTTGCTCAGTTTAGCCAGATAAAAGAACTCCGCTTCAGAATGCCCCTAGTCTGTCTTGATGTAGCCGGATACATGTGTAGCTGGATAATGAGTTAATAGGTATGTCGGGGAGGGGCAGAGGAATATTTAAATCCCAGTGCTCATCCAGCTAAGTGCCAAACTGAATATGGACCTCTTCAACTTTGCTAATATACCTGCAATACTTCCTACAATTATGTTCAGGAAATATCTTGTTAAAGCTTTACAATATCCTGCTGAGGCTTTCCCTCCTATTTTGAAGATTTATTTACCATGGAAGAAAAGTAGGGAGAGGTCAAAAGGGTATACAGCTAGCACTGAATAGTTTCTCTGTCAGCGTTATGCCATAGGCTGTCTTAAGATATATAGAACCTTTGCCCTATTTTCACAATGTAGCTCCAGGTTTCAGGTGCAGCAGATGAGGATGTCTGAGAGAAGGGAATGTAATGTCAGCAACCAGGGCTGCAGGGACCAAGCTAGACTGTCCAGGAGTCAGAAACCACTGTTCCTTCTGAGCTTTTATTCTATACTTCATTAGGGCTCCACCCTCTTTAACTCCTTGAGCAGAGGTTCCCAAATCGGTTCGGGGGGACCTCCAGCAAATCAGGTTTCCAGGATGCCCACAATGAACATGCATGAGATATAATTTGCATGCACTGCCTCCATAGCATGTACATTTTATCTCATGCGTATTCATTGTGGATATCTTGAAAACCCGACTGCTTGGGGGTCCTAATGCTTTCTGTTATAGTTATTTGTGCATTGTTTCCTAGTAGTCCTGTGCAGTATTGCCATCAAGCAGCTCTGTACCGTAGGCTTGACATCGGTCCCTTCCCCACAGCAGCACTTCTTTATTCCTCACTGGCTAGCTGTGCAAATTCTACCCCCATGTTGGGGGAGGCTAGGCTTTTTATTGGCCAGCCCAACAAGCCGGCACGCATGCAGGTCCATAGGCAGGAAAATATATGGAAGTGGGCCAGCAGTGTGCAGCTCACCCCAATGACTTCAGTCTCCCAGTGCTTCCTTGGTTTGCTACCAGTTGGGTGTTCATTTTGCCCAAACATAGCAACAGCCCTGGACTTGGGGCTTTAATCTCCTGCCTCCAATACCAAGGATATGTAATTACACAAAGGGTATATTGAATACAACTCTCTATGAACTTGTCATAAAATTACACAAATTTAGAGAGCCAAATTATATATAGTAAACATACAAAATTTATTTAAATTCACCCACAACCTATGTAGACAATAAAAACTAAGCTAGCACACTCACACATTCATACCAACACATTAAAAAATATGTTCATTGAGATATCACATACAAAATGTAGTCTCTTGCCACGAATATATTACACATATGTATTTTCTTTACAAACAATCAACAATGTAAATCTTATCTATTGCCATAAGTTTCTTAAACTAAGATGTATAATTCCTGATGTCCGACAAAAGTAGATCACAAGATCTCTTCGTTTCACTCCTCACATGAGGGGCTTCCTCAGGGACCAATGTAATTCACATATATTGCATATGCAGACGCGCTGCAATAAACCAATATAACAGGGATTAACCTCCAACTTAATCTAAAAAACCTTTTTCACCCATAACCAATGAAAATATCTCTTCAATTTTTCAACTCCAAACTTTAACCATTAAAACCCTGCCCAATTCACCATCACCGAACTTCAAAATTATCTCCTAATTCCCTTTTTAACCCTATCCTTTAACCATGCCCGTTACAATCAAAACAATGAAAACACAATTTTTTCTTCTTTTTCCTCTTAGCCTATACTGAACCACCTGACAAACTCAGGTCAAATATATATCACGACCACACCTACCTTGAGTTATAAATATCCAAGTGTTTTACTTCATTAAGTTCTTATAAACGCCATCCTTCACAATGTTTTCGATACCTCTAGGGCCATCAATCCAAACACTTCCTTGTTTCACAGCATGTCACGCGGTGTTCCCGCTAATTGTTACAAACTGATACTGACTTCAATCCTTTTCATGAATCTTATGGCAAGCTATGAAAATTTTGCGGGAAGATAGTTCTATACGGATAATGGCTGCGGATAAGGGGGGTGCTGTCGTAGTCATGAATCAGAGGGATTATGAAAATGAAGTGCATCGTCAATTATCTGACAGACAGGCATATAGAAAATTGGATGAAAATCCTACGCCTGTGTTGCATCAGCAAGTTATGGAAATTTTAGAAAAGGCGAATAAGGAAAAAATTATCACCAATAAAGAACATCGCTTTTTGCAGGTATCATTTCCTACTACGGCCCATCTGTACATTTTACCAAAGATCCATAAAACATTGATAAACCCGCCCGGGCGACCGATTGTGGCGGGAATAGGGACTGTTTTGGAGCCCCTTGCGCAGATGATTGATCATTATTTGAAACCTCTGGTACAGTGTGTACCTTCATATGTTAAAGATTCCACTGATTTTATTAATCAGTTGACAAGTCTGCCGGATATACAATCAAATTGGATTTTACTTACTGCGGATATATCCTCGTTATACACCAGTATACCCCAAAGGGAAGCTTTACAAGTAATTGAAGGGGAGTTAGTGAAGCTTGATATACCGCAAAGGAAAATACATTTTTTGATGACTATCGCAGAAGTTGCTTTAACCCAGAATTGTTTTAGTTTTCAGGCGGATTATTTTTTACAGACTCAAGGTATCCCCATGGGGTCGCCGATGGCTCCCAGTGTAGCGGGGTTATACGTGGCAAATTTTGAAAGTAAATGGGTCTATAAATCTGATTCATTTCGACATATAGTATGTTGGAAACGCTATATCGATGATTTATTTTTCATCTGGAGTGGTAATGGGGTACAGTTAGAAATATTTTTGAATTTATTGAACTCTTGGGATCAACATTTAAAATTCACTGTGGTTAAACATAAACATTCTGTGACGTTTTTGGACATGCAGGTTTTTGTTCATGGAAAGAAGTTGGACACTACGGTGTACAGGAAAAGTACGGATAGAAATACACTTTTACATTACCGTAGTTTTCATCCGAAACAATTGAAGGATAACATCCCTATAAGTCAATTCTTACGATATCGCCGTTTATGTACTTCCACTGCCGAGTTTAAAATTCAGGCATTTCAGTTACAGGATAGATTTATAGCTAGAGGGTATTCTAAGTCTGTTATAAAAAAAGCCTACAAACGTGCATTATATTCAAACAGGGACAATTTGTTGATTTATAATCCAAAAGAGACTTTAAACCGGATGATTTGTACCATTCCATTTTCCATGAAGAGTACTCAGATAAAAGATATAGTGTTAAGCCATTGGCACATCCTGTCAACTATTCCTTGTTTCATGGAGAATCCTGTATTCGCCATGAAAAAACGTCAAACTTTGCACGATAAACTTAAGGGGGGTAAGATATTAGGTGATTCAGGTTTGATATATGGACAAGTGCCTTGTGGGTCGTGTTCGGTTTGTCCTTTGACGCTGCGGTGTCAAATGTTTTGTCATTCTCATTTGAAATTTCCCTATAAAATTCCAAGGCTGTTTGATTGCAATACTAGTGGAGTGGTATACGCTATCATTTGTCCGTGTAATTTAATCTACATAGGACAAACGACGCGCTCCATTCGTTGTCGTATTGTTGAGCATCGGAGCCGTATTAAGGCATCGCGGGAACATGCTCCTTTAGTAAGTCATTGGATTGAGAGAAGCCACACTGTGGAAGATATTCGTTTTTTTGTGATCAAGCAAGTAACCCTTCAACATGGGGGAGATTTATCCCTCATGTTAAGAAAGATTGAACAACAATTTATCTTTAGTTGGCAGACTGTGATCCCGTTAGGACTTAATGGTCCAATAGAATGGAATGCATTTTATTAAGAGGTGGGTAGTTGAATAGTTCCAGCAAGGTCTATTGGGTTCTGATTAGGATAAAAGTGGACTGGGGTGGTTTGTTATTTGCACATTATGTTGAGGCTGTGATCAGATAATTGGCAAGTGCGTCCAATTATCTGTGTTCGCTTCATATAAAGTTGTTTGAATCAGCATTACTTTCATTCATCAGTGAGTGACGACGTGGCACGTCACCTCCGGTCTGAACGTGAGTATTGGAAGGTTTCCAGTGCATTGCAGTAGTTGGTGG
This sequence comes from Rhinatrema bivittatum, assembly GCF_901001135.1. Lineage (NCBI taxonomy): Eukaryota > Metazoa > Chordata > Amphibia > Gymnophiona > Rhinatrematidae > Rhinatrema > Rhinatrema bivittatum. The sequence goes on from NC_042629.1 coordinate 18,168,240, forward strand.
TGAATGGTAAGCAAGTTCTTTAGGTATAAGAAACAATTTGTGGGTTATATCGTTGCAGGATATGTTCTTTGAGAGCACGGGTTGGTGTGTCTTATAAGATTCATGAAAAGGATTGAAGTCAGTATCAGTTTGTAACAATTAGCGGGAACACCGCGTGACATGCTGTGAAACAAGGAAGTGTTTGGATTGATGGCCCTAGAGGTATCGAAAACATTGTGAAGGATGGCGTTTATAAGAACTTAATGAAGTAAAACACTTGGATATTTATAACTCAAGGTAGGTGTGGTCGTGATATATATTTGACCTGAGTTTGTCAGGTGGTTCAGTATAGGCTAAGAGGAAAAAGAAGAAAAAATTGTGTTTTCATTGTTTTGATTGTAACGGGCATGGTTAAAGGATAGGGTTAAAAAGGGAATTAGGAGATAATTTTGAAGTTCGGTGATGGTGAATTGGGCAGGGTTTTAATGGTTAAAGTTTGGAGTTGAAAAATTGAAGAGATATTTTCATTGGTTATGGGTGAAAAAGGTTTTTTAGATTAAGTTGGAGGTTAATCCCTGTTATATTGGTTTATTGCAGCGCGTCTGCATATGCAATATATGTGAATTACATTGGTCCCTGAGGAAGCCCCTCATGTGAGGAGTGAAACGAAGAGATCTTGTGATCTACTTTTGTCGGACATCAGGAATTATACATCTTAGTTTAAGAAACTTATGGCAATAGATAAGATTTACATTGTTGATTGTTTGTAAAGAAAATACATATGTGTAATATATTCGTGGCAAGAGACTACATTTTGTATGTGATATCTCAATGAACATATTTTTTAATGTGTTGGTATGAATGTGTGAGTGTGCTAGCTTAGTTTTTATTGTCTACATAGGTTGTGGGTGAATTTAAATAAATTTTGTATGTTTACTATATATAATTTGGCTCTCCAATACCAAGGAGGCATTTCAAATCCCCTGGCTTTTCCCATAGTCTTAGCCTTCAGACAGTTTTGAAGCTATTCCTGCCATTCTTTTTGTCTTTGAGCCTGTTAGGGAAAATAAAAGGATTTTTCATCATAAAAACATTTTTTTTTTTTTTTTAGTTCTGAGGATGTGTCTTTATGGATGTTTCCAAGGCTACTCAATATAAGCGTTGATTATTTCATTCATTGGTGCCAAGCAGCTTTGTCTGCAGGAGCACTGTTTTTCTGGGTACTCATGTAAGTACCATGTGAAGTATTAAGGAACTAGATACATTTTTGCTGAAACTAATCAGGAGTGTATTTCTGCAAGATAAAATCTCAGTGCTGCCAGCTGCCAGTTGCACTTCTAGATCTGTTTGTCTATTGTGGGTTGGGGAATAATCCAGCAGCTTTGCTTGTGATAATTGGGCTTCTTTGTTATGTGCTTTGTTCATTTAGAAGGAAAGGCTAGCTTACTCCTCTAACTGCTCCTTTTCTTTTTTTTTTTTTTTTGTTAAACAAACATTGTACTCTCCACCTCCCAGGGAGCCTAACTTTCAAGCCTATTCACGCTACAGGATTTGCACAAGTACATGAAGACCCAGAAAATTATCGTACTATTTTTATCAGCTGTGCAGCAGGAGCTGCCTAACTGATACAATTTCATGGTTCTGCTCTGAAAGTCCGTGCGTATGTTTCCAAAGCAATGAAAGCACTAACTTTCCCTATCTTGTAAACACATGTGCATATATTTTAGGTGGGAATAAAAATATAGCATATGTGTGTAATAAACTGATTTACAGACCCAGGCAGGTGTAAAGTACGCATGTACCTCCCCCCAGCTCACTTAGTCTGTCTTCATCTAGAGCCTCTAGCATAGGGCTTCCCAAAGGTTTGCAGGATATCCACAATGAATATGCCTGAGAAATTTGCATAGAATGAGTCTCCATCTTTTTCCCTGTCTATTGTATCTAGTCATGCCGGCACCGTCCCTATGTAGAGAACCATGCAACTGTTTACAGAAGGGGGAGTCATTTTCAAATAGATTTGCACACTTAAAAACTGGATCCTATGCATGTAAACGCACTACATGCATGTAAGTGGGCTTTTGAAAATTGCTATGATATATGCTACATTTATGTGCATAAATCCTTTTTGAAAGTTACCCACACTACATTTATTGTTCTTCCCCAGTTTCCCAAGTACAGAATCCTTGCAAGTTGCCACAGAAGAGCGGCATCATTTCTGCTTCACAGTAAGAGGTGAATTTTGAAAGCCCAGTGCATGCATTGATTAGGGCAAGGGTGTTCAAATCGGTCCTAGGCCCCCCCCCCCCCCCAGCCAGTCAGGTTTTCAGGATATCCCTAATGAATATGCATGAGAAATATTTGCATACACAGGAGGCAGTGCTCGCACAGCGAACGGCTTTTAAAGCTGCCGAGTTGTGTGCAAATCTCCTGCAATGCACATATCTTGAATGTTTTCTAAAAGGGGCAAGGTATGGGCGTGGGTGTGAACCTGAGCTGTGCCTGTAAATCCTGACCCGCCCCAGCACACATCAAGGGCCCCTGCTGTGTAACTTTACTTCTGCTATGGATGCCTTGTACGTTATAATTTAAAGAAAACTAGGCAGATCTGTGGGATTTTAAGTGTCCAAGCTAACTGGAGGGAGTGAAGACTATCAAACTAGCAGGGTGGGAGGACCTCTCTCAGCTGGGTGATCTGGTAAAACTGAGAATGGAGTTGGTGCACGACCCTTTTAAAGTCCCCCATTACATGGTAGAAGCGGGATTTGCACGCACATGCACGTGCAGCCTGGCTATTTTACAATGTGCGCGCATATGTTAGAAAATGACCTCACACCTGGCCGCGGGCCAACAAATGAGCACAAATGTGTGGCTTTGAAAGTTACCGCATGGGAGATCCTGCTGTACACGCTCAGTTCTGTCCCTGAACATGTAGTTGGGCCAGACAGTTACTAGAGAAGAAAAATAGATCAAGGGAAACAAATTGATTTAAAGGGTTCCAATAAGATATCGCCTATAAAATTTCAGCATGACTTTAAGATGGTGCTGGTGTGAGACACATGCCTAGAGCATAAAAGAAGTCACCTCTGAGACAAGGTCCATTGCTTGGATGTGTGGTTTGCCTCTTACTTTGATTTTATTAAGATTACTAATGCAGCCTTTGCCGCATGGAAATTCAATGAATGAAATGTATACATTCATCTTCCACATTTTGTAATTTGACTTTTCAAATCATGTAGATATGGATTCTTCAAATGGCCATAAAGCTTCTAGTAGCTGCTAACTTAATTTATATTGTTTTGTTCATCTCATCAATATAATAAAATACTGGCTTGTTATTGCTAGGCTATGTGTGTAGGCATCAGTCTCTGATCATGCAAGAGGGCAGAGCTTTACATGTAAAACCTGTGAAATAGCCAGCGTAAATCTTTAATAGAGATTACTAAAGCTGTTGCACTAGCAATTTTTTTTTTTTACATAAATTAGCAGTTAAAATCATGAGGCTTTCCCTCCTTTCATTCAAACTTGTATTCAATTTCTAGGATGAAATTGCTGATTTGTGAAAATTTCTCTGACGCACTCTCCCATTTATAATCACAGGAGTGCACTAATATATTTTATTTTATTTTTCATTTGATGTTTATTTCAGTTGAAATGAAATAAACAGTGAAGTGAAAAAAAAAATTAGAAAAAAATGCAAAGAAAGGGGCCTGGTTCCCCTAGCCCTGCCAACAAAATCTTAAAGCACTGCCAAAGTGAAAGAAAAAGGAGTCCCCCACCCCTCACCACTAGTTTCAATCCTTCTCTTACCCACCCATGGGCTCATGTTAGGGTAAGAAAGGTATTTAGTGGGTCTTGAAACAGGGCCCACTCAGTACAGGGCTGGTGTGCTGTTTACGAAGCCACAAGGTAAGTCAAATTGAGGAAGCCTCAGACCAATGTTAACCCAGGACACAGCCCCGCCCCCGAGGATCTGGATCTGTCCTTGCTGGGCTTAAGAAGGGGCTGCTGGGAAAGAACCAGAGTTCAGGCCACTAAATGACTGAGGCCTGCAGGGTGGAGCTGGACTCTGAACTGGAAAGCTGATGAAGTAACCTAGAAGGATCAGACCTGGACAAACCATTCACGGTGAGCAATGGACTGTTGAATTAAATTTAGTACTAATTATAAATAAAACTGTGCCCTGTGAATAAAATACCTTTGCAGTGATGTATGGAATAGAATTGTGCTGTGTTCATAGGGCCCTAACTTGGTAGCTCACAAGTACAAGAATTGGTCAAAATACAGCAGGAGAAATCCTCACTCCCTCCTGCTCACCAGGTCCCAGCATTTGTTGTTCAACAGCATATTTTTTCCATTCTTAAAAAAAAATGACATACAAGCTTCTTTGTTGCATTTTTCATTAGAAAATGAATACACATCCCTATTAGGATTACTGCTCTGATCCTCATTGGAACCCTATCGAGACGTAACATATCACGTTGATCATTGTAACATCAGCCACTGAAGAGTGGGTTCAGGGAATCAGATCATTAGGAGCAGAAGACATGAACACATTAACAGTATAACCCATGAAATACACAGATTAGGGCAGAGAACCAATTGGGGACACTAAGGGGGTCATTTTCAAAAGGTGTCAGCATGTAGAGTTGGAAGTTCCATGTCTAAGAAGCAGCACTAAACTCCTCCCCCACCCCCCGACGGTTTAGTTGAGCCCGCGGAGGGACTCTCTTTTCGCCTGCTTTCAGCTTTGCTCTCACATAGGAGTGAGCTGCTGGTGGGGCTTAAGGGATGCAGATGAGATTCGGGGAGGGAGGGAGGGAGGGCAGAAGAGAGAAAATAGGGAGTTATTTGGTGATGTGGGGGAAAGAGGCGGGTTCATAGGTGGGCCGGTGGCATTTCCCTGCCCAATTTTCAAGATGTGGAGGGAAGAAGGCTGTAGATGGAAGGGAGGGAGGCAGGCAGCACGCCAGCCCAATATTTTGGTTTAGTGGGAGGGTCGGTACCGGTGACGCTCCCCTGGCTTCACCGTTATATGCCATGAAAACAAGGGAGGACATGGGCATTCAGATTTCCATCTGTCCTTGCAGCTCTTAGATTTGACTGCTCCCTCAAGTCAGGCACCTAAACCTTTACAAATTGACTTGGTGTTCTGTTATAAGCTGTCATGACAAGGGTCCTTTCGAAACATCATAAAAGGAAGCTTTTTTTTTTTTTTATATAAATGTTACCACAAACAAAAGGACAAAGCCCTTTTTAAACTGGCACTCAAGAGTACAGCAGGTTGAAAGAGAGAGAATACAATAGGAAGACAAAATTTGACCACTTCTGAATGCTGCACTTATTAAACTTTTATAAGCAAACGGGAGGGAAGCATCTGAAGAATGATAGACCCTCTTCTCTAAGATCGGGTTAAGATGCTTTTACCAGGGCTTTTTCCCAAAGGCCATTAATCCGTCAGCGACCAGGGAGAAGGACAGGAAAGGAAACCCCCCACTGATGTCTGCCATCCTATCACTGTAGCATGACGACAGGATCAGACGTTGTTTTCCTTCAATGCAAGCGCAAGAACTGAACATTTTTTCTAGCAATTAAAAGTCATAAAACATCTGTAAACCGTTTGCTAATCATATGGGGGTGTGCAATTATTTTTTTAACTGCCTATTGGTTAATTTTGAAATGGAAAGGGGAATGAGGAATACTTTGGAGCAGGTGCAAAGTACACCTGTGAAATTCTCTAATCCCTGTGTGCGATTTTCCTTCTCTGGCCTTCATCTGTGCCCCCTTTTGTCTGCAGCTAAATAGAGAGGAAGGGGTGGGCCCTCTGAAGAGCTTCCGTACCTTTTACCTATGCTTGATGTTGGGGAGGGGGGTGTATATAATATTGGATGTGAATATAAACGTACTTAAATCCCTGGAGTCAGACATTAGGGAGGGGGCTATATACCATAAAGCCACTTTAATGGAAGCTTCCTTACCCTCATGATGTGCTTCTACTGGTTTATGATGTTTATAATTAGTACAATTCAAATATTTTTCTCAGTTAAGGATATTTTCTAAAACTGATCTGATTAGATGCAACAATTTAATGTCAAATCCCAGATGTGATTCTTCACTGGGGCCTTACAATTAATCCAGAAAAAGCCAACAAAGTCCATTACAAAATGTTGAGGCATATTTAGGGAAATGTCTTATGAGTGCTAGTAAGAAGAACAGTGTACTGCAGTTCATGCCACACCTTGATAAGAAAAAAAAAAGCCCGTCTTTGATCCTACCTTACAAATACTATAACTGCTGAGGGGTATACTCTAAGCAGCTCTATGCCAAAAGTTTTAAGAGTCATACATAAGGCCCACAGTTTAGTCTTCACATTACAGTCGTCACCTTCTACTTTAATCATTGGTCTTGTGCACAAACATCCATATCCTTCTTTTGCTTCTATGATTTTCTCTGTAGTATAAAATCTAAATATGCCAACCAGTCCCTATCTTGTCTATTCAACTAAAATGCTGAATTTACTTCCATGGCAACCTGACATGGCTCCGAGTTTTGAAAAGGCCATGGGCTTCAGGGGTTCTGCTCACTGCTGGTGTCCTAGTATCTCCATTTTATATCTAATGCTACACACATGGCAACTTTATTTCAAAATTGTTATATCCCCCTCCCCCCACACACACCATGTATAGGTAAAAGGTACAGAAGCTCTTCATAGTGCCTGAAACACCTCAGGTTGCCTTTGAAGTGAACTCGTTTCATTTAAATGGATATGTACTGCTTGACAAATTTGCTTTTATTCTGCATACTACAATCAAAAAACAAAATAAACTTTATGGACTTGTGTATAAGATGGATAATGGAGGCCTATAATTATGATACAAATACGCAACAGTGAGCCTCATGTTTCATGGTGTCTAAACATTTTGGCATAGAGCTGCTAGATAGTCTTTGTATTTTGGAGGTTGGACCATAGACATTTCAATTTGTTTTCTGATTTTGTGTGGTTCTTTTGTTGATATGAAAAAAAAAATCATATTCCACATAATACTGCCCCACTAGTTCTTAGTCTAGGCAAGTAACACTCTAAAAGTTGTATGCATGTGTGCTTTCATCCCTGCCATGCCCTGGCTGCATTGCTTTAACCTCTGGGAAGAGCGGTTCAGCTTGGTGATGCACAGTCACGAGGGAGATAGACGGGTCGTGTCCCGGTGCTAAGTGCAATATCATGCCGGACCATCTCTTCACCCAGGAGCCCTCACCTGGCCTTGAAGCAGTAGGGGAGGGGATGAACCACTGATGGCGGGGCTGTGGACTGAATCAATACCAGAAGGAAGATCTCAGTACTTTGCTTTGCTCTGGGACTGTGGGGTAGGGAAGAAGTATTCACAGGACAGGGAGATAAATGGAGCAGAAACCATGAAAAATGTTACTCAATCAGTGCCCGCCCTCAGCAAGCTCAGCTGGAAGACAGCGGTGGGGTTCAGTCTGGCCAGGTGAGCCTGATAATTGAATAAATGTAAGGCTTGGTCACTGTTCCTTGGTTTCTGGTTTCAAGGTCTGTGGGTTTGCCTAAGAAATACTGGAATCTGGTGATGGTTCTGCTCTGTATGGCGAGATTTCACTTGGTTACACACCCCCCACTATATAAAGTTATTCATGCCTTTAGCATAAGATCTTTTTTTAATGTTCTCAGTAGAAGATTTACCAGATCCTACCACCACCACCTGGCTTCTCTGGTCTCATTTTCCTCATAGTTGGAAAATAGATTTTTACCTGTGCAGTGGACCTAAGACACTACATAGATAGCAGAAAGGCAATATGGTCAATGTAGGCTGCCCATCTACAACAGCGATTCATCTTTACCATCCCTCCCATTCCTTCAGTGATCTCCTGTGTTTGTCCCATGCTTTTTTGAATTCAGATACTGTTCATGTCTCCACCACTTCCACGGGAAAGGAGAGGTCTATGCCATGCATCCACATCCCTCTCTCTAAGGATTCTCTCAGAATAGCCCCCTTTTACTCTAATCCAATAACCCCTTGTTCTAGAGCCTCCTTTCCCTTGAAAGAGGCCTGCCTATTGCTCATGAAAACCTTGGAAATATTTAAATGTCTCTATCATGCAATGAGATGTGATATGTTTTATTTATTTAGCAAATTTTTTATACTGTCATTCAGTTGTACCATCACAATGGTTTACATATTTAAAAGAATAAATACATAGTTATAAAATAAAATATAAGATAATTAGAATTAAGAAAATAAAATACAACTTTTAAGTAAAATGTCTAGGTCTCATGTACAAACATGATAGCATAAGATGCTCACCTCTTGTGCATGAAAACCTTTAAGATATTTAACTGTTCATTATCTCTCTCCTATTTTCCTTTTCCTCTACAGCAGAGGTTCCCATGCTTGTCCTGGGGGATCCCCTTCTAGAAAACCTGACAGATTGGGGATCTCCAGGACAGGTTTGGGAACCACTGCTTTACGATGTTAATTGTTTAGAGCTCGGTTCAGGGGGTGGCTACTAAAATGATCAGTTGTCTTTGTTCTAAAGCATAGGGGACAAAATCCAACCAGTTTATATCCTTTTGAAGATGCGATCTTCAGAATTGTACACAGTATTCTACATGAGGTCTCACCAGGGCCTTACACAGGGTCATGCCACCTCCTTTTTTCTGCTGACCATTCCCTTCCCTAATACTTTTCATGTCTTCAAGGGTTGATGGTCGTTGTCATTGTTCAGCCCCTGTGACATAGAAAGGTCAAAGGCTATCGGCGCCATTTTGAATACCGGCAGCCAAGAGCGCGAGTGCAGGAGATGGCTCCTGAACCCCCCGCTGGACCACCAGGGAGATTTGGTAAGTCTTGGGGGGATCAGGAGGGTGGGGGGTTTGATTAAATTCGCTCCTTTAGACGGCCGAATAATTCGGTGAAGATTTGTTGTATTCGTGGGGAATCGCGATATGTTTCGCTTCCCCTAGAATACAACGAATATTGCCCTATACGTTGTGGATTACCAATACATTGGAAATGAATGCACACCCCTTGTATTCAATTGCTAGCTACTTTGATAGAATTTTCCATTGAAAAAGATATTTGTTCGATTTGGCTGCAGTGCCAGCTAGCCATGTATTTATTTACCCCACTTTTTTTATTGATCTGAGATGGTCTCTCTGTCTGTGCCACTGAGAGAAGCTGCTAGCAGTGGCATTTTTCTGCTTATTTTACCCCCTGGGGTAGGTTGCAAGCAGGATTTGGGTGTTGTGGGTGGGAGATATATTCAATTGCTAGCTACTTTGATAGAATTTTCCATTGAAAAAGATATTTCTTCATTTTTGCTGCTGTGCCAAGCATGCCATCCTTTTTATTTAAATGTAGTTTTTTTTTTAATTGAACTCAGACTGTCTCTTTGTGCTCTTTTAAGCCAAGAAGACAGTGCATTCACTGGGCATCAGTGGACACTGTGCAGTTTTGCAGTGCTCTCTGAAGCCAAATCCCCAGTGAGCCTCTTTTGTAGTTATAAGCTTGGTGTGTGCCATGCACAAGCACATACAGCGGTCTGTAGGCAGTTTTGCAGACTCACATATATTGGGACAGTGGTGCTCTCTGAAGCCAAATCCCCAGTGGGCCTCTTTTGTAGTTACAAGCTTGGTGTGTGCACATACAGCAGTCCCAGTAGAAGTGTACATCCAGGCACTGCCTCGTGGGCCTGTGGACACTTTTGCAGACTCACATATATTGGGACAGCAGTGCTCTCTGAAGCCAAATCCCCAGTGGGCCTCTTTTTTAGTTACAAGCTTGGTGCGTGCACAAGCACATACAGCGGACGTAGGCAGATTTGCAAACTCACATATATTGGTGCTCTCTGAAGCCAAATCCCCAAGCTTGGTGTGTGCCATGCACAAGCACATGCAGCCGTCTGTAGGCAGTTTTTCAGACTCAGATATATTGGGACCAGAGTTGATGGAAATGCTAGTGTTTTTGAAAATAAACATGCCTTTGCTTGGGTTTCCAAATTTTCCCTGTGAATGGCAAAATGAATAAAAGCAATTGAAAGCCTTGTAGCAGCTCCAACTGCCTCCTATGCTCCAGATAATATCAGCATATGTACCTGACCTCAAACGCTCTGCCAGTCCATCCACTGTCCAGGCCGTACGTCCCTACAAGGGCCTGACCTCAAACGCTGTGCCTGTCCATCCACTGTCCAGGCCATACATCCCTACAAGGGCCTGACCTCAAACGCTGTGCCTGTCCATCCACTGTCCATGTCGTACATCCCTACAAGGGACTGACCTCAAAAGTTGTGCCTGTCTGAGTTTAGTTCTAGTATTTCTAATTTTAATTTCATGTATTTGTGCATCAGTTCTTTCCAGAATATTCTTTTTCCTGTTTTGCAACATTTGGAATGTAAGAACATAAAAAGCTTACATCAGATGTTTGGAGCTTGCATATTTCATATGCTCAATAGTTTTCATGACCTTTATAATATGGGCCATTTTCCCTAAATCTTTCTTAGGTGGCAACATTAATGTTTCTAGTATTATAGAAAACTGGTGGTAGTTGCACACTAGTTCATCCTCTGTGTTCCCATAGTTTACAGAGGCACTGTGCAAAATACAAAGACAACATAGGTTGATATTGTAGATTTGGATGAGTAGCAGTATTCTTATTTCTGAGAGCTCTTCATGTTCCTTTGTCATCAGCTGAAGTGCATAGGTAAGGTTAATAGCTTCTGGGTATTTACAAAGGCTTGACCTCTAATGCTGTGCCTGTCCGTCCAGGCTTTACGTCCCTACAAGGGCTTGACCTCTAACCTCGAATGCTGTGCCTGTCCATCCAGGCTTTACGTCCCTATAAGGGCCTGACCTCTATCCTCTAATGCTATGCCTGTCCATCCAGGCCTTAAGTCCCTATGAGGGCTTGACCTCTAATGCTGTGCCTGTCCATCCAGGCCTTATGTCCCTATGAGGGCTTGACCTCTAATACTGTGCCTGTCCATCCAGGCTTTCCGTCCCTATGAGGGCCTGACCTCTAATGCTGTGCCTGTCTGTCCAGCTTGTAGCTTGGATATTTCATATGCTCAATAGTTTTCATGACCTTCATAATAGGGGCCATTTTCCCTAGATGTTTCTTAGGTGCCAACATTAATGTTTCTAGTGCTATAGAAAACTGGTGGTAGATGTACTCTAGTTCATCCTCTGTGTTCCCATAGTTTTCAGAGGCACTGTGTAAACTACAAAGTCAACATAGGTTGATATTGTTGATGTGGACTTGAGTAGCAGTTTTCTTTTCTTGAGAGCTCTTCAAGTTCCTTTGTTATCAGCTGAACTGCATAAGTACAGTTAATAGCTTCTGGGTATTCACTAGACACCAACAGAACCACCACACTCTAGGGGCCAACCCATTCCAGGTAGCCCTTTCCTGCGCAAAGGAAAGGGAACTCTCCCCGGGTGCAGCCAGCCTATCTCTTAGCACCCTCTGACCCATGTTGAACCACTTTTCACATGGAAAGCTCCTCCACATTGACTTGCCACGCTTGAAGGCTTGTACTTCACTCTAGGGGCCAACCCATTCCAGGGAGCCCTTTCCTGCGCAAAGGAAAGGGAACTCTCCCTGGGTGTAGCCAGCCTATCTCTGGTGCTAGTCTTTCTGCTTGCTATGTTCCCCCTTCATTGTGCTGTGGGATGTTGATGCCACTTTGCCTGTTTTGCTGCCTTCGAGGGTTCATGCATCTGTTATTGGTGCTCTCTTTTGAAGCTGTGGTGTGTTTTTGACATTCTCGCTGCTGCTTTGCACCTCTGTTAAAGCACTCCTGGAACCCCTTTGCCCCTTTAAATTGCCTTAGGCTAATAATTCCACTTTGGGGCCACTTTGCCACAGTCTAAGTACCTTGGAGCTTTTTTCTCATTCTGCTGATTGCTCCCCAGAAGTTTCATCAGAATTGATAAGAAAACTCCAATTCTGCAGCCAAAAATAGGCTGCAAATACTTCCCCCATTGACTTTAATGGGAAAACGGACAACAAATAAAAGTAATCAACAAATTGGTTTTCCCCCCTCCTATGAAACTAATGGAATGAATTTGGGTCCCTGCAAAATTAAAACTGAATCGAAACAAATTTTTTCCTTCTGCACATCCCTAATAAATGTTCTCTTCAGCAGTTCAGAGGAGTAATACTGGATTTATGATTGGCTATCAATATTTTTATTCCATAGCCTTGGTTTTTGCATTATTTGATAGCAGCACCCCTGCACCAAATAGAGCTCATTATAAATGCCTCTGCTACTAATGTTAGATTTGATATATAAATAACCAGCGTAAGACTTCTATTATTCAAACAGCTTCTCCCTATTCTGCAATGTAGGCTATATAGCATTATTCTCATAAGAAACTCTTGGCATAACTTAGGAGTATGCATGCAAAATACATTTTTCTGCATGTTCATTCCATTTCTTGGTTTAGTTTTATTTCTGTTTTAAAGTCCCAGCTAAAATAATTTGGCATGCGCTACAACAGAAATGACTTGTGTTTCAGATAAGAAATGCCACAAAACTAAGCAACTATAATTTCCCTGTCATTTTAAAACACAGCCCTAGCATAGCTGTAAATGCTTGATAAGCTGCCTTCTTCTAGATCTGGAGGTAACTTGTCTACTTCATGAGCCATTGTAGCACATCTGGATAGCAGCACTTCTGGAGAGCAATCATTTTCCTGCTATGCTCTCTAATTCTAGAGTGCTCATCTCGCCTTATAAAATACTTTTGGAATTTATTTATTTAGTTTTGATAAACTTTCATGCTTACCATTTGCCTTATTATTCTACATACAGCACCCAGTGATAAACATTTCAAAAGGGGCATATAAGTAGAATTTGGTAATTCCTTTGCAAAATAAAATAAAAGCAAGCAATGTCACTTTGAATTCCAAAAAGGAAAATACATTGTAATACTCAGCTGCATGAGTGTTACACTTAAAGAACAATAGATAGCAAAGCTTTGTTAAAAAAATAAATCCTTGTATCTGAAAAATAGGGTTGTATCATGCCATACTGGATAAGACCAAGGGTCCATCAAGCCCAATATCCTGCTTCCAACAGTGGCCAATGCAAGTCACAAGTACCTGGCAAGTACCCCAACATTAAATCTCAAGCTGCTATTGCTTATTAATTACCGTAATAGGGGTGTGCATTCGGATTGACCGCATTAGTAAAACGCAACTCATATTTTTTTTTTACTTAAAAAATTGATTCGACATAAACGATCGGATTTCCCACATATCGAACATAGATATGTTCGATATGTGGGAAATCGCGATTGTTGAGCCAAAATAAAAATATAAACCCCCTCACCCTCCTTAATCCCCCCCCCCCTGACTTACCACAACTCCCTGGTGATGGAGCGAGGAGTGAGGACGCCATTTCTGCAATCCTTGGCGAGAAGCATGTGACGTCGGCGGCACGTCGAGTGACGCGGCATCACGTGATTCCCGGCCTCCTGACCCCCCCAAGCTGGCCAAAAGTTCTTTTTGGGCCGAACGAGCCGTCCGGCGCGAACGAGCCGGGAATCACGTGGCGCCGCGTCACTCAGACGCGACGTCACGTGATTCCCGGCAAGTTCGCGCCGGACGGCTCGTTCGGCGCGAACAAGCCGGGAATCACGTGACGCCGACGTCACGTGATTCCCGGCAAGTTCGCGCCGGACGGCTCGTTCGGCCCAAAAAGAACTTTTGGCCAGCTTGAGGGGGTCAGGAGGCCCCCCCAAGCTGGCCAAAAGTTCTTTTTGGGCCGAACGAGCCGTCCGGCGCGAACTTGCCGGGAATCACGTGACGTCGCGTCTGAGTGACGCGGCGCCACGTGATTCCCGGCTCGTTCGCGCCGGACGGCTCGTTCGGCCCAAAAAGAACTTTTGGCCAGCTTGGGGGGGTCAGGAGGCCCCCCCAAGCTGGCCAAAAGTTCTTTTTGGGCCGAACGAGCCGTCCGGCGCGAACGAGCCGGGAATCACGTGATGCCGCGTCACTCGACGTGCCACCGACGTCACATGCTTCTCGCCAAGGATTGCAGAAATGACGTCCTCACTCCTCGCTCGATCACCAGGGAGTTGTGGTAAGTCTGGGGGGGGGATTAAGGAGGGTGAGGGGGTTTAATTTTTTTTTTTGCACATATGTACATATACCCAACTCATTGGATTTTTTTTATGTCCATATTGGCCGCAAGTGGGACCCCCTTTCGGACATAAAAAATATGAACATAAAATTTTGCTCTGCACATCCCTATACCGTAATAGCAGTTTATGGATTTTTTCTCTAGAAACATTTGATACAACCCTATTAGTGCTCCCTTTATCCGATTTAGGGGGTCTTTTTTCAAATCGCGATGGGCCATTATCATGTGCGTTAGGATGTTATTGCAATCAATAATGCCCTAATGCACGGGATAACGACCGCATCGTGACTTTTAACGTTTAAATGAGGAAAAGGGGCGGGGTTAGGCAGGATAAAATAAATGTTATGCTGGTATCGCTGTGGGCCATAAATGTTTTACACATTATCGCTGGCAGTAGCACCGGAAATAACACCACCTTTTGTAGTGGCACTATGGGGGCGATAGTGTATGACGCGGCTGCAACTGCGGCGGGTGAAAATGCACTGTTGTAATGCGGCCAGCTGCACACTATCGCTCCCCGCCCCTTTTTTTTTGGCTGTGGCTCATCATTCTGCTATAAATATAGCGGAATGATAAATCCCACGGTAAGTGAGCTGCTCTATATAAATCATTTCTCTTCCTAATTCCTGTTTCCAGCTTCTTTATTTTTAGTTTTCAGTGGTCTGTTATTAATCTGCAGAGATATCCATCCCAAACTTATTCCAATGTTTCCTGTTTAGTCTGCCCTTTCATGCCTATTCATTTGCCCAGTCATTTCTGGCTATGTAGCTTTTTTCTTCCTTGGTGAACTCCTGGCTCTGAAAGCTTTTTTGTAGATTGCATTGTAGATGTTACTGCCACTATTAGTACAGAATTCATGACTTTTTAAGACAAGACCACGTGTATGCCTTTTCCTTTGAACCACACAGCCTATACCCAGTCGTTCCTGCCTGACCTTTGTAGTCTGCTGTGAGCATTGACTTTATAAGAGTAAAAGTTAAGGGGAAAAATGTTCCTGGTTTTGGAAGAGAATAGTTGCATAAAATAGAAAGAGTAATGACATGCATAAATGAGGAAAATTAGAGCATAGTTACTGGTTGCTCTTGGAGTGAAAACAATATTTGAAATTTGATTTCTAGAGGAAGAAATGTTTTAACATCTTACCTCAATATTAGACTCCCTCCTGTTCTTGCACCTTGACGAAGCTGAGACTAATCTCAAATAATGAAATCTTTTTGCTCAAAAATGTTCTCACATTGTTTTGGAGACCGTGACAAAGATTCACAATGTACTATGGAGTACAGGCAGTGGTTTACTGGGATACACAGCTCCAGTACATTTAGTAGGGATGTGCTGTCATTTTAAATTGAACAAATATAGCAGAGCATCCCTATGTTTAAAAAAAAAAAGTTTTTGGGAAATTACTACTTCTAAATACTTTTAAATAAACAACTAAACCAGTACATGACTGAGCAATAGCACTGTCTTCTAACACTGCTTGAGGCCCATTGTGAGTTGAGAGGCAATAATTTTAAACCTTTGCACATTTCTTCTGATACCATATTCAGTTGGTTAATATATATATTAACCAGGACTCATGACACCTCTTCCTTGGCTCCTAATAAACACACCATCCCAAGAAATAATACACGAAAACAGCTGATTGGAATGTCAAAAGGGCCACATCTCACTCTATTTATTTATTTATTTATTTATTTATTTATTTATTTATAAGTATTCTCAGGGTGGGTTACAACAGCAAATTCATAATAAAAATAATATTTGAAACTAAAAGCAAATTTATAACATAAAAATGAGTCTTAAAATAAATAAAATTAAAAGATTTAGCAGAAAATGTATTAAAAAATTAAACAAATAAAACAGGTTAAGACATACATAAGTCAGGGAAAGGCTTGTAGAAAGAGATAGTGTTTAAAGGCTTTCTTAAATGCTTTTTGTCTGCAGTTATTCGGATGTCGGGGAGAATTGTACTCCACAGGTTGAGACTAGTCTTGTTTTTAGAGAAGGAATTTGTAAAAGAAGTTTATTTTTAGAGTGGAGATTCTTGCCTAGAGTGTAAATGTGTAAGGATGCTAACAACCAGGTGGTGTTATTGTTATATATAAGGTTGTGGATGATTGTCAGAGTTTTGTATTGGATGCACCATTTAATAGGGAGCCAAAGTAGCTTGTGAAGGACGGGTGTTATGTGATCATAGATGCTGTTATTGGAAAGAAGCTGAGCTGCAAGTTTGTAAGAGCTGGAGTGGGCGAATAGTGAATAGGAGAAGACCTAGGAAGAAAGAATTGCAATAATCTAAACTGGAGAGAATTAGTGATTGGCCTATGGTGTGGAAGTGAACTGGATCCAGTAAATGTTTAATGTGTTTTAATAGCCTGATTTTAAAGAAAGAGGTTTTTAGAAGTACTTGGATATGCGTAGTTAAGTCTAGTTTGGGATCTAATATGATGCCTAAATTACGGACTTGTTTTACGATATTGATGGTACAGTTGTCTTGTTGGATGGTGGCGGGAATATTGTCAAAATGGGGGTTTCCTAATATACCGTAAGTATTTCAGTTTTGGATACATTTAGGCTTAGTTTGTTGTATATTAACCATTTCTTAACAGTTGAGATTCAAAGTTGCAAAAATTTGAGAGTATCTGGCCAAATTTGTATGGTAGGGAACTAAAATTGGTTATCATCTGCATAAATTCTAAATGTCACAACGAGAGTGGAAAGTAGTTGACAAATTGGGGTAAGATATATATTGAACAAGGCAGCTGAGAGAACAGATCCTTGTGGGACTCCTGTATTCAAAGCAAATGGAATAGAGTGAGTTTGGTTGATAAAGATTTGTTGGTATCTGTTGGGTATGAGTGAAACCAATTATATTCTGTGCCAGATATTCCAATATTTGAAAGACGGGTTAGTAAGATTTGGTAATTTATAGCATCAAAGGCTGCAAATAGATCTAGAAAGACAGAGATGTATGAGGTTACGGAATCAAAGCTGTGGTGAATAATATCAGTACTTTAGATTAGCAGCATTTCAGTACTGTAATTGGGTCTGAATCCAAATTGATTTTGATTCAGGAGGGAGTGTTCATCAAGAAAAGAAGTCAATTGTTTTAGTACAGCTGATTCAATGACTGTTGTGAGAAATGACAGGGAAGAAATGGGATGAAAATCAGAAAAATCTGGATTGTTATGTTTTTTTTAATTGGAGTAACTGCAGCGATTTTTAGATTGTCCGGAAGACAGCCTGAGATAAGTGATGAATTGACAATTTTGGCTATAGGGAGAGCAATGTGTTCTTTGGTTGTTTTGAATAGACTGAAAGGACAAGGTGAGCAGGGGTGAGATGAGGATTCATTTTGAAAATAATTGTAGAATTTCAGTACTTGCTACTGTATCAAAGGTGTCCCATGACTGGGTTAACAGTATAGTTGTAGTGATTGGTTGTGCAGTTGGAAAGGTGGAGACTAGGGGTGTGCATTCGTTTTCGCCGTATTGGCGATCCGCAACGTATATTACACTATTCGTAGTATTCGTGGGGAAGCGAAACGTATCGCGATTCCCCACGAATACACGAATCTTCCCCGAATTATACGGCCACCTAAATAAAAATTTAAACAAACCCCCCACCCTCCTGAACCCCCCCCCCCCCCAAGACTTACCAAAACTCCCTGGTGGTCCAGCGGGGGTTCCGGGAACCATCCCCTGCACTCACACCCTCACTGCCGGTTTCATCATGGCGCCGATAGCCTTTGTCACTAGAGATGTGGTTCATTTTTCGCCCGAATTAGGAAATTACATGAAATTTCCTAATTCGTTGTGGTTTCGGAGGCCCCGAAACCCGAAAAGAATTTTCCCCGAATTTCGGGGAAATTTCGTTTTTCGGGTTTGCCTGGGGAGAGGGGCACAAATTTTTTTTTAAATTAAAAACCACCCCAAACATTTAAATAAACTATAATACAACACCCCCCCCCCCCGATCCCGATCCCTCCCCAAGACTTACGAACATCCCTGGTGGTCCAGCGGGGTCCCGGGTGCCATTTGATCCTTCGTGCCCATGTTGTGCGCTATTGCCAGGCTTGCTCAAAATGGTGCCGAATAGCCTGAACTACCATGTCACAGGGGCTACCGGCGCCATTGGTCAGCCCCTGTCACATGGCCATCGGCGCCATCTTGTGCTCCTGCATTTGACTGGAGCTGACCAATGGCGCCGAAAGCCTCTCTGACATAGTATGGGCAAAGGCTATCGGCGCCATTTTGATTACTGGCAACCGACAACGAAATCATTCCCGGACCCCCACTGGACCCCCAGGGATTATTGGCAAGCCTTGGGGGGTCAGGAGGAGGCTCTGACCCACGGGCCGCCGGCAGATTTAATTTTTTTTTTTTTAATTTTTTTAATTTTTTTAAATTTTGGGGCCTCCAACTTACTATCGCTCTGATAGTAAGTCGGAGGGTGTACATAAAAGCAGTTTTTTCTGCTTTTCTGTACACTTCCCCGGTGCCGGCAGAAATTAACGCCTGCCTTTGGGCAGGCTTTAATTTCTGAAAGTAAAATGTGCAGCCCGTTAGATTGTAAGCCCTCTGGGGATAGGGAAATACCTACAGTACCTGAATGTAAACCGAGGTGATATCTCAGATCGAATGTTAGTATATAAAAAAATAATAAATAAATAAATAGAATTTCAAAATTTATCCTATACTTTCTTTCAACCACAACAGTTAATGAATGATAGAACCAATGCCTTGCCAGATGATGTCTCAGAAATGGCACCTGTATAATCCTCATTGAAGGGCAAAATGTTTTATGTAAATGTAAATATTATCCGTCTCCCATCTAATGCATTGTTTGTTTTGAAATGGTAAATGATAATACTTATTTCCTGAAAAGACATCTCCTGTGAGGATCTCCCAGGTTTATTGAGGGCTAAATAATAGTGAGATAGTATTATTCTTTTCTTAAACAAATTGATGTTATGTTATTATTGTAATCAAACTGTTTATCACTAATTTTCTTTAAAATGTTTGCAAATTATTGAACATTTGAAAAAATTTAATAAAGAGAAAAAAAAAACCACAGCATCAAGATAACCTGCCACTTAGTGGATTCCTTGATATCACTCCCAAATTAACTATAGCTCTGGTAACTTTGCCATTCCCAAGCTGCGACAGCCACACAAAAAGAATGCAAAAGGGGAGGGAGGGAGGGGAGCAAGAAGATGCACTGGAAGTCAAAAGAGGCAGGACACAAAGGTACCGCCCCCTCTATACTGGACCACAGAACCAACCAAGCCCCAAATCCCTTGGTGCGCTGGGACCCGACCAGCCAGGACCCAACAGTGGCCTAGGAGATTCAAATCCCAGAGCACCAAGTTAAAAAATGAATCGCTCCGCTCCTACCTAACTGTCTCCTATGCAGGAGGAGCCAAGCCTGGTACCCACATTATTAATGGCATCCAGAGACCCAGCTCCTCCTGCCCTCCCATAATATGGGCATCCAGGACTCACGGCACCTGTCCCTCAGCTCCTTATAATACATGAAAACAGCTGATTTTAATGTCAAAAGGCCGCAGCTTTATTAACATACAATTCACCAGATCTACCAAAAGCCAAACTCAATAACACCCCAAGGGGACATCCACCTTGCCTCAGCAAGATGTTCCTACCACAGGCCACCAAGCCTGTAATTACCAACAGCAACCCACCACTCACCAGGAACCCCACCACTCCTACCAAGGAGTCCCCACCATGAGCCTGAACCCAATCACATCAACTCAAAGAACACAGCATCAAGATAACTCACCACC
The DNA here is from genome assembly GCF_901001135.1 of Rhinatrema bivittatum. Lineage (NCBI taxonomy): Eukaryota > Metazoa > Chordata > Amphibia > Gymnophiona > Rhinatrematidae > Rhinatrema > Rhinatrema bivittatum. The sequence continues at coordinate 18,188,181 of NC_042629.1, forward strand.
TAGTGGATTCTTTATATCACTTCCAAATTAACCATAGCTCTGGTAACTCCACCACAGAGAAGGGGTAGGGCAGGTGAAAACTACCCAGCCCCCTCCCCCCCAAAAAAATAAAGATGCAACTTAAACAACCAGGTGAAGGACACACTCCAAGGCCTTCTGAATGATATTATTAAATAAGTCGGCACCCACCCCAGAAAGGTGTACCCCATCCTTGCCATAGAAGTCAGGACAAACATCCCAGAACCAAGCATGCAAGCCACCACTTGCACTCAAACAAGCACTAATCTGCCTATTCAGTGGAGCCCTACTGTGACCTCCAAATCTTAGAACCCCATACAAACGGGCCTTGAAATAATATCTGACCAACACAAAATTGTACCAAGCAACCAAGACATCAAAACAGAAAAGTCCTTTCAAACTGCATCCAAAAAGCAACAAGACCAATTGCCCAAATCGTTGACCCCAAGATGGATCAGCAGATAATAAAGACCAAACAAAAGAGCAACTGGTCTCAATGCATCCCACGATGACCAAGCCATCTCACTTGCACACCATGCTGAACCAGACCAAGATGGGGGCCATAAGGTTGCTTTGCAGCCCAACGATGAGCCCAAATCACATACAAATGGCCAACAAGCCAAACACTTTGTTTTCCAAGTCCACATCAATGTGAACAATTGTAACAGCTAACATCCAAGGTAAAAAGACAAATAAAATTGAAAAAACTGCCTTTGAAACTGAGAAGAGATTTCTGTGGGGAAAGCCATGATTCTGAGACCTGTCCCCTCCCCTGACATCATCGCAAACAGATCCGGGCAGTTTGAAAGGCGCCAAGCCAGCAGGCGCCGCGCCGAAGGGGTGCGACAAAGGGGCACTCCCCTTTGTGCACCCCTTTGTGCAACCCTTTGTGTTATTTGTTTAATATGCTCCTTGTTATACCTTTTGCTTAATTGTTAAGAACTTTGATTTTGATGATTTTATTTTTGTAATCTCTTAGCCTCAGGTACAAACATTTTAGATTGTAAGCCCTTTTAGGGGATAGTGAATTACCTATTGTACCTTATTGTAAACTGATGTGATATCTCTTTTTGAAATGAACATCGGTATATAAAAATCGTAAATAAATAAATAAATAAATAAACAAAGAAATTAATGCAGCAAACAAACCAAAGAAAAGAATGCACATCCACAATTTATAATTTATCCTTGTGCACATAAGTTGCAAATGTCCAGACTTCCAGAGGCCAATACGATGAATCACCCCACCAGACAGACCTGAATCCACTGCCAAGGTGGCCGCCCCTATATGAAAAGAAGAGTCCCATTCTTCCCATCCCCTAAACCAAGAGCCTCCAATACCTTCCAGGGATGTGCAGAGGGACGGCATACGTTGCATTCAGTATTCGTATTCGTTGGGGGGCAGATACGTTGCATTCGGCAAGGAGGGCCCCCGATACGTTCATGCATTCATTCTTATTTGTTTCCCGGCTAAAATTGAATTAACTACAACCCCCCACCCTCCTGACCCCCCCAAGACTTACCAAAACTCCCTGGTGGTCCAGCAGGGGGGGGGGGTCTGGGAGCCATCTCCTGCACTCACGCCTTTGGCTGCCAGTATTGGCTGCCGATAGCCTTTGCCCTTACTATATCACAGGGGCTACTGGTGCCATTGGTCAGCCCCTGTGACATAGTGAGGGCAAAGGCTATCAACACCATTTTGAATATTGGCAGCCGACGGCCCGAGTGCGGGAGGTTGCTCCCGGACCCCCGCTGGACCACCAGGGAGTTTTGGTAAGTCTTGGGGGGGGGGGGTCAGGAGGGTGGGGGGGTTCTTTAAATTCACTCCTTTAGACGTCCGAATAATTTGCTGAAGATTCGTTGTATTCGTGGGGAATCGTGATACGTTTCGCTTCCCCACGAATACAACGAATATGGCACTATACGTTGTGGATTACCAATATGTTGGAAATGAATGCACACCCCTAATACCTTCAGCAACACCACAGCAAACTGGCATCTGGTGAGAGGGGCGCAATCGACCTGCAACGAAAAGGGGGTACCCCCAGATGGATGTATAAACAAATATGATCACACTTTAGAGACCGGGCAAGTCAGCAACCCCAGAACCACAGACAAAACAAGCCAGGATCCTTTCCCCACCTGATCCATCTTAGAGCAGTGTATTTTCAGGCATACCTTGTCATCCTCTAAATGAACATTCACAGCCCATAAACCAGAATAATCACTACATTTCCCAGCCTGATTGTTCCCAAAAAAAGGCCAGTAGAAAAGCAGTTCGAAATAAACAAGCTTTGAAAGGAGAAAACCAAATGTCAGGAAGACACTCCCATATCCGCAACAATATAGAATTCATGATGGGTAGCCTACCATCAACAGACGGAGGCAAACCCTGCAACCATCCAGCCAACAAGCGCTTGACCAAGCAATTGTCGGCTGGATTACTTCAACTTTGTAAACCGATATGATGTGTCGACTAATGTCGGTATAGAAAAACTGTTAAATAAATAAATAAATAAAAATAAATTAATACTGAAAGACAAACCTGAAATATGAGCAGCCACTGAAGGCCTCGATAAACCCTGTGCCTTAGAGGAAGTAATATAATTGGATAGAAACTCTTCAGAATCAGGACCATAAGACCAACCATGGAAGAACAAAAATCGCAGCACTTTAGAACACCCACTGATGTAAGAAGTCCACATCGATGCTGCCATCAATATCCTCAACAAGTTCTACGCTTCTGGACTCCCTAATGCTAAAGTAAATCCAGGATCACCGCCCCTTCTGGATCTACATTTGGTGCCAGTTTCCAAAACATCTCCACTTGGAATGAGAGAGAGAGTATGCAATTTTATTATCAACCCCCAGGACATGACGTGCCAAAACCACCAAATTTAACTTCAAGCAGCACAACACAAACTCACACAATAAATCTGCTACAGGAACACACTTAGCTGACAATTTATTAATGACCTGAACTAATCCCAAGTTATTGCACCAGATTACTACTTTCTTATCCCACAATCTGTCACCCCAAATGACTAAAGCAACCTCAATAGGGAATAATTCCAAAAAGGTAATATTCCGGGTTGAGCCAGCTGTGACCCAAGCTTCCAGCCATGCAGCAGAACACCAAGCCCCCTGGCAGTAGACACCGAAACTGATGCCACCAGCAGCATCAGAAAATAACTCCAGATCACAGTTAGAAACTGGCTCCGCTTGCCAGACTGACACACCATTAAAACTACTCAGGAAGTTGTCCATTGACTGATGACCCCTCTGGAAAAGACAGATTATGAATCAACCTGTACTTGCCCTGCTCTTTCTTTGGAACCACAGCCAAGGAAGATAGAATCATCCTAGGAAAGGGGGATTCCATAAAAGGACCAGCAATCCTACCCAAAGAGAGCTCCTCAACCAGCTTCTGATGCACCACCGACTCCAACTTAGCAACAGAATCCAAGTTGGAACCCCCACCCTCAAGATTACCAACATAAGGGATCTGAAAACCGACAGTAAAACCATCCTGCAAAATACCTGCAGCCTCATGATTAGGATAAGCAGCCAATCAAGAAACCATAGCAGACAAACAGGAGTAGGAGCCCTATCTATTCTCAAGTTACTTAGTTCCAGCAGCAGATCCAGAGCCTGCCTTAAGGGGACATTTGGTAGCAGGGTGGTGGGGGCACACACCAAGCAGATGTGGTTAAACTTACAGTCGGGAAAGAGACATCCTGACTGGTTAAAATGCCAGCAGACATCCGAAGCTCTGACCACAGCCTTCCCTTGCCTGACCCCAACATGCTGCCCATGAAAGGGCCAAATCTGTTGAGGAGCGCCCACCTGTGCGCAACATGCCCAGGCTGCCCCAAAACTGAAGGACCCACCATTTGCACTTTATTCATTGTCTGTTTTAACCAGATACTCACATCCTGAGTTCTCCAACACATCGACTTATTCCCTGCCATTTTATCTCAAAAACACTCATCATAGTTGAGCCAAGTCCAACCTTCATAATCCTTGTGAGCCCCTATGATAGTATCAGCTTGAGTTAACAAAGAGCCATAATGAGATGGATCAAAATGCCCTACCACACTGGCCAATCTGAGAAAGCACCAAACCCAATTTAATATGGTTCTAGGGCCCTTCCCTTCCATACCTGGAAAGCATTCCACCTTGCCCTTCTTTTTCCCCTGTCACTTCCCCTGCCTACACTCCAATAAACAAAAGATATCGATATACTTTCACTTCTTAATCTGTTTTCTATGAGAGTGGGGAACCTCCTCCCATAAATCAGTAAGAGCGATCAAAGCTGGAACCCCTTTGTTGCCCCCTTGGACCACCCCAGTATTATCCCCTGATGAGGAAGAAAAGCTAGAGGAAGAGCTGGAGTCAGAGCTACTAGACCCCCTGTACTCACATGATGCTTACACTTCTTCTTCCCTCTTTTAACCTTATCCTCACATTTGTTATCAGCCCATGCCCGTGCACCAATGTCCCCTTCACTTAAGACGCTCGATGCACCTGGGATATCATCATCCGCAACAACCCTAGTCCCGCCAGCAGCGGCAAGATGGCTGCCAGATAGGACGCACGGGAAGCGAGCTCCATGGCGTTTTTTCCTTTTACAATTAAAATATAGAAAATGCCCCACACAAAATGCAAGGGGAAAATCCAGGGAGCACTGACAAGCTCTCTGGTTTTGGACCCTTACCAGCCGCATATTGAGGGCTTCCTGTCTGGAGCAATTTGGACGCCAGTCGGGCTGGTTGCTGGAGGGGAGCAGGTTGAACGAGCAGGCTCCCTATGACCCCAGATGTTACTCTGAGCCCCGGCGAGCCGACCAGGCCCACTCACCCAGCGCACATTGTAGAATCCCCACCCGAGACGGCCCAAGGCGATTTACAATGCGAACCAGTGGAGTCTGTACGGGTGAGCCCTGGGATGAGAGGAGATGGTATGTGCATCCCATGAGGAGAGGAATCCCATGCGGCGCTGGAGATGGGTCATGGAGGAGAGGAACGGACCCGTGTTGCTGATACCATCGCAAGGAACATGCAGCGAGGGGCAACACAACAGGAGATGGGTAAGTCTCATACAGAACCCACCGCAGTGAAAGTTAATATTGGGCAACCGGAGGATATCACAATTGGGAAAGTTTGGTATGCACTTAAAGCTATAGATATGGCTTTAAAATCAATAGCCCAGTCGATAACTGAAGTAGAACAGCAAACAGAAGAGAATAATACTATGATTGGGACTTTTAATATGAAAATTCAAGATCATGAGGAAAGGTTAAGGAAAATGGAGCCTCTGCAACAAGATTTTGTGAAATCAGAAACAGCAACAGAAAGAAGAATGGAAAAAGTGGAGAACAACTTAAGAATGTTGAACTTAAGAGTGATAAACTTTCCTGTGCTCAGATTAATTTCACCGGCAGAATTATTCAAAACATATATGAAGGAAGTTTTAAAGATACCTGAGATGGCGTTGCCTGTCTGCACTAGAGCATACTACTTGCCCCAAGGTGCTCCCGAGGCTGCAGGAGAAAATATACAGCAATGGACATTTCTGAGATATTGGAACTGTCTATTGAAATAGAGGTGAAAGAAAGGAAAGCAATGTTAATATCTTTTGCGTTCATTTCAGACCGCAATTATGTCTTGAAAATGTTCTTGAGGAATAGATTAGTTCTATTTTATGGAGCAAAATTGTGGATTTACCCCGACATAATTAAAGTAACGCAGCAATGTAGGAAGGAATTTCTTACTATGAAACAAAGTGTACTAGATATGGGTGCCCGATAGGGATGTGCAGACCAAAAGTTTAAGTTCATAAGTCCATAAGTCGAAAGGGGGGGGTCATTTGCGGTCAATATGGACATATGGAGAATTCCATAAGTTGAGTCTATGTCCATATGTGCAAATAAAAATTTAAACCCCTCACCCTCCTTAATCCCCCCCCCCCCCCCCAAGACTTACCAAAACTCCCTGGTGGTCGAGCGGGGAGTCAGGACGCCATTTCTGAATTCCTTTGCGAGGAGCACGTGACGTCGGCGTCACGTCGGAGTGACGCGGCGTCACGTGATTCCCCCCGCGTTCGCTCCGGGCCCCTCGTTGCACCCAAAAGGAACTTTTGGGTCAAACGAGGGGCCCGGAGCGAACGCGGGGGGAATCACGTGACGCCGACATCACGTGCTCCTCGCAAAGGAGTTCAGAAATGGCGTCCTGACTCCCCGCTCGACCACCAGGGAGTTTTGGTAAGTCTTGGGGGGGGATTAAGGAGGGTGAGGGGTTTAAATTTTTATTTAGGATCAACAATCGCGATTTCCAACGTATTCAACATAGCTATGTTGAATAAGTTGGAAATCCGATCGTTTTCGCCTCATCACTTTTTTAAGTTAAAAAAAAAAAAAGTTGCGTTTTACATTTAAGTTCAAAACGAATGCACACCCCTAGTGCCCGATACATTCTAAAATTTCCATGTAAATGCTGCATAAGATTCCAAGGGAACAATTATGTTTTCTTTTACCCCAAAAAACTGAAGGATTTTTTGTTGGGACATCCCCAAGATGTCCCAAGATGTGTAATCGGCTAAGTAAATAATGGTTACTCACCTATCTTTATGTTAATATACATTGAAATGCTGTTTAATATTTGTTCAATTTGTTCTTGCCTCCATAATTCTTATATTTAGGTGTGTATTTGGAGGGAAATTTACCTATTTTTCTTGTTTTTGGATAAGGTATGTATTACGGTGTCTCAGAATGTGTACCAAATTCTCATAAAGGATAATTCATGATTGATTGTGAAAATTTGAAAATAGAAAATAAAAAAAACCCAGCAACCCCAGTCTCCGACCCAGAAGGACCCAGACCCCCACCACCATATGGATTGCATCAAAATATCAAGCATCGCCAGCAACCATTCCACTCAACCAAGACACATTAGAAGCAAGCCCCGGAGCACAGGAAGAACCAGAAACACCAGCACCATGACAATGCCACCCCCCATAGCCATATACTCACCAGCAGCAACATTATCCTGTGAAAGAGGAGGTTCCGCAGACTACTGAGCACAGAATGACTCGCACAAGGAGGTTCAGACTCCGAAGACACTGCACCCCGCACTTCCAAAGAAATGCCCATCTGCTGCACCAGCATTTCCTGTTGATTCCTCCAACTCTCCAGCTGGGAAGGGCCAGGACAATCCAGAACCTCGACTCCATTGGGACCATGACTCTCCAGCTGAAAAACAAAATCAGGACCCACCTGAGACCCCGCAACCTGCCCCCCCCCCCCAGACATCACTACACGTGGCTGCTCCGCAACAACACTATCAGAAGGACCACGAACCACTGGAAAGGGTAGCAGACCCGAAACCGACAGATCAGTGCCCATTCCCACTGCAGGAAAACCCACCCCCAGTAGAGACCCCCCACTAACCCAATCCAGACCCTGGAAAATTATCACCACCCCAAATACCGGGCACATCTAAAAGCCGGACCCCCTGTGCAGAAAAGACTGGTCCCCGAATTGTTCGAGGGCATTGGAACACCTGGAAAAATACCAGAATTTCTAGCAGCGGAAAATTCTCCAAAAAAACACCCCCCAGACCCCCCGAAAAAACACCGGAATGCATAGGGAGAGGAACCGGTGCCACAGAAAAGGGCTGAGCCAGGCCAAGGACAGGAGCAACAACTGGACCTAATGAAACTGATTCCAGAGAACTGGGCAAAGACACCCGCCCACCAGGACAAGCACCAGCTCCGACCCCGGCATATCAAAAGCCCACCCCTGAAGGACCCAAGAAGGTGGGCAAGATCATGCTCACGTGGTGCAGCAGCAGCAGGGGTTGCGCGGAGGTAAATCCCCAGCCATCGCAACTTACACCAGAGGCATAAGAGAAGAAATGCTGGGCACCACACTGGAGCACGAAGGCCACTGAAGTGTGACAGCACTGCATGTCTCCTCCTGCTCGCACAAGCTGACTAAGGCTTCGACCGGCAAAAGAGACTCCAGTGCCTGCGCTTCCGCAGGCAACCTCCTGACCTCCACACTACTGGGCCTTGCCGCGCCGCCCTCTCCAGCTGGAACCTGCACAGCTGCTCCAGTCCGTGATCACCCCAAGCAGGCATGACAAGGCCCAGCCTAAGAGTAGCAACCGTGAGCACAGAAGAGCAAGAAGCCGCATTGGAAGTCAAGAGGCAGCACACAAAAGGTACCACCCCCTTTATACCGGACCACAGTTCCCAGCCCCAATTCCCTTGGTGCACTGGTGCCTGACCAACCAGGACACAGTAGTGTCCCAGGAGATTCAAACCCCAGAGCACCAAGTTAAAAAATTAACCTGCTCTGCCCCTGCCTAACCGTCCCATTAAAAAAAAAAAAAGGTATCACCTACAAGGGTCCTCAACCGTGGTCCTTGAAGGCTGCATCAAGTCACATTTTCAGAATTGCTGCTACGAATATGATATCTATTTGCATGCATTACTTCCATTATATGCAAACAGATCTCAAGTAAATTCATTGTTGAATCCTGAAACCGCCAACTACGTTGGGTTTCAAGAACCTAGTTTGGGGACCCTTGACCTATTACTTGTTCATTTAGGGGTAGATTTTAAAAGAAGCACACACAGCCTACATATGTGCATGTGCCAGGTAGCGCGCACACGTAAGCCCGATTTTATAACATGCGCGCGCATGTTATAAAATCCGGGGTCGGCGCACACAAGGGGGTGCACAATTGTGCAACTTGCACGCGCCGAGTAGCACTGCTTTCCCTTGTTCCCCCTAGCCTGACTTTCCCGCCCCTTCCCCTAACCCCCCCCCCCCCCCCCAGCACTACTCTAACCCCCCCGACCTTTATTTTACCTTTTACATCTGCCTCTGGGCAGGTGCAAGTTGCGCACGCCGGTTGACTCCTTTTATAAAGCCCCGGGACTTACACGCGTCCAGGGGCTTTATGCCCATCGCCGGGCCTTTTTAAAATAGGCCCGGCATGCGTAACCCTTTTAAAATCCAGCCCCTATTGCAGTATATTTCTTATGCTTAATTTTACTTCTCGTGTTTATGTTTATTGGGGATAATATTCAGCCGCTGAGCGGCTCAGCTGGTTAGCCAGATAAACAGATCCATTTAACTGACAGCAGGTTATACTGAGTACCGTGTATATATACTGAGTACAGAGTATATATACTGAGTACCGTGTATATATACTGAGTACCGTGTATATATACTGAGTACAGAGTATATATACTGAGTACCGTGTATATATACTGAGTACCGTGTATATATACTGAGTACAGAGTATATATACTGAATATACCCTGCTATTTAGTCAGATATTTTTATCCAGTAACTTTAGGACAGATAAGCAGCACAAATTTTATCCAGATAAGTCTTTAAGTATGCCAATTTAGTTATCCGTCTAAATGGCTTTTGAATATGGACATAACTTTGTTCCTGTAAATGGAAAATGAGAAGTTAACATCCATTAGACATTAAGGATAAAAGCAGAAAAAGGAAAGAGTGCTGCAATTGAAAGTTAATTATGCATTTTAAATGTGCTTTGAGTGAGCAAATTTCAAATGGCCTGTGTAGTTGAAAACTAGGTGGGTGCTTGTAACAAACATGATGACAGAAAAAGACCATATGGTCCATCCAATATGCCTACCCGTCCAATTAATTTAGCGTTATAATTGTCATCACTTCTTTAGCAATCCCCTGTATTTATCCCATGCTTTCCTGAATTCAGATGCTGTCCTTGTCTCCACCACCTCCACTGGGAGGCTGTTCCATGCATCCACCACCCTCTCTGTAAAGAAATATTTCTTAAAATTACTCCTGTGTCTTCCCCCTTTCACCCTCGTTCTAGAGCCTCCTTTCCATTGAAAAAGGCTCACCTCCTGTGCAGGGAAACCTTTGCGCTATGTGAATGTCTCTATCTACACCTCTAGGGGATACATGTTTAGATCTTTAAGTCTATCCCATAAGCTTTAGAACAAAAACCACTGACCATTTTAGTAGCTGCCATCTGGATCGAATCCATCCTGTTTATATCCTTTTGAAGGTGTGGTCTCCAGAATTGTACACAGTATTCCAAATGAGGTCTCACCAGGAACCTATACAGGGGCAATATCACCTCCCTTTTTCTGCTGACCATTCCTCTTCCCTATGCAGCCAAGCATCTTTGACTTTTACTGATGTTTTATCCACCTGTTTGGACACCTTAAAATCATCAGATAGAATTACCCCTAGATCCTGCTCTTCCTTTGTGTGGGATCTGGGGGTAATTGCATCTGATGAAAACATACATGCATCCTCCGCATACATTTTCAAAGAAAAATTATTCATAGTAGGATGAATTTTCAAGGTTTTATTCATGTAAACGGCCTTTTGAAAATTGCCTGGAGAAGGCGGTGTGCATAAAAGTACACATGCAGCTCATTTGTATGCATATATTTACATACGCAATACAGTGGCTTCATGAGGTGGAACTTGGGGCTGGGAAATAATTTTCCCGTGGTATCTGTGGAAATTTACACCTGAGCTATAGCTGTAGTAAATGTGTGCATTTAAATTTACATGCATACTTCTGAAAATCGAGATTAAGTCAGGTTTGTTTGCACAATTTTCACGGCCTGATTTTGAAAAGCAGTTACATGCTTAAAACTGTTTTATATATGAAAGTAAGTGGACTTTTGAAAATTGCTACAATAGCAATGTTACATATGCATGAGTAACTCCTTAGAAAATTTGGTTTAAATAAGTGAATATTCTTTATATACTTCAGCCATATGCTCACAGTTATAAAATTATCCTCATTGCATCTTTTTAAAAATTTATAAGTGCAAAGTACTTGAGATCTATGTGGGCAGCCAAGGCATGCAAAACATAGTGTATGTGCCTTTGAAAATGAATGCACATCCTAAACATGCTTAAAGGAATATCTTTTTTCTATAGCTGAAGGTAGTGGCTCTGCTGGATCCTGTGTGTAGCTTTAGCTGCATTTAAAGAATACAGTTTTCAGTGAGTCAAAACTCTTTGACTGACATATATTGTGAATTTTATAAACTATTATCCAAAGCTTTTCATATACTTTGTAGGATGTGCATTCATTTAAAATGAAAAAGAAATCCAAATTAAATCAGGCAGATTTGCTTTGGTTCATGGAAAACAAATATGAATGTCCTGTGCCCTGAAAATTACCAAAGATGTGTTTGTATTTTCTTTTCCCATTAAAATCGATGAGACAAGCAACATTTCAGAGATATATATATATATATATATATATATATATATATATATATATATATATATATATATATAGATCGAGATAGATAGATAGATATATATATATAGATATAGATAGATAGATATATATAGATATAGATAGATATATCTATATAGATATATCTATCTATATATATAGATAGATAGATAGATATATAGATAGATATAGATAGATATAGATATATATATATATATATATTTATATATTTAACTTCTGAAGGCAGGTAGCTGTCTTTAGCAACCATTGATGTCACAATTGACCCTAGACTGACCAGATCTGGGGTGGGAAGGAAAAAGGAACAAACCAGAGAGCAGGACCAATCAAGGTCAGGCATATTTTTCTAAGCAATCTAACCTAGTTGGCATCTGTATGGATTAAGTGTGACCTTTTTTCAGACTGAAAGTTAGTTCAGGGAGACCATTTTGAGCTTGTCTCTGGGTCTGAAGAGAGAGGATGGATAGATTTTGAGCTGTGAGAGCCAAAGAAAAATTGAGAAAAGATTGATACAGACTAGGAGAATGAAAAGTGAGGTGAGCTCTAGCTCTGCTGTTTCCTTTTGGCGCACGCACGCACACACACACACACACAGCGTAACTAACGCTGCCAGAGCAAAGCAGAAAGAAAATTCACTGTGAACTCTATAGTGGGTGCAAGTCAATGAACTGACAGATTTTTATACTACAGAAGTACACTGCAGAATGTGTATGCTGTGTACTGAGTAGGAAACAGAGCAAAGGCGTCAGGCTTGTTATTTTTGCTGTAACTCATCTTGGAACGGGAAAGTGTGTAAACTCTCTTGGGCCAATTTTAAAAGCCCTGAGTGTGTAAAAGTCGAGGGTTATGTGTGTGGACGGGCCCTGCGCGTGTCGCGTGCATTTTCGAAGGGGCAGCACAGCCAGGCGACATGTAATAAAATCCACGCGTCCATGTGTGCACGCCTTTTAAAATCTATGTCTGTATATGGTAAAAGCGGTGTGCTATTTCTCTGTAGGTTGTGCATTATTGTTGGTGCTCTTTGATCCTCGTGTTTTGTGGTGCTCATGCACTTTGCTGTTTTCTAGGTGCCTTCCCATCACTTTTGATGCTCAGAGTGTTCTTACCGCTGTGGATGGTGCTTTGGTGTCCTTGGCTTAGAGCATTGTTTGTGCTGCTTTAGCACTCCAATGGTGCAGTTTTTTTTTTATTTTTTACGTCACTTCTGATGCTTTGTTCCCTGTCTCACAGTCTCAGGCAGATCAGACCACTCTTGAGTGCTGTTTTGCACTTTTAGTCTTCATGTGACTGTGATGTCATTGACCCTAGGAGTACTCTTGCTGCTGCTTCGCCCCTCATTGTGATGCGACTGCCAGTGTTTGAGCTTCTTTGCCCTGTCACGCTGCCCTGGAGTTTTGACACAGTCTTCAAGTGCTCTTCCCACATCGGCTGTCTACCCACAAGTTTAATTAGAATTAGAAGAGCCCACTTTTGGAGCTCAAAATAGGATGCATTGCTTTGCCCAGTGATATTGGGAAACAAATAACATGAATAATATTTTTTGTTTGAAACAAAAAAAAACATTTGCAGAGCATAAAAAAGAATGAATTAATCATTTTGTGCACATATCCCTAATACTTTGTATTACTGTTCTCATATCTTTCTCTACTGGAGAATCTACATAACCTACTAGATAGAAAGAAATTTAAAAATGAGCTAAAAACCTGTTTATTTATTGACGCATATAATTTAACTAAAGACATGAAGGACAATGGATAATTGTATCACAAAGGATAAAGCAAGTGAGATATCACCAGACTCTCAATCAGCCACAGATTTAAATGTATAAATACCATTCTTATCTAAGAAACTGCCTGTAGTTAGAGGAAAATGAACACCTTCAGACAATTACCAACACTATAACCAATGTTTTGTTTCTGATTTTTTTGCTGAACTTATAACTGTGAATGTCACTTTGTAAACCGTTGTGATCCATACAGGGAACGACGGTATATCAAATGTTTAAATAAATAAATACATAGTCCATGCCTGGAAGTAATTGATGACCCTGGTTTGTTTTCCTTTTTGCAAAACTCAATAGTCTCCTTTTTCTGGGCCAAAGTGTTGGAGACGTTAGTCAAAAAGTAAAAATGAATTACCTACTCTGAGGGAAATCTGGCATTTCCACACACTATAGAGAAACTAATTTTTCTCTTCAATTAAGCTAGCTGACATTAGCCAGATGTGGGTGCAGAGGCTCTAAATGTGTCACTTCATTTTTCTTGTAAAGATTTATTTTGTACTCTGACAAACAGTTCTCTTCCAAGGATGATTTTTCATTTAAATGTAAAGATGAATGGTGTCTTCTACGTTTATAGCAGCCATAAGCTCACCTAGCTGCAGAAAAACAGCCAATTTATGGTTGAAGACAGCCCTATTATGTCTGCCTTACCCCACCCACAGCTGTGAGCTAACCACAATTAAAAAAGGGATGACAAATTAAACTCAGCTAAATGTTAAATGCAAAAATCTCAACTTCAAATATGTAAAGAACAAATATAAGACAGAAGATTTGATTCTGGAAGAATAGGTGAAATCAGTAAGATAGACCGTGATAATTCTCATATATTGTAATTCTCAAGCATGGGGTAATCTGCATGGCACAGATACTACCATAAGCTTGCCGGGCAGACTGGATGGACCATTTGGCCTTTTTCTGCCATCATTTCGATGTTTCTAGGGCACTTGATATTGAAAGCATGGGGGGGGGGGGGGGGGGGGCATGATTTTATATTGGGGAGTGGCCTGGTCCAGTCCTGCCTGTGCTAGGCCTGGCCTCCTATTATCTTATTCTGCAGAAGTTGAGTTTTTGGGAGGGGGGGCGGGAATAGGTGTGCAAAATGAAAAGCTTCGGCGGGGCCTCCACCCTGTGGCAGGAACATTCACTCCTGCTGGTCGAGTAGTATGCCTTGTGGGGTGAAGACAAATAAAAGGAGACAACATGTAATGTTCCTCTCCACCCTGCTACTTGCATAGAGGAGCAAAGGGCCCAGTGTTTATTCTCATGTCCATATTATTTGCAGGATGATCCTGATTCTATATTTCATACCCCTGTTGAGTAACATTTTGTGCTTTATTGTAAGCAGAGGCACATCCTTGACAATTCAAAACCAATTTGGTGTGTGTGAATGTCCATCTATTTTGTGCACTCTCAGGCGGTTACCATTTGCACCTGATAGCCGTTCTATGTTTCTCTTGTAAACCGTTGTGAAGGCCAGTTCCAAACAATGGTAATTAAAAACAAATACATAAAAAAAAAGAAATGTAAAGAATTAATAGTTGGTCATTTCTATGTTCTTTACATGCGGAACAAAAGTTCTGGCTGCAGTAATTGTTCTGCTGTAAAACTGATTTGTATCCTAGCCCTCACAAAAGTATAATTGTAACCAATGTTACAAGTATTTAAGCAGCTGGTGGCAACTGGTGATTAGGACATTTCTTTGTTGAGTTCTCCTTTCCCTGCCGGCTTCTCGAGAGCCCAAGGCTATGATTTCCTCACAGATGAGGGCAACACATGGTCTCGCATGGGCTCAGAGGAGGTCAGGCTAACCAGGGCTGCCTGAGGGGCAGGCCAAGGCAGAGTTGGTGGCTGGGAAACCACAAACATGGCCTCTTCTTCCATGCCGTGGGCTGGCGAGTGATGAGATACTGCTGAAGTGAATGATAAAAAAGGACAGGGGCGTTCATCTAGGTACGTTTCATTGCGAACCTTTGTTACATTGGCTCTCCATTCCCACTAACTTTCCTTTAAAGTTCACTTATTATGACATAGGGCAGAAGCAACCCACTCACAACCTCCAACAAGAGGGGCAGGCCCTCCATGTGCCAACAACTCGACTGAGAGAGGTGTGTAAAGCTAGAGCTGGAGGATCTGGCTACAGCCTGCTCTGGTATGGGGACCCTCTTCCCTTGGAGAAGAAAGTGAAAGTTGGAGAGGGGAGGGGGAGGGCTTGCCCAATTGCCAGAAAGCTTAAAGAAAGCAAATACTACCACCTAATTACAATTAAGGCTGCTGGGGCCAGTCCTCACTCTGACAGTTGGGAGGGCACTTCCCAGAGTAGGGCATTGTCCAACCAAAACTATGCAAAAGCACCAGATGGACCCCAGAGATAGTTTAGAGTGCGACCAAGTGCTTAAGTCAAATCACAAACCTCTGTCACTCCTCAGTGCACTAAAAGGGAGACAAGAGGCTGGGGTGAAGGAGGAGACCCCCAGGCCCAGGAGCCTGGCAGGGCAGGAGTTGTAATGTTTAAGCTGTGTCCTCACTTTACTAAAATGTTCAATTTGGAGAGAAACGGATGAATTACAAAATGTGCACTTTTGGGATCCTTGCTGGGAGTCACATTAAAAAAGATACAAGCAGTATACGTATAATTAAGAGGATGTTACACAATAATGCAGGCTGACATAAGTAACTGAGCCAACATCATCTTTAATTCCAAGTTCATTGTCTTTCTTTCTTTGGAGACTGGAAGGCAGTTACATTTGTTGCTCCCTTTTCAGTGGTGCTCTTACTACATTTCATAGCCTTCCTTTATAACCTATAAACCTGTTGTATTTGAGATTTATGGTATGAGGGCAATTAACATTTGGTCCTTTTGGAAGTTTCTTCTGACCTCTTCTGTAATAAAATATACATAAATGTTTAGATTACAATTCCCAGAGTCACAACATTTTCAACTCTGCATTTCAGCTGTCAACATGCGATCAGACTTCCTAGCTAGTGATTTGTCACTTGTTTTATTATGTAAAAAACGGGATTTCTGACACTTCTCTGCTTTATATGGCATTGCCTTTTTCAGTAAATTGCAAGGATTCATTTTTATTGACAGATTTGATTTCTCAGCAGATGTGGCAGGCAAAACAACTTGATTTTTAAATTATTTTTTTAAGTCAACATTTCCTTATTTTAGAGGGTTGGGGAACATTTTCCCTGTCTGTGACAATAGCTTTGGCCTCAGCAATATGATGAATGTCGCATTAAGATATGGTGGTAAACCTCAAAGGACAGACTGTATCTGTTAGAAATTTTGTAGTAAGGCTATTTATCACAGTGAAGATTAGTATGCAAATGTGGTTACGATTTTTCTAGTCTATAAAATACAGTAAAATGTGCTTATTACTAATAGAGGTTTCTCACCATTTTGTTATTATGCCTGTAGAACACTGGCAGATTTAGATGAACAATAAATGTCTGTGGTATTTCCAAAAAGAAATTGAATAAATACTTTATAATTACTTATTTTTATTACTTGCACATATCTTTGGAGTTTTAAAAACCGGTCAAGGCTATTTTAAGTAGTCACTGCATATGGTGGGAATAAACTTCTTTTGTGAACTTGGGTGGTGAACTTGGGTGGGGGTGTGTGTGGTCTGGCTTTTGCCGATTATCTTGGTTCCTGTTTTTGTCATTTGTATGTACTGTTCTTATGGTTTTATTGCTTGTATATTGTTTTTGGTTTGCTGCTTGCATAGCCATGCACATCATGTTGGATAGTTTATGATTAACGGGGGAAGTAGTTTATAAGTACGTTCAAATAAAAAATTAATAAATATGCCTATTCAGCTGAGAACAAAATTTGGTTTGTACACACGATAAATGAATTTACTCCCAATCCTTACTTCTCTCAACCTATTACTTGGCTAAGAAAGATTTTGTACTCAGACAATCCAGGTACCATAAATATCATTTATCCTGTGCTGAATGGTTTCTTATACAGTGTCTGCTAACGGTTGTTTTCCATTAACAGCAGCTAACCCTTTAAGCAAAGGGTAATTCAGTTACATTGCAATTAAAGATCAGTCATATGTGAAAAAATGTTCTGCTAAAGATCATTATTTCCAATGATTCAATCTGGCACATGTATAGATAACACATTTAAACTGACCTGTGATCTTCTTAATAAGATTTCTGTTGACCTGTGAATACAGATAAGCTATTTGAAGTTTTAAATGAGGAGTTTGTCTCTTGCAATGTCTTGACGCCAGATGCTTCATGTTTAAAGGTAATTCACAAAAGGACACTTCACAGAGGAAATTTTTCAGCAATTGCAGGAGTCTCAAATGACTGTGTGTTTGCTATTCAAGGATTTAAGTAGTGTTTTAAATGACATCAGTCTGAGTATTCAGCCTTTATTTTAGTGAAATTTAAAGCAGGAGATGAACTGAAAACCCTTCTGAATCCTGAGTAAGGGACTGATGCAATACAGAGCACTGTTTAACCCGCAGTTAGATGCTGATTGTGTAGGCAGGCACAACCTAATCCTCTTCTGCAATAAGGGGATTAGCGCCTCCACAACACGTGTTCAATGCTGGGGAAACTAATAGACCTCATCACCTGCAAATGCACTTTGATGAGTTAGTTACTCACCTGAAATTTAAAAAAAAAAATGTGTGTCCAGTACACACATTTTTGCACTCAGAAATTGTACAGAAAAGCATCCTAGCACTATTAAGTGGGAGAAACAAAAAATAAAAAAATAAAAAGTTTTTTAAAAAAGTGCCATGATCAGGTATGGGAAACGGATGCTCAATTTACTAGCGCCCGTTTTCCGAACCCGTGACTGTGCTCCGGTTAGGAAAACAGACACCGTTAAATTCAGCGTCTGTTTCCTTTACCAGCGGACGGCTGCGGACAGCCTGCCTCTCCCGGGCACGTGCAATCGACCCTAGTACCTCTGACAGCACAACCCCTAATTAGAATATAGCATGGCGCCCTCAGCAGGGGTGCCTGGGGTCGTGTTAGAAAAGCGGGCGCTGAACACTCAGTGCCCGTTTTCTGCGCGTTTTAATTGGATCAGCCCCTGAAAGTGTGGACCCCTCCCCCAATTGAAAGAGATGGTACAGTAACTGCTCGGCCTCTCACCATTTAAACCTAAAGTCTCAGTAGATTGGAGGGATGTGCATGGGAAAGATTTTCATGGCAGGGGTTCCGTCCACCTTTGGATTTCATTTCTTTTAATGCATTTTTTGTTTTAGAGATTTAGTTCATTTCCTGAACCAAAACATAACATTTGTAGAAATCCTCTGAAAATGTATTCCTTTCCTGGGGGGTGGGGGTCTTTGAAGGAGAGAGGCAGGAGCAATCTTCTACCCTTGGCTCCCACTTCCATCTGGGCGGCTAGCTCTGAGGCCAATGCCAATTTATTTGGTAGCCTGTCAAAGTGAACTGGTGGTATTTCGGATCGGGAAGCCAGTGGGGATCACTCTGGTCCCTTTATACTTTGGAGGAGGGGTAAGTGGAAGTTGA
The DNA here is from genome assembly GCF_901001135.1 of Rhinatrema bivittatum. NCBI lineage: Eukaryota > Metazoa > Chordata > Amphibia > Gymnophiona > Rhinatrematidae > Rhinatrema > Rhinatrema bivittatum. The sequence continues at coordinate 18,206,778 of NC_042629.1, forward strand.
GGGGGCTGTGTGATACTTTGTTTGGAAATAGTGCATTCTCTTTGCAGGGAGGATAACTTCCAAACAACTGCACAGAGACATTTATGCATGTTTAGTTTTAGCATAGTATTTCATATCATGCATATCACATACTGGGTTCTGCGGTCTGGGCCATGTCCCCACTGGTTAGGGTCAGAGCCCACTGGCATGTGGCAGGGCCTTGCAATTCATGGGTAGGACCTGGTAGTCTAAGGCATTCTGACCCCTGATGTCATACTCCTCCCCCTCCCCCGCTTCAAAGACAGTATCAGGGGAAGGGCAATGAGGTGAGAACAAGCACCATTGTGTACCCAATTAGATTCACCTGTCAAGTTATCCAGTGAAGTTATAGCCAAATTATCCAACTTGGAATTATGGTGTTGTGTGCCTTTTTGACCTCTAGAGAAGCAGTGGTTATCATTACTCCATGTTACTGGTAAAGGATGCCATTCCATTCAATTGTTAAGCCAGGTTTCCTACTTCACTGCAGCATTACATGTTGGAATGCAGTTGGAAGTTTGCGAAACCGGGTTCTTGTAGGTCATATGCACATTAATAGATCAAACTTTGGGGATGTAGGAAGAGTAATGTTTTTTTTTTGTTTGCCTGATCTAGTATTGGTTTCATTGATTAGAGATTCTAACTTCTGCTTTAAGGATGCAGTAGTGTTAACTTCAGGTTTCGCATCAGAAAAATTTAATATTCAACTAACTGCTACATGTGAGTGTGACACTGGCCATCAAAAATAGCAACTGATTAAATGAAGCAATTATTTATTACACAAAATTTAAGATTGCTGTATTGATTATTTGGTTCATTTCAAGCAAAATAGGTTATAATCTTCTGGGGGAATGCTGGGTTGATTATTCATGTTGCCACTCATGAAACTTGTAAGCCTGTTTGTATTGCCTGGTTGAAGAATTTTTTTTTTTAACACAAGATATGTCTTCAATTTGTTCTGCTTAAATTGAAGCTGATTTAATTTCAATACATTACTTTTCTGCCTAGTGGGAGCATCTGCACAAAATGTGGAATTGATCCGTGTGTTCATGATAAAAAGAAACATGGAGGGGGAAAAACACTATTGATGTAATTTTAACTTGTAGAAGGTCAGAAGGAACATCACTTGGAATGTAGCTTCAGTTGGATGACCACTGTACAGAATACTTTATCTTACCAATGAAAAGAGATAGTATATTCCACTGTTTTGTCTGATATAATTTTTAGGTTGTAAATTATTTGCAGAAAGATGCTAGTTCCAAGGGAATGTAGGTCAACCATATTTTATTGCTATATTTTCTTGCTCTGTTAGAGAAAAAACTTTTTTTTTCTGTAATTTGACTTTAACATTGTGCTTTGTGGGGAGGGGAAGGTATTTATAGTCATTAACTCAAACCGGAAGAAATCTCAAAAGAAATTGCCATGCTGGGTCAGACCAAGGGTCCATCAAGCCCAGCATCCTGTTTCTAACAGTGGCCAATCCAAGCCACAAGAACCTGGCAATTACCCAAACACTAAGAAGATCCCATGCTACTGATGCAATTAATAGCAGTGGCTATTCCCTAAGTAAACTTGATTAATAGCAGTTAATGGACTTCTCCTCCAAGAACTTATCCAAACCTTTTTTGAACCCAGCTACACTAACTGCACTAACCACATCCTCTGGCAACAAATTTCAGAGCTTAATTGAGCGTTGAGTGAAAAAGAATTTTCTCCGATTAGTCTTAAATGTGCTATTTGCTAACTTCATGGAATGCCCCCTAGTCCTTCTATTATTTGAAAGTGTAAATAACTGATTCACATCTACTCGTTCAAGACCTCTCATGATCTTAAAGACCTCTTTCATATCCCCCCTCAGCCGTCTCTTCTCCAAGCTGAACAGCCCTAACCTCTTTAGTCTTTCCTCATAGGGGAGCTGTTCCATCCCCTTTATCATTTTGGTCGCCCTTCTCTGTACCTTCTCCATCGCAACTATATCTTTTTTGAGATGCAGCGACCAGAACTGTACACAGTATTCAAGGTGCGGTCTCGCCATCGAGCGATATAGAGGCATTATGACATTTTCCGTTTTATTAACCATTCCTTTCCTAATAATTCCTTTCCATGCTTTCAAATATTTGCATTCATAGGCCTGTAAAAGCCAAATTCTTAATTTCTATCCATTTTTGTTAAAAATCGTATTTGTCCCTACAAATCCTGGAACTTTATCAATGAAATGTACTAAAATTAAGGAGAACATGGAAAAATGTAAATGCAGCATGTTTACAACATCTGCTGGTCAGTATTGAGAATAAAGTAAATCAACATGAGATGATTATAACAAGATTTAGTAAAACAAACGTACATGCGTAGGGTTTTTCTGCATTTTATATAGTTTTGGTTTTTTTTAAATTTTTATTACAGATTAAAGAAATGAAAGATGAAAACCGGAATGTGGGAAACAGTGCATGCACTCACCAATGGACAATATAATGAAAAATGTATTTCATATGCAGAATGCCATGGCCAGGTAATAAATGCTTTAATGAAGAATCTCTGATGCAAAGTATACTTTAATAGGGCTGGTATTCACACTAAATATGTTCTTAATTAAACAGCAAACTTAAAATAGGTACTTAACCAAAAATTGTCTTAATGTGAAATGTTACAATTTTGTGAATTACTTTACTGCTGCATAATAGGTAAATTTCTTATAGTTGGTAGTTTTCACTGAAAATGTTGTGGAATATTATTGCCAACCTTGACTCATAATGTAAGTCAGGCATTATGGGTCAGATTCTTTAAGGCTTTTCTCCCATTTTGTCTTATGGGGAAAACCCTTATGACTTGATTTTAAAAGGGCCACGTGCATAAAAAAATAGGGGTTACACGCGTGGCCAGGCCTTGTGCGCACCGCACGCATTTTAGAGCAGGCCCGGCCATGCATGTAACCCCCTTTGCGCACGAAGTGTCGGGCCCTGCAAAAGGGGCAGGCCTGGAGGCATGGCCTAGGTGGGGATGGAAGGGATCTGGAGGAGACTCGATTGCATCGCCATGCGTATTTTGCTAAAATTCCCTCCCCTGTTCTTGTGAGTCAAAGCCATCCGCACATGTATACATGGATTTTAAAATCTGACACACATGTGTGCATGGCCATCAGATTTTGTAACATGTGCACACATGTTAAAAAATTGGCCTGTCCATGTGCATGCACCAGGAACCGCGCACAGGTCTTAAAATTGACCCCTTAGTGAATCAGGTACTATGATAGTAGTGCTTGAATTCTTTCCTAATAGAATGCTAAGCACATGAGAGGGTTCTTCCTGTTGGGAGACCAACTGGAAGCAAATTGAAAACACAAAGATGCACTGCATCTAGACAAACTTCTTATGTTTTACAGTTCTACTCTACACTGCAGAGGCAGCTGGGCCAGATCATGGTTGCCATAGATAACATTAGTGCAAGGACCATCCTCTGGCCATCTCTTTACCCAACTAGGGTGGTTTTTAGGGATGTGAATCGTGTCCTCGATCGTCTTAACGATCGATTTCGGCTGGGAGGGGGAGGGAATCGTATTGTTGCCGTTTGGGGGGGTAAAATATCGTGAAAAATCGTTAAAAATCGTTAAAAATCGAAAAATCGAAAAATCGAAAAACCGGCACATTAAAACCCCCTAAAACCCACCCCCGACCCTTTAAATTAAATCCCCCACCCTCCCGAACACCCCCCCCCCCAATAACTTAAATAACCTGCGGGTCCAGCGGCAGTCCGGAACGGCAGCGGTCCGGAACGGGCTCCTGCTCCTGAATCTTGTCGTCTTCAGCCGGCGCCATTTTCCAAAATGGCGCCGAAAAATGGCGGCGGCCATAGACGAAAAAGATTGGACGGCAGGAGGTCCTTCCGGACCCCCGCTGGACTTTTGGCAAGTCTCGTGGGGGTCAGGAGGCCCCCCACAAGCTGGCCAAAAGTTCCTGGAGGTCCAGCGGGGGTCAGGGAGCGATTTCCCGCCGCGAATCGTTTTCGTACGGAAAATGGCGCCGGCAGGAGATCGACTGCAGGAGGTCGTTCAGCGAGGCGCCGGAACCCTCGCTGAACGACCTCCTGCAGTCGATCTCCTGCCGGCGCCATTTTCCGTACGAAAACGATTCGCGGCGGGAAATCGCTCCCTGACCCCCGCTGGACCTCCAGGAACTTTTGGCCAGCTTGTGGGGGGCCTCCTGACCCCCACGAGACTTGCCAAAAGTCCAGCGGGGGTCCGGAAGGACCTCCTGCCGTCCAATCTTTTTCGTCTATGGCCGCCGCCATTTTTCGGCGCCATTTTGGAAAATGGCGCCGGCTGAAGACGACAAGATTCAGGAGCAGGAGCCCGTTCCGGACCACTGCCGTTCCGGACCGCCGCTGGACCCGCAGGTTATTTAAGTTATTGGGGGGGGGGGGGTTCGGGGGGGTGGGGGGTTTAATTTAAAGGGTCGGGGGTGGGTTTTAGGGGGTTTTAGTGTGCCGGCTCACGATTCTAACGATTTATAACGATAAATCATTAGAATCTGTATTGTATTGTGTTCCATAACGGTTTAAGACGATATTAAAATTATCGGACGATAATTTTAATCGTCCTAAAACGATTCACATCCCTAGTGGTTTTGGAGATGAGATGTAAGGTGCTTCTGCTCAGTGGTCCCTAGGTATTTGCAGAGTTCTGTATTACCACCACAATGGCCTTACAAGCCTCTATCCAATCTGATCATGTCCAACCATCTCCTACTTCTCCATTTGTTGTTGGGGGATTAGCTATTGAGGAATTTGATTTGATGTCTTAGCTCAGGCCTATTCTTTACCTCTTTGATCTCAGTTCTGCCTGGATCCTTCAGTGATTTAAAAAAAAAAGATCTTTCCTGACACATTAGCCATACTGTCAACATCTCACTCTCTGGAGACTGTTCTGTTCTATTATTGGCATCTGTGTAGAAAAGAAATCTGGTTTAGACTCCACTAACCTTGCCAAACATTTCAACCCTAGGTAAACTCCTAGAAAAATGCATGCTGTCCCAGAATGACAGTTTTAAGAATCACTTTGCCACTGGAAAGTAGTTTGATTTTTCTTAGGCTGGTTGTTTCCATTCAGATTCCAATAACATGCTGCGACAACACTTCTACCATCATCTATATTTTTAAGTCAGTTAATATATAACCAGTGCTTGAATTAGCACAATATATATATATGTAAGATAAATTATCTGAATTGCCTGGCAGTTCATACTTAATGAAATAAGATTATCATTCTGTGTTGGATTTACATATAGGCCCTAATCGAACTCAGAAGTAAACCGGCCATGATAGATGTATGAATTAAAAAGATGCAGTTCCATTTTTACCAAATGACCTGAATACACAACGTTTTACTATTTCAGATTTTTTTTTTCATAGAATAACTGAAAACTAAGGCTATCTACAGTAATATAATGATGGCAGAAAAAGACAAATGGTCCATCCCATCTGCCGAGCAAGCTTCCCTAAGTAGCAACGGCCACTCCATGCAACCTACCCTAGGTTTCTCTTAAGGGTACTACTAAGTGCTGCTTGGTGCAGTTATCCCAAGCTTTATAACACCCCCCCCCCCCACCCCAAATAAATATTTCAGCCTCGGTGCAGTTATCCCAAGCTTTATAACCCCTCCTAAATAAATATTTCAGCTAGCAACATGAAGACGGGAAACAGAGAGTAGGATTAAATGGTAAATATTCTCAGTGGAAAAGGGTAAACAGTGGAGTACCTCAGGGATCTGTATTGGGACCGGTGCTTTTCAATATATATATAAATGATCTGGAAAGGAATACGACGAGTGAGGTTATCAAATTTGCGGATGATACAAAATTATTCAGAGTAGTTAAATCACAGGCAGACTGTGATACATTACAGGAGGACCTTGCAAGACTGGAAGATTGGGCATCCAAATGGCAGATGAAATTTAATGTGGACAAGTGCAAGGTGATGCACATAGGGAAAAGTAACCCTTGCTGTAGTTACACGATGTTAGGTTCCATGTTAGGAGCTACCACCCAGGAAAAAGATCTAGGCATCATAGTGGATAATACTTTAAAATTGTCAGCTCAGTGTGCTGCAGCAGTCAAAAAAGCAAATAGAATGTTAGGAATTATTAGGAAGGGAATGGTTAATAGAACGGAAAATGTCATAATGCCTCTGTATCGCTCCATGGTGAGACCGCACCTTGAATACTGTGTACAATTCTGGTCGCCGCATCTCAAAAAAGATATAGTTGCGATGGAGAAGGTACATAGAAGGGCAACCAAAATGATAAAGGGGATGGAACAGCTCCCCTATGAGGAAAGGCTGAAGAGGTTAGGGCTGTTCAGCTTGGAGAAGAGACGGCTGAGGGGGGATATGATAGAGGTCTTTAAGATCATGAGAGGTCTTGAACGAGTAGATGTGACTCAGTTATTTACACTTTCGAATAATAGAAGGACTAGGGGGGGCATTCCATGAAGTTAGCAAGTAACACATTTAAGACTAATCGGAGAAAATTCTTTTTCACTCAACGCACAATAAAGCTCTGGAATTTGTTGCCAGAGAAGGTAGTTAGTGCAGTTAGTGTAGCTGGGTTCAAAAAAGGTTTGGATAAGTTCTTGGAGGAGAAGTCCATTAATGGCTATTAATCAATTATACTTAGGGAATAGCCACTGCTATTAATTGCATCAGTAGCATGGGTTCTTCTTAGTGTTTGGGTAATTGCCAGGTTCTTGTGGCCTGGTTTTTGGCCTCTGTTGGAAACAGGATGCTGGGCTTGATGGACCCTTGGTCTGACCCAGCATGGCAATTTCTTATGTTCTTATGAGATTTCTTCCGGTTTGAGTTAATGACTATAAATACCTTCCCCTCCCCTCTTATGTTTATTGTGTGAGGAGCTTTCTTGAAGTTTCAGTCAACGCTGCTTGACGTGCTTTACTTATGGACTTGGCTCTAGAAGTACTCCTGTGATTTTTCCCTAATGCCAGAGTATCAGTTCCCCAGACTGTAGCAGTCGGGGGCCTTCTTGATTGTCTATTTGATTCTTTCTGCCCTTATTATTCTGTTTGTCATCCATTTGTCGATGTACAATATCGCTAGCCTTAAGGATCATCCCAATTTTAAGGGATGATGCCTTTTTCACCAGTAGAAAACAAAGTAAAGCTAGGAACCTTTAGACCATTTTCATAGCTTAAAGTTACTGTCCAGCGGGGCCAGATATTCAAGCCTCGAGGACTTTAGTAAGCATGAAACTAGCCCAAGGCATTTGCATTTACTGATTTCATATCTATGCTGTTAATCTATTTTTTTCTTTAGTCTAAAACTGACAAACTTTGAAATATATATCAGTATTTTTATGGATTTTTGTATACAATTTTACTATATTTTCCTAAACATATTTAAATCAATTTATGTAGCTGATTTTTTAAAAAGTACATATTTCATTTCTATCTGCTCTTGGGGTAATTTTCAAAGGAATTAACATGGTTAAAAATGCACTTTACCCGTGTAAATGAGCTTTTGAAAAGTGCTACAATCATTACATTTGTGTACATAACTCCTTTGAGAAGTGCCTCCATAATATATACATATACAGTGGTGAACTGCAATTACATTTTACCTTCAGCATAATTTGTGTTATTCATAGCAAAGAATGTGTATAAAGAGATCCTAAAAAAGGAAGGTTTTCATATATTTTTCTTAGCAGATTTACGTAATGTTTCCCCAAAAAACAGATGAAGTTTGGGCTAGGTCCTGCTTGCTGGGGATAACTTAGCACCATGTAATTGCTTCTTATAGCAGGGGACACAGAACTAGACAAGGGGTTTAACAGCTTGAATGATGCAATGGAAAAATCCCTGGCACTGGTTGGCAGCATAGCACACTGGGAATTGGGGATAGAGGAAGGGGCATCAGTTGCCACCCTCGTGGTGACAGCCAACCCTCCCATCTCTTTGTGACCATTCTTTGATGTAGAGTTGTCCTGTGTATATTTGCTTTTGGTCACAGCTGGGAGAGGCTTGGAGCAGGATACCTGAGTTATTATTGTTCAGAGCAGAGGACAACACTGGGAGACCCTATGCATGGTTAGTGTGATTGGGCGCACTCACACCTAGCTTGGCTGTGGTGGTGGGGTCCTGAATAGTGGTGACATCTGGCCAGAGCAAATGGGTGGGGGGTGGGGGTGTTGAAAGAATGGCTGTTACATAGATTTCATTATGGTCACTTGTCTTAGAAGGTTAATAAAACTACAGTCCTAGATTTCCAAAACTATGCCAGTGTTTATTTATAACTACCACCCCTGTTATTAACTAACTTATTTTCAGTTTTATTGAAGGCCTTGGTTGGAGATAAGCCATTGCCATTTTGACCGATCAGGTCTGGTGATTCCATTAAGCAAACTAGGTAATTGACAAGAGTGCCAAAATTTGAGGGATTGCAAAATCCCACCAGGACTATTGCCCCAGCCCTGTGGCTCATGTATACAGAAATGTATTCACATCTGAGCATTCTGCCTCCCTTTGCTCATGTTATTGATTACAGAATTTTCCTTCATAAGATACATTATGTCAGGCATATGTTGGGGTTTGAGGCTATTTTAATTTCATGGATGAGAACGACTGAATGCTACAAATCAGTTTTACTTCCTGTTCATAGCAGATGCATTGTTCATGCCATACAATAAATAGGTATCAAATATCAATAATTCTTTACTTGTCTGTATTTCATATAATTGAAATTTTCAATAGCTTCCTGATTTCAGTAACTCTTAAGATGGCCCTACACCCCCAGTAATCATGTACAATGTAGGTACAATATTGCACTGTTTATACAAAGATCCATTATCTGGAAATGCTCATTATCCAGAAAAAAAACCCCCTCTAAACTGCAGTTTCTGGGACCTGAAGTAAAACTTCTATAATATTAAAATTGGTTGGTTTCATATGATCTATACTATCCAGCAAACTCCCAGAATCCAACATTATTTTGTCCTTAAAAATCCATTCTGACATGGCCTTGATCCCGACCAGTCCAGATAAACAGTGATCTCTGCATGCTGGGGGAGCGGGTTCTTCCAAAAAGGTCTGCCCCCAACTCTTTTAATGATATTTAAATAGTTTGATTTTTCCGAAGAATGGCAGGTTTCATTTCTGTATTCAATATCCATATAAATATATATATATGCCCACCCATCCATGTATATGGATATTGCATAGAGAAATGAAACCTGCCATTCTTTGGAAAAATCAAACTATTTAAATATCAATAGAAGGAGCAGAATTTTCAGAATGTGTTTAGGTCAAAAACGTTTGTTTTTGTGAAATTGATTACTTGTAAATTCATAAAAGCACCGTTTTAAACAATCAGGGATTATTTTAATTGGTAGTGTACTGGATAAATACAGTGCTCAAAACTTCAAGCGTACTTTGTAAAATTAGGTCTCTTAGAACATTTGGCAGTCTAAGATCATAAGATTATAGTACTTCAGGGGAAATTACATCTTCTCTTATTTTCCTTTTAGTTCATTGCACTCTTTTGCTGACTGACAGCCAAAGAACTTTTGCATATTTAGATCCATGCTATTGTAATATTCATCCTGTTCATTTACATGTGGCTAGACACTTGCAAGCTTTTTATTTATTTATTTTTTGCCAGTATTCAGGGTTTATAGTGGTATTTAACAATTTGGTCTCCCAAAGCAATATTGTGATTTTATGCTATAATTTTGTATGATGCATTTGCCTTTCTACAGAGTATCTGAAAATTATCATTCTGGTCATTTCATGAAAGCCATAGCAGGTATGAAGCAGACAATGAGGAAATACACTGGGGGTGGGGGAGGGGACAGTTTGCTTTAAAAACAGTGTTGGTAGTTGGAAAGTATTCAGGTTGTTTTACCCTTGGACTCTGAAAACTGCCTAGGGTAAAAAGTGCCAGAGATTTGCAGCTGCTCTTTCTATGGATGCTTTTTCCCTGTAAAATGCTGCGTGTAGTTTTGAAAATGCAAAAACCACGTGTTGCTGCGACCCCAGACCTAATCTTTCCTCTAAGCCCACCTATTTTACCCCGCAGATAAAAGTAGGTATGTCCCTCCCTGTGTACTTCCCCCATGTACAGGGTGGGCATACATACCCTCCAGGGGCAAACAGGGATGTTCAATGCCCACCCTTTTATGGGTTTTTCAAAGTGCTCTCAAAGAACTTCTCAGAACCTAATACACTAGAAAAGCTATCCAATCTGATGGAGGACATGCACAACTTACAAAGAGGCAAAGCTAAGAAATATTTTATCCAGCTGGTGGATGCCTGAAATGTGCCCTCCCCCCCCCCCCCCCCAAAAAAAAAAGGACGTGGTAAAGGAAAAAGATGGGGTAAGCAGAGGATGGAAATGAACCATTGCAGTAAACTATAGTAATTTTTCTGGATCAGGCCGATGCTATACCGTGCGCTGGCTGCAGCACATGGCTCAACTTGCGATTGGATGCGCGTCCATAACCCCGATGCAAAACGGGGTCATCTGTGTCTTTTAACTTTCCATTCCTTTCCACCTGATGTTGACCTGCCCTTATTTACCTCCTAATTCTTTTAACAGTAACATAGTTGGAAACAGATAAAAGACCAAAATGGTCCAGCCTGCCCGCATGTCAAGGTGTCCAGGGTTGTAACTGCTGCTTTAGGCAAGTTACGCACATACAGGCCGATGCAATATTGGCGTGAGTTAAAGGGGTGCTCATGATTGAGTGCCCGCTCCCTTAACACGTGCTGATCCACCTCTCCAGGGTGCCCAATGCAAAATGCAAATGAGCTGCCGTGGTAAAAAAAAAAAGAGGCGCTACGGAAAATTGCCCGCCCCTAGCATCTCGGCATCAGGCACGCGGGAGAGGGGGCTGGCAGCATGTTAGGAAAACGGACACCGCCAACACACTTTTCTTTTAACTATTTTTGGGACATTTCTACTTTTTTAGCTCCTCACCATGATATTAAGTCTGAGGAAGTACAGAAAAGAAATATTTTCTGCTTTTCTGTACACTTTTTGGGCTCCTCGGGCGCACTTTTTTTTTGCATCAACATGCATTTGCATAGGTAATAGCGCTCATTACATGCAAATGTACCCCTTTAACTCACGCCGATATTGCATCAGCCTGTATGTGCGTAACTTGCTTAAAACAGCAGTTACAACCCTGGGCACCTTGCTGTGCGGGCAGGCTGGACCATTTTGGCCTTTTATCCGTTTCCAACTATGCTACTATTAAAAGAATTAGGAGATAAATAAGGGCAGGTTAACATCAGGTGGAAAGGAATGGAAAATTAAAAGGCACAGATGAGTCTTGAGTACAGTATAATGAAAAACAGTAAGCTGATGAAGTGATGGATCTGGAAGGATGTGTAAGGAATATTACATGCTAAAGACTAGACTTGATGCATTCTGGGTGATAGTGAGATAGAATAAAAAAATGCACCAAAAAGAGTTGGGTGAAAAAGACAGCATGGATGGTGAAAAAATTAAAAATAAATTAGGAGGGCCGGGGGCATTTTAAATATTAACAAGCTTTAAAATATAAGAATAAAAGCATGTAACAAGCTATGAGCTCCCAGGTTATGAGCTCTTGGAGTAAGGATACTGCTCTTTATGGATGTGCATTTGTTTGAAATGAAACAGGAAATTGTGATACAATTTCTTATTTTGTTTCAATTCATTTTGAAAATGAAATGAGGGAAATGAAGGAAAAGTTAAACCTTTTTTTTATATACATATATATACATATATATATATATTTTATTTTTGCCTCACTGCTGTTTGTACTAGAAATGGCACCAGCAGAGACCTCAGCCTGGCTGAAGTCAATTTGTAGTGCAAAAACTAACAAGCGTGCTGCCTCCAATTCCCATAGTGGCAGCAGCAGGGTAGGAGCACCCAGAGATCCTTCCTGCCCTATGAAGTTATTTTCAACTACAGTACAAGCCTGATACATCACTTTGAATGCATATACAGCGTTGTTCTCTGCTTCAATGGCAGGGGGAAATGTGGAAAAGAGGATTTACATTCAGACAACATCCAACAAGGTACTGATGTGTGCAGTCTGGGTAAACAAGCATCTGGGTAACTTGCTTGATGTGGCAGTTACTACCCTTAACCATTAAGCCTTATGCTCACCTTTGATGCAACTCCAACATTACTCTCTGCATCAATGGCAGGGGATGGCAGGAGATTTGAATCAAACAACAGTTACCAACAAGGGCCCAGAACTTGGTGGTCAGTGAAACAGATAAGGATGGGAAAATAAGTGTGGGAGCTTGCTGGGCAGACTGGATGGGCCGTTTGGTCTTTTTCTGCCGTCATTTCTATCTATTCTATGTAAGAGAATCCAGATTTGAGGTCATCGTGCTTGACATTTTTTTTTTAGATTCTTTTTTTGTTAATTTCATTTGTTTTCTTTTAAAAGAGACAAAAATCCTGAAAAAATCTAAATGAAAAGAAAAAAAAAAAAGACTGAACAACTCTAATTTTCAACAGCCTTAAGGGCTAGGGGGAGAGGAGAACTTGTAGCATAGAGGATGGTATCCATCTTTGGGGGCAGTAATGTTTTTCTAAAGGAAAGCAATTGTGTTCATTCTCTGGTTTCTGCTTGACCTTTGTCTTCTTTCCCATGCGGTCAGCCGTTCTCCCTCCTTACCTAGCAAGTGAACAGTTCAGAGAGAGAGTGTATTTTTTATGGTGCTCAGATGGAAATTTGAGAGAGGCTGCTAATAATAAATAAATAAATAAATAGTATTAGCACCTGAAGATTTCCCCTATGAGACAGAGCAAAGCTTCACTCTTGGAAAACAAGTTTAGAAAAGTTGAAACTTCAATAATTCATTTGTTTAAAGGTTATTTTCCCTTCCCCATTTAATAACTAAACAGTGCAGCAGTCAAAATGTTTAGCTGTGCTATTTATAATAATAGAACACTCTACACATGAGACTACATTCCTTTAAGAGGCAAGCAGGATTGGAACGCATATCAATTTATCCTTAAAAATGCATATTAAAAGGAAAACCACCAGTCATGTAGGAAGAAAGGACATACAACATAAAATACAAAAATTGAGGTTAAAATAGTGTTTGGTACAGTTTCATATACAAGTTCAGAGTTTTTATAAACTGAAAGGAAGCCTTACAGTTAATCTGTTGACAAATCACTTACTATTCAGGGAAAGTCTTTTTTAAAACACGTACCAGTAATTGGTATGTAGCCTCAGGATAAGAAATGCAGGTTGCCTAGAGACAATTGTTCATCTTTTCAGTTCTGTAATGAAATGTGGCAGTGGAGCCATAAAAGGTTTTTCAGAAGCAGTGTAAAGCAGCAGGCCAAGGTGCATGGCAATTTCCCATGAATATGGGACCCCCCTCCCCAAACTCAGATCTTATTTGTAACCTGAGTTCACAGCAAGAAAACTCCTGGTAGGAGGCCACAGGAGAATCCTGGGTGATGATGCACATCTCGCAGTGGGATTTAAAATGAGGGCAGCAGAATAAGCTTCTGTCATGTATCCTCTCTCCCAGCTCCCTCCTCTGTAAATGTAACAGGGAAGTGCGTTGTTGTCAGTGACAAAGAAGGTGGTCTGGGAGGTGGTCATGGTTAATGGAGAAATTACTTACCTGATAATTTTGTTTTCCTTAGTGTAGACAGATGGACTCGGGATCAGTGGGTTTATACTTCCCTGCTAGTAGACGGAGATGGAGCAAGCCTTTATTCAGTCCATCCTGAAAAACATCTAGAATGAGAAGGATTTTAACTGAATGAGGAAGAACACCCCGCTCCTCACACCAGGCCTCTAAAACTCTCCAAATCTGCACATAAGCCAAGGGAGAACTTGTGAGCGCAGAGTAAAGTGGCAATCGCTGCAGAGGAATAACCACGCTTTAACAGGTGAGCCCTCTCAAGGGCCAAACCATACGACAGAATTGAGTCAGATCTTCATGAAGAACCAGTCCCTGCTGTAGCAGATCCATGTGAGGTGGAAGACAAAGGGGGGCCTCCACAAGGAAATCCACATACCACGGACACCTGGACCAATCCAGCACCACCAGGAGTATTAGCCCCCTGTGGCCTTCAATCTTACGAATTATCCTGCCCAGCAAGGGCCACAGAGGAAAGGCATAAAGCAATTTGTTTTCTGGCCAGACCTGTATGAAAGCATCTATTCCCAGGGACCATGGATCCCTCCTGCAACTGTAGAATCGAGGAACTTTTGCATTTTGAGATGTTGCCAGCAGGTCTAGGAACAGAAGTCCTCAGCAACCCACAATCAGCTGAAATGTCTTGGCTGGCAACACCCACTCTCCTGGGTCCAGACTCTCCCTGCTGAGAAAGTCTGCTCTTTCATTGTCTTTTTTTCTGTAATGTGAGAGGCAGAGATCATCTGCAGATGTCCTTCTACCCATTCCATAAGTTGGTCTACTTTCTGTGACACTTGCTGGCTCTTGGTTCCTCCATGGTGATTGATATAGGCCACCATCGTTGCATTGTCTGACATCACGCAAACTGCTTGATTCTGCAGCCTGTGGCTGAACTGCAAGCATGCCAGCCATACCACCCGGGCCTCCAGGTGATTGATGTTCTAGTTGGACTCTTCGGCATTCCAGCACCCCTGGGATGCTAACTCAAGACAGTGAGCCACCCAACTATGGAGGCTCACATCTGTTGTGAGTACCAACCAGGCCGAAGAGGGCAAGGGAACTCGCTCTCTGATGGTCCTCCCGCAACCACCACTGGAGGGAGCAGATTGCCAGTGACAAGTGGAACTAACCGCATAATCCTGAAACTGCAGGTTCCAATGAGATAGCAGAGAGCGCTGAAGAGGATGCATATGTGCCCTTGCAACAGCACCACTTCCAGGATAGTCGCCATCAAGCCGAGTACCTGTAGGAAGGAGCACACTGTCGAGCGTATGGTGTCACATCAACTGACGCACTTGAGACATCAATCTCTGAATCTGAACTTCCGGTAGGAAAACTCTGTCCTGTCCCATGTCAAATGGGACCCCCAGATACTCTGACTGGGCTGGTTGAAGATTACTCTTGGTCAGGTTCACCACCCAATCAAGCTCCTGCAATAAGGAGATAAACTTGCGTGTCACCAGGTGACTCTCTTCTCGAGACTTGGCTTGAATCAGCCAGTCATCCAAATACAGGTGCACCAGGATTCCTTCTTTTCACAAGTCGCTGCTACTACCTCCACAATCTTGGAAAATGTTCTGGGAGCAGTGGCTAGACCAAAACGGCAGTGCTTGAAACTGATAATGGCACCCCAACACCGCAAAGCGTAGAAAGCATTGGTGTTCCCATCTGATGGGAATATGAAGGTAAGCATCTGACAGATCCAAGGAGGTCAGAAATTCCCCTAACTGTACCACCATTATTACAGTGCATAAGGTTTCCATTTGAAAATGAATCACCTTCAAGTGACGGTTGATCCTCTTGAGATCCAGGATGGGACGAAAGAAGCCTTTCTTCTTGAACACATCAAAATAAATGGAATATTGCTCCACACTTTCTTGAGATGTGGGTACTGGAACCACAGCCCTCAGACTGAGGAGACTTTGAAGCGTGAACTCCACTTCCTTCTTCTTCTGCAGGTAGTGGTAAGGGGACACTATGAACATGTCCTGAGAAATATTGTGAAATTCCATGCATCACCTCCAGGACCAATTTTTCCAACGTGATCTCGACCCACCTCTGATCAAAGAGAGAAAGTCATCCCCTTATTTCCTGTTCTGGAAGGTGGGTTGGCAAACCTTCATTGGGAAGGTCCACCCCTCGAGCCCACTCCTCTCTTGGGCTGTCAGGGATGAAGATCTGAGACCTACTGAAAGGCCAAGCCCACTGAAAGGTCATCCCTCTGCAGGGATGAAAACATCTGGAACCCTGGAAACAACCCCTCATAGCAAAGGGGTGCTATAACTGTTACTTATGCTCTAAATGCATGGATGAGATGATGGTGCAAGGAAGAGGGATTCAGTTTTGTAAGGAATTGGGGAATCTTTTGGGGAAGAGGGAGTCTTTTCCAAAGGGATATTCACCTTAACCAGGGAGGAGCCAGGCTGCTGGCGCTTTTAAAAAGGAGATTGAAGATACCTCCCTCCGAACCATGCACTGCTGAGTGACTGTCAGCTTTCCCCTTTGTTCTAGTTTAAAATCTGCTCTAAGGATATTAATGAAACATTAGAGTTAGGGCATCCCAACAGAGAGTTTCCACTAATAACAAAAGTAGTCCAAGTGCCTGTAATTAAAAACTCACCTATGAAGATTCCAATTTATCCCTGACAACTGAAAAGCAGAATGTTAATACAAACAAAAAAATACGCTTTGAAATGTTTGTTTGCTAATGCCAGAAGTCTAAGAAATAAGATGTGAGATGCTGGGGTAGATTTTATAAATGTACACATGGGCGTACTTTTGTTCATGCACCTGGCATGAACAAAAGTACGCTGGATTTTATAAGATACGCGCGTAGCCTATAAAATCCGGGGTCAGCGAGCAAGGGGGTGCACATTTGTGTAACCTGCACGCGTCGAGCCCAGCGCGCGCTACCTGTTCCCTCCAAGGCCGCTCCAAAATCGGAGCGGCCTTGGAGGGGAACTTTCCTTCCGCCTCCCCTCCCTTCCCCTACCTAACCCACCCCCCCGGTCCTATCTAAACCTCCCCCCTACCTTTGTTGGCAGATTTACACCTGCGGACCCGCCCCCCGAAACGCTGCGTCACTCGTGGCCCACCTCCGAAAAGCCTCGTCACTCGCAGCACGCCCCCCGACATGCCCCTGACACACCCCTCCATGCAAGCCCCGGGACTTACGCTCGTCCCGGGGCTGGCTCGGCGCGTGCAGGAGGGGTTTGGGGTAGGTTTTCGGGGGGTACGCGCGTACCCCTTTGAAAATCTACCCCATAGAGTGTATAGCAGTGAATGATGACATAGACTTCATTGGCATATCAGAGACATGGTGGAAGGAGGACAACCAATGAGTTAGTGCTATACCGGGTACAAATTATATCGCAATGACAGAGAAGAGCATCTTGGTGGCAGAGTGGCACTTTATGTCTGGGTTGGCATAGAGTCCAACAGGATAAAGATCCTGCATGAGACTAAATGTGCAATCAAATCTTTATGGGTAGAAATCCCTTGTGTGTTGGGGAAGAGTAAAGCAATAGGAGAATACTACCATTCATCTGGCCAAAATGGTGAGACTGCCAGTGAAATGCTAAGAGAAATTAGGAAAGCTAACCAAACTGGTAGTGCCGTAATAATGGGAGATTTAAATTACCCCAATATTGAATGGGTAAGTAAAACATCAGGGCAATCTACAGAGATAAAGTTCCTGGATGGAATGAAAGACAGTTTTATGGAGCAATTGGTTCAGGAATCGATGAGAGAGGGATAAATTTTAGATCTAATTCTCAGTCAAGCACAGGATTTGGTAAGAGAGGTAATGGTGGTGGGGCCACTTGGCAATAGTGATCATAATATGATCAAATCTGAATTAATGACTGAAAGGGGGACAGTATGTAAATCCATGGCTCTAGCACTAAATTTTCAAAAGGGAAACTTTGATAAAATGAGAAAAATAGTTAGAAAAAACTGAAAGGTGCAGTTACAAAGGTAAAAAGTGTGCAACAGGATATTGTTAAAAAATACTATCCTAGAAGCAGACCAGAAGATTCCATGCATTAAGAAAGGTGGAAAGAAGGCAAAACAAATACTGGCATGGTTAAAAGGTGAGGTGAAAGAGGCTATTTTAGCCAAAAGATCTTCATTCAAAAATTGGAAGGATCCTTCAGAAGAAAATAGGATACAGCATAAGCATTGGTAAGTTAAATGTAAGACATTGATAAAACAGGCTAAGAAAAAATTTGAAAAGAAGTTGGCCATAGAGGCAAAAACTCACAATATAAGCTTTAAAAAATATATCTGAAGCAGAAAGCCTGCAAGGGAGTTGGTTGGACTGTTGAATGATCAAGGGGTTAAAGAGGCACTTAGAGAAGATAAGACCATTGCGGAAATATTAAACAATTTCTTTGCTTCAGTGTTTACTGAAGAGGATTTTGGAGAGAGAACCGTTCTGGAGAATATTTTCATGGGTGATGATTCTGATCGACCGGACCAAATCAGGGTGAACCTGGAAGATGTGGTAGATCTGATTGACAAACTGAAGAGTAGTAAATCACCTGGATCAGATGGTATACACCCCAGGGTTCTGAAAGAACTAAAAAATGAAATTTCAGAACTATTAGTAAAAATTTGTAACCTATCATTAAAACCATCCGATGTACCTGAAGATTGGAAGATGGCCAATGTAACCCCTATATTTAAAAAGGGGTGATCCAGGAAACTATAGTCCAGTAAGCCTGACTTCAGTGCTGGGAAAAATCGTGGAAACTGTTATAAAGAATAAAATCACAAAACATTTAGATAGACATGATTTGATGAGACACAGCCAACATGGATTTACCCAAGGAAAGTCTTGCCTCACAAATCTCCTACATTTTTTTGAAGTGTTGAATAAATATGTAGACAAAGGTGAATTGGTAGATGTTGTATATTTGGATTTCCAGAAGGCATTCGACAAAGTCCCGCATGAGAGGCATCTAAGAAAACTAATAGAATAAGAAGCGATGTCCTTTTGTGGATTGCAAGTTGGTTAAAAGACAGGAAACAGAGTAGGATTAAATGTCAGTTTTCACAGTGGAGAAAGGTACACAGTAGAATGCCTCATGGATCTGTACTTGGACCAGTGCTTTTTAATATATTTATAAATGATCTGGAAAGGAATATGACGAGTGAGGTGATCAAATTTGCAGATGACACTAAATTATGCAGAGTAGTTAAATCTCAAGTGGATTGTGATGAATTGCAGGAGGACTTTGTGAGACTGGAAGACTGGACTTCCAAATGGCAGATGAGGTTTACGTGGGCAAGTGTATAGTGATGCATATAGGGTAAAAATACCCTTGCTGTAGTTACACAGTGTTAGGTTCTATCTTAGGAGTTACCACCCAGGAAAGAGATTTAGGCATCATAGTGGATAATACATTGAAATCGTCTGCCCAGTGTGCTGTGGCGATCAAAAAAGCAAACAATGTTAGGAATTATTAGGAAGGGAATAGTTAACAAAACGGAAAATGTCATAATGCCTCTGTATCGCTCCATGGTGAGACTGCACCTTGAATACTGTGTACAATTCTGGTCACCACATCTCAAACAGGATATAGCTGCACTGGAGAAAGTGCAGAGAAGGGTGACCAAAATGATATGGGGCATGGAACAGCTGCCCTATGAGGAAAGGCTAAAGAAGTTAGGTCTGTTCTGTTTGGAGAAGAGATGACTGAGGGGGGATATGATAGAAGTCTACAAAATTATGAAAGGACTTGAACAGGTTAATGTAAATTGGTTATTTGCTCTCTCTCTCTCTCTCAGATAATAGAAGGACCAGGGGGCACTCTATGAAGTTAGCAAAAAGCTCATTTAAAACAAATCGAAGAAAATTCTTTTTCTCTTAGCGCATAGTTAAACTCTGGAATTCACTGTCAGGGGATGTGGTCTCAGCAGTTAGTGTAACTGTGATTAAAAAAGGTTTGAATAAGTTCCTAGAGGTTAAATCCATAAACTGCTATTATGGTAATTAATAAGCAATAGTAGCTTGTAATTTATCTAATGTTTGGGTAATTGCCAGGTGCATGTGACTTGGATTTGCCACCGCTGGAAACAGAATACTGCGCTTGATGGACCCTTGGTCTGACCCAGTATGGCATTTCTTATGTTCTGGCAACTGAGGTAACGGAGACGTGACCCACTTACTGGCCAGTTTCTCCCAAACAAAAGCGAGTCTTTAAAGGGCATCTTGGTAAAACTGGTCAGCTGACACAGCTTCCGAAGCCAATTTTGCAATCAGAGTTGACTTCTGGCCACTATCACCAAAGCCACTCCTCTGGCCGAGATTTGGACCAAATCACAGCCTGTGTCTGCTAAAAAGGCAGTAGCAAGTTCCATGACCACTCTGCAATTCCCTCCAGACTCATCCACCTCCTGAGAGAAGCAGGCACTAGGGTGCATCAGGAAGCAATCTGTAAATCCATCGCCACTGGCAGTAGCAGAGTACATCAGATGCTGGCTCAGCTGTAACTCCTTGAGTCTTTTACCTTTCTGGTAAACAGCATTCAACATTCTCCAGTTCAGACGATACAGAAGGGCCTTATGCGCTATAACGGAAGGCCTGCTGCTTGGTGATAGAGTAAAGGACATCAGTAAAAGACCAAACCCTCCCATCCAGTCTGCCCCATTGAGATTTGTCCCACATGCAACCCAACAGCAGTTACCCCTCCCACTGCTCAAAATCTTGAGCAATGGCCTGCACCACCTCAGCTGGTGGGCTATTTCCAGCCTTGTCATTTTTAACTTAAGCCAACAAAGGTGGCTTTGTTTGAGACCATTTTTGATTGATAATGAAAATGCTTCACTGCAGAAATATTGCGTGACAGTAGAGAGTGATTCATTTTCCGAAAATGCTACCTTCCTTTGCCATTGCTGTGCTCATGTTTATTCATAACTTTGGAGGTGGTATAATGTACAGAAAGTAGGATGCATGCAGTAATCGCTTTCATGTCTCAGAATTGTGTTCTATCTAAATCATTTTCCTACACCTTATACTAAAAGCTTACTGCTTAAATTCATGCATAAACATTGCAAAAAAGCTATATAGCTGTAGTTTGAAATAAAATTTGCTATATACAAGAATCTGATTGCTATACGTCTGTGCTGCATATTGTCTTTATTCACTGATTAGATTACAAAATATGGAAAAATAATTTGCCTATCCCAATGGGACTACCTGAAGTTAACACCATTTTTAAAAACATTTTGTGATCATGAACTCCTATGCCTAAGTGAAATATCTGCTTCTGTCCATGTGTACAGTTACAGTAAAATGTGTCCTCTTTACTTAGCCAGTAAGGACAAAGTTAGCCAAAGGATGTGACATTCTTTACGCATGGCATGTGGAGGTTTATGCTGAAGCGGAAAGTGGCACAGGGTCTGGGAACTGAGCTGGATTCCCAGGCAGTAACGTCTGGGTAAAGAGAATTATGAACAGAAGTGAAGCAGCATGTTTGCTGTATACCAGTGCATTAAAAATAAAAGGAGCACACCATGCAGCACTTGCAGGGGTGTGGCCATAAGAGGTTTGCAGCTATTTATTCCAAACAGCTCCAGAAACAAACCTTTTAGGGCAAAGTAGAAATATTGCCTAGCAATAAGAGCAAAAGATGAAGTAAAAGCCGAGAAGGAAGCAAGTTAATATTTGGACAACTCTTTCAGTTACAGCTGCTTTAACGTTTATGCCGTGCAAAGAGGAATAATGCTGAGCCATATTTGCATAATAGACAAAACAGTAAAAGGTGAGAGACTCATTAATGAATTCTTGTCACCATTTTTTTTTTTCCATTGTAATGTTTCCTCCATCCACAGTTTCAAAGTGTAAGACAGGTGACAGCAGAATGTCTGGGTTTTCCCCTTTAGTTCCAGTAGACTTAATGCAGACTACAGAGGAACTACTCCATGGACAATGCTTTCTGATTTTGCAGTAGCTTTCTGTATTGTTTGGACTCTGGTGTCTAGAGAGATGGCTAAAGTCTATTTTTCTTTAGCTTTTAAAAATTGTATTTCCTTCAGAAAGGCAGGTTAAAAACAGTGTCAAAAGCTGAATCACTGGGGTGGGGAGAGAAATCAAACAATCGTGCAATTTTCCAGTGACTCTGGGAGCAGACACTTGTGCTATGTTCCTTTTCAGGCTGTAGGACAACTGTTTTAGGAGGGTAGCTTTACTTTGTTTGTCCTCTTACAGCTCCTATGTTTTGCAGTGTGAATCTCAATGTATGTTGTTTGGTTTGACCAGTATATAACAAACAATATAACAAATGTCTTGTTATATTCTTTTACCTTTAGCTGGCTGGAGGAGGTACAGTCCATGCCCCAGTGCAGCTCAATCAGAAGTTAAGAGCCAGGGAGAGGGAGGTAATCCTAGCAAGCCAATATGTGTATTTCCCTTGTATGTATTTATTTTATTTATTTAAAAATGTTTACCGCTTTTACAATTTACGAATTCAACAAGACCTAAAAACATTTTAAAAAGACTTAAAAACAATAATGTTCCGCAAGTTCCTCACTGACTTTCAATCATCTAATCATCCTGACTGTCAACTGAACTCCCAATCGCTTACCCCATAATCCACCCCTTTCCCCCTATTCCTTCTTCCCCTCCCCCTCTATCCTATTATTATCTCATTATGGACTCTATATCCATTTCTCTGATATTGTTTAACGGTTCAAATGTTTCTGTATCACTACTCTTTTATTAAGAATCTGTTTACTGTTCTTACTAATGCCTAGTTACAAGATATTATTCACTTTGTAAACCGTTATGATGGCTCAACCGAATAACGGTATATAAAACTCATCAAATAAATAAATAAATAAATATAAAAATTTATCAAAACGGTTTACATACAGTACATACATAATAAAATACAAAAAACCAGAGCAGTATAGTATAAAAACTAGATAACAACAATGGAAGGACAAAACTAATAAAAACTAAAATAGATATCCAGTCCTAGTATTCAGAATACCAAGCCACAAATATTGTTAAAAGAAGTAGCTGGGGAATGGGAAGAGGATGATAGTCCAGGGTGATTAAGTGTATTCTGACACAAAAGTCTCAAAAGCTAATTTAAATAGGTAAGTTTTTAATGATTTCTTGAATAATTGCAAGTTTGAAATTTGATGAAGTGAATTTGGTAAGGAATTCCAAATACATAGACCTGCAACCGAAAAAGCTCTTTTCTACCCAGGATGCCTACAATTACCTTCAAAATGCCACATGTGTCCCCCAAATCTAAGGGAAAAAACCAGCGGGCATTCAGCGAGCTTTCGGGCAGGGACTTCCCTGTCCTGAGGCAGTGGTAGAGAGTAGAAAGGGCTACAGGCCCGCTCCTGGCTGCGGCGTCCACAACGTACAGATTCTCTGACCCTGTTTCCCGGCTTCCGCTGGAAAAGTATCCGCGAGGGCGGGGTGAGCGAGGAGAAACACAATTGCGGCCTCTGCGCAGGAGGCGGTGTCGGTCTTCATCAATAGCAATGCTACTGGAGGCGGGCCCCGCTCGCTTGGCTCGGCTTAAGATCACCCTCCTCCATCTCTCTATACTAGCAGCACAGCTGGCAGGAGGCGGAGCAGCGGGGAAGCAGCAGGACGACCGCGGGCTGGGCGCTTGGCCCCTGAGAGTGCAGCCAGGGAAGGTAGGAGGCGTTAATGGGCTCCGGGTGCAGCAGGAGCAGGGGGAGGCATTAGGCACTGAGCTGCTGGCCTCACCGCCGAGCTGGCGAGAAGGTCCACGGCCATGGGCTGGGTTTAACTGTTTCCCATATTACACAAAAGGCTTACTCTTCAAAGCTATAAAAGTCAATATATACTCTTTATAGCTTTCAAGGCCAAATGGAGCTTATAGTACTGCAGTGGGATTTGAACTTTGGCTTCTGTAGTTTATAGCCAGCTATCATAACCACTAGGCTACGCATCTAAAAGAGTCTGTGTTTTCTATATTTAAAACATTCTTGCAGGCTGGAAGATGTATAAAAGCCACTATGGACATTTTGTCTAATAGAGAAAACACAAAAGGCTACAAAAAGTGGAGGGTAGCCTAGAGGTTAGAAATGGTGGCTATGGGGTAGTAGTGCTAGGGTTGAAATCCCACCACACTTAGTTGTCATTTTGCCTCAAGTACAAAACAAGATTGTGAGTCCTCTTGTTGCGACAGGGAAATATTTACAGTACTTGACTGCTTTAAAAAAAATACATTATTTTCTGTTCAAAAGTGTCATAAAATTATGGGCAATATTTTATTTGAAGTCTTGAAGTAAAAGTATAAAGGTTGAGAAATTGACTTCATCATTTTCTTTCTAAACAACTTAATTCTGGCAGCCATAGCTCCTGGTCCAGCTTATCTTCCTGTTTCCAACAGATCTTCAACCAGTAAAGAGCAGCAGCATAGCACAGAATGGATCTGAAAAGACGTTTCAAAATATCGCCAACAGATAAAGTTTTAAAATAATAAGCACAAAAATTCCCTAAACAGAAAACATTAAAATATATCACTGCTACAAACACATTGTGGAAATAAACCTTTACATTGATTAGAATATCAAAGAGAGGCACCTAAACTGAATAAAATAATTCTTAGTAATGAAAGAAATGCTGAATTAATGGAACGGTAATCTTTCCAGCAGACAGGTCCAGCCACGCACAGTGAAAGAGAAGAGACAGCCATAATATTAAGTGCACAACATGACTGAGACTCTTGATTGTCATCATTTGTTTTGATCAGTTTGTTTCATCTTCTCTTTTCAAGCTTCCCGATTGGTTGCAATTCAAACCTATTTCAAGGAACTCTTAAGGGCACTATGACATTTTATAATAGTGATATTTTGATACCAGTTTCTATTCTTCCAAACCTGTAATACCTTAAACAAACCCTTAGGTAGTCCCCAAAACAGCGATTTACTATGATTTCTCAAATTTCTTTCTGTCAATGACTAATTCATAATGTCAGTCTTTTTTTTTGTTTTGTTTTGTTTTGCTGTTATGCATTCAGAAAACTTGTGGATAGGTAAAAACTGCAAATCAATCAAAAGATTCCCTCTTTTTATTCAATAAAGGGTTTGGCTGTGAAGAGAAACAGGGGATATTGAATTTATGCAGTGCTGTATGTTGCATTCTACCCTTTTCATGAAAAGCTGAGCTGAGCCAAAGCCAATGCAATCCAAAATACCCAGCCAGGAAGGAGTCCCTCACTAGAGCAGGGGGCTGACTAGGTATTTCCAGAGAACCCCTGCTCCGGTTACAGATGGAAACCAGCCTTGGGGAGTACTAGGGTAAGTCTAACAAGGTGGGGGACAGAGGACACCCCCATAAAATAACTAACTGTCCACTCCAACATAAAAATAGTTTGTTCAGCAATTCCAGTTTTACAAAAATTGTTACCCCTTCTGCAGGCTGAAAATCTCCCGGGCCCTGCTATAAGTTCTGCACGGGCCCAGCTCTTCTCCTGGTCCTGGCAGTCCCCATGCGGTTACATTTTTCTACTTCTTGTATTCACTGAGTTCCCGAACAGCTCTAGGAGGGCTCGCGCTCCCTTAGCTGGGGAATTGAAGTCATCCAAGGCCTGTGATGTCCCAGTCAGGCACAGTTGGTTTCCTAGTCCCACCTGTTTCTATCACAGTTCAAAGCTCTTTTCTTCTTCACCAGTTGTCCAATCGCCAACTGCTCAGTCCTTCTCAGGCCTCCTGAGACATTGTGAGACTATAACTGCTTAAATTCCTGCTTCTCTCAACCTGTAAACCCTGAAGAGATTCTGGAGAAGCCCCAAACCAAAAGCAGTCCATGCCCACAGGAGCTGTAACAGGCTGTCAATCAACCAAGTGCCTCTAGCACCCTCTGCCCTTTAGTTGAACCTCCTCAATATCGCAGCAGCGCAACCCTTTCAGGATTTCCTTCAGGAGGAAACCACCACCTTTTTAATCACACATCCCTTTTGTGTAGTACATTTTATGCACTCCCTGTAGCACACTGAACTTTTTTTGATTGTCATGAAAAGGGCAGAAAGCTCTATCCTTTTCAAGAATGGGGTTATGCAACATACAAAGAGAGAGAGTCTTTTGATAAGAAAGAAATTTAGATGATTTGCAGTTATTACCTGTCCAGAGGTTTTCTGAAAGCTTAATAGCAAAAACGTGAAATAGGAGAAAAGCTCCCAATGAGCCTAGACAGTCCTACTATAAGCCAGTCAGTACCTCATGTGCACCCTGGGCCTCTTGCCAAATTACTATCTAGGTACCAATGTTGCCAGCATTTCCCTGCCCTGCCAGCTGGTATTCATTCACCAGGCTGTCACTGCCTCAGATCTGATTCAGGTTCCCAGGCAAAGCATCAATTGGCTTATGGCAAACTTTCAAACATTCCTGCTGCAACATTACAGAGGTTCCATTTAACACACGCAAGGCATCTCCAGCTGTCAGGAAGGCAGAGAGAGCAACAAATACCTCCCCCCAATCCAGAGTTACCAGAGCAGTGACGGGCGCCCTACCACCTCCTAACCACAAAGTTTTTTCGTTGGCCTTTACTTGGTACTCACTCACTGGTTGGGGAATTCAGGGGAGTGCTGTAAAAGACCAATATTTAGCTCAAAAGCAATGCACATAAACAGGGAATGTAACTTCAAGCAATTTTACAGTGGTATAGCGAGGGTGAATAGTGATTTAAACGGGTACACCGCTTTGTCAAAGCTGCGCTCCTCAAAGTCCGTGTGAACTTTCAGCCACGTTATAAAACTGTTCCCGTCAGTGCGTGTAGGTCGAGGGAGTGAAAGCGCTGTTATAGTCCAGGTTCGTTTGTCCTTGCTCGGCCGGCAGGCAGCCTGTGCAATCAGCAGGTGCTAAGCATTTGGGTAATGCACCTCGTGGCTGCTAATATTCAAAGGGAATCCAGCGAGAGGGATTCTTTGAAAGTTCTGTAATGCATATGTAGGCTTGTGAGCCAGGAGTCCCTGGGGTCCACAGAGTGCCACAGGCAGAGGGCTGTGCTCTGCTCCTGGAGAGCCCAAAATCTACATCTCCAATTCACAGAAAGCAAGCAGACATTATGCAATTAAAAATTAGCATGCACACAAAAGGTAGCAGCTTGTATATTTTACAAAATTCCAATGTAAAAGGAGGGGGGGGCAGGGGGCCAACAGTTATGAGGTAGATTTTAAAAGCCTTGCTCGTGCCACATCCACACATAAGGTACAAGTATTTTAAATGGGCAGGAAGGACGTGTGTCCAGAAAAAGTAGGCAGGGCATGGGTGCTCCAGCACTGAGTGTAACCCCTAATTTTCCTCAGCCAGCACGTGTATATTACCAGCATATAACTTAGCTAAAGCTCCTCACTGGGGGGGGAGGAGAGAGACTATAGGGCTCAGCCTGACACTCAATATATGGACCATTGTAACGGGACACTTTGATTCGAGGTGAGTTTTCGGGTGGTGGGTTGGGGTTTGGGGGGAGGGTGGTGATTTTACAGAAACATTCAGAGGTATTCATTGTAAAATTGACATCATTAAAGAATTGTACAAATCTCATCTTTGGGTGAGTTTCCTCACTCCGAAGGTCATCAAATCTTCACAAGAGACCACTGTTCTGTTCGTACGTCTCACTTTGAATGTCAAAGTGGCCCCTAACCCCTACACTAATACCTAAACCTCTCCTTGAGTAACTAGGTGGGCCTCATATAGAGGTATAAATACCTAACTACTATAAGGGCCTCATAGTTAGGTTTTCTCTCTCTCTCATAGGAGTTGCAATAATTGTGGTACTTACTGCAAGGTGTGAAAAAGTTATCACCCTCTGCAGTAATACCTATGCGAAGCACTAAGATAGCGCACTTTGCGATAAACAGGCTATTACCATTAAACACACTCCTTGTCCTATCACACACGATATTTACTGCATTTTGATAAGGCTTAGTCAGTCTGGGTGTCATTTTCAAAAGATTTTATGTGCATAAGCTAGGGATTTATGCAGGCCAATGAAACACTCTTTCCCTACCAAAGCAGAAGTCTGTCTTTGGAAATGTCTCTCTATGTATAGCTAGAGAAGAATAAGGTGGATATCACCGAGCTCTATTGACGGAGTTGATTGGAGCAGAAAACATTGCCGGTGTTTGCTAATGAATAGTGGCTTCTCTCAGGCCACTACAAGGTCACTGCAGTCAGAATATTTTCCCTTGCCCAGCCCTTACCCCTCCTTTCCTGGGGTCACATTTGTCTTAGATTGCATGGCTTGGTTTTTTGCAAATGTATAGTTTGTAAAGAGAAACACTTATAGAAGCTCTTTAAAGGAATCAACCCCAGCCCAGCTCTCTTAAGCCATTTAGCCAGGTAAGTGGAACATCCTTTTACTGGCTCTGTCGGTGAACGTAACGGAAGGGAGGTTGCTAGTTCACCTTCCTTGAAGGTGAAGAAAACTCATGGCATTATTTCTCCTATTTATAAAAAGAAAACTGTTTTAAAAGTAAGGGTTTTGTTTTACAGTGAAATGCATGACGTCCTCACTCTTTCTCACCTCTTTGCCCCAGTAACTTGCACTGGGCTGAGAGCTTACAGCATGTTGCCCAGGGCATGGTTTTTGGGCACATGCGCTTTTAGCTCTTCCATCTGTTTTCTTTTCCCCGTTGATAAGCAGTCTGAATTAGCCATGCTATCTGGGAAGTCCTCCTGGGAGGCTTGAGGCAGGAAACAGCTCTCAAGATACACAGAGGTTTGCTCTGCGCGGCAGTTCCCGCACAGCTGCCCTCTCTGTCCTCAGTTCTGTTTTTCCCACTCAGCGAACAGGTGTCGATTTTTCTCTCCACACGCTCTTCTTTGCCTTCTATCTTCACCTTTCACTTCGGTGATTCCACAAAAAGCACTTTTCAGTGTTCACCATGGCTCTGAAGACCTCCAGGTTTTAAGTACTGCCAATGTGGCAAAGTTATGGCCATCACCGACAGGCTCCCTGGCCCTGCACAGAAGCAGAAGTGCATTGTTGCAGAGCAGGGGAGTGGGTGTTGGGGAGATTCTCGGTGAGGGGGGCTTCCTAGGTAAGGGATGAGGGGAGAGATGAGGATGCTGCTAGGTGGGTGGGAAAATCTGTTAATGTTGTTTAATTGTCCTGGCTTCTGTCCACCAAAATAAATTGATATTTACACTGAAAAATAGTGATTTTTTTCAAGTTATTTTCTCCTGTTTATGTTCTTGTCATAATAAACCCAGATACATTTCTGGGAAAAATAAAGAATAATAAAAAACTAAAATAAAGGTCCCTAAGTATAATAATTGATCTTGATTGGGCTCAAAGTTGCATTTTTCATCTCATAGGTAGCTGCAATTGTCAAATTGCAGGAATTGATGTAGGCATGTCCCCTTTCAGCTGCAGGGAATAACTGAAAAGCACAGACGTTCCAAGAAATGTACCACCAGTACAGAGCCAAACATATCCAGTCCGGCTGTGTGCTTATACAGAAAGCCATGTTTCCTTTATAATTAGTACAGTGTAGTGAAGATAAGTTCTGGGATGTATGTGTATGTGTAGTTTGGGGACATGGGTCCATTTTGTAAGCTCAAAAGTAGGGCAGGGGTAGCAAACTCAAGCTAATATTCATAGTGGCTAATCTGAAAACCAAGCTTGTTTGTGGCTCTGTAGAGGAGAGGAGTTAGCCAACCCTGAAGTAGGGTCTGTATAAGATTTGGGCTTGTATAGCACTGCATATACATTTCTGAAGAATGACCGCTCATTTGTAATATACATGGGGATGAATGTTATATCACATGTATAGGCTCTTTACTTCAAAAAAGTGCTTTACAGAAAACTATCCATCAATAAAATGGATATATATCAATTCAAACAGGCACAATTTTTCTGCTACGCTTATGTAATGTTGCTCTTTGATTAAGGTGAAGAGCACCAGAAAGCAAACTCCTTATTTTAAACATTAGGTAGATTTTAGAACACTGGAATTCCTCCCTTATATCTATACTTGACAAACTTGCCCCGCTGCAACCACACTCATCAAAAAGAACTAAAACTGCACAATGGTACAACACTACAAACCCAAAAATGTGACCTAAGAAAATGGAGAAAAAACCCATCTTGGACAAATAAAACCCTTTACTATGATAAACTGGCATCGTACCAAAAGGCCATCACTGCTGCAAAGAAATCCTACATCTACAAAAAACTATCAGTTTCATACAACAGCCCCAAAGAATTATATACCTCTGGAAAGAAAGAATATAATCAACCCAAGCTCGACTCCTTTTACTCTTCCTCCCGCCATCCTAAGTTTGAGGTATTGATGAGAGCTTCGCCACTCACTTTACCAATAAAACAGCAACTGTCATTAGCATTTTCAAAAACTCCTCACCTGATGAAGCCATGATCCAGAATTCCAAGGCTCAACCTGGGAATACTTTGAAGACATCTCAACATCGGAGACCACAGAGATTATCAACAACCTGAAACTTTCTTCCAACCTCTTTAATCCATGCCATACATCCCTACACAAACTGATCAAACTAGATATCGCTCCATTTGTCACCAAATTCATAAACTCATCACTACATCATGGTGCCATCCCAGATACCCTAAAACAGGCCTCAGTCCTACCCATAATCAAAAAAATGACTGCGGATCCAACCATCACCTCCAATTACTGCCTGATATCCACCCTATCTTTCATGGCTAAGGTCTGGAAACTGCAGTTTTCCACCAACTCTCTGATTTCATTGATTCAAATAACATCCTCAACCAATACTAGTTCACTTTCAGACACCACCATACCATTGAACTGCTACTGCTATCTAGCTTCAATACAGTGAGAGGTGGATTCAACCATGGCTCCTCATTTCTCCTATGACTACTCGACATCTCTGCTGCTTTCGATATGGTTAATCACCTAATCCTGCTCACAAGGCTATGCACTTTTGGAATAACTGGTACAGTGCTGAAATGGTTCTCATCATAACTTAGCAAGAGGATGCAGCAAGTACAAATTGATTCTTCTACCTCTTCATTAATGCCACTGAGCTTTGGAGTGCACCGAAGATTTGCTTTCTCTGCTGCACTCTTTAATCTTTACCTTATGCTGCACCCTTGAAAACTTTTGAGTACACTACAAATCTAAGTGGATGATATTAAATTATTTTTCCCTCTCAAGGAAAAATGGGCCCTGACAGAATCTTTCCTTGACAACTGCATTACAATAATCAAAAAATGGCTACACAATAACAAATTAGCGCTCAACACATCTAAAACAGAAATCATCATGCTATCACATCACCCAGTTGCCAATTCCAACTATATCACTTTCAGTTTCCACCCCATCCTCATTACCCAAAGTGAATGGAACTTGGGTCACTATTGGCCCATCTCTCTCCAAGCGTAACCATATAAGAAATATCACCTCTTTCTACAAACTGTGCTTACTATGCCATCTTAAACATTTTCTCAAATTTTTGGATTTCAGGGCTGTCCTGCAATCTCTATTATTCTCAGGGATAGATTACTGTAACTCTCTTCTGACTAGCTTACCTCTAAACGCCATCTGGCCACTATAGATCATACAAAACACAGCAACAAGACTTCTTACTGGCACTCACATGTGAGACCACATCTCTCCCATTCTAAAATCTCTCCATTGGCTCCATATTTCCTTCCAAATACAAAATAAGCTGGCTATGATCATCCATTCCTTGATCCACAATAATAAAAATCTACACCATCTGAAATCTCAGATCATCCAACCAGATGCTACTAGAGCCTCCACCCGTAAAACTCACAAAAGTCATGGAAACAAGAGAAAGTGTTTTCTTCTCCACTGGATCACTCCTATGAACAGCCTATCAAAGACAATTAGATGTCTTCGAGAAAGAACTCTCTTCAAAAAAGCCTTAAAAACCTACCTCTTCAAGAGAGCATTCCCGAATCAAGAGAACAATTGACTACCCGCAACCTGTCCCTCTGTAAGGGATACTATCTAGCCCTCTTTCCCTCTCCTACGACCCCTCAGCACTTCTGATCTCATACCCTTCTGCTGACCCCCCTCTAAGATTTTGCATTGCCTTTCCTCCCTTCTCTATTGTCTGTATTTGTTCATATTTTACCCCGTTCTGTAGGAAGGGCAGGTAATAAATGTTTTTTTAAATAAAATAAATACATTTTAAAAGACTTGTGACCATGGATATACTGATTTTATAACATGCATGAATCACCGTGCGCATGTTACAAAATCCGCTACCCGGCCTGCCCCCCCCCCACCCTGCCCCTTTCACAGAGCCCTGAACCTCCGTGCATACCAGGAAATATGCGCGCGGCCCAGCCACGCACGTATCTCCTGGTTTTTGCACATGCCAGGTTCTTAAAATGTACCCTTAAGAGCAGATGAGATTTTTTGGACTGTCATCTGAACTGTAGTTACTTGCAGTGTGACAATGGATATTTCTGGAAAAACAATGCAATTATATGCACATCTGCCACAAATATTCCATGATTGAAGTTCTAGAAGATAAAATATCCTATCATTTCATTGTACATCAGGTGCTGCTTGATCTTAATGAGCATATCAATATTACTTTACTCATTTTTCCACCTAAGATCTGCACAAAAGGAGCTTATAGTAGATTTAACCTTGTGGCAGTCCAACTCTTACTCATCCTATTGGGGAGAGAAAGGGGCAGGGCTAAGCCCTAGTCACCCTGCCACAATGATATAAACATGAAACAAACCCCCCTCCCCTCCTAAAAAAAAATGTGAAAAATGAAATTTTTACCCAGCACAGCTCTAGCACATATTCAGGTGAATTTTCAAAGGAATTACATGTGTAAATTTAACATACTATCATAGCAATTTTCAAAAGCCATTTATAGGGGTAAAGTGCACTTACATTTGAATATCCTATGGACTATTCAATGGCATATATTGTGGCAATTTTCAAAAGCCCACTTACTTGAGTAAGTATATTTACTCCTGTAAAACACATTTTTAAGCATGGAAATGCTTCTGAAAATCAGGCCATTCACATGTTGCCAAAACTTACTATCACTTCACATTATTATAACTGAAATGTCTTTGAAAATTAAAATTGACAACATGGAATACTGTAGTCAAAAGAAAAAGATTTTTTATAGCAACTCCTAAATAAATGTTAGCCTTCCAAAAGGGAGTGTGTTATTGCAAATACAAAATCCCTTTGTTTAAATGCAGTTGCTTTTTGAATAACAAAATGCAACCCTGTGCTGTTATACATTTGGATCTGTTTGCTCACAGCCAGACTTTAAAATGCAGAACTACTGGTAGGAATTTACTAGTCACTCTATAGGGACGTTGAGCTTCTGATCTACTCAGATGCAGCTACAGACAGATAAACAAATGATAGAAAACCAATAAATCTATTAATATGTATCATTCTTTTGACATATACATGAAAATGCTCATTTTTTTATGCCGAATATTTTACCTTCAAAACCATTTTACTATTAAAGAAACCATTTTGTGTTAAAAGGAATAGCACCCAGTTGAATTTTAGGAAAGTATATCAATTTGATATTTTGAAATGGGGGTAAAGATTTTGTTCTTCCCGCGCTAGACTTCCCAAGAAAAAGAAAAAAAACGAGAGGCACCATTAAGCCAGGAGACAGTTTAATTTAGTAGACGATCAACTTCTCTGCTACTGCTACCTGGGTGCCTTCAAGAGCGATCTGAATAAATTGGAGGAAACGTGCAGCTGGCCTGCAGCTCCTGCGGTAAGCTACAGTATATGGAGGGTGTTATTCTTTAGGAATCAGTTGTGGGCATGTTTAGAATTACAATACTGTTCAATCTACATATAAATATATTTTGAACAGCATTTTATTATGCACTGTGTAATGCTCTGTAATGCGTTCTTTTTCTGTCAAAACATGTCAGTAAAGTCTCTTAAGCAGGCAATGAAAATCCAAGACACATCTTGCACAGCTTCACCACAATCCTTGTCGGGCTTTTTCCCTCTCCACTATGCAATTGTAATTCAAATTGATTTTAAAAAACAGAAGAAACAATTGAAAACAGCTGAAAAGCCTGGGTTACAATTGTCTCCCTTGTCATGACATTATCTTTGTTTAGATGTAACATAGGCCTCTTTGTTTGCGTTTTAATTTCTTTCTTCTTGCTAATTTCTCCTCTCTCGTAATCTCGATAGTTCTCCAGGAGTATAAAAGTTCAGTGTAGCAACCCTACTGGCCCAGTTTTGTGGTTCAGTAATCAGGAGACTTGTTGAAATTCTCTTTCTCAAAATACAGAGTGCAAATAACTGCTAAACAGTTTCCTGCAAGTATTTTGTGGGGGGGCATGAAATGTGTGATATATTTTACAATCTACTAATTCGGCATGGAAGAAGCAGAATGATTCTTTGACATATTTTTGTTTTGCGGGGTAGCTCTCTTTAGCAAATATTAAGAGCTGAGATACTTACGGAAGCTATGCACCAAGGTTTTGATATATGTCACAGATGTGCTAATCTGTCTTGCCAGCATTGCAGTTTCCAGCAGAGAGGACAAAATACTGCTTGTTTTTTCCATTGAGAACACTGCAGAATACAAAACAGCATCCTATTTACAACAAATGTTATGTGAGATTTTTAGATCAACAGCTAAGAAGATATTGATCCATTAGGAAAGGCAAATCAGCATTTCTCATCCAGTAATCTGAAATGTCTCTGTCTAGCTTTGAAAAATGTGCTGGTGAAGATGTACATAGCGGGCCTGATTTTCAAAGTGATAAAATATAAAACCCTGTTTTTATGCATTTAAATGGCTTTTTGAAAATGGAGCCAGTGCACATAAAAGTGCACACATCAAGCAGTAGGAATAGGCCTCCCAGAGATGAGATGGGCATGGTTTTCATCTTTTGGAAAGCGTGCATATAAGTCATCTCTGCACATTCCTTCTCCAAAGCGATCCACTGCACCCAAGTGTCTCAGACCACCAAGTCTAAATGTTTGTCAGTTCTACCAGAATCCCCCTCTTCCACAGATCCGCCCCCTTGTGATGTCATCTAGCCCAGCATCGAGCCGGTAAACGGCACCATTCCACCTGGCGTTGCGCGCCGAAGGGGAGCGACAAAGGGGCACTCCCCTTTGTGCACCCCTTTGTGCAACCCTTGGTGCTACCTTTTTTCATTCTTTTTCTTTTTAACTTCTATGTTTCTTCCACTTTTGTTTACCTTTCTCTTTTTTCATAGTTGTTATCCCTTGTTAGCAATTTTCATTGTTATTAATGTTAAATGTATTTGAAAAGGGAACTTTTTTCCTGCATCTCCTGTTTTAATGTAAACCGGTATGATTTGTATATTATACAAGAATGTCAGTATATAAAAATTAAAAATAAATAAATAAATAAATAAACAAATGTCCTTTGACCTAGAAGACAAATAATAGCCTGACGAACCATGCTATCTGTTGTGCTCAGGCAGCATACACCGCTGCAACTTTTCATTTGCAGACTCAGGAAAACAGATACCTACTCCGTCCAGAAGTGGTCTTAAGATCTGCACTTACCAGCATGCCCAATCGCTTCTCACAGTAAGCAATTCCTGGAACGAATAACAAGAAGAAGAGATCAGTAATGTGATATGTTACTTGGTATGTTATGTGTCTGCAAATATATGATATGCAAGCCACCAAAGTGCCACCTGCCGAGCTGAGGCTGGAGATGCTGTGACAGCTGTTGCTCAACTGGAGTTACGGTGCACACATACCAGGCTCCCTACCATGGGCTGTCACTGCCAGGAGATGTAGGATGTTATAAAATTAAGGGAATACCCCCGGGTAGTACTGACTGAAGGTTTATGGTACTACAGCCCAATAAAAACTGATTTTGATTGAGGTGGAAACCCAAAATGAGCAGAAGAAAAACATCAAGCCAAAAATACAATAAAAAATGCTGAGGTAGATCTTAAAAAAGTACGCGCGCGCGTACTTTTGTTCACGCAACCGGCGCAAACAAAAGTACGCCGGATTTCATAAGATACATGCGTAGCCGCACGTATCTTATAAAATCCGGGGTCGGCGCGTGCAAGGCTGTGCAAAATCGGCAAACTGCACTCGCCGAGCCGCAAAGCCTGCCAGTTCCCTCCGAGGCCGCTCCAAAATCGGAGCGGCCTCGGAGGGAACTTTCCTTCCAAATCCCCCCACCTTCCCCTCCCTTCCCCTATCTAACCCACCTCCCAGCCCTAACTAAATCCCCCCCTACCTTTGTTGTGCAAGTTACACCTGCTCAAAGCAGGCGTAACTTGCACTCGCCGCCTCGCCATCCCCCGGCACAGGCCGCAGTGCCGGGGGACTCGGGACCGCCCTCCCAGCCCGCCCCCGAACCATTACCATGCCCCCGGACCCACCTCGGACCGCCCCCTGACCCTGGACACGCCCCCGGACACACCCCCGACTTCCGACACGCCCCCGGACATGCCCCCTCCCGCCCCTTTTACGAAGCCCCAGAACTTGTGCGCACCGGCGTGCGAGTGCCCTGCGCGCGTAAATCCAGCAGGATTTACGCGCGCAGGGCTTTTAAAATCTACCCCATATTATTTTGTGCTAAGAAACATCAATTTGTGTTTTCTGCCTTATAGTGAATGGTAAGATTTCAAAAACATAACACAACTATACTTGATTTATAGTTCTTTAGCCTGATTTTCATAGTGATTTACTCACATAAAATAAAAATTCTGTTATGCACATAGGAGGCAATTTGAAAATCAACCTGGGGCCAGTATGTGTAAAAATACTATTCTCACCGGGTTTTGTATACTTTAACACGTACTGGGAGAAGGCATTCCCCAGGCAGAGATGCAGCTTAATGTGCACACTATCCTATTTTTGAAAGTGTGATTATAAGTTGTTATGTTAACTTTGTGCCTGGACAACTATATGCATACGTGGCTGGAAATCCTAAAGAATGGATACTTTACCATCATGCTAGAAGTTATAAAATTACCTTCCCTGTGTTCTACACTGAGGCTTTTTCTGCAGTATCATGTCACAACATCAGGTGGTCAACAAGTCATTTTTAAATTAGGGATATGCATTTGTTTCATAGCTAAGAACATATATAATGAATGGACAAATGTGCACAAAAAGTAAATGGTGTGCGCAAATCCATTGTACGCCTGCATAGGTGCATACCATTTGTTGTGCGTACGTTTATCCATTCGTTATAAATGCACTTAGCCACAAAATGAATGACATAAAGGGACGCACAAATATCAACAAATGCACATTCCTATTTTAAATATGCATCTGATTTGCAGATTGCAGCTAACTGGGTTTCTTAGGATTTGTTGCTGCATTGCACAAACTTGGTTTCTTTGTGGATTTATTGTAATGCGTGATAAAAAAAAAAAAGGCACATCAACTTATCCTATTGTAATGTAGCATCATCTGAAACGTATTTTCTGATGTGGACATTTGTTGCATGGTAAGTCTTTATTCATGGGTGATAGAGCTAAATTGTACACCACAGAACCAAGTTCACTACGAGGTATAAACTCAGTATTTCCAGCTTATGTCAAACTTAACAATCATTTAAGTTCTTCAAAAAGTTACTATTATGTGAATAAACATTGATGTAAACTGCTTTGGGAATGCAGTGAATCAGCAAGGCGAGATAGAAGTTAAATGAAATGAAAGAAAAATGCACATTAAAGTCAAGAAGACAGATAAGTAAATAAAGTTAGCTGTGAGCTGAAAATCCAGGAACTTTCTCATTAAAATGCTGAAAAACTGGCTTAAAAAAATGTAAATTTGGTGCGCCTGACATTTTGCAACCTATACCTAGAGTTTCTAATGAGCAAATAAGGTCACTTGAATGAGTCACTGGAGTGTGATTGCTGAAGGCAGAGATGTTGCTTTGTAGTTTCTTTCATTGGTCGACTGCTTTGAAATGCAGTTATATAACTGTCTCTGTCTGTTGGAATTCATGCCTCATACAGCAAATGAAGACAAAAAACTTAATTTAGGATAAGCCAAATGCCAGAATCCATCATGGTGGTTTTTATTGTAACTGTTGTTTTCTGACTCGGCGTTTTTTCCTCCCATTCCTCTCAGCTTCCAGTTCAGTGCGTATCTAAGCACCATGAACCTAGATTTGCAATTAGCAAGGGATTTCCTTTCACCCTATTTAATCCCCTCCCCCCTCAAATGTACCTGGACTGCTCATTGCAGCAATGGTCCTGGACTGGGGCTAGGCACCTCCCATCCCTGAACAATAGCCATGGCTATCTCCCTGCTCTATGAATGCAGCGTCCTGAGGAACGGGGACCTTCCACGTGGCAGGGCACTATGCTACTACTGAGTTTTGATTTTAGAGTGACATTTTTACTGCAGATCCCTCATGCAGTAACTACGCAACGGGGCCCCTGCCACCTTTCTCTTCCCTTTTATATCCAGTTCTGTGCAGACTGTTCAAGATATTATATAGGTGGCTTTTTAAGACTATCAAATATTGTAATCTCAGAATTCCAATACAAAAACATACTTTGAAAAACTGCCCTGAGAGGGCCCACATAGTTTTCACCTACTCATGCAGATGGAATGGCAAGGGACAAAATAAGAACATAAGAACATAAGAAAATGCCATACTGGGTCAGACCAAGGGTCCATCAAGCCCAGCATCCTGTTTCCAACAGAGGCCAAAACCAGGCCATAAGAACCTGGCAAGTACCCAAAAACTAAGTCTATTCCATGTTACCGTTGCTAATGGCAGTGGCTATTCTCTAAGTGAACTTAATAGCAGGTAATGGACTTCTCCTTCAAGAACTTATCCAATCCTTTTTTAAACACAGCTATACTAACAGCACTAACCACATCCTCTGGCAACAAATTCCAGAGTTTAATTGTGCGTTGAGTAAAAAAGAACTTTCTCCGATTAGTTTTAAATGTGCCCCATGCTAACTTCATGGAGTGCCCCCTAGTCTTTCTACTATCCGAAAGAGTAAATAACCGATTCACATCTACCTGTTCTAGACCTCTCATGATTTTAAACACCTCTATCATATCCCCCCTCAGTCGTCTCTTCTCCAAGCTTACTTTTGAAAATACCAAGTGCTTTGCCAATCTAAAGATGCCCAATGGAATATCCATTTCAGCAATCTTCAGACAGGCCAGTTTACACAGGGGGATCACTATTTACCCTGGTAAATGGCACTCAAAATTACCTTCTAGCATTCCTAGATAACGCAACTTTGCACACACTGTGATGCAGAAAGAGATCAGAGCTAGTGTGCCACCTAATAATCTGCAACCTCCAATAGCAACAGTGAAATATTTCAATTCCCACTCAGATTGTGGACCTTCATAGTCTATCTAATATGTAATTTGCATGTAACGTACAACCTTGTCATAAAATGCACACAATATTATTGTGGTAATTAATGGTAGCCTTTCCGTTTCAGCATTCTGTTGGCAAGATGTCATTGCTTTTGTTGTACTGCAGTTCTGTGCACTTTGTAAGAAATTTAAAATCAAGTCATCAAGCCTACCAGAAAGCCAGCCCTTAGTTCCTAGCGCTTGCCCAGGATTAGTATTCCTAGCACTGTACAGCTTAAACAGAAGATTGACTGCAATAGCAAATAGTTGTGTAGTGCACTTAATTAAAATGTGTAGTTGTTGGAGTTTTTAATGAAGGTAGTATTCACCACCTTAGATGATCACCCAGCCAGATGCAGCTTTTTCTTGTTATACCTAAGCTACTATGTGAAAAATCAATAAATATGCAAAATTGCACATCCCGCATAAAGCAAAGTATAATTTGCAAAGGTCTGTAAAACAAGCTTAGTTTAATTACAAAGCTTCTTTCGCATGTTTAGCTTTGAGAGACGCCTTACTTCTCCATTCATTCCAAAACAAAAAAAACAACAGTTTTGCCTCATCAGTGCTGTTAATGTTCGTAGTTTACAAAATTATTTCTTTTAAAGTTTATCTCGCTTTTTGAAAGAATGCTGAAGGCAGCTTACAGCATTATTAGTAATTCAGGAAAAACAAATGTATTCCAGAAAGAGCTCACAATCTAAGAGGGTACCTGGGGTAACAGGAGATAAAAATACCAAATATACAAGCTGTGCTACAGTTTGCAAATGTGACAGCATGCGGAAACCAGCAAATAACTCATGAAATTACTTTTGTGAAAAAACTCACATTATTTGATGTTTTGCACATGTAATTTAGAGAATGTGAACTGCAAGGCTAAATGTATGCAAAACATGGTGAGATGAAGAATTATGCAAATCAGCTCATTACCTATTTCCACAAACCTATATTTTGCATGTTAAAAGCATGTGACATTTAATGAGAAGCCATTGCCTCACAAAAGCTGAGTACACTTCCCTGAAGTGCAGCTATGTTTTTTGCTTACCGATAGTCTGAAATTGTCTGTGAACTTTACTGCAAACAAAACGGATGTGAATGTGAGTTCAGTTTCATACAAGTGAACCAGTATCCAGTCTTGTGAGAAAAATATCTCATGTGAGTTAGTATATTGCCCAATTCTGTGCAAAACTGTGCTTGGTTTAACACATTCCCTTTATAGTGATGCTCCAAAGTCACAATGAGTGCCCAGTGAGGGGGGGGAAGGAGAATTGGATTTGAACCCTGGTTTCCCTGGTTCTCGGCCCAGTGCTCCACCACTCCTGTTGAAGTGCGTAAGCAGCACTGCACTTGCTGTAACTAGTTTTAAAGGACTCATTACAAATGTCAAAGTATTTGGAGCTATTAGTAAATTAATACATTTAATGTATACAGTGGATCTCAGTAGCAAGGAGTGAAACGCCTGAGGGAAACATTCTCCCACATTCAAAAAACACACAGCAACGTATCAGAGGTCATTTCCGGTGCTGATTTTGGGGACGGCACCAGAGAGAGTAACTAAAAGTAGTAGTTTATGTTTCTTTCTGTGGCTCTTGACTGTAATCATGAAGTAATTTAGACTTTTTTTGTTTTTTAAAGGAGTATGTTTCTGAAGGTGTGGTGCTGTAGCCTAAGGTCCAATGCATTGGCCCCAATAATAGAAAAAAAAAATTAAATTTAAGTAAGTTATAAAAAGGAAGATTGTGTTAGGGCCCGCTTCAGTAGCCTTAAGCCCTCTTCTTCGAGTGGTTTTAAAACCTTGCAGAAGGCACTCACATCTGGTGATCACGTCTCTCAGACGTCCCTAAAGTTCACAATTAACATCTTGTTTATCTCTGGCACTTTCTATATATTCCTCTGGCTAGAAATCACACGGCTTCATAAAAACTTCTCTAATTATGCAACCACATGGCCAGCAGCAGCTGACCGGATTGGCAGG
Organism: Rhinatrema bivittatum; assembly: GCF_901001135.1. NCBI lineage: Eukaryota > Metazoa > Chordata > Amphibia > Gymnophiona > Rhinatrematidae > Rhinatrema > Rhinatrema bivittatum. The sequence goes on from NC_042629.1 coordinate 18,247,766, forward strand.
TTTACTTTAGAGTGTATATATTATTATTATTACACCTTTTCTTTGTTACTTTTCATATTTTCTCCTTACTGAGTGTTTGTAACTTATAAATATCATGCCTTAAGTGAAATTACATGAGAGCACGATCCTTTTTTAACATTGAAATCATGATATTACACTTCGAGCAGGCCTCTGATCTCCTGCTGAACAGTTAAGGAAGTTGCCTCTAGTGCAGAAACATCAGTTGGATTACGACTCCATAGCTGAAAGTCATGAAGTTATGATGCAGTATATAGTTTCAGACACAATATTTATTTATTTTTTATTTATTTTTAATTTTTATATACCGACATTCTTGTATAATATACAAATCATACCGGTTTACATTAAAACAGAAGAAGCAGGAAAAATGTTTCCTTTGTCTAATACATTGAACATTTATAACAAGGAAAATTGTTAACAAGGGATAAAAACTAAGAAAAACACGGAGAAAGATAAAACAAAAGAGGAAGAAACATAGAAGTTTAAAAATGAAAAGGAGGCACAATGGGTTGCACAAAGGGGAGTCAAACAAGCAAATTCATTTTAATTAATGAAGTGAACAAATTCTGCAGTTCCTATTTCCTTTTTTTGGTGACTGAGAAGTAAACTGAAGTCAGTATTTTCCTGGACAGAATAATCGATTGATGTAATAACAATATACAATGGCAATAGCCAAATAAAAACCCCAGCTGTACAGCACATGTTGGTTCAGAGTCGAACCTAATTGTTTAAATATTGCATATTTCTGAACTAATTGCCTAAGTTTTGACTTTGTTTTAACAAAAAAATAAGGTTTATGAAGTGGAGTAGTAGAAAAACTTGGCCTTTGTTAAAATAAAATAAAATAAATAAACTGGCAATACAATATCCTATTCAGTTAGAGAGGGAGCCATTTTGTGAAAGTGATGTCCCCATAGATGTTGTTAGCATAAAAGAAAGAAAATGCTCATCTCAGATTCACATTGCAGGCCAGACACGCAGTCATTCTAAAGGAGGAGAAACAAAGGTAATTAACCTTTATGATTTTAACAAAGAGAGGAGCGAACCTGTCACGATGCTTAGTTTCCTCCTTTGGTGCAGAGATTTGCACATGGTTCAGGTATTTGATATGGGACTTATTCAATGTTAGAGAGGGCTTTTTCCTGCAGGTAAGTAGGAAAGAAATGGAATCAGCTGGTCAGTACAGGCACTAAACAATGGCAATTGTTTGATGTCGGCTAATGGCAGGGCAGCTTTAAAAAATGCTCAATTGACATCACAATGTGCGCTGACCTTTCTGAGATTTCAACTAAACCTGACCGGCCTGTGCCCCTGTAAGATATAAAAAAGAAAAGGGATTCTAAGAATTTGAAGTCACAAGGTCACATGAAAAGTGTGAGCTGGGGGAGAGAGGGTGTTCACTTATCATCTGAGGCACAAATGTGAATCGTTCAAAAATTATTAGGGAGAGACAGACACAGGGACACAGTGATCTTATGAAGTTAGTTTCCCTATAGGAAACTAGGCTAAAAAGTATAGCTGTCGAGACATATATCTTACTATGCATAAAATGTTTCCTTCTATATCAGTATTAGGAAGTAAAATTTAAGACCCGCACGTGGGTTTACATGGACACAGTGATTCTATAATACACACGCGTGTATTATAAAATTGGCAATGCACATGAACATGTGCGCTTGATTTTATATTGACATGTGCACCTGCATGCATATGGCGATTTGAGCGCATAAGTGGGGGGAATTTTAGTAGCTATGCATGCCGACACAATTACCTATTTATCTAGTTTGTTCCCAGTTTAGCCCAGTAAGGAGAGGACTTCCTAAACTCTAGCTAACTTGCCTCCCTTTAATCCTATTAGCCTCAAGTCTTAAAATCCCGCTGACTAGCCTACTTTATTTTTTGCTACACAACTTACACGCCTTCCATAGCAGAAGTAAAGTTAGGAAGTAGGGGACCCCGGCACACTTGTGCGATTTCATGGTGCAGTTCTGGTCCACCCATGTCCCGCCCAGGCTGTGGGCCTTTCAAAATCTGAGCGGAGCGCACAGTCCGAGTCACATGCGCATCTCCCAGTTTTGGCAAGCGCAAGGCTTTTAAAATCAACGAGAAGGGTTTCATTCCTGATCTGGTATAGACTGAAAGACCAGTCTATACCAGTAGAATTTGTCCCTCCTATCAGCAGATAGAGGCAAAGTGTAACCTTCATTCACATTGACGTTCCTCCCCACTATGTAGCCTCGTGCAGCAGGGAGGCATCAGTAGCTCAGTGTCTCCAGCTGGTACAGCAGGAGCTAGAAGCATCAGGATACTGGGTCAACAGTCTCTTAATAAACTGATTTCCCTAGGAACATCGTGACTGAACAGGGGGGTCTCTTTCTCTCTCTCTTTTATTTTATGGACTGGGACGATAGTCACTTGGGTGGCTGATCTTCCCTTCCTCCAGGGCAATCAGGGCTTTGCCTAGCATGCTAAGGAGCAAAAAGTGTTGCTGACCTTTTAAGGAACTTCAAAAAGAAAAAGAAAGGGACGTTTGCAAAGAAGCAGTTGTGAAGGGTGGCGTATCTGTGATTCCTTGGTGCTGAGGCATAGTTGGCGCAGCCTCGAGGCCTACGCTGGCAGCTGGCGAAGGCACCTTATAGCAGGACAGTCTGAAGCAGGTTGAGCCCTTGGGTTCTGGCAGCCGGCAGGACTTAGGCAGGTCCCTAGGGCAGTGAAGATAACTTTGAACTTATGTTCAAAGGCACACTGGGTGTCAGGGTGTCAGGACAGGCAGACTAACAGAGTGTCAGGGTGTCAGGACAGGCAGACTAACAGAGTGTCAGGGTGTCAGGGTGTCAGGACAGGCAGACTAACAGAGTCAAGGACAGGCCAAAGTCAGGGCATTCAGCTAGCAAGAATGGTCAGATCCAGGTGGTAGACAGACGTAGTCAGGACCAGGTGCCAGACAATCATGGTCAGATCCAAGCAAGAGGACAAGATCCAAAGAGTCAAGCCAACAATGGACAGAAACACCCTGAAGACATTGGACAAGATGAGTAGGACAAGGTGAGGCTAAATGAGGGGGCTGGAAAAGACAAGGCTAGAAGACAAGTCATACAAACCTGAAACGCAGACAGGAATCAGGAACCAATACTCTGGAGCAGTATGCACTACTTCAGGAGTAGAAAACCCATTGCTAAGGTGAGGAACTGCTGTGGGGCCTTAGCTTATATAGGCCAGGAGGTTGACATAAACTGGAGGTGCTGGTCAGGGTTTCCTGCCAAGATGCACACCTTTGGGAAGACCGTGGCCTGGTGGCATCAACGATGGTCATCATTTTTGGCAATGGTGGGATGCTGTCACAACAAGAGGCCTCTGGCAGCAATGGGCAGCAGCAGGGGTGAGTGCAGCTGCTTGTGGAACCGTTCCGTGAGTCGCCAAATGTAACAGCAGTGCATGGCTCATGATGAGAGCTTGGCTCAAACCACCTGGCGAATACTCAGTCCTCCCCTGGTGTTTGAGAGAGGTATGGACTGCAGGAGGCAGTGTACAGGGGGTGTGCAGCTCACCTCATCGTGACTGTGGCTGGCTCCTTTTGCAGGAGCTATGATGCTGGGCAAACCAACTATAAAGAATAAGGAGGACCCAGTGGGGAAACCTAGCAATGCAATCACCAAGAGGGTCAGGGCAGGGGGGAGGCAATGGAGGGTGAAGTGACTTGCCCAATGTCACAAGGAATGGCAATAGGATTTGAACCCTGGCTTCCCTTGTTTGCAGCTCATTGCTCTAACCACTCAGTTTTTGGGCCTATTTTCGTGTTCTCAGTCTTTGGCATCCCCACCAGGGGGTGCTGGAGAAATATTTAATGGGGACAGGGTGGCCCACCCCCTGGGTCTAGAAGTAGGACTCCTCCATTCCCTATTGCCTGCCTCCCACCCTTCTCCAGGACCTGCCCCCTGGGAGTGTGAGAGGTTGGTGAATGGTGGGAGTCTGTGTGTGTGACACACTCTCTCTTAGGGCTGATACAAGGGTATTAGGTGCCCTAGACAAACCTTTCAGCCTTTCATCCCCCCTTTCCTCCCCTCCCCGCATAATTAAACCTTATGCATTCTTTTCCATTTTAAAATTTATTAACCACTTCCCCAATCTAAAAAGGTAGATTGCATATGGAAAATAGACATTTAAAGTGCAATCTTCTCAATTAAAAATATCACAACATATATATTATATTTCCATACAGTACAAAGAAAAGGCACATTCAATAATAATAGTTTAATAGGCTTAATAAACTACCTTTCTCATAGTAATCAAGGCGGTTTACTGGATCCCATATGGTATTAGGCCTATGGTAAAGTGCACTGGGTATGGACTTGGCCCACAGAAAGTCAGGAATAAACTGAGCTACAATTCCAATATAGTAAGCCTTCCATATCATAATTGCCAGTACTCAACCAATGAAAAAGCCACACTGCAAATATTACATCAGGCCCTAAACACCAATACACCTCCTAATAGGAAAACAGATTAAAGCCAGGTTTATTGTAAATCCCTACCCAGAAACTACATGCTAGCAGAATAACTAAAGCCTCAGTCACACAAGCAGAACACAGATAGACTCTCACCAAATATAGAATAACGAGATCATAAAATATACATTGAAATGTGCAGACAAAAACTGAACTGGAAACCACAAGAAGCCAAATTCTGTAAGCAATGCAAACACAATCAAGAAATATAAACCATTAAACCTATCAATAAAAAGAATGTCAAATCCGCTGATAAATAGAACAGCCATCAATTAAAAACACATAAAAATGTTTAAAATATTACCAAACACTAATAAAATATTTCAAAACAGCAAACACATCACATCCAATAATTAAAATTAAAAAGGATAAAAAAAAATCTCTCACTCTCCATATCTGGGAATTTTAGATTTCCAGTCCTCTCACTCACGCATGCAGGTACTCTCATAGACACAGAGGGGTAGATTTTATAAAAGTACGGCCGCGCGTACTTTTGTTTGCGCACCAGGTGCAAACAAAAGTACACCGGATTTTAATAGATACACGTGTAACCGCGCATATCCTTTAAAATCCGGGGTAAACGCGCGCAAGGCTGTCCAAAATCGACATGCGCCGAGCCACGTAGCCTGCCTCCGTTCCCTCCGAGGCCGCTCTGAAATCGGAGCGGCCTCAGAGGGAACTTTCTTTCCATCCCCCCGGCCCGGGAGCTGTTTCGGAGGCCTCGACCATGCCCCCGGGCTGGAACCACGCCCATGGCCCCGCCCCCGAATGACACGCCGCCCACGACGCGCGTCCCGGGGCTTGTGCGTGCCGCCGAGCCTTTGCAAGATAGGCTGGGTGCGCGCAGGGGGGTTTGGGGTAGGTTTTCGGGGTTACACGCGTAACCCTTTGAAAATCTACCCAAGAGGTACTCACACACACATATACAAACACTCTCATATATACACATACACACCACACACACACACATCCTTATATATTCACATACACATACACACACACCCTCTCATATATACACATACATACACTCACACCCTCTCATACACATGCACCCACTCATACACACATACCCACCCTCACCCACACACATACCCTCTTATACATACGCACCTCCAATCACCCTTTCATACATACACACACCCCCATTCCATGAACCTTTTCTCTGGCTGCACAGCAGTGCCTGCCGCCGGCTGTGGAGGAAACACCAATGGCACCATAGGTCCTTTTCTGCTGCCGACTGTGGAGGAAATGCTAACAGCACCACAGTGACACTTCTTCGGCCACTGGATCGCCCTTTTGCTGGTGGGGAGTGGGAACCCCCCCTTCCCCCCCCAGCATATCGCAGTTCTGCACCTGCGGGATCTTCCTTTTCCTGGCAGGAAGTGGAAACCCTGCCAGCATTTCATTGGTCCATGCCACCAGCACTGCAGGTTTTCGTGTCGCCAAAGTTGTTTTCCTGAATGAAGGGTAAGGTGGCTGTGGCAGGAAAGTTTCAGGGGGCAATTTTGCCACCTCAAAATCTTGCCGCCTGAAGCAACTACCTCACCCTGCCTCATTATAGCACCACCCCTGGTGCACAGATGGGGCTATTTTCTCTGAAGGAAGCAGCTTATAGTGCTGGCAATACTTATGGCCATAGAATGGACTTGACCTTCATCATGGAGCCTAATACTTGTATCTGTATTATAATGACTGAGTTAGCATTGACCATCAGCTGTTGATTTAAAGGTATATACTAATGTAATAACATAATAAATGATGGCAGAAGATGACCCAAGTGGTTTATCTAGTCTGCCTAGCTGTTTTTTGTAGTACAGATGAACCATTAAACCTGTTTAGTTGTATATATTGTATGCATGGGTATGGAATTCATAGAATATATTTCCATATACTGTACCAAGCATTCCAAAGAACTAAACTAATAAGCTTTTACCACACTCAGCAGTTTAGTCATTTTAATATTATTCTCTAATGAAAAAAACCAGCAAATACTTGTACTGAGGAAATCCTTAATGGTATGCTTTTCACCTCATATCACCTTTGCCCTGCCATCCAGTGATCAATTCCAGAAAGTAATTTCCTTCTAGCAGCATACAGTTGACATAATGAAGCATTCGTTTAGACTGGAGTGATCTAAAGGCACTTTGTGACCCATTAGTTTTAAACAGGCTGTAATTTGCATAACACTCATGTCGAGCTTTAGTATATTGACTGTTGGGATTCTGATGTCTTCTTTTACTAAGAGTTTTCATGAAGAGTTTGGGAATTATTTAGATAAATCTTTGTAGTTAGAAAGTTAGCTCTATCTTAATAAAGGGAAAGGATCTTACTGCCATAATTTCAGCACATTATATTGATAATTTTACCTTGTCTTATGTTCCCAGTGATGAAAGCTGTCCAGCTTCTCATGCACTCGTGCTTGCTGATTAGATTTTCCCTGTTTCAGTAAGAGTCAGATGGCTCCCAGTTGTATACACATGATAATGCACTGTCCTTTCTGCTTCAGTATACATCATTGCCTGTGTATCCCTTTTTTCTACATAGTTTATAAAAGTAAAAGGAGCCCAATTAAAAAGTTTAGGTACTATGCTTCTTCCAGTCCATTAAAGTAAACAGCTAACTAGTATAAAATGAGTACTGGAACTCTTCTATTTGTCTATGAAACGGAGTGCTGTCACAGGATCCAGAAACTATTTTTATATGACTTTTACCATAGACATAGAAAATGAAGACACTTGGGCTGATTTATTTAAAAGTTTTTCTATAAGCAAAGAACTGTCCTAGTGATCCTACAGCCGACTCTAGTTTTCAGGTTATCTACAATGAATACACATAAGAAAAAATTCCCTATATTGGAGACCAGTATATGCAAATTTAATCCTAGAGTTTTAATTTCAGAGGAGTAGCCTAGTGGTTAGAGTTCAAATCTCGCTGCAGCTCCTCATGAACTTGGGCAAATCACTTCACCCTCGAAATGGAAATACTTAGAGTATCTGAATATAATACTTTTTGAATAATAAATCAAATGTAAAAAAAAATTATGCATATTTATTGTGGATGGCCTGAAAACCCAACTGGGGATCCCAGGACAGGTTTCGGAAGCCCTGCAGCAGAGTAACAGAATACAGTTAATGCAGGTAGCAAGACCTTGGACTCAAGGTCACAGAAGTTACCAAGACAATTCTTGGTACTTTTAGCATCAGGGTGATGGATACCTGTAATGCCCTCCCAGTGGAGATGGTGGAGACAAAAACCAGTGCCAGAATTCAAAAAAGGCAAGGTAAAGAAGCACTGGATTAATTCATACAGAGCAACAGTTACAACCCTAAAAACCCTACTGGGCAGACTGATGAGCCATTTGTGTCTTTTTCTGCCCTCATTTACTATAGTACTATGTGCCTTATAGTAAGTTAGGAAGTGGCAATACAGCAAAATATGTATGGCCATCTCAGTCATACATCTGGTGGCTTTCTAAACAGAATGACACTGAGCTTTTCACGATCATTGAATCCCATTGCATCAAATATTTTCCATATTATATGTCCTTCAAATAGGATATGGAGGTCCTGATATTTCTAGCCCATTTCATGTATATTTCAGCTGCATAGCCTGTCTCAGTTGATATTCCATTGAGATCACTAGCAGTGTAATCTCACTGTAGTGGTTTTCTCTACTAGCTTCAAAGTACAAATTCACAATGTATTTCATTGCTAGGCCACAAACTGTGCACAGATGAGTTGGCTCTAGCCAGCTCAAGTTGACATCCTATTTTGGTTTTACCTGACGATTATCAGAGTTATTGATCACGGAAACCTTTTAGGAAAGTGCTGACTATGATGATAAGAGTTGACATGCATTGGATTCGCTTCTGTGATCTTCAATGAGGAGCTATTTCTTCTGTGTTTACTTTATACCTTCAGTTTCAGATCCGGACTATTAAAGTCATTTGTCAGGCTTTCTCTTGGAGATAAAAATGACTGTAAATATCAGTAAAGCCAGGGACAAAAGAACCACATTAAAAAGTCAGTGTCAGGTCCTAGAGAATTTTGATAACTGCATTCTAATTGACCAGTTCATTATATAGGATTCATTTTATAAGATCCTGGTGGGTAATCCCAGTTGTGTACATCCCTGTTTTATTGTAACCGCAACATTTCCGGTTTCGCACTTGTCAAAGTTCTATTGTATTTATTCATTTTACTCACCCCTTGTTTAATGTAAACCGGCATGATGTGATGCCTATCATGAATGCCGGGATAAAAAAACCACAACATAAATAAATAAATAATACAAAGAATAGCAATGAGTAAATAATCTCCCTCTTGTTTTCAAAAGAGTTTGACTAGACTATACAGACAGAATGGGAACAAATCTTTCAGAAGCAGAAAGTTTTGGCTATGATTCTAACCATTTGTTTGAGAGAAAGAGGGGAAAAAGCAAGCTTCTTGTAAATCTGGCATAGCTGATTATTATTCAAGTTTGACTTTATAACTACAGTCAGCTCTGTTAAAGAAAACAGGCTTGCAAACTTACCAGGAAAATAAAAATGAAACCGTATAAGCAGAAACAAATGTCAGAGGGGTGGTATTATTATTTTGTTTACCTGAAATCTATTATAATAGCACTAAACATGCTGGTACATGTAACAGTGTGTAGTACGCTTAATGAAAGATGGTCACAGATACAAGGAATGCATTGCCTTGTCATGTTGCTTGTAGTTACCTGCATGAAATGATATCACAGACCTTGGGGCAGCTTTAATTCACAACACAATAGTGCTCAAATGCTGCAGTAAGAGTTTGTCATTTGTCTCTGTACATTCCATCGACCTAGATCTTCGCAGGAGCCTTCGATGGGCAATTGTAAATCATCTACAGCCCTCTAGTGGCAGCCATTTAAAACCTGTTACAGCACAAGCTCTGTGATGTATGATAACCTCATTGGATGGGATGAGCTACTGCCTTGAATGAGTGTGACTCAATCCTTAATGATCAGCATACAATCTAAATGTATTAAGCAATAACAAAAATTGTACCTTTTATAATTTGTTAGTTTTAAATTATCTATAAGAAATGAGAGACCAGGAAAATTAAACTGCTTATTGGATATAATAGTGTATGTCAAAGACAGTAGGAAGTTGTGATTCTGGGATATTGACAGGTTGTCTGTTCCAGGATCAGGGTTAGAGGGGTTTTGTTTTTTTAAATATTTGTTGTTATTCATTTCTTCTTAAACCCTTACAGCACATACATCCATCTTATATGTCAAAAGAGCTTCAATTTCATCTTTGCAGTAAGTTCATGTGATAAAGCAGAGATAAAGAATGATAATAGACAGAGAAGGGGCAATCAAGGAGAGGCGGGGGAGGAGATAGAATAACTTATCACAAGTTCCAGTGCAACTCCTCAAACAATCATATCCCATTTAGTGTGTGGAGCTCGTCTTCCCTCTTCTACCTTAATCGTTCATACCATATAGTGGCCAACATTTTCTTTAACCACTCTTCTACTCAAGGCATCTCTTGTGGCTTCCATAGTCTATGACTCTTGCTGCATACAGGAGGGCTACTTTCTCTTAAGAAATCTTGGGGACTGAGGCGTATTTTTAAGGAGGGAATGAAGAATTAACAAGCTTGACAACCACAGTACAAATTTGTGCTGTGGAATAAAGACTCAAACCCCCCAAACTATCCAGGGCTCTTTTGGGAATCGGGGGAAAAAAAATTGCCTACAGATAATTTGCCCAGCATTCCCATGTACTCTCTTCTTCCCTACCCCCTCTAGTTCTGGATATTGTACTGTTTGTATAATTTAACCCAAGAGCTAGGAATTTTCACTCAAAGTGACCTAAAACATGCAAAAGGAAACTAAAAAAAAAACAAAACCCCAATCCTATTTATTCAGTAATCTGTTAAACGCTTTGATTTTTGATATCACAGTATAAGCTATATATATAACTGACTATATGAACTTAAAAAAGATTTTAGTTACGCATCAGCAAGCCTGACGGCGTGCCCTCATAACCAGACTAACCAGACCGCTACATCATTTGCGTGAAAATGTAAAAGAGAAACTATTTTTTAAAGTCTTTTTTCTTTTGCAGATAAAACTCCAATTATTAATTGTAATCGAGGATCAATCATATATATTATATTCATAAAGATCTAGGCTCAACAATGGCTGATGTTTCGCATTAAAGCTTCATCAGGAGCAACAATTCATATAATTGCCAGGTTCTTGTGGCCTGGTTTGGCCTCTGTTGGAAACAGGATGCTGGGCTTGATGGACCTTGGTCTGACACAGCATGGGAATTTCTTATGTTCTTAAGCAACTTTATTCAAATTAGGTTCTCTTCATAACATGGAACGAAAACATAGTTTGTCTTTTACATAATAATACTAATGAATATTTATTAATAATGTCAATTGTAAAGCCTGTTGCTAAGTTATTGTTAAATGTAAACCACGGTGATGTATATCTTTACGTACTGCGGTATATAAAAATCTCTAAATAAATAAATAAATACATTTTCACGCAAATGATGTAGCGGTCCGGGCAGTCCAGTTATGAGGGCACGCCGTCAGGCTTGCTGATGCGTAACTAAAATGTCTTTTAAGTTCATATAGTCAAAGTTATATATGAAGCTCATTTTCTGATATCAAAAATCAAAGAATTTAACAAATTACTGAATAAATTGGATTAGGTTTTTTGGAGTTTCCTTTGTATGTTTTACTGTTTGTTTAATACCATTCAAAAAATGACTGTACTGTATGCATAATATGAACACAAATTCTCATTCTTTTCTCTTGGAAGATGTAAAATCCACACAAGGTAGCTGTTGTGCTTCAAAATATGGATGTATCAAACAGAAACTTACGGTCTTGAATAAAACTCAGCACTATAGAAAGAAAACATACAATAGAAATGAATGCAATGTGTAAACTTGTATAGTGGAGAGTTGATTGTACAATTAGGTGACTAAAGTGCTACTGTAGAGTAATCATAAACTGAAGAAGATATTCAAAATGTAACAAAATATGAAAGAAAAATCCATCAAAGAATACATGATAGTATTTTTAAATATTTCAGAGTGGTTGATACATTAATATGAATTTATTTTTTGTACTACTGTTTTCTCTCTCTGCATTGATTTATAGAGGTCTAGAACTTAACAGGAGGTATCATTTCAATATCCTATCAGAACAGAGGGGTCAAACTACAATACTTGAAAGTTACAAATTTGTCTGATTTTCAGGATATCCCTAATGAATTATGCATGAAACATTTGTAAAAAGTTAGGGAAATGCATACAAATAGATCTCTTCCATATTCATTAGGATACCTGAAAACCAGATTGGTTTTGTAGCCCATGACGGTTGTAGTTTGACACCACTGCATGAGAAGAAAGCAAACCCATTTGTTAAAAAAAAAAAGCCATTATCTGGCACAAATGTCAACATTTCAGCTATCTTACTCAAATACCATGGTGACGACGTCTCAAACTCCAAGAGCAGAGTAACTCAGCAAGTCACAGTTGGGTAGACTTCATCACCCCCACAGAGAGTTTCCTGTTAAAAATGCTTTTGCCAACTAAAATGTTTCAACAACAAAAGCAGATCATTATTTAAGTTTTAATGATAAAACTTTGTCAAGGATGATACCATATGTCACACCACTGGAGTCATGAATGATAAGAATTCAAAAGGGTGTAGGATAAACACAGAGGATCTTTAATGGTTGATGGATGGAAATGAAGAAAATGTACCCTGTGTTAACTGTGGCAACCTGTACAGATCGATAGTTACTACCTTTAACAGAAGATGTGGTTAGTCTGCGCACATGACAATTACTGCCCTTGGCAACTTGCTGGGTAGACTGGCTAGACCATGGGTCTTTTTCTGCTGTCTCTTACTATGTTACTATGCTGTAAAAAGTAAAATCATGTACAAATGAAATGGCATGCATAAAACAGCCTTAGAACTTGACATGTTTCAAGCATGACAATTTTAAATTTAATATTTATTATAAATTTGTATTATATGAAAATAAATGAAAACTATGTTTTGATCTGTATGTCAGATTATAGATTTTTTGTAGAATTGCATCTTTACCTAGTTTATAATCAGAAGGGTAGATCTTAAAAGCCCTGCACGCGTAAATCCTCCCGGATTTATGAGCGCAGGGCACTCGCGCGCCGGCGTGCCTATTTTGCATAGGCCACCGGCACGCGCAAAGCCCCGGGATGTGCGTAAGTCCCGGGGCTTCGTAAAAGGGGTGGGAGGGGTGTGTCTGGGGGCGTGTCTGGGGGTCAGGGGGCGGTCTGGGGTGGGGCGGGGGCGTGATGATGGTTCAGGGGCGGGCCGGGAGGGCAGTCCCGAGTCCCCCAGCACTGCGGCCTGTGCTGGGGGATGCCGAGGTGGCGCGCGCGCAAGTTACGCCTGCCTCAAGCAGGCGTAACTTGCACAACAAAGGTAGGGGGGGGATTTAGGTAGGGCTGGGGGGGGTGGGTTAGATAGGGGAAGGGAGGGGAAGGTGGGAGGATGCGGTAGGAAAGTTCTCTCCAGGAAGGGAACGGAGGCGCCTTGCGTGCGCCGACCCCGGATTTTATAAGATACGTGCGGCTATGCGCATATCTTATAAAATCCGGCGTACTTTTGTTTGCGCCGGTTGCGCGAACAAAAGTACGCGCGCGCGTACTTTTTAAAGATCTACCTCAGAGTGTAATAAGTGGGAATGTTTTCACAATTTCTTGTATCTGCTGATTCTATTACACAAATGGTAATGTAATTAACTGACCTTTTATTTCTGTACAAAATACACAGTTCTGTTATATGCAAAAAAAATAAAATTAAGATGAAAAATCTTCAGAATTGAACTGGTTTTCTTTATGGCAGTATTTAAAACAAAAAAAAAAAAAGGAAAAGCTCCAAAAGCTACTTGATGTTCCTTTCTGCGCTGTCATTGTGCTGCACAGTGACGACAATTTCCTAGAGCTGGTAATACTCTAGCGAGTTGTGTGCGCTCCACTTAGTCTACCAATGGAGTGCCATCTAGGGAACCCTCATGCATTCAAATTATTTCTATCACTGCAGCATATTTTAGGATTTGCATTGGAAGGACCAATCTGCAAAGGTACTATTTTGTCCCCCTATGTAAATCAATGGCTGCATACTCTGCCAGAGTTCAAGCTGGAAAGAAAAAAGTTGAGGACTGACTCGCAGAAGCTTCTGTATTTTAGATTCTCAGTGATAATAATTGTGAGCACTTTAATGTATTGAGAAGGAGTCTAGATGATATTCTAGTAGAATAGTGCTTCCTATAAAAACACAGAACTCTGCCAAATATTCTGCCCTTTAACATAAAAAATAGTAGGCATATGCTGACATAGTTACAAACATCCACCTGCTCTTGTCTGTATGTAGGCTTCTGCCCCCCTAGACTGTGATTATATTAATTGTAGGATGCCTGTTTAGCTGCCTCTCTGCTCCTTCAGTGCTAGTATTATGCAACTTTAGACTGATATGGGCCTTAGGTTGCTAGCCTCAAGGAAGGCTAAAAAGGCCCATGATGCAATTGCCTTGCCCTAGGTTAATAAATATTAACTTCCCTATCCATATTCACAGTTCCTGCAATGAGATTTGTGGTGGGAAGGAAGAAAAAGAAAGTTGCTTTGTGGGAAGGCAACACATCCGCCACGCAGGCACCTGGTCTTCCACAGATTTTGAAATGGCTGCAGATGTCCCGTCAGCTTGCCTCCCAGCCCCCTTTTGTGGCGTTTTCTTGGAAGAGGGAAGGGGTGAGTCTGGCAGCAGTTGTCAGGTGAGCCTGCAGCTTAGTGCCCAATCCCAATGGTGAATCCTTCCCACCAATGGGGTAAAAGATGAATCTGGGTGTAGAGAGTGTGCAGGGTGGGACCCTCACTGACTACAGTTATTTAGACTTCCACTGCCCCTTTCTCCACCATCTTTCATGTTGCCACATGTACTTGGTGATTTGCTTTGGGTATTCAGGCCTCCTTCCTTATGCAGGCTGGTGAACCTTTGGCCTGTGGACATAGCTTTCCGTGCCTGCCTCCTGCAACCATGCTGACTCTGCTGCAGCGCTCCTTAGCTTTTTGAGTCTGTTATCTCAAAAATGTTTTATTCCTTGGAGCTTCCATTTTTATAAGTCACACTAGTAATGGTATTCCAGCAGATTTTATTTCCTTAGCCTATGCTCCTAGCGTTAACTCTTCTTCAGCTGCTGCATAGTTTTTCTACCAGTTTTAATATGTTTCTTCCCTGTGCTGTAATTGCTCCTACCATATATAAAAGTGCATTTTATGGATCATGGATTCTAACTGAACCATAATCTGAGGTGGTAGAGATGAAACAAAATAATAGCAACCGCTCTCAACAGAGCTAGGCAACAAGATAAGGAACTTTTTAGATTATGCATATATTTGGGGCAAACCCAAAAGAGTACAGCAGCTTCAGGTTTGCAAAAGCTTTTTCCATCCTTAATTCTTTTCTTGACTTTGTGACCATTTCTTTTCTTAAAGTTCTTAAACTATTAACCCTAAGGCTCCCACCAGTAATTAAAGCAAACCCACAATGGTGGTGGCTGCTGCCTTCTCCCCACCTAGGCTTATCAGAAAACCTGCAGACAAAACTTCTAACTAGCATAGCCCTCCACGTGAGGCAGAGAATGCATGATGTGGAAGCAGGTCCGGGAAGGACTTGAGGCCCTCCTCATCTTGGTGCTGCGGCAGAACACCCAACAGCACAGAATGGATTGGGCATGTCAGCATCACTTCCAGAATGACTCTGTGAGCAGCCTCAAAACCGTGGCACATAAGGCATTGGCCGCTGGTGCCATCTTCTCGATGCCCTCAGCATGGTTTTGTCAGTGATATACCACCCTACTCTGGCTAATGTGAGGCAGAATATCCTTGAGGGCTCTCATAAACAAAAAGGTCTGGAAAAAAAGAATAAAGCTGATTGGACTGATAAAGGGGCAAAAAGAGATAATGGTGGAGGGATCATTCAAGAAAGAGCAAGGGCCAGCATCCCCTCCCAGCCCATCTAGTTTCCCCAGAGCCTGGTGATAGCAGGCAGACCGGCATTTCCATTGAAGATGTTCTGTGCAAGGTCACTTTACCCTCCATTGCCTCAGGTACAAACTTAGATTGGAAGCCCTCTGGGGATAGGGAAATACCTCCAAGTACCTGAATGTAATCCACTGTGAAGCGCTGCAAAAAAGTGCAAAAAGCGGAATATAAATGCAATAAATAAAATAAAGTAAACACACTGGTGCTGAAGAAATTATAAAAGAAAATATGGAATGAGTTCCGCAACATTTTCTCCCTCATGATAAAAGATGAGGATGGGGATGATGATGACTCCAAAGAACAAAACACCAGCACTGGTGAAAAGGAAAAAAAATGCCTCAGATATGCAAAGCTATTAGCACCTGGATTTCATCCTTTACTAATTTTGCATGTGATTGTGGAAAAGAAAATGGAATAGAGTCCTTTATGAATTACATACTTGGATACAATCCTGTATGCCCACAAGTGCTAAGTGGACTAAAATTATGATTTTGTGACTTGTGAATCTCTAGCTGGACAGAATAACAATGTAGGCCCTTTAGTGTCAAGAGGTATTTTACCACGTCATTGTGTGGTAACGGCAGGGTCCCACACAAGGAGCAGGGAGGTGGGTTTGCAAGCTGCGTAATTTGAATTAAGGTACCTAGAACCCATGTAAATTGTGGCAGGTGGAGCTGGGCACCCTTGCAAGCAATGTAGGAGCAAAACATATAGAAAGGAACAAAGTCAGCATGACTTTACCCAAGGCAAATCTTGCCTCACAAATCTGCTTCACTTTTTTGAAGGGGTTAATAAACATGTGGATAAAGGTGAACTGGTAGATGTAGTATACTTGGATTTTCAGAAGGCATTTGACAAAGTTCCTCATGAGAGGCTTCTAGGAAAAGTAAAAAGTCATGGGATAGGCGGCGATGTCCTTTTGTGGACAGGAAACAGAGAGTAGGATTAAATGGACAATTTTTTTCAGTGAAAGGGGGTGGGCAGTGGAGTGCCTCAGGGATCTGTATTGGGACCCTTACTTTTCAATATATTTATAAATGATCTGGAAAGGAATATGACGAGTCAGGTAATCAAATTTGCAGATGATACAAAATTATTCAGAGTGCTTAAATCACAAGTGGATTGTGATAAATTGCAGGAGGACCTTGTGAGACTGTAAATTTGGGCATTCAAATGGCAGGTGAAATTCAATGTAGATAAGTGCAAGGTGATGCATGTAGGGAAAAATAATCCTTGCTATAGTTACACGATGTTAGGTTCCATATTAGGAGGAGCTACCACCCAAGAAAGAGATCTAGGCGTCATAGTGGATAACACATTGAAATCGTCGGTTCAGTGTGCTGCGGCAGTCCAAAAAGCAAACAAAATGTTGGGAATTATTAGAAAAGGAATGGTGAATAAAACGGAAAATGTTATAATGCCTCTGTATCGCTCCATGGTGAGACCGCACCTTGAATACTGTGTACAATTCTGGTCACCGCATCTCAAAAAAGATATAATTGCGATGGAGAAGGTACAGAGAAGAGCAACCAAAATGATAAAGGGGATAGAACAGCTTCTCTATGAGGAAAGGCTGAAGAGGTTAGGGCTGTTCAGCTTGGAGATGAGACAGCTGAGGGGGGATATAATAGAGGTATTTAAAATCATGAGAGGTCTACAATGAGTAAATGTGAAACAGTTATTTACTCTTTCGGATAATAGAAGGACTAGGGTGCACTCTATGAAGTTAGCATACAGCACATTTAAAACTAATCAGAGAAAATTATTTTTCACTAAATGCACAATTAGTTGTCAGGGGATGTGGTTAGTGTAGATTTTCAAAGGGTTACGTGCGTACATGGAGAAGGGTAGATTTTCGGGGGTTATTTTGCATAGGCTTGGCGGCACGCGCAAGCCCCTGGACGTGCGTATGTCCCATGGCTTTCAAAAATGGGCGGTCCGGGGGGGTCCGGGGTCATGGCGGTGGTCCGGGGCGGGTCCGGGGGTGAAGCGGTGGTCCGGGGTGGGTCTGGGGGCGTGGCAGCGGTCAGGGGCAGGCCGGGGTGGGGCCGGGCCGGGGGTGTTCCTGAGTCCTCCGGCACAGCGGCAATGCCGGAGGTTCGCGCGCAAGTTACGCCTGCCTTGGGCAAGCGTAACTCGCCGAAATAAGGTAGGGGGGGATTTAGGTAGGGCTGGGGGCTGGGTTAGATAGGGGAAGGGAAGGAGAAGGTGGGGGGAGGTGAAAAAAAAGTTCCCTCCGAGGCCGCTCCGATTTTGGAGTGGCCTTGGAGGGAACGGGGAAAGCCATCGGGGCTCCCCTAGGGCTCAGCACACGAAAGGAGGTACACAAGTGTGCACCTCCTTGCGTGCGCTTATCCCAGATTTTATAACATGCGTGCGACAGCCCTCGCATATTATAAAATCGGGTGTACATTTGTGCGCCCCGGGTAGCGCTCACAAATGTACCCCGCGCGCATAACTTTAAAAATCTGCCCCTTAGTGCAGCTGTGTTTAAAAAAGGTTTGGATAAGTTCTTGGAGGAGAAGTCCATTACCTGCTATTTTCACTTAGAGAATAGCCACTGCCATTAATAATGGTAACATGGACAGACCACACAGACCACGCCAGCACTTCTGCACATGCCAGGGCATACGCACGTGGCCAGGCCGTTTTTAAAATGCGCTTGGCATGTGCAAGGCCCGGCCACGCACATATCCCCCAGTTTTTACTCGCGTGGCCTTTTTAAAATTCAGGCGAAAATCTTTGTTGTTTCAATGATGTTTTCCCTTCTGGTTTTGGTTTGTTTCATGTATATTTTGGTTGCAGTTACAAAACTGAAGTAACCAATAAATTTAAAAAATAAATAAATAAATAACTGCTTCCTCCCTTCCCCTTTTACCCCTTCTGACTAGGCCTCGCTCCTATCTATTTATAGCTGGAGAAACCTCATAGAAGGGCAAGGAAGGCTATTACCTAGTGAACACTATTTTACTGAACCAAAAATATCCAAATATTTTTTAGATTTTTCAGAATGAGTCCATTTTCAGATTGCTGCATTTGGAGTAATCCAAAAATCAATACGGCCATTGCATTTTTTCCATTCAGGTCAAACAAATGCGCATCCTCAATACAGATGGTCACAAACCTCTAGATCTCATTGCTTTGTGGAAATAGCCGTAATGGCCCTGTGGCAGCCAGCTATGAGGAGAAATTATAAAAATCATGGTCACGCAGATGATACCAAGCATCCAAAATATCATATGAAATTCCTGTTTATATTATAAGCTAAAAGTTCTGACAGCACTTGGAGGACAAAACCACGAAACTTGAAATTCACATCCATTTTTTTTTTTACGCCCCCATGTTCAGTATTCAGCAAGTAAAGTAATGTTCCTGTTCACCAACATAGACTGCAAGGCTTTTAAGGCAGGCAAACACAACCACATGATTTTTCCTTGTTTAGCACTGTGTACACAGCTCTCCGTAATTGCCTTTAGCTTCAACACTGCATGCAACTGCACCTTGCACTAACCTGAAAAGTCGAATTGCTTTGTCTTCTGAGACAGAGATATCAAACTCACGTTTGGAACAGCTTTAGGAAACCTTTCTGGTTTATAGGAAATCAGACTTATAAAGATCTTTCTGTCAGATCAAAAGAAAATAATCTCAGAAATCTATCATTTGATGCCTTATAATAAGAAGACACCTGAAATAGCTAATTTTGAAGTATTGCGATTTTTATTTGTAATGGGACTGTGGAACAAGACACAGATGAGATTCATTAGCATTTCTTGAATAGCACAGCACTAAACCTTTTTTTTTTCCTTTTGCAGAAACATCTGTACCTGTATAGTGGATAATGCTAATATGAGTAAATATTTTTGGCCACAGAATGCTTGACAGATGATGATTTCCAAAGCCATTTACATGGAGGCAAATTAGCAATGGATCTTTTGAAATGGCTTTTTGTGCAGGTAGAATTTGTGAGGAAAATAACACATAACCTACTCACATTGTTTTATGACCTGCCCAAAACAAAGCCCTGGCAACACTTTTCCCCAGTGTAGCTAGGAGTGCATTCATTGTACAGCACCACGCATACTTTTAGGGGCCTTTAGAGTGGGCAATTTTTAGATGGCTAACATATATCCATTTCTACTGTGCCTCCATGGCAAGTTTCTTTGGAACATGGTACAAAGTAGTACAAAGTTTTAGCTTGGTTCTAAACTGGATAGTCTGAAAATTGCCCCCACTACCTTTAACACAACAGAGGAAGGGCTAAAGGATACATGAATTTTCAATGTGGATTTGTGCAAATAAGTTGTAATCGACAACTTCCCAGAATAGAAGAGAGCGACCCGTTAAATATAGCAAAAAGGAACCCTCTTCGTTAAAGTTAATGGGATGGTGGTTATACTGGAAATGATGACATCCCATCTTCATGCCAATTGACCATGCTTTACCCTGAAGAAGAGCCACTGTTCGAAACACGGCCCCGTGTCGGGAATATCTAGGCATTTGGAAATACTTATGCACTAGTGGAAGTGTCTTCGATTTACCATCAGGTGTTGAGACATTGATTATAAGATAAATGCTTTCCTTGAACTATATTCCGATCTGGAAATGTTGTTACACGCTTTTAAATGCAGTATAAAAATTTAAAAAAAAAAATTAGCATCTTCAGACCAATGATTAAAAATAAGGCAGAAGATTTATAGATGTCTTGCGCCCATCTATCTTGATGATGCCTAGTTGGAAGGTCTAAATATAGGCACTTTTTTGCTATATTTGTGCAAATATGTCCATTTAGAAATTTCCAGGGTTGGCTCGGTAGATGCACACACAAAGGTTATACCTGGTCTGAGCTGGATGTAACTTTGTGCAAGAAAATTTAGGTACATATTTTCAAAAAAACGAGACTGTGAACATAAATTATTCCTTCCCAACTGCTCCTGGGAAAGCCTTTTGTGGCTGCACAAAAAAAATTCATGCAAAATCCAGATGCATGCATACTTTTGTGCATATAAGAACACCCCCCGCCCACCACTACCACCCTTTGGTTGATTTTTAAAAGTCTATTTACATGCATAAAACTGGAATTTCTGTGCGTAAATCTTTTTAAAAATCAAGCCCTTAACGTACAGTCTGAAATAAGGCAAACTCTCATTTGTGTAAGAATAAGCAAGTCAACTTAAAACTAATGGTGAATATAACAAAAAACTTAAGAGGTTGAGATATCTATTTCAGTTCTACAGGAGCAGTTGTGACAAAATCCCAGAGGTAATTTTATCAGTACCTGGTTTTAGATCAAAATGTCACACGGAAGGGGGAAAATATTCCAGTGGTTGACAGTTGGGGTTCTACAGGTCTCTTGTTTGCCTTCTGTCCAGATGTACATAATAGTGAAGGTAGAATGAAGCGAAAGAGAGGATTCTGTTCAGAACTGCAGGTATTTTCTAAAAATGAGCCTTATGCTGTGAGGTAGTAATACCAATGTGACTACCACATCATTCTTTTTTATTTCCACAAATTATAAATATTTTCAAGACAAGCATCCCAAAGTTTGTTTAAATAGATTACTTTTGTAAGAAAATGCTTCACTTAAAGATTACAGTGCTCTTGTTTTATAGATGACTTATAATGTGCTAGAAGGCTGAGATACTTTCCCATAGATGAATGGAAAGTGGATTGTTTCATACTGCAGCCCTAAAACTGTCAGACGAATTATCCTGCTTTCAGTTCAAAGATGAGATATGACATCACAGCCATATGATTTAGACTCTAGACCTCATTTATACATTCTGGGGTGATTTAAAACTTTAATCCTGGTGTATTTCACTTGTCTAGAACAATGTCATTATTCATAAAAGCCTAATCGGACATATTGTGCCGCATTATATGGGCTCTTTCGCTTTGTAAAATTCCTCTAAATAGATAGCATGTGCCCAGGGAAAATGTTTAAATCGGACCCTTCTAAGCCAGACATACAGTAAAATATTAACAAGATATTAATTACAGACTCCACTAGCAAACTGTACAAACAAGTCATCAAAGAACAAGACGGAACAGTTTAAACAATTTTGATGGCTTTAGTCTTGAATTTCAGATGCATTACTTATACAGCGTTGTAACACAATCTAAACCTTAAAAATGATGGGGCAGATTTTTAATCCTATGCGCGCGGGGTACATTTGTGTGCGCTACCCAGTGCGCACAAATATACACCCGATTTTATAACATGGCTGGGCCCTGCACGGGCTGAGCTCATTTTCAAAAGGGCCCAGCCACGCGTGTACTCCCGAAATGTGCAGAAGTGCCGGGCCAGCCAAAAGGGGCGGGCCGGGGGGCATGGTCTGGATGGGGAGGGTCAGGACGGGGGCCATTTGGGACAGTGGCCTTAAGGCCCTGTCCTGGGGAAGCGTGCGCCAGCAGCTGACCATACGCATGACATCCCATCTAGATGGGATAAATTGCAGGAAGACCTTGTGAGACTGGAAAATTGGGCATCAAAATGGCAGATGAAATTTAATGTGGATAAGTGCAAGGTGATGCATATAGGGATAGAGGTGTGCATATAGGGATAGAGGTGTGCACCTTGTGCGTGACGAGCCCTAGGGTGTCCCGATGGCTTTCCCCGTTCACTCTGAAGCCGCTCCGAAATCGGAGCGACCTCGGAGGGAACTTTCCTTCTGCCCCCCCCACCTTCCCCTCTCTAACCCGCCCACCAGCCCTATCTAAATCCTCCTCTACCTTTGTTTTATTGTTTACGCCTGCCTCTGGGTAGGCATAGATTGCGCGCGCCAGCCGAGTGCCGGCACGCAATCCCTGGGCCCAGCGGCAGTGGCGAGGTCTCTGGCCACGCCCCCACCCCACCCCTCCCTGCCCACGCCCTGCCCATTTTTTCAAGCCCAAGGACATACGCGCATCCCAGGGCTTCTGCGCGTCACTGAGCCTATGCAAAATAGGCTTGGCATGCACAGGAGCAGGTTTTCAGGGTTACACGCGTATGTTATATAATCAGATCACATATATTCATCCTTTATACAATCAGATATACATATATTCATGTTGACTAACATATTACCATGTTATTTATTTATTTATTAACTGCATGTTTATTAACGGTTTAGTATTATATACTATTTTCTTTACTTCGATTAATTTGTTCAATGTAAAAACTTGTTTACTTCGTTTAATTCTGTTCTATGTAAACCGCTAAATGCTTCGATAGTTACTGTTCCTTGTAAACCGGGGTGATATGTATATTATACAGGAACCTCCGGTATATAAAATTTTTAAATAAATAAATAAATAAATAAATGTTACGCGTGTAACCCTTTGAAAATCCGCCTCTATATATAATAAAATGTCTGAAGTATGGAAATAATTACCAATGTGATGTTTTGCCTGATAATGTGCTTTTTGATGTCATTACACCCCTTGAGAAAAACGTTTTCCTAAAAATTTCCTGTCTTCTGTCCATTGCACTCAGTAAGGGGCCTGATTAAGAACAAAAGAACATGCCAAGCTGGGTCAGACCAAGGGTCCATCAAGCCCAGCATCCTGTTTCAACAGTGGCCAATCCAGGCCATAAGAACCTGGCAAATACCCAAAACCTAAGTCTATTCCATGTTACCGTTGCTAGTAATAGCAGTGGCTATTTTCTAAGTCAACTCAATTAATAGCAGGTAATGGACTTCTCCTCCAAGAACTTATCCAATCCTTTTTTAAACACAGCTATACTAACTGCACTAACCACATCCTCTGGCAACAAATTCCAGAGTTTAATTGTGCGTTGAGTAAAAAAGAACTTTCTCTGATTAGTTTTAAATGTGCCCCATGCTAACTTCATGGAGTGCTCCCTAGTCTTTCTACTATCCGAAAGAGTAAATAACCGATTCACATCTACCCGTTCTAGACCTCTCACGATTTTAAACACCTCTATCATATCCTCCCTCAGCCGTCCAAGCTGAAAAGTCCTAACCTCTTTAGTCTTTCCTCATAGGGGAGCTGTTCCATTCCCCTTATTTTATTTATTTATTTATTTATTTATAGATTCTTTTATACCGCGGTACGTATAGACATACATCACCTCGGTTTACAGTGAAACAATAAATTAGCAACCGGCTTTATATGTAACAGTTTAAAAAACAGTAAAACATTTAACAGCAACAGGCTTTACAGAAACAAGGGTTTTAAAGATAATATGCATACATCATTAAATATCAAACAATAAAATATAAATAACCATGTATTCGCAGGAGCAAATTAACTGTCAGCAGCGAGACCAATGTCACATTGAATACAATAGCCTAAACTTATCATTTTGGTAGCCCTTCTCTGTACCTTCTCCATCGCAATTATATCTTTTTTTGAGATGCGGCGACCAGAATTGTACACAGTATTCAAGGTGCGGTCTCACCATGGAGCGATACAGAGGCATTATGACATTTTCCGTTTTATTTACCATTCCCTTTCTAATAATTCCCAACATTCTGTTTGCTTTTTTGACTGCTGCAGCACACTGAACCGACGATTTCAATGTGTTATCCACTATGACACCTAGATCTCTTTCTTGGGTTGTAGCACCTAATATGGAACCCAACATTGTATAATTATAGCATGGATTATTTTTCCCTATATGCATTACCTTGCACTTATCCACATTAAATTTAATCTGCCATTTTGATGCCCAATTTTCCAGTCTCACAAGGTCTTTCTGCAATTTATCACAATCTGCTTGTGATTTAACTACTCTGAACAATTTTGTATCATCTGCAAATTTGATTATCTCACTCGTCGTATTTATTTCCAGATCATTTATAAATATATTGAAAAGTAAGGGTCCCAATAGAGATCCCTGAGGCACTCCACTGCCCACTCCCTTCCACTGAGATTCAATAAGCTCCTTGCCCCCACAGACCAGGCTGTATTATTCACCTTTCAGCTTGTTGTCACTCAACTATGCCACAGAAAATAAATCTGCTAAGAGAAAATTTATTTTTCTGTAAGGGGTCGATTTTAAGACCCACGCACATCCATGTGTGCGCGGTTCTTTGCGTGCGCACATGATGTGCCGATTTATAACATGCATCACCACACGCATGTTATAAAATAAAATATCCGTGCACACATCCACGCCCGATTTTATAATCGGTGCTCACATGTGCGGGCAGTGTCATCTAATGCACACAAGGGGGGAATTTTAAAAAGATACGCACGGCGACGCAAATAGGCCTTTCCCAGTTTCCTCTCAGTCTGCCCCTATTGTGAACTTCCCTACCCCCCTACGTAACCTTCCTACCTTTTCCGCTCTCAACCCAATCCCTAACCCCTACCTAGCTACCCTATTTTTTGTTGTTTTTTAACTTACCTGCTCCTTTGGATCAGAAGTAAGTTATGCGTACGGTCAGCTGCTGGCGCGCGCTTCCCCAGGACAGGGCCTTATGGTCACTGCCCCAACCGGCCCCGTCCTGACTCGCCCCGTCCAGACCATGCCCCCTGGCCCACCCTTTTTGGCTGGCCCGGCACTTCTACACATTTCAGGAGTACACGCATGGCCGGGCCCTTTTGAAAATGAGCTCAGCCCGTGCAGGGCCCGGCCATGCGCGTATTCCCCGGTATTTGCGCACATGCGTTTTAAAATTCCCCCAAAAGTGTTTTTGATTTTGAGAATTTTTGACAAAGTAGTCTACTGTATTCCGATAGTCATGTTTCTGGCATCCAAGCCCTTCTATACCCTCACTGTTACCTAGTCTGTTATGTGACATACTGCTTTTATTCCATATCTTGGTGCTCTGATCTCCTATCTTGCTTGTCTGACATTGCTAACTGGATGTCCCACCACTACCTTAAACTCAATATGGCAGAACAGAATTCCTTATCTTTCTCCCCAAACTAGTTTCCCCTTTTCTCTCTTTTCTGTATTGCTGTGGCTAAGATGGCCATCTTCCCAGTCCCCTCAGCCAATAACCTTGTGGTCATCTTTGATTCCTCGCTCTCTCATGACTTCTTTACATATCCAAAACACTGCTAAAATATGCTTCGTTTCTTTCTTTCTCTACAACCATCACCAAAATGCATCCCTTCAATTCTGAACACACAACCAGGACCTTTATTCAGTCTCTCATCAGATTCCTCTTAGACTATTACAATCTGCTGCTCACAGGTATCCCAGTGAGCCCTCTCTCTCCATTATGATCTATCCAGGATTTAGCTGCACCACTTACACTTTCCCTAAGTGACACCCTTTTCAAGTCACTACTTTAAATGACAACGTTCAAACAGCTGCATGGGCGTATATGTATGCGCGTATGCTGGCATGCACGAATGGACATGGCCATTTTAGAACATACATGCATTGTTGCATGCATGGTATAAACTTGGCAGTACATGTACACACAATTTTATATGGGTACGTGCATGCGCACATAAATGCCGGCTCTACCGCATAAGTGGGGAGATTTTATTTCAGATGTGCCGATGATATGATATTACCACTTTCCCCAGTTCACCCAAGTAAAAGGTAGGACTTCCTAACCCCCATAATTAACTGCCTCCTTTTTATACTTTTAGCCCCAACCCTTCATTCCTCACTACCTAGACTCATTTTTTTGATTACACTAGTTACACTTCATCCCTAGCAGAAGTAAAGATATGTAGATAGGAATCCCAGCCTGCATTTGTGCATGTCAATAGTTATGCGCTGTTTTAATGCTCAAATCCAGGAATGCCCTTGCCCATCCAGACTAGGCCCCACCCCTTTTTTCCTAAGTACCTGGCAGCATCCCAAGGCGAAGGTAAATTCCATGCTGCTTATTCCAGGAATAAGAAGTGGATGTTTCCAAGTCCACTTAATAATGGTTTATGAACTTTTCTTCCAGGAAATTGTCTAAGCCTTTAAAACTTAGCTACACTAACAGCTTTTAACACATCCAATGAATTCCAGTATTTTCTCCTGTTTGTCTTAAATGTATTACCTAGTAGCTTCATTGCATGTCTCCTAGTCTTTGTACTTTTTGAAAGAGTAGACAACTGCTTCACATTTATCTGTCCCATTCCACTCATTATTTTATAGACCTCTATCATATCTTCCCTCAGCCGTCTCTTCTCCAGGCTGAAGAGTCCTAACTTCTTTGGCCTTTCCCCATAGTTGTTCCATCCTCTTTATCATTTTGGTCACCTTTCTCTGTACCCTTCGCATTCTGAGATGTGACGACCAGAACTGCACACAATTCTTAAGATGTGGGCTCACTATGGAGCGATACAGAGGCATTATGATATTCTCTGTTTTATTCTCCAGCCCTTTCCTTGTATTCTATTTGCTTTCTTTATTGCCACCACACATTGAGCAGAGGATTTCAACATATTATCCATGATGATGCCTAGCTCTTTTTCCTGGGTAGTGACTCCCAATGTGGAACCATGCATTTTGTCACTTTTCCTTACATACAAAACCTGAACATGATCTAGTTTTGCAATCCCTAGCAGTGGTGCTTGATTGCCTTCCATGAATCTCCTATTAGTTAGGGGTGCATATGCAGGATTTTTTCATTTTGTTACAATTTGCAGAGGGATAGGGATGTTGCATTTCATTTCATCTCGATTTTTTAGTTAGCTGGCAGCCAGCCCAGTCCTGCCCCATTAAAAGTGACCCTCAAAATTAAAAAAAAAAAAAATTCTACCACTTAGACTTTCCATGGATCCCTCCCTTCAAGCTTACCTGAGCCCTGGCATTCAAAGAGGAAGTGATCCCCTATTGGGGACTCCTGTCCCCTCTGGTCAGCTAGTACAGCACTGGCAGTGATGGAGTGACTGGGATCATTCTTTCACCTTTTGAACCATTGGGCTTGGGTAAGATGGACAGAGGGCCAGGAGGTGGGAGGTCGAGAAGGCAAGCCTGGGG
Organism: Rhinatrema bivittatum; assembly: GCF_901001135.1. Classification (NCBI taxonomy): domain Eukaryota; kingdom Metazoa; phylum Chordata; class Amphibia; order Gymnophiona; family Rhinatrematidae; genus Rhinatrema; species Rhinatrema bivittatum. Next base: position 18,275,264 of record NC_042629.1, read on the forward strand.
CCAAGGGCATTTTTAAAAGTTTAAGGGAGGATGGACTTAGCCAGCAATTGGGGTGGTACTAGCTATAATCAAAATTATGGGGGGGGAAAAAAGGGCAGAATTTAATTCATTTTTCTGTCATAGGAAATGTTGATATTCCCATGTTGTTTCAAATGAGAGAATATTTTTAAGAGCCTGGACAAGAGTAAATTCACTTTTCTAATACATGTAATGGCCCAATTTTCACAGTTATCTGGTTATGTAAGTTGCCAGATAAGACAATCTTATAAGGCTATCTTACATGCTGTACAGCTATTGAGCAGGTCTAATTTACCAGTCTACCATAGGCAGATAAGTCTGAATATCAGCAGATAGATAAGCAGCTCCTCCCCCATCCATCCATTGCCCGTCTGTTAGATATCTGGCTGGATAAGTATTTATCTGGCTAAGTGATGACTGCTGAACTTATCTGATTAAGTAGTGCTGCTGACTATCAGCCTCATAAAAGTAAATGGAAGAAAATACCTCAGATAATAGCCAAGATGAGCAAAACACTACAAAAAAAAATCAAAAGATCTTCAATCATAGGTCGTAAAATCCTCCAAAGTGTTCTTTAATCAATCTTTTAAATGATAAGCAATAATTTTCTCAAACTCAAATAGTGCAAATAACCAATGAATAGTTTTTAGTCTCTATGATACATCACAGAAATACACATAACACAGCAAACTATTATATGTAGTTTATAATATTTTTAATAAATAAATACATTTGTCGACCAATCAGAAGCTGACTTTGGAACATATACACATTTTTGGCTAATCAAATAGTTTTTGTATTCATTCCAAAAAAAAAGTAAATGGATGAAATCTCACAATAAAAAGTCAAGATCACTCAGAGATATATTCATAACAATAGTCTTCATTCTACATATGTTTAAACCATCTGGCTCCATTTTTGTTCAAGGCAGCATAAATAGTGACTGTGGCATGTGACCTTGGGTTGCTGATTTTGTTCTTAGCACATTTAGCCCTTCCTGCTAAATGTACTTAAATATATATTCTAAACATCTTAAAGATAAGGAGGGCCATATTCAAAAGCCATTTAGATGGATAATGTAATAGTTATCCATTTAAATGGCTTATCGGCTATATTTAGCCCATATCTGGATAAATTCTAACTGAGTGACTAGTTATCTGGCTAGAATTTATTTAGCTGTATAAGAAGGGGGCGTTCTGTGGGTGGGCAAGAGGTGTTCTAGCTACCTAGCTGAGCCGCACAGCAGCTGAAAATGCACCCCTTCATATACTTTTTCTCATCTTTTTTTTTTTTTTTTTGCATGCAGCACGACAAAATATAATTTAAAAAATTGATTCCTCCCCTATGGGAATGTGCCAGTAAGAGGCTTAGATATGGTTTCCAGACCCTGTTTCTGATCATTGAGTTAATAGGGCCTGGGAAGGTGCAGAAGCATTATTCATAAGTCCCAGTGCAGCAAGAGTCTCATTTGTGACACAAGTGAAGATTGCATAAATAGATCAGGATCCATACATACCATTTACCAGCCTCTTGAGGGCACCACAGTCTGTGAACCTATCCACAGAAGACTGTGACTTTGATGGCTTGAGTGGATGCCTAATCAGCAGCCACCAATGAAGGTCCATCATACCTCAGTTTTAAAATCACTTCCAGCCTATGATAAATGGCAGTAAAGGAGGTTGCGCAGGTAAGTGTGGAGGAAGATAAGCTAGGCCAAAAAAATAGAGAGATTGTAGATAAACATTTAGGGGTAGATTTTCAAACATACGCGCCGATTTTATAACATGCGCCCTCCAGCGCATGCATGTTATAAAACAGGTGGCCACGCGCACATGTGCGCCGGATTTTACAATCCACGTGTGCATTTTGCAAATTCCTTGTGGCAACGCAATCGGGCCTTCCCCCTACGTAAACTCCCTTCCTCTTTCCTGCTCCTCCCCATCCCCTAAACCAGAGCTTTCCAAAGTGTGTGTCGGGACACATTAGTGTGTCGCCTGTAGTGTGGAGGTGTGTCGCCCGGTCCACAGGGCTGGCAGAAGCAGGGAACTATAGCAGGAAGATCGGCGGGCAGTGGTGGAGCTTACATCACCACGGCCCGAAGAAAAGGGTCACGTTCACTCCTCCTCCTTCCTGCCTGTGCAGCCCTGGAAGAAAAACGTTGCCAGAGCCGCATGGGCAGGAAGGAGGAGGAGCATCTGCTGCATACAGAAGAAGAGCAGCATTAATGGGCCGTTGCGGATCCCACGTCGCGACGGCCCGAGAAGAGGAGGAAACCCGATAGCAGGGCCGCTGCGGATCCCACGTCGCAGCAGCCCGAGGAGAGGGAGGAAACCCGATAGCAGGGCCGCTGCAGATCCCATGTCACGGCCAGGGAAGATCAGGGCCTCTGAATAGCCCATCCTTCGGCAACCCGTGCAGAGGGACAGCATGTGCCAGTGAGAGCCTGTGCTTGAGCAAGAGAGCATGTAGGAGTGAGAGAGCCTGTGTGTGTGAGAGTGAGACAAGCATGTGCACGAGAGAGACAGTATGTATGTATGTATGAGAGGCATGTGAGAGTGAGAGCTGTGGATGTGTGAGATTGCATGTGAGTGAGAGCCTGTGTGTGTGAGAATGTGTGAGATAGCGTGTGAGAATGAGAACCTGATTATGTGTTTGAGGGAAGACAGATGGAGAGAAAAGAAATAGAAAAAAAGACCCTGTAAAAGACCCTGTAAAATAAAAATTTCCCCTTGTTATTCACACCCTCACTTATTCATTTGTTAACTTGTGTTATTTGTTCAATGTAAAGCGCCATGCCTGGCGTTTGTTTGTGTTACACTGTAAACCGATGTGATATCCTGGATGAATGTCGGTATATAAAAATTTTAAATAAATAAATAAATAAAATAAAAGGAATTGGCAAAAAAACAAGAAAGGAAAGCTGGAAAAAAAAGCCTGTGACCAACCGATTAGAAAACTAAGATCAGACAGCAAAGGTAAAAAAAAAAATTACTTTTTAGTGATTGGCACATGTAATCTTTGGTAATGTGCAAGAGTAGCACTTTCTCTATGCCGATCTCACAATGTACGAGATCAGCATGGAGGAAGTGGAAGCCTGCAAATATTTATTATGAGATAGGTTGTGTTGTGAAACATTTTATTTATGTATATATTTAAGGAAACATACATAAATTGTTGAAATACATTTTGTTCGTTTAACCTTTAACTTCTGGTTTGCTGGTAGACCGAATTACTGTGTCACGAAATTATGTTTGTCTAAAAAGTGTGTCACCAACATGAAAAGTTTGGAAAGCTCTGCCCTAAACCTTACCTTTCTATCCTTTTTTTGTTTTGTTTTGCAACTTACTTCAGGGCTGGAGCTTAAGTAAGTTGCGTGCACCGGCCGGCTGCCGGCGTGTGAGTCATCAGGACAGCGTTCAATGGCACTGTTCTGTCCCGCCCCGCCCCTTTGAAGAGGCCTGGCACTTGTGCGTGTACCGAGGTTTATGCATGTGACTGGGCCTCCTTGATAATTCCTGTGGCATGCTCAAAACTCAGCCAAATCCAGCCTTTAGTGTAACTTGTATGTAAAGCATACAAAAAGTAACCATAGGTGCAGCTATGGTTAACTACAAACACAGCTTCTACAGAAAGTCACATATGGCATTTTACAGAATCCCCCACTCCCCCCAAGATCAAATTGGTTGCTTCTAATTCATATCTAGCTTACATGTTGATATGCTACTTAATTTTCCTATTTTTGACCTTATCCTTTTTGCTCTGCCAACTTCTTCACTTCTGTTTTCCCATCCCATTGCCTATTCTCCAGGTTCCTGCTGTCAGTTTTCCTTGGCTGGATCTCCAGTCTACTGCAGCCACTCTTTCTAAAAAATGCAAAGGTTTATGGGACAACGATATGTAATATCTCTAGATCTTCTGTGTCTGGTGAGTGGAGATGCACAAAACGCAAAAGGAGAATTGTATTATTCAAGGCTGTTTGTAGGATGGCGGTTTCAGATGTAAAGGTATAACAAAAGAAAGTGAACAAAGCTGTAGTCCTATAAAATATTGTCCTATTTTTTTCTCAATTGGGGGTATAAAGGGATACAAAACTATGTAAAAAAAACAAAACCCAACAACAAAACCATTAAATCTTTGCTGCCAAATCAAATAAAATGTGCTATAGATACGTAATGCATGTGTGCACTCACTGCCATCTAGACTTTAGTATGAAATAAAATCTAGAAAGTCATAATTCCAAGGTTTCCTTGAATGCAGCTCGATTTGTAATGCAGTTTCATTTTTTTATTCTTCAGCTTGTGGATTTGATACATTATTTATAGGATAATTGCTCAGGATCACGGAAATGCAAAGCAGGGAGATACTGCCTTAAAATGTAAGCCTCGCCATCAGAAGTGAAATTCACCAACCCAGTAAAACATTTATGAAACTTTTTTTGTTTACTTTTATTCTTTCTTTGCTTATATTTGTCATACTTTTTATATTCATCATTGTGGAAAAGCTATATTTATAGATACAGCTTAGAAGCCATATTGTAAAAAAAAAAGAAACGATAACCTAAAAAATCTAATTACAATCTAGAGTTATATTAGCTGCATGTCTGGGAGCTGATGCATGTCAGAAAAAAAGTGCAGCCTAGTCCTACATGTAGGACATCATGACTGCGATAGCAGGCCACAGAGCTCATAAGTGATAGACCTGCAAGCAAATTATCGCTGTACTGTTACTTATGAGTTGCACTAATTTCTTTTCCCAGAGGAGCTAATTATGGATTCTTTTCCCATATTGCAGTTAAGCATTTCAAGTCCATCTGTTTAAGAAAACTGTACACAGCTCACCAGTGCTTCATAAACCATTTGCAGGGGGAAAAAAAAGCCTTCTTTGGCTTGTAGAGGGTTCAGGGGCCAAATTTTCTCCATTTCCTAATTGCACAATAAATGTGGTAGCCAGGAAAAATGTCAAGTTGTTACCAAGTTTAAAAAAAGCGTACAATAAAATTCAGTTAACAGTAATTTCAATCATGCCATACTGCCTGGTATATTTAACCCTTGACTTGTATTTTCACATCTCCGGTCAGTATCAGGGAAAAGTTAAATGGCTTTCCTGATTCTCAGATTTTAATTAAACCATTTTGTCTCCTACTAAGGACATGATTCATCTTAAGGTTCATAAGCTTCTGTGCTACATAATCCTTAGGGCTTTGTCCTATACAGACTCAGGGTCTGATTTACTAAGGCTTTTCTCACATTCTGTGCCCAAGGGAAAACCAGCTTAGTAAATCAGGCACTCTCCTCAATTCCTGGAAAAGTCAGAGCAGTTCAATTTTAAGTAACATTTCTCCCTACTCTCCACGGTAGGCGCCTTCAGTGGCCTAACATAACATATAGAGAACCACTAGAGAGAAAGCTTATTCCTACCCGCTCCCTTCCTCCCCATGTGATGATGGCTGATGTTGGAGAGCGGACCAGCAGCAGCAGCATTATTTCAGTCAAAAGTTGGATTAATTTTGTTCCTCTTAGGTTGCCTTTAAAAAAAGAACAAGGGAAATGATGGGGGCAAGCATTATATAATACATATGTATATATATGAAGGGCAATTTTCAAAACAAAACAAATGCAAACCAAACATTTTAAAAAATATTAAGACTGGACCTATGATTATCTAAAAAGCTATGAAAGCATTTGCATGCTGGTAGAGCCTAGTATGCGGTCTATTTCATGATTACTCTCTAGAGGTGGAGATGTAGCAGTAAATGCGTTTTGAACACTCTCATATACCTAGGGATAATGACAGAGATTATTGTTTTCCCTTGGTGGTTGACATCATAATACTGTGAGGGCAATTTTCAAAGCCATTTGCCCATGTAATACTGATTTACACAAGTAAATTGGCCAGTCTGAAAATGACCCTCCTTTGAGCAGATAATAGAACACATGTGGGCTTTCCATATGCAACAACACTTTTAGTTAAGTTAAAAAGAGGATCCCTGTGCGGGGTGCGGTACATAGGATTTCTTTTTAGAAGTATGCATGGTATATACCCCTGCGCCCCTCCCCTACCATGCACACAAACGTATACACCCTCTGTACAAGTAACAGGTGCAAAGTACATGAGGGCTTTTAGCTTGCATATTTTCCACTAGCTACAAAGTACACGAGATAAAATCACCAGTGCACTCTGCAACGACTCAGGATATTCAGAATTGCCTCCTTAAAGTGACCTTTCCCCACCTAAGAAGCATTTCTATCAGTTTCCTTGCTGTTTAGATAGAGGATAGACCAGGGTTTCTCAAACCTGTCTTGGGGACCCCACGGTTTTCAGGATATCTACAATGAATATGCTTGAGACACATTTGCATATACTAATGACGAGATATGTCAATTTATCTCATGCACAATCGCCGTGTATACTGAAAACCAGACTGACTGTGGGGTCCCCAAGACAGCAATGGGAAACAATAAACAAAGACCTCAAACTTAAAAATTAATAAAGTGTATATGACATGAAACGCAAGAACTACAGTAGGGTTTCAAGTCTTGGGATGTTCATCCAAGTCAGGTTTTCAATAAATATTCATGGGCCTCATTTATATACATTTTCTTAACTTCCATATTCAGAAAGCAAGGCTTGCAAAGACAGAGTCTGAGAAACACTGGCCAGGAACATCCAAGACTACATCTCCCCTCAAAATCAAATTGATTGACAAGACTGTCAGCATAAGCAGTAAAGCCCTAATAGTGATATAGGCTGACAGTGAAAGTAAGGGCTCACTCCTGAAGCTTCTGCAGTGGCAAGATTTTCATGGATCAGAAATGCTATTAGGGGCCTATTCACTACAGCTCAATAGTACAGACATGTTAAGGCTGTACTTATTAATACATCATTACAACAATTTTACTAATTTACTATTCATGGCAATGCGTTCCTGCTAGCAGTAACACATCTGCCATACTAGGTATGCCAATTCAAGACCTTCTCACTACCTCCATTCAGGGCTCATGCAATGACCACAATTAAAACCTGCAGAGCTCCTCCCATGTTTAAAGGGTCATCTGCAATGCACAATTTCCCTCCCAGGGAATAAAAGGCCCAACCTTCGGCCGTTAGCCAACTCCACAACTCCCACTGATTGCCCCCCCCCCCCCTTAGAGCTTCAAAGGAGCTTCCTATGACGTGAACAAGGTAGGTGGGAATGGAGATCTCTCCTGCCCGCAACAGCCTTTCCATAGCAGAGGTAGGGAGGACATGGTCATAGAAGGAGGGGGGGATTGTGTGATAGGAGAAGAGACATTGGGATTTGTAGTCCCTTTTAAGCTCTGGGAAGGGAACAGGTCACATAGACTAAAGCAGTGTCTTTATTCATTTGGGAGGGGGGGCAGAAGAGGGCTCTTCAGGCCTTGGATGGCCTTTTTCTTTTTTTTTATAATTTTCTCTTTATTGTTATTTTTTAAAATGTACATACATTTTAATAGGCAAACTAGTAATGCAGTGAAGTAATCACTAATCCAAACATTTCTAAATACATAAAAACAAAAGAAAAATATACCTGCATACCAGATCATATAATCTAAGGGGGGAGTATACAGGAAAAGTGTCATACATGCAAATATACATATATTTGTATATATATGAACATTTATACACTATACAATTAAATGTAAGAGAGAGAGGCAGAAAACAATTTACACTCTTATGTCACCTTCTCATATAATACTAAATTGAATTACCATTCAAAGCAGTTTTATCATTCAAAAATGTCTCTAGATGTAAAGGGTCTGTATTTCTTCGTAACAAGCACAAGGAAATTTCAAAAAGAAAGTGGCACCAACTGCCACAGTTTTACACTTCAGGGAAAGAAAATGCTTTCTTTGGGCTTGCATGGCCCTAGACCAAAGTTCACCAAATTTGAACTTTGTGACCACAAAATTTTGCATCCTTATTTTTAAAAAACTTCCTAAACACTTGTTCCTTATCTTGCTCTAACATAAAGGAAACACATAAAGTACCGTAGTTCTTTTATTAATCATATCAAATGACTCTTCCAAAAATGTTGACACTCCCATACTAACTGAATTATCAGCAATTGAGTTATCAGCAATCTCACATTGTATTTTCCCCCCCCCCCCAACTCATTTAGGGTGATAGAAAATCTTAGAAACCTGGGGAATACTGTCATTTTACAAAAGTACTTCCATGAGAAATTTTTTAAACATTTCATGCAGGGACAGCAATCGGGTCTGAGGAAAGTTAACCAATCTAAGATTTTTTGATCGGATTAGATTTTCAATACTTTCCAATTCACTATGCAATACCAAGCTATCTTTTATATGCATACTTTGAGAATTTTGTAATAATTGGTATTTAGAAGTTAATTGATTCACCACTGTTTCTATACTACCTATTTTCATAGCCTGTTCTACGGGTGTGCATTCGTTTTTGACATATTGTGAATCCGCAACATATATGCCATATTCGTTGTACTCGTGGGGGTTCTGAAACATATGGCGAACCCCCACGAATACAATGGATCACCAACAAATAGGCCCCCCACCCTCCTGACACCCCCAAGACTTTCCAAAAGTACCTGGTGGTCCAGAGGGGTTCGGGAGAGATCTCCTGCACTCGGGTCGTTGACTGCCAGTATTCAAAATGGTGCCGATAGCCTTTGCCCTTACTATGTCACAGGGGCTATTGGCGCCATTTTGAATACCGGCAGCCGACAGCCCAAGTGCAGGAGATTGCTCCAGGAACCTGCTGGACCACCAGGTACTTTTGGCAAGTCTTGGGGGGGGGGGGGGGTTGTAGATACATTACTTTAAAGGGTTGGGATGGGGTTTTTTGGGGGGAACAAATGTATTTTTGACATATGAATGGATTGGACGCCCCTGAGAATGGATGCAACGGATTTGGTCCCCTACGAATCCAAATCCCGAATGGGACGAATCCGTCCCTGCTACACATCCCTAGCCTGTTCCTCAATAGTAACGCTATTGGTATTTATCAAAGAGGTTAAATGCACATTCATATGAGATACATTTATATCCAACTTAGGCTTGGATTCACCATTCTATCACAGAAGGATAGGGTGGGGGGGGCAAAGGGGGGGCAGACCTGAGAAAGCCGGTAGCCTTCGCACCACTGCGGTGTTTTCACTGCCGGCTTTCGCACCCAATAGCACCACCGTGAAAGGTGGTGCTATTGGGCGCACTACTGGCGATGATAACGTTACTAACCTTATCACTGCCAGTGAAGACACCGCCAAGTCTGCCACCTCGCTGCCCTGACTCCATCCCCCAGCATGCTATCACATGCGATAAGCCTTTGAAAATGACCCCCTTAGTTATTAAACTTCACAAATCCATCAATGTGACATTGGAAGGTGATTCAGGTTAATTTTGTACACTACCTACTATTGCCAATACTCCTCCCTCAACAGGAGACTGACAAACTGTGGTCTGTGTTGGAGATACCACTGGATAATTCCAATTCCAGGTGTATTTACTCCAATGTCACCATTCAATCTTATTGCAGGTGATGGTTGTGGAGGAGAAAGTAAACGCTTGCCAGGACTCAGAGTGGTTGAGAATTCATCACACATACCGTCCTCTATAGGCGTATCAGACATCCTGATCATATGGATGTCCATTGGGCCTCGGGGTAACTGTTGTTTCGGAGATGAGGTTGTTACTTTTGCTTTTCTTTTCCTCCCCATAGAAAAACATCCATACACTCACAGAATCCAAGGAAACAAACAAAACAAACTAAGGGGGTCATTTTCTATAGCTTTCGCACACGAAAAGGGACTTTTCGCATACGATAGCTAGATCAGGGAGGAGTCGGGGTGGAGTCGGCACCAGAAGGGGAGGAGTCATGGCAGCACCGGGTGGACGCAGTGAAGATATCACTGATGGCGAAAAGGTAAGGCCCCTTATCGCTACCAGTAACGCGCCCAATAGCACCATCTTTCATGGTGGCGCTATTGGTTTGCGAAAGCCAGCAGCGATTGCACCTCAATGGTGCAATCGCTGCTGGCTTTCGCAGGCCCGCCCCCTGACCCCCCATTACTGCACGATTCACTAAGGCCTGCGATTTTAGAAAATCCAGGTCTAAATGGATTAAGCCAGACAAAGCCACATGCAGCTTAAGCGTTGCGCCACCCTGCCGCTGGATTTATAGGCCAGCAGCCACTCCCCTCCGATGTCCAACCACACCTCCAGGTCTCAGTTCACGGTGGGTTAAGGCTGTACAAACAGCTGGCAAAGGTGGAATTTGCACGTTCAGCGAGGGGGGGAGACACAAAAGCCCAGCCACTTCCTTCTCTCACCTCTGGAGCTCCCTGGATGGCCCTTTTAACATGGGCTAGGACTGTGGTTGAGGAGGTTACTTTAGGCTAATGCAAGCCCTTTAAACTCAGGGGGGAGGTGGACAGCAGAGAAACTGGAAGATGTGTTAGCCTGCTGATGTCCCAGAGTTAAGTACAACTCTGGGTAGGTTAATGCAAATTGTATGCATTAATGTGATTTGTATTAATATTAACATTTGTTTATAAGCTATTTTGCATAAATGTCTATGCAACACAGCTCATTAATATTCAAAAACCATCCCATTAAAGTTTTTGTTTTTGTGTGTGATAATTGTGTGAGTTACCATTACTGCATTAACATATTTTAGTAAATAGCCCCCATAATGTTTCTCTTTTTTTAGATTTGTTTCCAGGACATAAACTTGATATTACCATTGCCATTCACTTTAAATATATATTTGCCACTTGCATTTGCAAAACAAAAAAGAAAATGCATTTCTAGAGAAATAAAGGTATATTTATTCTTCAAGAAAAATAGTTTGATAATTTACTTTTGACTTGAGTACTTAATTTATAGGCTTCCCATGTTAATTTGTATAACCTTTCTTTGACCTAACAATTTTTTAGCTCTCACAGCTCTACATAATGAGTAGCACTGATAAGTTAGAACTTGGCATTTCTGAACTAATGCAGAAAAACATGAAATCAGCTTCAGAGCTTTAATGCCTCAGACTCAGACAAGTTCATGGTCAGCTTCAGGGACAATACCACAGGCTTTATATAAAACAAAAAGGGGAAATCAGGTTGATAGAGCAAGAAACGTGTTAGTTCTTTAATGCAAAGTGCAAAGAGAAAATCCATGTTTGAATCCACTGTCTTTCATCTAAATTACTACTACCTCTCAGTGGCAGTGAAAAAGCTGGTTTCAATTCATAGGCCCAACCTATGCTTCCTGGGTTGAGCTGGGAATACTGTAGAGGGGGCAGCATTCACAGACACAGGAGGGTAGGTGAGGGCACAAAAGCCATGGCTAGACTGAGGATGCACCAGTGCCATCATTCCAGAGGGAACTGTGATCTGGGACTTCAGGCCAAGGTCTCTTACTGTGAGCGGGTGTATATCTTTGTTTCTGGGGTGGAGCGGTGTTATAAAGTAGGGGAAAAACCCAGGGAGTTTTGGATAAGGGTGTGTTTTTATTACTTCTTAATATCTTAGCCCTATAGTAATTACACTGGGCAACTGTGCTGTATGTATGACTGAGCATACATACAGCACAGTTGCCCCCCATACAGCACATTGCCCCCCAACCCCCACCCCACCAACTTCACCGTGAGTTACTAGTGGCCCCTCTTACAGTGGTATAAATAGTTAACTTTTTTGTGAGCCTCTACAGAAGCTCTCTCTCTTCCATTGTGGTAAAATACCTATGCGAAGCACAAAGCAGTACCAGGTATTTTATTACCCTAACCATGCCCTTTTTTTAAAATCACGGGCACTATTATTGTTATATTTATAGCAAAATAATGAATCTAGACCTCAGTTAGCCGGACGTATCTGAATATGGCCCTCGTAATATCTAAAAAGCCCAACTTGTGCAGGGACAGCAATCGGGTCTGAGGAAAGTTAACCAATCTAAGATTTTTTGATCGGATTAGATTTTCAATACTTTCCAATTCACTATGCAATACCAAGCTATCTTTTATATGCATACTTTGAGAATTTTGTAATAATTGGTATTTAGAAGTTAATTGATTCACCACTGTTTCTATACTACCTATTTTCATAGCCTGTTCTACGGGTGTGCATTCGTTTTTGACATATTGTGAATCCGCAACATATATGCCATATTCGTTGTACTCGTGGGGGTTCTGAAACATATGGCGAACCCCCACGAATACAATGGATCACCAACAAATAGGCCCCCCACCCTCCTGACACCCCCAAGACTTTCCAAAAGTACCTGGTGGTCCAGAGGGGTTCGGGAGAGATCTCCTGCACTCGGGTCGTTGACTGCCAGTATTCAAAATGGTGCCGATAGCCTTTGCCCTTACTATGTCACAGGGGCTATTGGCGCCATTTTGAATACCGGCAGCCGACAGCCCAAGTGCAGGAGATTGCTCCAGGAACCTGCTGGACCACCAGGTACTTTTGGCAAGTCTTGGGGGGGGGGGGGGTTGTAGATACATTACTTTAAAGGGTTGGGATGGGGTTTTTTGGGGGGAACAAATGTATTTTTGACATATGAATGGATTGGACGCCCCTGAGAATGGATGCAACGGATTTGGTCCCCTACGAATCCAAATCCCGAATGGGACGAATCCGTCCCTGCTACACATCCCTAGCCTGTTCCTCAATAGTAACGCTATTGGTATTTATCAAAGAGGTTAAATGCACATTCATATGAGATACATTTATATCCAACTTAGGCTTGGATTCACCATTCTATCACAGAAGGATAGGGTGGGGGGGGCAAAGGGGGGGCAGACCTGAGAAAGCCGGTAGCCTTCGCACCACTGCGGTGTTTTCACTGCCGGCTTTCGCACCCAATAGCACCACCGTGAAAGGTGGTGCTATTGGGCGCACTACTGGCGATGATAACGTTACTAACCTTATCACTGCCAGTGAAGACACCGCCAAGTCTGCCACCTCGCTGCCCTGACTCCATCCCCCAGCATGCTATCACATGCGATAAGCCTTTGAAAATGACCCCCTTAGTTATTAAACTTCACAAATCCATCAATGTGACATTGGAAGGTGATTCAGGTTAATTTTGTACACTACCTACTATTGCCAATACTCCTCCCTCAACAGGAGACTGACAAACTGTGGTCTGTGTTGGAGATACCACTGGATAATTCCAATTCCAGGTGTATTTACTCCAATGTCACCATTCAATCTTATTGCAGGTGATGGTTGTGGAGGAGAAAGTAAACGCTTGCCAGGACTCAGAGTGGTTGAGAATTCATCACACATACCGTCCTCTATAGGCGTATCAGACATCCTGATCATATGGATGTCCATTGGGCCTCGGGGTAACTGTTGTTTCGGAGATGAGGTTGTTACTTTTGCTTTTCTTTTCCTCCCCATAGAAAAACATCCATACACTCACAGAATCCAAGGAAACAAACAAAACAAACTAAGGGGGTCATTTTCTATAGCTTTCGCACACGAAAAGGGACTTTTCGCATACGATAGCTAGATCAGGGAGGAGTCGGGGTGGAGTCGGCACCAGAAGGGGAGGAGTCATGGCAGCACCGGGTGGACGCAGTGAAGATATCACTGATGGCGAAAAGGTAAGGCCCCTTATCGCTACCAGTAACGCGCCCAATAGCACCATCTTTCATGGTGGCGCTATTGGTTTGCGAAAGCCAGCAGCGATTGCACCTCAATGGTGCAATCGCTGCTGGCTTTCGCAGGCCCGCCCCCTGACCCCCCATTACTGCACGATTCACTAAGGCCTGCGATTTTAGAAAATCCAGGTCTAAATGGATTAAGCCAGACAAAGCCACATGCAGCTTAAGCGTTGCGCCACCCTGCCGCTGGATTTATAGGCCAGCAGCCACTCCCCTCCGATGTCCAACCACACCTCCAGGTCTCAGTTCACGGTGGGTTAAGGCTGTACAAACAGCTGGCAAAGGTGGAATTTGCACGTTCAGCGAGGGGGGGAGACACAAAAGCCCAGCCACTTCCTTCTCTCACCTCTGGAGCTCCCTGGATGGCCCTTTTAACATGGGCTAGGACTGTGGTTGAGGAGGTTACTTTAGGCTAATGCAAGCCCTTTAAACTCAGGGGGGAGGTGGACAGCAGAGAAACTGGAAGATGTGTTAGCCTGCTGATGTCCCAGAGTTAAGTACAACTCTGGGTAGGTTAATGCAAATTGTATGCATTAATGTGATTTGTATTAATATTAACATTTGTTTATAAGCTATTTTGCATAAATGTCTATGCAACACAGCTCATTAATATTCAAAAACCATCCCATTAAAGTTTTTGTTTTTGTGTGTGATAATTGTGTGAGTTACCATTACTGCATTAACATATTTTAGTAAATAGCCCCCATAATGTTTCTCTTTTTTTAGATTTGTTTCCAGGACATAAACTTGATATTACCATTGCCATTCACTTTAAATATATATTTGCCACTTGCATTTGCAAAACAAAAAAGAAAATGCATTTCTAGAGAAATAAAGGTATATTTATTCTTCAAGAAAAATAGTTTGATAATTTACTTTTGACTTGAGTACTTAATTTATAGGCTTCCCATGTTAATTTGTATAACCTTTCTTTGACCTAACAATTTTTTAGCTCTCACAGCTCTACATAATGAGTAGCACTGATAAGTTAGAACTTGGCATTTCTGAACTAATGCAGAAAAACATGAAATCAGCTTCAGAGCTTTAATGCCTCAGACTCAGACAAGTTCATGGTCAGCTTCAGGGACAATACCACAGGCTTTATATAAAACAAAAAGGGGAAATCAGGTTGATAGAGCAAGAAACGTGTTAGTTCTTTAATGCAAAGTGCAAAGAGAAAATCCATGTTTGAATCCACTGTCTTTCATCTAAATTACTACTACCTCTCAGTGGCAGTGAAAAAGCTGGTTTCAATTCATAGGCCCAACCTATGCTTCCTGGGTTGAGCTGGGAATACTGTAGAGGGGGCAGCATTCACAGACACAGGAGGGTAGGTGAGGGCACAAAAGCCATGGCTAGACTGAGGATGCACCAGTGCCATCATTCCAGAGGGAACTGTGATCTGGGACTTCAGGCCAAGGTCTCTTACTGTGAGCGGGTGTATATCTTTGTTTCTGGGGTGGAGCGGTGTTATAAAGTAGGGGAAAAACCCAGGGAGTTTTGGATAAGGGTGTGTTTTTATTACTTCTTAATATCTTAGCCCTATAGTAATTACACTGGGCAACTGTGCTGTATGTATGACTGAGCATACATACAGCACAGTTGCCCCCCATACAGCACATTGCCCCCCAACCCCCACCCCACCCACTTCACCGTGAGTTACTAGTGGCCCCTCTTACAGTGGTATAAATAGTTAACTTTTTTGTGAGCCTCTACAGAAGCTCTCTCTCTTCCATTGTGGTAAAATACCTATGCGAAGCACAAAGCAGTACCAGGTATTTTATTACCCTAACCATGCCCTTTTTTTAAAATCACGGGCACTATTATTGTTATATTTATAGCAAAATAATGAATCTAGACCTCAGTTAGCCGGACGTATCTGAATATGGCCCTCGTAATATCTAAAAAGCCCAACTTGTGCAGACCTCAGGTCATTGCCTTAGCAAAGCTTCCTATCCTGGTGTCACGTTTCCCCTACTTTTTGCTCTATTTTCTAAGCATCATACATGGCCTACGGATAAAAGTTAGGTCTTGATGTTGGATCATCATAAGTGTATCACTGTGCCTTCCTATGTTTCAGTGTAGACAACTGCAATTGGGGGTAGATCTTAAAACATGTGCGTGCGCATCCATGTGTGCGCGGTTCCTGGAGCAAGCAAACGGACACGCCGATTTTATAACATGCACGCGCCGGCACGCACATGTTATAATATCGGGTGGCCATGCATACATGCACGCACAAGGGGCGTGAATTTATGCAAACTCCACGTGGCGACGCAATCAGGCCTTCCCAAGTTCCCTCCCAGTCTGCTCCAATTAAGGAGCGGACTGGGAGGGAACTTCCCTAACCCCCTGCCTAACCTTCCTTCCCCTTCCCCTATCAATCCCACCCACTAAAACTAACCTACCTTGCCTGGTTTTTTTTTATTTTATTACTTGCTGCTCCTCGGGAGCAGAAGTAATTTATGCACGCCGGCCGGCTTCCACCATGCGCTTCCCTGAGACAGCGACTAATGGCCACTGTCCCGACTGGCCTCTATACCGCTTTACCCCTCCCCACCCAGAACATGCCCCCCCCCCCCCGGCCCGGCCCGCCCCTTTGAAGAGGCCCGGCACTTGTGCATGTACTGGGGTTTACGTGCGTGGCTGGGCCCCTTTGAAAATTCGCCCGGTGCACGCAAGGCCCGGCCACGCATGTAAATCCCAGGATTTACTCGCGCAGGCTTTTTAAAACCCGGGCGTTAGGTCACAATAAATGGTCATATAGGACAATCAGAATAAGGAGAATTTGTTTTTAAACCAAAATCTTTGTAATGAAGTCAAGAGGGAATGAACATGTTGCACTGTCCACTCAAGCAAAATTAAGTGAATTATAATTTATTAAATCCCTAAGATCCTTCAAAATATTTAAGTGCATACTTCTAGTTTATTACCTCTGCAGTAATGATTTTCTCACTTTGCAGGACTTACATATATTTAGTTGCTGCAGTGATTAATCTTACTTTACATATTTGCACTACATCTCCATAGTGCATTTAATGCTTGAACTCTATCCATAAGGCATATGTGCAGAAACACTTTGCAGCCACAAATTACCTATTGTACTTATTAATCCCGGTGATTTTGGTCTGCTATCCTTTCAAAGAAATAAATATTAAAAGACTGAAATATCCTAGAAAAAAACAATAATAAAGTGACACATGAGAGGTGTAATGTGCTTGGAGTTAATAATTTGTGGGTTCCAGTCACTGTGTCTTTCTCTTGTGTCCTCACAGCAGCCTTCACTGTCTTCGCACATGCAATGGCCTGATTCATTTCATTTTGCAAGATTCTGGCAGAGCTTTCATCTTCCAGCAGCTAGCATTTTAGGCAATGTTCGCCGCATCCCTCCAGTGCAGAGTCAGTGGGGAAAACATCATGCATGCCAAGATGGATCCAAAACTAGCAGCATAAAGGGGGTAATTCTGAAAAGGATCTGCATGCATTAACCCCAATATTTGTGCACAAATTGGCTTCTGAAAATCATGCAGGGGGGATTGTATAGGACAAAGCATTTGTGTAACTCGATTACGCACATTCCATTGCCTGCACTTGTGGTAGGTTTGCCTCAGCGTGGACTTGAGGTGAGGAAAACATTTACGGTATGTGCATGCTTTCCGTTTCTCTACATGCAGAAAGTTACACCTCCTTGGGAGCAGAGGTAACTTCCTGCTCATATGTCTGTGTGCAGATTGGCACATGACAGAAAGTTTCAAAGCCGATTAAGGCAGATAAGGTCATGGGAACTTTGTACCCACAGATGTTAGCCATATGCGGGTTTCTGAAAATTACATGAACAAAACACAACTAAATGCGTTTTATTCCATGTCCTTTCTAATCTGAAATGACACACACACACAAAAAAAAACAAACCTGCAAAATTTAATTTTTGCTTTGTTTAATGGTTTATTGTTCTAAACCCATTTAGCATAAGCATAAGCATACCAGCATATTTGAAATCATTTTAGTATGTGATAAATGAAATGAAACACAAATGAAAAAAGAATAAACAAAAAAATGAAAATATTTCACCGAACAATACTAATTGCACCAGGAAGAAGTGGAGCACACAAGACGCATGGATGAATTAAGGTCTATGGCAATGGTTCCCAACCCTGTACTGGAGACCCCTCAGCCAGTCAGGTTTTCAGGAAATCCACAATAAATATGCATGAGAGAAAATGTGCATGCACTGCCTCCATAACATGCAAATTTTCTCTTATGCATATTTAATGTAGATAACCTGAAAACCCGACTGGCTCGGGGGTCCCCAGGACAGGGTTGGGAACCACTGGTCTATGGCATGCAAAAATGAGGCAAACTGGGCAGACTAGATAGACTAACAGTCCTTACCTACTTCTCTGTTTTCCCATCTAGAGCCATCTTTATTCCAGCCCTAATGCAAGCCATTTTGAAAAGGAAAGAAAACTCTGTCTCGATTTAAGTAAGGCCAAGGTTAGAGTTTTGTCATGCAACAGATATTCATATTAACACATTCATGAACTTCTCTCTATTGCTAACTGCCAGGCATCTATATGACTGAATAATTACTTCAAGGACATGTTATTTGCTAAGGAAAGGTTTAAGGCATGAGTGGACATAATGGAAGGGTAACCAGAGCCAGGTCCAGGCTGCTCATCATGACATGGGTTCCTGGTCTTGCCACACCTGTCCTCCTCCGCACCCAGTTTCAAGATCTTTGGATGGGGTGGGCAGGGTGGAAAGGGGGTGGATTGGGGTGGGGAGCAAACTGTTGCTCCTCGTGCATCTCTGAACCATCCAGCTGGAACTTGCCTACTGGTGCTCTCTGGCTGCAGAGGAGCAAGGGAGAGGGAGGATCGCTTTGGTGGATTTAAAGGCGCACGGCTCCATCCCATTTCTTTTTTCCATTTTGAGACTCACTCACGCACTCCCATCCACCATTTGATTTGCCTATAATTTTATTCTATTGCTTGTTGTTCACATTTATTGTTACTTGGTTTTGCCACATTTTATGAGCCTTTAGGGTCTCTGAAATCTCATTGGAAGTGCTCTAATAATGATAAACAAAACTTGGGTTTGACTATATGAAGTCACGCCTGGTACAGAACCTTGCTGGGGTTATGGTGATTAGCCATCCTATGACTACAGGTCTCATGGCCTGCGAGCAGGATGTCTTGATGGGGCATGGTGAATAGACTGCCAAGGCTGGTGCGGGGGTGGCAAAGGCCTGTTGGCATAATGTTGTTTGCCTCAGGTATGATCATAAAGGTCAATAAAAGCTGCAGCCTTCTGATCTGCAAAAACTTGTCTGTATTTTGGTGTCATGTGAAGTATAAATGGATGGGTGCAAGCTTGAGATGGATGGCCCTGAATATATATTATGGCAGCTAATGTATGACCTTGGATAAATTGTGAATACCCTGGCTGATAGTTCATGAAGCTTGGAGTGCCCATCACTTGTACCAGATCCCATTTTGCACGTCAGAATCAGCTGCCTCAGTGGTGGGGCAGCAGCCATCTCTGAGGAGGACAGGATTCTAGGATACATGGGAAGACCTTGTTTATTACAGTGCAAATTGTACACATCATCCAAACTAAGAGGCCACTCTTCTTTCTCCTTGAATCCTGTGAAACCTAGACCCACAGCAGATAGAGTCATTTAGGAAATACACTTGCCTACATTGGGTCTAAGATCCTAGTTAATTTGTATATTTTGCTTATTCTTAGAAAACAGATCTGTTTGTGGCTCTCAAACTCCAGGGATGCCATCCACTGCATTAGTAGCTCTCTTCTACTTCAAATACATGCTTCAACTAATTTGGGAGGGAAGTATTCACAAACAAGGAGTTTAAGCAAGTGGTTGACTGTTATCTGGGGAATGCACTCATGTCTCTGTAATAATGATGAATTGTTTCCTAATGTATATGCTCAAGGCTCTGTTCTATACAGGCAATTAGATACTAATGTCATACAAGACCATTAGATATAAAACTTAACTACCTATGGTGCCATTTCCTTCTATAGAATTAAAAATTCATGAAATGGTATGAAACAATTCAGCATTCAAAAAAGGAGAGAGGAAAAGACTTCAGATGAAGCTCGTGCATTGTTTTCAGAAAGAAAAGATGACAATTTACTTAGACTGTTGAATTCTGTTTCATGTCATAGTATTAGTGCAGCCTAAAATCTTTCATACTAGTATGGAAATAATGTGAAATTATGAGTTTTCTTCCATGTAAAATAAATAATTCAAAGGATTACTGTCACTTTTGAGATTTTAAAGGTTAGAGATATAGAGAAATTTATTATACAATTGACACATCAAAAACTGTGAAGGACTGCTTTTGTTAATTTGCAGTATTATGTGAGGGTCTCTATAGTTTGCAATACATTTTAAAAAGACCAGCAAAAAAAGCAATGCGGTGTATGCATGCTTTCCAGACTTTTCTCCACATCTAAATTAGGGACATCTGTGGTCATGGATATTCATGTATTATAGGTCTGACAGAAAGCATCAGAACCTAGAGACCCATGTTTCCTCCAGGACCAATATGGCTGCTAAAACTCTCTAGCACAATATTATAGGGTGAAGAAACATCGAAAGTAATGTTCTACAGTAGAAAGAGCAAAATTCAACTGCTAGTGTTTGCATGCTGTCCATTTTTTACTTTTTCTTGTAGAACTACCTGTGCTACTAATCTATTTTCATCCCTTTTCATCTTAAAAATCAACAAATATTAAAGCAGAAAATAAATGCAAGACATCTTATATAAACAACCCAATATTTCTTTACATTAATATGTTGTGGGTAATTTATACAGAAATCTATAAATCAGAAATGATTAAGAAGGTCAATTAAAGGAGAATGCCATTCTACATTATTTATGAAGTTTGTTCAAAAACTAAAACAAATTGAGTTTTGAATCCTAATCCCTTTAGTTCCATTAGTGCTGTCCAGCCATGCATAGTTGATATTTTGACAGGCATATTGATAGGGGCAAAAATACTTCAGTTAAAGGTTATTGGTACATTGTAGCCCTGTGACATTGACTAGGCAAGGATCTCTATATCAATTTTGCTTAAGTACTTTGCAAACCCAGTTATTATGCAAACAATTCAAGGTCAGACTCAAAGTTCAAAAAGTGGTTTGCTTTTTTCCTAACAGAGCTGGGAAAATCCTCTCCCCATCAGTGTTGAGAACTGCCCCTCCCATTCTGCACCCCTGAAAATGATGCAACGTTCCCTCCTTTCCTCCCCATTTGGGCATGGGGCAATGCATTATGGGAGACAGAGTACAGAAATTGCTGATGTGGAGGCACGAGTCAAGGAGGAGGAGACTGATACTGGCAACATGGGTAGCGTGAGAGGAGAGGAATTAGGTTTGGATCTGATTTCCTTTCTTATATCCCACCTCTCTCACTTACATTGCCCAAGATGACTTACAAAAAGTGAAACCGCAAATGATTGAGTAGACCAGAAGGCCTTGTCAGGATACAAGGCACTTCATCAGGCTTGCTGATGCAGCTTCATTTACAATAATAATTTTTTGGGGAATAACAGATAAAATAAACAATTTTTTTCTGGTGAGTTGTATTATAAATAATTAACACTGGTGATCCCCTTTTTGCTTTTATTTGATCTTTTTTTGGATTACAATGGTATCAACCAGGAATTTCCAACAACACCGATGGTAAAACAAAGAAAAGAAATTCAGAACCAATATATGATTGGCATGTACGTCTTGCAAATAACGATAAGCAAACGCATCAGCAAGCCTGACAGCGTGACTTCTTAATAACGGGCCACCCAGACAGCTCCAACATTTAAATTGAATTGAACCACAGTAGTAGTATTTTATTGCAACTCTAAAAAGTTAAAAAATAGTTCACCGCAAATGATGGAGCTGGCCGGGTGGCCTGTTATTAAGAGGGCACGCTGTCAGGCTTGGTGATGCATTTGCTTATCGTTATTTGCAAGACGTACACGCCAATCATATATTGGTTCTGAATTTCCTTTTTGTTTTACAATAGTATCAGACCAGGGTTAAAAGTAAGAAAGGAAACAGAGTGTTGCAGTACACAGGAAAGATAAGCGAGGGAGGGTGATTGTTCCGTAAACTGAAATATTTCCAAGCCTCTTTTAAAGGAGTTTAGTGTATACCTCATGATAAAGCCCATGAAGAGAGGAAGATCAAAATACTGCTCTTGTTGTGTATTTATTCAGAATTCAACACTGCCGGTAGCGCCAGAGAACTCAGCGTGCACTTTTCTAGGATGCAGTTAAGGTGGGTGGCCTAGGTATGTTTAGATATGGAGGTGAGGGATGGATACTGAGGCTCGCACATCATAACTCTCAGAACTTGTAATAAAAATAATTAAATAAATGATTATTGATTTTATTTATAAAATTAGACACACACACACACCCAACCCAATTTATCTAAGTTAGTGTTTTTCATTTAGGAATGTAAAAGTTAAAGGGGGAAAGTAAACCATGGAAGCAAAAACTTGGGAGAAAAGCTCTATTCTAAGTACATGCTTTTGGGCACGAGTCCATAAGAACATAAGAAATTGCCATGCTGGATCAGACCAAGGATCCATCAAGCCCAGCATCCAGTTTCCAACAAAGGCCAAACCAGGTCACAAGAACCTGGCAATTACCCAAATACCAAGAAGATCCCATGCTACTGATGCAATTAATAGCAGTGGCTATTCCCTAAGTAAACTTAATAGCAGTTAATGGACTTCTCCTCCAAGAACTTATCCAAACCTTTTTTGAACCCATCTACACTAACTGCACTAACCACATCCTCTGGCAACAAATTCCAGAGCTTTATTGTGTGATGAGTGAAAAATAATTTTCTCCGATTAGTCTTAAATGTGCTACTTGCTAACTTCATGGAATGCCCCCTAGTCCTTCTATTATTCGAAAGTGTAAATAACCGATTCACATCTACTCATTCAAGACCTCTCATGATCTTAAAGATCTCTATCATACCCCCCCCCCTTCAGCCATCTCTTCTCCAAGCTGAACAGCCCTAACCTCTTCAGCCTTTCTGCATACAATTTTACTTGTATAGATTTTCTGTAGATTTTTTTCCCCTTTTCAAAAACTGCAGAAAATGAAATGATGGAACACAATATTTCAGAATTGTGCAAGCAAACTGACTTATAGTTGTACTGCATATTTGCCCTACTTTTACCCAAAACAAATCTGGTTTTACATTTTTAGGTTTCTCAACAGCAAAGTGTTGTGAGACTCCTTGATGGATAGAGTCAGAAGGAATTAATGATAAAAAAATAGCAGTTTCTAGTAACACTAATTTCACTCCACAACCCACTCTAGATATCTGGTGATAGAAAAATGAAAATTACTTTTACTATTGTGTTGTCAACCTTCAAAACTACAACTATTCAAATTAGCTGGGTAGGCAGTGAAACTGGTATATCAGTGGTTGTGCTTTCTATATATGAACGTGTGAAAGAAAATGGATCCCCCCGCCCCCAAGCTGAACGGGATACTGGGCACCCAGCAGGAAGAGGCTGCAGGAATCTCACCCTCAACATTCAGCAAGGGATTGGGTGGAAGGGAGCTAGCTTGCAGACATAGAGGGTCTGGACCATGGTGCCAGCCCCATGACTCACTCAGATAGCATGTGACCTGGAACTGCCATGGCATCATTGTAGCCTGATGATGGCATGTCCTACAATTGGCTGTTGTGGAGTTTGCCAATGACATCATGGTAGGCCCACAGCACCAGTGGCCTGCAGTTGGCTACAAAGCCAGTGCTATGTCCTTGGGGAGGAGGCAGAAGCAGCAGGTGATTTAAATCTCCCAAGATCCCGCTGCCTCCTCATTTTTGCTGCCTGCCCTGGCTCTGGGAAACTTTCCCTCCTATCCTGCCCACCATAGCAGTTAATAATTCAAAGATAGCCTGTTAAATGAATGGCATTATTAACGGATTGGTTACCCCTGTCGTGGTGGGGTGCTGAGGGGTTAGGGGAGTCAATTTAGTGGAGGAGCAAGAGGACTTAAACAAAAGGTGGAACATAGAGCAGATGGGTGCAAGGGTTGGATCAAGAGGACTCTCATAGGATCTGTTCCAGTGGCTGTCAGGTTTGCTGTGTGGCAGGTCTGTCTGGTGAGGCTTCCCTTTGCAGCATCACTGATTTGGAAGACACAGCTGGAACAGAGGCCTTGCCTTTGACAACTGACAAGAGATGGTTGTAAAGAAGCCCAGTGGTACTTTCCAAGGCTTAGGCATAGATGCTTAAGTGCCCAGATTAGATTTCCTTGTCTGATATGTAAAAAAAAAAAGGCTGCAGCCATTGATATTAGTCTCTGGTCTGTGACTATTTTGTGCATATTGTATATCTGGGCAAGTGGAGAGCAGTCTTTCTGGATATTACCCAAGCGCCTGTTATTTATACCTACTTATTTATAAATAGCATTTCACTGCTTGCCATGCCATTGAATAATGGGCTGGATGTGGCCATCTGTCCATCCGTAATTATAGGATCTGTCCAGAGAATGGTTCTCTGGACAGATCCATTCTCTGGACAGATCCTATAAAAGATGGATGGACAGATGGCCACATCCAGTCCATTATTCAATGGCATGGCAAGCAGCAAAGTTAACTAGATGATGTTATCCAGTTAATTATACCCAGATATTCAGTGACACTTAATCTAGGTAAAAGCATTACCAAATATACCCAGGCAAAATTAACCAGTTAACTGTAGGCTTGCACATCACCCTAAACCAGACTTGTCTGTATAACTTTACCTGACAGCACTGAATGACTGAATATCAGCACTCTCCGTCTAATGTATTGCTGTGGCTCCAGAACACCAACTCCACCTCTTCTTATGTGGGTAAATTTTGTCTGGGCAACAATCAGAATGGGCTACACATTTTCTCACATGGAGGATAACTTTGAAATATGTGCATATATGGCCGTGCAAAATTTTGCTATAGTATTTTATAACATGCACATTTCACATATGCACATATTATAAAATACACGTGTTTGATACACAACATTTGCATGTATGTAGGCTTTCATGCAAATATATACTATGCATTTAAATCATGTTTTTCAATGCATGGAACACGCATACTTTACCTACCTATTTTAAACATATATGCGATACAATTTATATGTGAAAGTAAACATGGACTTACTTGCATAAGTCTTGATTTGCATGTGTAACTCAGCCAATTTCACTATATGCACATGTTGAGGAAATTACTGGTTTAACCAATTAGTTCCCCAGTCCCCCCCAGTCCTTCCCCAGCCCATGGAGCCCTCCTGGCTCTTCAGCCTGAACTCCCCCCAGTTTACTTTCCCACCCAGTCAGTACCACATAATAAACACATTTATTATCACTTACGCCAGATAATTAGCAGGAATAAAATATGTGAATAAGTTGGAAAAGGCACAAGTCTTTTAAAATAGCAGCTTACACATGCATATATTCACCCTTCCCTGGAAGACTGCCTATTTTTCACACATATATTCATGTATGAAAATGAATATAACATGCGTACTTGTGGCTTTTATAAAATATGCAATATGGGCCGGATTTTAAAAGGGTTATGGGTATAAGGTATGGGGCGGATTTTAAAAGGAGCGCGAATAGCCTACTTTTGTTTGCGCTCCAGGCGCAAACAAAAGTACGCTGGATTTTAGTAGATACGCGTGGAGCCGCGCGTATCTGCTAAAAACCTGGATCGGCGCGCGCAAGGCTATGGATTTTGTATAGCTGGTGCACGCCGAGCCGCGCAGCCTACCCCCATTCCCTCCAAGGCCGCTCCGAAATCAGAGCGGCCTCGGAGGGAACTTTCCTTTGCCCTCCCCTCACCTTCCCCTCCCTTCCCCTACCTAACCCACCCGCCCGGCCCTGTCTAAACCCCCCCCTTACCTTTGTCGGGGGATTTACGCCTCCCGGAGGGAGGCGTAAATCCCCGCGCGTCAGCGGGCCTCCTGCGCGCCGGGACGCGACCTGGGGGCGGGTCCGGAGGGCGCGGCCACGCCCCCGGAACGCTCCCAACACGCCTCGAAAACGCCGCGCGGTTCGGGCCCGCCCCCCGACACGCCCCCTCCAAAAACCCCGGGACTTACGCGAGTCCCGGGGCTCTGCGCGCGCCGGTAGGCCTATGTAAAATAGGCTTACCGGCGCGCAGGGCCCTGCTCGCCTAAATCCGCCCGGTTTTGGGCGGATTTAGGCGAGCAGGGCTCTGAAAATCCGCCCCTATGCGCGTAACCCTTTTAAAACCCGCCTGCACGCACCGAGCCTATTTTGCATAGGCTCGGCGGCGCACGCAAGCCCCGGGATGCGCGTAAGTCCCGGGGCTTTGCTAGGGAGGCGTGTTGGTGGCGTGTCGGGTGGGCAGCGTGACGATCGGGCGTTCCTGGGGGCGTGTTGGGGGCATGGTGCCGGCCAGGGGGCATTCCGGGGGCACGGCTGAGGCCTCCGGAACAGCCCCCGGGTTGGGAGATGGCGCGCCAGCAGCCCACTGGCGCGCACGAGTTACGCTTCCCTGAGGCAGGCGTAACTTTTAGAATAAAGGTAGGGGGGTTTAGATAGGGCCGGGGGAGTGGATTAGGTAAGGGAAGGGAGGGGAAGGTGCGGGTGGGTGGAACAGGCAGCACGCGCAAGGCTCGGTGCGCGCAAGGTGCACAAATGTGCACCCCTTTGCGCGCGCTGACCCCGGATTTTATAAGATACGCGCGGCTACGTGCGTATCTTATAAAATCCAGCATACTTTTGTTCGTGCCTGGTGCACGAAGAAAAGTACGCACGCCCGCTGTTTCTTAAAATGTACCCCTATGCGTGTATATGCTAATTTTAAAATTTGCCTTCAAGTCAGGAGAAATAAAAAAAAACAAACCAAATATTTGTTGGGGTAACTCATAGTTGTGTGAGCAAATCATTTGAACATTGTCCTCATCAAATTTAAAACTGCCTCCCATATTTTTGAAATTCACTATCACAGTTACAACAGCAATCACTGTTGCAAAACAAAAAATGAGAAGCAGAGAAAAGTGTTTCAGGGGTTTATTAGCCAATAAAAGTCTCTCTTGCAATCAAACCAAAATAAGGCCAATGGGACTTTTTATTCTTTTTTTAAGGGCTGAAATTCTTAGGTCATCTTAACATTGATTAAATGTCTGAGGCGCTTGTCAAGACTGAAATGAAGGTTTCATTAGTGCTGGAGCATTCTCAGCATGCAAGCATTAAATTCAAGGATAATGAGCTTTAAAATGTAGGTCACATGACTAGGAAAAAAGTGCATAACAATGTTGTAACTGTGCAATTAACCAGACTGGAGCTTACAAACTTTGCTTGCTTAGTTACAGAAAAATAACCCAGCCTAGCAAATTCTGATGGGTGAGGAATGTGATGTGACCTGCTGCAGTACTCCAGCTCATTTATTAGTATTTAGATCATCACAACGATATGCAACACCTACACAGTATGTATTAGAACTTGTGTATACATAAGGCAAAAATAAATTCAATGATTTGCTTACTTATGGTGAAAGATTAAGAAAAAGAAAAACAAACTGTAAATAACCATGGATAGAGTACACATTAATCATATAAGTCAAGAAAATATTTTCCTCTCGCTAAAAATTCATTTTTGGAGCCTCTAGATCTATAAAAGATTCTTTCCATAGTTCCTAACACACTATCAAACCATTATTTGATCTTCACTTTATTGTTTGAATTCCCAATGCAAAAGAATTACTTTTCTTGATGCCGCTTTGATACTGGGAGGAAGGGAATTGGATTCAGATGTCAACCAACTTGGGCCCCAACTTTTTCGGCATAAGGGAAAAAGCACAGGGCTGCTTCTATGGCCAAGTCCAAAAGAAAAGCAGCTCAAGTAGCACTGTCTGAACTTTCAAGGAGGCTTCTCACCCAGGTAAAATGTTGCTATGTTAATATATAAGACTTGCATGGAACGGCAGTTACTAAACTTAACAAAAACACGATGGTAACCTGCACGGAGCGGCAACTACTACCCTTATCAGAAACATGGAGGTAACCTGCATAAAGTGGTGGTTACTACCATAAGAAACTTGCTGGGCAGACGGGATGGACCATTTGGTCTTTTTCTTCCATTAATACTATGCTGCTTTGTTACTATGATTAATCATTTCGTCTTCCATATGTTCACTATTCAGTGAAATATTGTTAGTCCAACCTTGATTTGTTATCAATGGATTATTTGGACTGTGCAAGGTCAATATTCAGTGTGCAGGTGATAGGAAGGTTACCAGAGTGCCAGGATATTCAATGGAACTCAGCTGAATAAGTGTCTCACTCAATATACCCAGCTAAAGTGACCTTCACTCAATGTACCCAGCTAAAGTGAACTTGCTAAGCTATCCAGGTAGCTTTAGGTAAACCTATTTTTCTGACCTGATTTATCCAGATAACTTTATCTGGCTAGCGGTGAATATCAGTACTCACTGGTATTATGTACAGTTTTAGTCACCACATCTCAAAAAAGATATAGCAGAATTAGAAAAGGTACAGAAAAAGGCAACCAAAATAATAAAGAGGATGGAACAATTCCCCTATGAGGAAAGGCTAAAGAGGTTAGGATTCCAGCTGGGAGAAGAGACGGCTGAGGGGGGATATGATAATGAGTGAATGAGTAAACGTTAATTGGCTGTTTACTCATTCAATGAGTACAAAGACTAGGGAACATGCAATGAAGTTACTGGGTGATACATTTAAAACTGGGTGATACATTTAAAACTAATATGAGAAAATATTTGTTTTACTCAGCGCATAATTAAACTCTGGAATTCATTGCCAAAGGATGTAGTGAAAGCTATTAGTGTAGCTGGGTTTTAAAAAAGTTTAGAGAAGTTCCTGTAGGAAGTGTCCATAAACCATTATTAAGATGGAGTTGCAGAAATCCACTGCTTATTCTTGAGATAAGCAGCTTGGAATCTCTCTACCCCTTGGGATCCTGCCAGGTACTTGTTGTTGCGATGCTGCCTGCAATCAGAGCTAGTCTCTTACCTCCACCTCAGCCTGCTTACTCCATGACGCTGCCTGCGGTAGGAAGCCAGCGCTGCCTGGGTCTTCCTGCAGCCAGAAGGCCGCCGCCAGCATTCTTATGTGGCCCAGAGGTCGCCGCCATCTTTGCCATTGATTGCGGCATGGAGCCACCGTTGCTGCTGCCCCACAGCCTGGAGGCTGCAGTCCTCAGCCTTGCTTGCGGCAGGGAGCCGCCTGCTGCTGCTGCTCTTCTGCGGCAGGAAGCCGCCTCCCATGTTGGGGCCTGCCTGCAGCCCGTTCTTCCTCCTCCTGCACTCAGCGGCAGGGACGCCGCTGTCCAGGTCCTGCCCCTTCTTCCTAAGGGGCAAGGCCGCGTCTCTCTCCCTCTCTTAAAGGGCCAGCGAGGGAGTGGTGCACCTGATGACATCACCATGGGTGTTCCTCATTCAGCCCTATAAAAGGGCTCTGCTTGCATTCCAGCTTTGCCTTTGCAAGGAGCTAGTCTTCTCCAGAACTCCTCGTTCCTGCTCCTGCTTGGCTTTCCTTTGTCTTCGTGGGATCTCTCGTCATCGTCTGTTCCTGGTCTCTGCTGACTTCATGTTCCTGATATATCCAGATGTCCTCATCGTTGTTCCTGGTCTCTCTTGACTTTGTGTTCCTGATGTATCCAGATGTCTGCGTCATTGTTCCACTTCTGCCAAGCTCCATGCTGTCCTGTCTCTGCATGGTCTGCGACCACCCCCGCTGGGGTGTGTAGGGTGCTTGGTGGGTCTATTTCATCCGTCAGGGCCGAAGATCTTCCATGTCCTTTTCCTGCCACCTCCAGGGTCCAGAGTCCTCTAGATGTCCTGCTTCATTCTTCCTGGCTGCCCTTCGTTGAGTGTCCTGGGAGTCCGTCGTGGATGTCCTGAACCTTCACCTTGGAGGCCTGTCCCTTCCTCCAATGTTTTGGACTCCGGCTACTCTTAGCCTCTGGCAGTCTATGCTCCAGTGGATAGCCTGAGGGCCATTCTGGCCACTGAGGCCTCCTTTCCGGCTGAGGGTGTTAGCGTGCTATCTGGATTCCACTCCATCCGGAGTTTTACTACATGATTTTAGCTTGCCTTGTCTTCAGTATTTGAGTCTGGTCTTCATCGTCACCTGAGTCTGGTCTTCGTCAATGCCTGTGTCTTGTCTTCATCAATGTCTGAGTCTGGTCTTCATCAACGTCTGAGTCTGGTCTTCGTCAATGCCTGAGTCTGGTCTTCGTCGATGCCTGGGTCTTGTCTTCGTCACTGCCTGAGTCTTGTCTTCTTAATCGCCTGTTTTGTCTTTGTCAATGCCTGTGTCTTCATCTTCATCAGCAACTGAGTCTGTCCTTCCCCATGGTCTTCATCCACCTCTGCCTCCTGCCCGGCCTGCCACCTCTGCCGTTACCCAGCAGCTGGTCTGAAAGGGCTTTGAGTGGTCAGAGGACTACTCAGAGACCAACCTTGCGTGGTTGGCCTCACTGAGGCCGAGCAGGTCGGCGGGGGCCTGGGCTTCCAGTCTCCCTAGAGGAGGACCTGTCTCACCTGCCTCGGCACTTCCTTGGAGCTCCTCTCCTGGTTTGCCAAGGTCCAAGGGCACAATTCTCCCCAGAATCGGGAGCACCCCCTAGCTCTCCCTTCTACGGTTCCACAACACTTGTGAGCTGAATTGGCCACTGTTCGAAAAAAGGATACTGAGGTTGATGGACCTTTGGTCTGACCCAGTCATGGTAACCCTTATGTACTTATGTAATCACTCTCCCAGAATGCCTACATCATCACCTCTTTTTATCTGGATAAATCTTTTTATTGAATTAAAAACAGTGTACAATATACATAGCAAACTCGTAGTAGGACCTGGGTGTTCCTTCACCAATATCTGGCTAAATTTTAGGTGGGTAATGAATTACCCAGACAAATTTAGCTGAAGAGCAGCAGGAAATGTTGAAATCATATTTTTTGTTTCGATAACTTAAAAAATCACCTGGACAAAGTCTATTTCTAAAATCAACTCTAAACTTTAAAACACTTCTGAACAAAAGTGTTGAATTTTACACCACCAAAACATATGCGCCAGTGGTCCCCTCTCTTTGTTACATACCCGACAAATATCTGTTATTCTGAGGCAAATCTTTTCATTTCTGAGGATGTCCAATATAGTCAGAACTGTTTCTGTGTTCCTATTGCTTCTCTCCCTGTATTTGCCCGGATCAACAGGGCTATAGGAATTAAGGAGCTGACAAGGTCCTGGTTTATAATCTTGTGAATCTTATACCCTTAGGGCCGGATTTTAATAGCTACGTGCAGGCGTAGATTTGTGCGTGCAACCTGGCGCACACAAATCTATGCCCAATTTTATAAAATGCGTGCACAGCTGCTGTGCCTGGAGGCTCCAGCCATGCCACCGCCCTGCCCCCAGACTGCCCTGCCCGCCCACTCCCTGCCCCTTTTTTGAGCCCCGGGACATACACGCGATCCCGTGGCTTTACGCGCGCCTCCTGGCCTTTTGAAAATAGGCCCGGCATGCGTAACCCCCCCTATGCGCATACATCTGCCTAGATTTACACACATAGGCTTTGAAAATCTGCCCCTTAGAGGTGTATTTTAAAAGCCCTACGTGCACATTAATTAAGGGATGCATGATGAAGTCGGGCTCACGCATATTCAAACATAAAAGCGGCCAAGATACACGCCAATCTCCCGCAATACGAACATCTTGAAACTTTTCAAAAAGAGGAGGGGCCTGGGCATTTCAGGACATGAACCTAAGATGTGTGTGCAAATTCTGATCTGACCCAGTGTGCTGCAAAACTTTACTTCTGCTATGGATGACGTGTAAAAAAAACTAGGCAGATCTGCAGGATTTTAAGGGTGGGGCTGACGAAAGTGAAGGCTATCAAATCGGGGGGGTGGCTGTCAGACCTCCCTCTTAACTGGACAAACTGGAGATGAACTGGTAAATCTGGGAATTACATTGGCGCATGCTCCGTTTAAAATTCCTCGATTTATGTGGTCGAAGCGGGATTTGTGCACGCCCACTTAAAATTTGGCACATGTGTGCACAGCCTA
Organism: Rhinatrema bivittatum; assembly: GCF_901001135.1. Lineage (NCBI taxonomy): Eukaryota > Metazoa > Chordata > Amphibia > Gymnophiona > Rhinatrematidae > Rhinatrema > Rhinatrema bivittatum. The sequence continues at coordinate 18,307,058 of NC_042629.1, forward strand.
AGTATTTTATAACATGTGCACATATATTATAAAATGGCATGGGCCAACATATGCGTGCAAATATGCACACATGAGCCGGTTTAAAAGTTATCATCCTATTGTATACAAGCAAGGATTATATACACCTGCAAGGTGTTCCAAATGTATATATAAAACAATAAATGTATCAAAAACCTAAAGAAATTGTGGTAGCAATACTCAACACCTGTCAAAAATCCACAAATTTAAGGCATCATAGAAATACAAATAAGGATATAGAGACCTTCATATCGCCGAGTTATGTATATTCACTTAAAAATTACTCAAACGTATAATGCCCTTTAAATGTCTTTAAGTGTTGAAGATAGCTCAAAAGTCCTAATGAATTTTTTTTTTACCATTTCTTATATGCATTTAAAACTAACAGCACCGATACTAAAAACATCCAAAACAGCACTTATCTTGTAAAATTTCTTTTCATGTTGCTGGCTCACAACTCCAAAGATCAACTCTGTCCATTTCTAGCCGACTCCACCTGATTCAGGCTGTGTTTTGGTGGCTTCTTCAGGGGAAATGGAAGTCAAGTTAACGTCTCTCCAGAGTTCTTTTGAAACAAACAGGAGTCAGTCAATGTGATTTCTGAACTTTCTCGTTTCCATCTATATGTGCTGTTGGTTTTAATTGCATATAAGAAATGGTTAAAAATTACATTAGGACTTTTGAGATCTATGATTAAACTTTAGAGTTACCTTTGCAAAACTTTTAAACCAATGTAATATGAAGATCTCTATACCATTTGTATTTCTATGTGGTTTTTCAATAGGAGCAAAATTTATATATACCACTTTGAAGATACAAGTCTTACAATTTTTAGGATATGGCCCCTTGTAAAACATGTGCATGTTTATTTTCTGTAACCTTTTTACTATGTTCTGGTGAGATTTGTCTATCTAATATTAGAGACAGCGTTAAGCTTAATTTGCTTTTCATGGAACACAAACAAGTGATCGCAGGTCAGAGCAGATATGGTTCACTTGTAAATCCTTACTACCCATGGTGGCTGTCAGTCAACTATTATTTATTTATTTATTTAGCATTTTTCTATACCGACCTTCAAGGTTATATACCTTATCAGATCGGTTTACATCGAACAGGGACATAAAACAGTAAACATAAACAACATTATAATCAGGAGAAACAAAGTTACATTTAACAAGGACTGCAAAACTTGGAAGCTTAAACAGCTGGAAAGAAAGGCTTAAAAGGGAAGTAAATTAAGAAACTAAGACCTAAAAGTCCGTGCTAGTGCTAGTTGGGCTATTATGATAATACTGGTGCTTGTGTCGTATTTAGAGGGGGATCGAAGTTCTGTTGCTCATGAGCCGGTTTGTCGTCTAATGTGTGTCTGAAGGGTCCGGGAAGGCTTGGCGGAACAACCAGGTCTTGAGTTTTTTCTTAAATGTTAGTAGGCAGGGTTCCAGCCTGAGATCTGCTGGGAGGTTGTTCCAGATGGCTGGTCCTGCTATTGAGAACGCTCGGTCTTTGGTCGAAATGAGGCGCGTGGCTTTGGTTGTGGGGGGTTGTAGTGCTCCTTTGTAGTTTTCTCTAATCGGTCTGTTGGAAGTATGGAGTTTGAAAGGGATTTCGAGATCGAGGTGAAGGTGATTATGGATGGATTTATGATTAGAGTGAGTGATTTGTGTAGGACTCTGAAGTTGACTGGTAACCAGTGTAGGTTTCGGAGGATGGGAGTAATATGTTCTCTCCGGTTGGTGTTGGTCAAAATTCTGGCCGCGGCGTTCTGTATCATCTGTAGCGGCTTGGTGGTTGAGCTGGGAAGGCCTGTGAGGAGAGCGCTGCAGTAGTCTATTTTGGCAAATATTAAGGATTGGAGAACTGTCCTGAAATCATGGAAAAATAGGAGAGGTTTGAGTCTTTTTAATACCTGTAGTCTGTGGAAGCAGTCTTTGGTTGTGGTGTTGATCATATTCTTTAGATTGATTTAGATTATATTCTTTAGATTCTTTAGATTATATCATATTTAACAATGGATGGAACAATGGATGGCTGGCGCCATCTTGTGCTCCTACCATGTGACAGGAGCCGACCAATGGCACCGGCAGCCCCTGTGACATAGTAAGGGCAAAGGCTATTGGCGCCATTTTGAATACCGGCAGCCGACGGCCCGAGTTCAGGAGATCATTCCAGGACCCCCGCTGGACCCCCAGAGACTTTTGGCAACTCTTGGGGGGGGGGGGGTCAGGAGGGTGGAGGGTTGTTGTTAATTAAATTTAAAGGGTTGGGATGGGGTTTTTTTGGGAAATGAATACATAATGTAACTAATGAACAGATCGGGATCCTCCGAGAATGGATGCAACGGATTTGGGTCCCGACGAATACGAATACCAAATGGGATGAATCCGTCCCTTCTGCACATCCCTAATAATTTTAGGTGATTTTAACATTCCTTTTGGGAACATAAATTTGTCCAAGTCAATAACCTTTCCTCTACCCGGGAAATTTTAGGTTTCACACAAATAGTGGATGGCCCAACTCATAAATCCAGTCACACTTTAGACCTGATATTTAGCACTGAGTGATTATCAAATAATAGTTCCATTATTGTGATAAACAGCTTTCCTGTTTTATGGTCTGACCATCAGGCTATATGCTTTACAGTAAATCCAGGTCCAGTTAGTTCAAGGAGAGAGCAAGAATCGAAGATACCGAGACTGATGCCTGAAATGAAATGGACCAGAATAATGGGGCAGATTTTAAAACCTGCGCGCGGGCGAAGATTTGTTCGTGCAACTTGCGCGTGCCGAGCCAAGCAGCCTGCCTCCGCTCCCTCCACCCCCACACCTTACCCTCCCTTCCCCTACCTAACCTGCCCCCCAGCCCTACCTAGAACCCCCCCCCTTACCTTTGTTGAAGAAGTTACGCGCGCCGGCCAATGGCCGGCCTGCGATCCCGGGCACAGCGGCAAATAGCAGCTGTGCCTGGAGGCTCAGGCCACACCCCGCCCCACCCCTTTTTGCAAGTCCTGGGACATACGTGCATCCCGGGGCTTGCGTGTGCCGCCGAGCCTATGCAAGATAGGCTTGGCGTGCGCAAGGGGAAGCAGGGGTAGGTTTTTGGGGGTTGCGAGTGTATCTTACACACGCAACCCTTTGAAAATCTACCCCAATATTACATTTGTTGAACAAGCCAGTTCCTGGTGGCACACCACTCTTTCTTGCATTTATGATAAAGTGGCTCCATTAAAAACACTCCCAAGAAAATTAAAGAAAACTTCAGTTCCATGGTTTAATGACCAGTTGTGTGATGAACGGAGAAAACTGAGAAAATCTGAAAGATTATGAAGAAATTGAAAAGTGAGTTAAAAATGCAGGACTATTATGATGTACTTTTGCAATCTAGACTGCTATTACTAGAAACAAAAAAATATATTTTTCTGCGCTTTCAAAATTCCTTGAATGAACCATGGGATTTATTTAATGCAGTGAATGCTGCAGTTAAACCTCCTCAACCTCTTATAAAAAAAAATTCCCAGATCCTGCATCTTTAGCAGGTTTTTTTTGTTTTTTTTATCAAAAGGCCCCGTAAGATCTGTTGTACACATCCCATGGATCAGTTAGATAAGGTTTTGTTGTTAAGTAACAATGAAACAACTCAGTGGTCTTATTTTCATCTAATTGAAAAGTTACCTTGGGAGATGTTTTAGGAGCTATCGAATCTTCTTCTAAAGATCTTGATGCCTATATCCTTTTTTTTTTTTTTTAATTTTTATTGAATTTTAACCAATTTACATTGTAAACAATGTGTCAGAAAAAAACAGAAAATAAAACTAATCTAATCAAGATTACGTACATGAAATTTTCTCTGTGCTAATATTATAAGAATTAGGGAGAGAACACAATTATTTAAGCAGATACAGGTAAATTTAGTCATAGTTATTTAGTTACCGCAAGGTGTCATGTACCAAAATTTAAATCTAGCCAACCCCTTTAGAGTTATATTAGGAGTGTGAATCCAAATACAGTCATAATTGCTCAGGCTCTGAAAATATATATCTATCATTTTGATATATTAATAAACATCTACAAAGAAATCTTAAAAATAATTTTGCTCCTCTTGATGTCACTTCACTCTTCATCATCAGAAACAATTTCCTTTTCTCTTGCATTTTCTTAGTAATGTCTGGAAAAACTCTAATCTGTTGCCCATAGAACAGTTGACTCTGATGACGAAAATATAGACGCAGTATAGTGTCTCTGTCCGATAATGATATAAAAGTCACTAAAATCGTTGCCCTTGTCTCTATCTTAGTTTCGAAAGATTTTTCTAGTATGTCCGTTAGGTTATCAGCGGATACTTGATCTTGAACTTGTTCACACTTTTCTACTTCTTCAGTTGGTGAATAAAATACCTTGGAAGTTACCAGGATAGATGTTTCTGGCAGTCCTAAAATAATTTCCCAAAGACCATCCACCTGGTCTTTGGGAAATTCAAGAACCTTAAATTGGCTCTCTTTATCTCATTTTCAATAACCTCCATTTTTCTCAGAACAATATTTTCAGATTTTATTAAATTGCACTGCACTTCTTTGACCTCTTTAATTTCAGTCTCAACCATTTTCACTGCAGTTTCAACCACTTGTATCTTATTTTCCATACTCCGGACTTTATCCATGTTTTGTTGTACAGCAGTAGTCAAATCATTTATAGCTCTACTCATATCTCTATTCATATCAGTCAGAGCCTTCCATATTGCGTCCAAGGTAATTTTTTCTGGCTTTTCCAGTGGAACATTTACAATCACCTGTATTTCAGTTTCCTTACCTCCTAACTCCGAGGTTCTTTTTCCCCTCTCTCCATACGCTGTATCTCCTATTTCTTACCCTTGGAACCCCAAAAAAACGGGTTCACTGAAGAAGATTGTAGGTCACCGTCACTTCTCGGGGTACTAGAAGTCCTTGGATTGAGTTGTTCCGGCGGCGTTATCAATAGTTGTTCACTCCCCATTCCTTCTGGGGATTTGTATGGGAGAACGGGGACAGCTGGCACTCCGGGACTGAGAGATGTTTCTTCGGCCAGAAGATACTGTGTCTGCTCTCCACAGGGCTCATTCGCGGCTCCTTCTTACGGTCTCTGGTGCATGACCTGGAAAGCCTCCTCAATCCGCGGTTGCCTTGAAGAAATATTCAAAGTAAAGGTAGAGTTTTCCCAGATCCTTGCTTTCTCTTGGTATGAGGCATTTTAAATTATAGGAATTTTCTCAGGATAAAAGAGAAAAGGCTTTTCCAAAGATTCCACAGAGCTAGGCTGTTTCCGTGTTCACTTTGCTGCAGCCATCTTGCTTCCCCTCTCCTACATCCTTTTTTAATAGTAAAAAAACAAATGTGAGATTGTTGCTGATACCTTGCTCCAGATAATATATCTCTTCTTAAATTCTGGTATGGTACCCTTGAGGCTAAAGCAAGTAATTGTCATTCCCATTTTGAAAGATCCTTCTAGTTCTCCTGAGAAGTTAGCCAATTTTCATCACATTTCTAGACTCTGTTTTGTTGCAGGAGTTCTGGAAAAATGTGTTTTAATGCAGGTAAGTGACTTCTTAGATGTTCATGATATTCGTGACCAGGGACAATATGGTTTTTGCAAAGGAACAGGAACAAAACTTTATTAGTTTCCCATTGTAGCTTAAATAAGTCACAGAATGGCATTTTAGTCCAAGACATTATCATTAAGGCAGCTTTCGATACAGAAGGCATTTGACAAAGTTCCTCATGAGAGGCTTCTAGGAAAAATAAAAAGTCATGGGATAGGTAGCGATGTCCTTTCATGGATTACAAACTGGCTAAAAGACAGTAAACAGAGAGTAGGATTAAATGGTAGAGATGTGAATCGTGTGATCGATCGTCTTAACGATCGATTTTGGCTGAGGGGGAGGGAATCTGATCGTTGCGGTTTTGTTTTTTTTTTAATCGTTTAAATCGTAAATCGTAAATCGCCATACGGCCGGCGCCATTTTGCAATACGGCAATACGGCCATACGGCAGGCGCCATTTTGCAATATGGCAACGAGTACAGGAGGTCGTTCCCGGACCCCCGCTGGACTTTTGGCAAGTCTTGTGGGGGTCAGGAGGCCCCCAAGCTGGCCAAAAGTCCCTGGGGATCCAGCGGGGGTCCGGGAGCAATCTCCTGCGCTCGTGACGTCGGGGGACAGGAACCAAAATGGCGCCGGCGCTACCTTTGCCCTGTCATATGACAGGGCAAAGGTAGCGCCGGCACCATTTCCATTAACGCAGCCGTGGCCCGAGAGTGGAAGATCACACCGGGACCCCCCCCCCCACTGGACCCCAGGTAATTTAAAACATTTTGGGGGGGGTTTGGGAGGGTGGGGGATTTATTTTAAAGGGTCGGGGTGGGTTTTAGGGTTGTTTTAGTGTGCCGGTTTTCCCGCCCTCCCCCTTCCCCTCCCCCCTCCCCGATTTACGATTTTTGACGATAAATCAGGGAATTCCTATTGTATCGCGCCTCTAACGATTTTTTACGATTTAAAATATATCGGACGATATTTTAAATCGTCAAAAAATGATTCACATCCCTATTAAATGGACAATTTACTCAGTGGAAGGGAGTGGGCAGTGGAGTGCCTCAGGGATGTGTTTTGGGACCCTTACGTTTCAATATATTTATAAATGATCTGGAAAGAAATACGACAAGTGAGGTAATCAAATTTGCGGATGATACAAAACTGTTCAGAGTAGTTAAATCACAAGCAGATTGTGATAAATTGCAGGAAGACCTTGTGAGATTGGAAAATTGGGCATTCAAATGGCAGATGAAATTTAATGTGGATAAGTGCAAGGTGATGCATATAGGGAAAAATAACCCATGCTATAGTTACACAATGTTAGGATCCATATTAGGTGCTACAACCCAAGAAAGAGATCTAGGCATCATAGTGGATAACACATTGAAATCGTCAGTTCAGTGTGCTGTGGCAGTCAAAAAAGCAAACAGAATGTTTGGAATTATTAGAAAGGGAATGGTGAATAAAACGGAAAATATCATAATGCCTCTGTATCGCTCCATGGTGAGACCGCACCTTGAATACTGTGTACCATTCTGGTCGCCGCATCTCAAAAAAGATATAATTGTGATGGAGAAGGTACAGAGAAGGGCTACCAAAATGATAAGGGGAATGGAACAGCTCCCTTATGAGGAAAGACTAAAGAGGTTAGGACTTTTCAGCTTGGAGAAGAGACGACTGAGGGAGGATATGATAGAGGTGTTTAAAATCATGAGAGATCTAGAATGGGTAGATATGAATCCGTTTTTTACTCTTTCGGATAATAGAAAAACTAGGGGGCACTCCATGAAGTTAGCATATAAGAACATAAGAACATAAGAAAATGCCATACTGGGTCAGACCAAGGGTCCATCAAGCCCAGCATCCCGTTTCCAACAGTGGCCAATCCAGGTCATAAGAGCCTGGCAAGTACCCAAAAACTAAGTCTATTCCATGTTACTGTTGCTAATGGCAGTGGCTATTCTCTAAGTGAACTTAATAGCAGGTAATGGACTTCTCCTCCAAGAACTTATCCAATCCTTTTTTAAACACAGCTATACTAACTGCACTGACCACATCCCCTGGTAACAAATTCCAGAGTTTAATTGTGCGTTGAGTAAAAAAGAACACATTTAAAACTAATCGGAGAAAGTTCTTTTTCACTCAACGCACAATTAAACTCTGGAATTTGTTGCCAGAAGATGTGGTTAGAGCATTTAGTATAGCTGTGTTTAAAAAAGGATTGGATAAGTTCTTGGAGGAGAAGTCCATTACCTGCTATTACGTTGACTTAGATAATAACCACCGCTATTACTAGCAACAGTAACATGGAATAGACTTAGTTTTTGGGGACTTGCCAGATTCTTATGGCCTGGATTGGCCACTATTGGAAACAGGATGCTGGGCTTGATGGACACTTGGTCTGACCCAGTATGGCATGTTCTTATGTTCTTCTTATGTTCTTACTAGCTCACATTTGAAACTGATTCATAGACTCTTTGAGTTAGGAGTATAGTTTTAAAATGGTTTGCTTCCTTTCTTAATGAGAGCAATCAATGTGTGAAAGTGAGTTCTACTCAGTCAAGTTGGTTTCCTATATTACAAGGGGTTCCTCAAGGATATGCAGCCCTTTTTAATACATTTTGCAACCTTTGGGATCCCTGTTAGCTACATTGCAAGTTACTAGGGATGTGCATTCATTTTGAACGAATGCGCAATCCGCAACGTTTAGGTCCCTATTTGTTGCATTTGTGGGTTCCCGAAACATATGGCAAACCCTCACGAATGCAACATTTCATTAACGAATAAAACCCCCACCCTCCTGACCCCCACAAGACTTGCCAAAAGTCCCTGGTGGTCCAGTAGGGGTCCTGGAGCGATCTCCTGCACTCGGGCCGTTGGCTGCCAGTATTCAAAATGGTGCTGATAGCCTTTGCCCTTACTATGTCACAGGGGTTACCGGTGCCATTGGTTGGCCCCTGTCACATGGAAGGAGCAATGGACGGCCGGTGCCATCTTGTGCTCCTACCATGTGATGAGCTGATTAATGGCACTGGTAGCCCCTGTGACATAGTAAGGGCAAAGGCTATTGGCACCATTTTGAATACTGGCAGCCGACGGCCCGAGTGCAGGAGATTGCTCCAGGACCCCAGCTGGACCACCAGGGACTTTTGGCAAGTCTTGGGGGGTCAGCAGGGTGGGGAGTTGTAGTTAATTAAATTTTAAGGGTTGGGAAGGGTTTTTTTTTTTGTTTTTCTAACTTTAATGGAAAACGAATACTGAATTCAACTAATGGATGAATCGGGTTTCCCCCTATGAAAATGAATGCAATGTATTTGGGTCCCGACGAATACCTAATCCTGACAAATCCGTCCCTTCTGCACATCCCTACAAGTTACCTACCAACTGTGTGCTGACGATGTTCAGTTTTTTACTGAGCCTTAAACCGGGAGAGTTTCCCATCAAAAATTTTAATCATTGTTTTAGTGCTGTTAAAAAAAATAGTGTGAATTGAATGACTTAGTTTTAAACTGTTCCAAAACCTCTATTCTTTGGTTGGGAATGACTCCTAATCCGATTGTATTGTGTTCTACAGTTAGGGCCGGATTTTAAAAGGGTTACGCGCGTAACCCTCTTAAAAGGTCCCTGTGCGCGCCGAGCCTATTTTGCATAGGCTCGGCGGCGCGCGCAAGCCCCAGGACGCGCGTAAGTCCCGGGGCTTTGCAAAGGGGGCGTGTCGGCGGCGTGTCAGGTGGGCGGCGCGAATTGCGGGGCGGGAGGCATGTCGGGGGTGTGACGCCGGCCCGGGGGTGTGGTCGAGGCCTCCAGACCAGCCTCCAGGTCGGGTGATGGAGTGCCAAAAGCCCTCTGGCAGGCGTAAATCTGCCGACAATGGTGGGGGGGGGGGGGGGGGGGTTAGATAGGGCTGGGGGGGTGGGTTAGGTAGGGGAAGGGAGGGGAAGGTGCAGGGGGGGACGGAAGGAAAGTTCCCTCCTAGGCTGCTCCAATTTCGGAGCGGCCTAGGAGGGAACAGGCAGTGCGCTCCAGGTTCGGCGCACGCAGGTTGCACAAATGTGCACCCCCCTTGCGCGCGCCGACCCCGGATTTTATAAGATACGCGCGGCTACGCACGTATCTTCTAAAATCCAGTGAACTTTTGTTCGTGCACGCGCTGTTTTTGAAAATGTACTCCTTACTGAATGAATGGATTTAACAATTGTTTCTGAGTCAGGTAACTTGGGCTTTATTTTAGACTCTGGTCTGTCCTTAAAAGCCCAAATCCAAAAAGTGGCAAAAATGGCTTCTTTTTGAGATTTTTAAGACCCTTGTGAATAATTCTTTCACCTCAAGATTTTTGCTTAATAGTCCAGGCATTGGACTATTACTGTAATTCACTATATAGTGGGTTATCTGTTAAATGTCATGCGGTCGTGCATATGCTGTTTGGCCTTCAACTGAGAGAGAGCCTTATCCCTTTTTTAAAGGGACTACATTGGTTACCATTGCATAACGAGCCAGTTCAAGTTATCCTTACTTCATAAGACTATTCATTCTGATGACTTTTGTCTAAAGAATGTAATAGGATGGTTTATTCCTTCTCGTCCTTTTTGATCTGCATTGCAGAACCTTTGCTATCCATGGCTAGGCTATCAACAATTAGAGCCAAAGCATTTTCTATAATGAGACCCGCCCTTTGGAATTCATTGCTCTGGGATATATATAATAAAGCTGACTATCTGAAATTTAGAAAAAAGGTGAACGCAATGTTATTTTTAAATGCTTTTCATTGATTGTAGTAGCTTGTATGAGGGTATTTTCTGTATTACTGAATTTTTATGTATGTGAGATGTTATCCACATTGATTTATAAGGAAATGTGGAATAGAAATAACAAATAAATAAATTAATATGCATTAGGGTATGCGCTGCACACATCTGCACACGTGTGATACCTTGTATGATACAATGGTCAGCTAAGCAGTAAACAACTTCTTTATCTGTTCCTAGAAATCTTTGTGCTTCTAAGCTATGTGTGGCAATGCTAAGCTACATCATCTTAAGTTTTCGGCCTTGAACTGTTACAGCTGTATTTGTAAGCCCTTCTGCACAGTCTCTATCCTTTTAACAGTTGTCAGCATTACTAATAAAAGAATTTGACTAGAAATTCCTGCACATTAGCACATGGAAGAAGATGGAGACATGTAATCATTCCTTTCTTTGAATCCTGCTATACCAGTCTATACCAGTGTGTGAGTTATATTCACCTACTAGCAGGTAGAGAGAGGACACACCTTGTGTGACATCATCCCGAGTATATAGGAGGGTATAGTGCCGAGAAATCAAGTGTCTCTATGACAAAGCAATGGAAGTACAATAATACCACCATAAGTATCATAACTTTTTTTTTTTTTTTTTTTTTATTATTTATTTATTCAACTTTTAGTAAAACATACAAAATAAACTTTTGCTTTGAAATACAGAGACTCTAAAAATAAACAGTTATTCGCTTTTTCAATACGAAAAAAGAAATATTAAACAATGGTAACTTCTCTTGTTACATAGGAAACAAATAGAGGGGGGAGTTTGAGATATGAGGAGTTTTTAAAGGAAACAAAAAAGAGACAATTATACTAATCATTTCTTAACTTTTTTAAATTTTTTTTTACCAAGAAGAAAAAATCCTCTAAGCTAAATTTTACGCTGTAAAACCCACGAGGGAGCAATGAAGAGGAATATCAAATGAGGAAAAGATGAATTAAGATATGACTCAGACTCTCCCTGAAGGAAGTAGGAATTTTCTGCAAGCTCCAAGCCTTATAATTATGCTGACCAGAACAGCACAGCCTGTCCAAGATGGACAGGTGCAGCAGGATTCAGGGAAAGGAAGTAAACAAGTGAGATTACATTTCTTCTTCCATATCAACCTGCTACACCAATCCAGATGCAAGGGACATACCAATGAGGATGGAAGGTAATCAGGGCTTGAACACCCGCATATAGTGTCTGAAATAAAGTGTAAAGATGACCAAGTGGCCACCTAAAAACTGTCCTCAGGAGTAAGAGACACATAATCTTCACGTCAGAGGAGGCCTGACCACTCATACTATGGACACAAAGGATCTGCAGAACCTGTTGAACTTTTGGCAAATAGGCTATGGATATTGCTTCCTTAATCCATCTGGCCGAAGAAGATTTGGAGATGTCTTCACCTTTCTGTGGTCTTCCAAAAGGATAAACAACCTGTCATTTTTCTGAAAAGAACTAAGCTTCAAATATCTAGGGGCGTGATGAAAGAACCTTTAGGGAGGCTTAAGCTGCTTGAAGGGTGTATCCACTGAAAACCTTGAGTACGAGGGGTTTTGCGACAGGCCTCAAACAAATGCCAGCCAAAGAATTAGGATTCTAACAGGTCTTTAGCAGGATAAAACCACTAGTGAAGGAAACCCCTTCTGCTGCTGACAGAAAATACTGACTTTCTCTGCACTGCACCCTCCTACATACTGATGATAATGTCACACACAAGAGGGGTCTCCTTTGTAAACAGAGTTAACCCATGCAGAATTATTGAATTGCTGTAGTAAGATAAGTCCACATAAGGATTTAATCAGCAGGTGAGTTGGGGTTTACAGCCAGCTTTTACTGCATGCTGCCAAAAGCATCCACTAAAACGTTTTAGTGCAGGCTGTTAAAAATAGTGCTCACAAAAAAGGAAAAAAAAACATGAAAAAATGTATATTAAAAGACAAATGAAATGAAAATTTTTTTCCTTGCACATCCCTAATATAGAATAGCACCATGCCCCTACAGAATGACTTACATGGCCCAGTTAGCAAGGATAACAATCTGTTAAACTGGAAAGAACAAAAGACTGGGAAAACTAAAAGACTTGTATTTCAAACTATTATGTCTGTGACTGGTACTCAATAAGCAGATTATGCCAACAAAGTACTGCAGCAAAACAAGCAAACAGCTATCGTGAAATTCCAGTACAACAGGATGCTCTGAAGGCATAATATGTATTTCAGGTGCTCACATGCCCATCCTGATTGCATTTCTGTTTATTTGATATCTTGGTTTTGCTTGCATGGCCCCATGGTAATTAAGGAAAGAGAGAAATGTGTTGCTTTATCTGTGGAATCTTGAAACGAAGGCCGTTGATGTCAGAATGTTGATTGCAATCCTCAGGAAGAGCCAAGTCCACAACAAATGATGAGATATTTCTGACCTGAAGGACCTTAAGCCTACGTGGAAAACCAATCCATTTTCAATCTGGACAGTTTTCAAAGTAATCTGACGACGATGACAGCATGGCACAGCTTCTCAAATTGCTGTAGAGTAATAGGACTATTATTTTGATACCAGAGAATTCTTTCTCTACCAAAGAAATATTGTCAAAAATGAATGTTTAGGTTTCTGAATGTTCAGATTTGTTGTAGGTGAATGTTTTGGTTTGACTTCTACATTTTATGTAGAAGTCAAAACCAAAACATTCTACATTTTATGTAGAAGTCAAACCACTTTCCGGGGTACAAAAAAAAGTGTCTCAGCCTATAGTTTTGTCATTTTCATTTACAATATGCATAGCAACACATCTTTTTAAAACAGCAGGTGTTTACTTTGCCAGTTTCCCCCAGAGAATGTCTCCTTTTTGTTTATTTGGTCTACTGTGTTTCAGGCATGTTAATAGCTTGCTCTTATTCAACAATACAATAAAAACATTTAAATATAAAACAGCAGCAATCATAAAATGTTATAGACAATTGATGATATGCATATAATATAGTGTGGCCAACCCCCTCACCCCACAAACAGAAAACAAACCACATTTCCAATACAGCTGTTATCAAAAGCTCTTTTAAATTTTAAAGGCTACTTCTATTGAGTCTGACAACGCTAGATTGCTCCAGCAATCAAATCATTAAAGGTTTCCTACTGTAATTCTGCTCAATTTGATATACAGCACTCCTTTATGAAAGCCACTCCCAACTATTATGAATCTAAAACAATATATATATTTCAAATAGCCCATGAGTGGGCACTTTTACTGAGCTTGCTAGTTTTTAAAGAGAAACTACTCTAGTAATTTCCACTAGTGTAAAATATGCTCGATAGAAATGACCACGGCTTTGCACCTATCATTTGTACAAGCAGGCACATATGGGTCATGTGATGCATGTTTCCTGGAAAAGAGAGAGGAGAAACAACAGAGCCACAAACTGGTCTTTAAATTAAGATTATCTCGAAGCTGTTGAAAAATAAAGAACACTACCTTACGACACTCACATAGCACTAATTTACAGATGACTCTAGGGATGATACTAGGGATCAATTGCATTTTTCTTAAATAAACAAGCAAAATTGGTCTGAAACTGTAATAATTAGAAGTAAAACTACATGTATGTTTAGTCCAAAGCGGGAGACAAGATTAAGCACTATGAAACAGAACCCATGCTCTTTTTTATTATGATGTTGTGCTACAGTAGCTTTTGATTATCTCTATAGTGACACATGTTAGGGATAATCAAAAATTAAAAATTAAAGCACTATCCTACTTTGGATTCTTTACATTGCAACCACTCATCAAGTTGCATTCCTCTTTGCCTGTAATTGGTCCTAGTAATCAATACCTTAGCAATCTTTTTTTTTTCTATTTTCTCTTTGCATATAAAATAAAGTCTCTTTAACACATATTTATATTTATCTCTGTGTTCACTTAAGAGGAGTGTGCTAGTGTTAAAACTGAAGTTATGTTCTACATGTTCTTCATCACGTGGGAAACCATGCTGAGTTCTCAGAACGTACCCAATACAGGCCATGTTTCAGAAGGTGATGCTTCCTGCTTCAGGGGAACTAAAATCTGCTTGCTGTCATTCTCCCCCAGGTACCAGCATTTACTTATTATTATTATTGCTCTTCCTCCACATTTACACCATCCTCATATATCAACTATTCAGGCATTATTACAACCAATCAGAGAGGTACATGTAATTCTTACAATTAACCCAACTTTATCAATGCACAGCGACATATCACGTTCAGAATATAATACCAGAACTTGATTCTACCACTATATTAGGGCCTGATTCATCAAGGCATTTTCCCAAAGACACAGAATGGGAGAAAGATTTTACTGAGGCAGTTAGAGAGTAACAGTCTATCTCAAGATTGAGACCAAATGGATGAAATGTATTATTATTTAATCTATAGATCCATAATTGTTCCCGTTGGTTGTCTGGCTTCTCAGTTGTCCCCTTGTTTCTAAGATGGCACACTGTAAATGACCAGCCATTGTATGTCTGCAACCTTGTGATTTTTGACTAAACAATGTTGTACAATGGGAGCAGTGAATGTTTCTGTTGTGAGACAACTTCTATGTTCATTTATTTTATTTATTTATTTATTTATTTATTAACTTTTTTTATACCGACATTCGTGAGAACATCACACCGGTTTACAAAAAACTGACAGAATGGAAAATACAAATAACAGGGAGGGGGAAGGGGGCAGGCGAGAAGAGAAGAGAAAAGCGGCAGGAGAGAAAGGAGAGCGGTAGGATGGAAACGAGAAAGGAATAGTACCTCGGGAGGTACAGGTAATGATAAACTTGTTATATAAAATAATAACAGACTGTACAAAATATACAAATATCAATTTTACAGGCTGTACCTGGTGGGATATCTTGGGGGGGGGGGGGGTGGTACAGCAGGGGAAGGCCTACTAAACGATAGAGGGCCAAGTTATGTGTAAAATAGTAACAATTTAACAACAGTATAATAAAAAAAAACTTCTCAGATTGTACACTCAGAGGGCACTTGGATATCATAAGTAGGAGATAATAAGCAATTCTACGGTATACTAGGACATTCACAAAATACAGTCACAATAACACTTCACTATGTACAATAACAAAGTCACATTAATATGCTAATACAAAAAGTTTCACAGACTGTACACTCTAAGGGCGCTTGGGGATAGTAAGCAGGAGATTATATAAGCAAGATTAAAGACATTGCAGTGGGAACTAAAAAGGGAATTTGGGGGGGAAGGTGATATTAAGAGCAGGGAATAACGAGGCAAAGATCTAGGTGATTGTAAAAGGAGCCGAGAATTATACATTATGAAGGATGTACGACGTTGGAGGGGGTATAAGATTGGGGGACCAGGCTAAGTTTGGTCTGAGTCTCGGTAAGCCAGTTTGAAGAGCCAGGTCTTAATTCCTTTTCTGAATTTACGCAGCCATGGTTCTAGACAGAGTTCTGTGGGCAGGGTGTTCCAGAGGGAGGGGCCAGTGATAGAGAGGGTTCTTTCTCTGGTGAAAGTATGGTGTACGGTTTTAAGGGTTGGGGTATACAGAGTTCCTGCAAGGGTGGTTCTGGTAGGACGATTGGAAAGATGGAAGTGTGGCGCATCCTCGAGCCAAGAGTGATTATGCTTGTACAGGGAGTTATGCAGGATGGTGAGGGTTTTGTATTTTATGTGGGATGAGATGGGTAACCAATGAAAGTCCTTTAAGATGGGGGTGATATGGTCACCTTTACGGGTATTTGTTATAATCCTGGCCATGGCGTTCTGCAACATTTGAAGGGGTTTAATGGTGGAAGAGGGGAGGCCAAGTAGTAAAGAGTTGCAATAATTCACTTTTGATAATATGGTCGTCTGAAGAACTATATGGAAATCTTGAATATGGAGAAGGGGTTTGAGTTTTTTTAGGATATGGAGTTTGAAGAACCCTCCCTTTATCATAGTATTGATATGGTGTTTGAAATTTAGTTGTTGGTCTAAGGACACACCAAGATCTCTCACGGTTTGGGGGAAGGCATTTGTGAGGGGGGTGTTGTCAGAGGACGATTGGAGAGTATTGTCAGGGTGGTTTGAGTTATGAGGAGTTCTGTTTTGGAGGTATTTAGAGCAAGGTGGAAGTTGGAGAGCAGGGTGTTGATGGATGCAAGGCATGATTCCCAGAAATGGAGGGTTTTGGTGAGTGAGTCTTGAATAGGGATGAGGATTTGGACGTCATCTGCATTTAGATCAGTTTCATTCTCTTGGTACATCTTATCTACATGAACTGGCAAGGCCAGACCAGCATTAATTACCCATTGTGAAATACAGACAATGCAATGTTATACTGCAATCTGATAGGATCATTTTTCAAATTGCATTAGGGCATTATCGTGGGCATTAGGGCCCTAACGCCCACGATAACACCATATCGCATATGTTATGTTTCGCATCTCGCGATAAGAATGCAAATTTTGAAAATGTATTCAAAGGGGAGGAGTTAGGGTGGGGTTTATGAAAATGAGGGGTATTTAACATTGCGTGCAATAGCATAATGCATGTTTTAATGCCAGAAATAATTACACTTTTTTTTCCTGGCATTAAGCTGTGTGATATGGATATTAGGCAACTATTCATACCACTATAGGATGGTCAACTAGTAACTTGAGGTGAGGTTTTGGTGGTGGTCTAGGGTTTGGGGGGCCAGTTTTATATGCATAGTCAGTGGTACAAACAACACAGTGCATATCAGTGATGTGATGTGGAATGAGGAAAAGAACACAAAGATGAAATTTCTTCAGTGTATTCTTGCTTTAGCTTGATAGCACCTAGGTAGAGAATGCATCAAGCTAGGGTGAGAGTACATTGTAGAAATCTCATCTTTGTGTATCTTTCCTCATTCCAAATCACATCAAATGTTCACTGATGTGTACTGTGCTGTTCTCATACTTCTGACTGTGCATGTAAAACTGCCCCCCAAACTAACTCTCTCTCTCTCTCTCATTCTCCAGTAGACCAAAACAAGGAAATGCCTGTCTGGGCACTTCGCAAAGTGAAAATATCGTGTGTGTATTACACTTAATGCACATTGCGGTAAAATACCTATGCAAAGTGCTAAAATAGCGTATTTTGCGGTAACTAAAAAATTATCCTAGCCACGCCCCTTTTTAATTGCGGACACCATTCATGCAAAATTTATAGCAAAATGTTAAGTCTAGGCCTCTGTTTGGTAGATAAAAAAAATAGTATTTCAAATTACCTAGAATCTAACTTAAAATCATCTGAACTCAGAGCATGCACCCTCAAGGTCAAAGTCATTTAAAATATATGTTTCTGACTTCCAGTCAATGTACATGTCGATCTATAATATGTACATCATGTTATAAACCATTGTGATCTTTTATTTAAAATGATGGTACATAAAATGGCTAAATAAATAGATTCCTTCCTGTGCATTCGATCATTTGCTCACAGTGGGGACATTTGCTGAATCACTAATGTCTTGCATTGAGACGCTGAACCCTATAGACAGTGGGAAGAGCCATGCAAGACATATCATCATAATAAGAAGATAAGAGTGTGGATTCCATTTCATAATTTGAAAAAACAATATGTAAATATGGCTTCCTGTAGGCATTTGTCATTAGGAGTATATTAATGGTTATCTGTTGAATAGACATGGCCATATGGAATATGTTCATTCATGAAAATTGAAAGAAACCATTTATTAATTGACATTGCCCATTAGGGATGTGAATCGTTTTTTGACGATTTAAAATATCGTCCGATATATTTTAAATCATCAAAAATCGTTAGAAGCGCGATACAATAGGAATTCCCCCGATTTATCGTCAAAAATCGTAAATCAGGGGAAGGGGAGGGGAAGGGGGAGGGCGGAAAAACCGGCACACTAAAACAACCCTAAAACCCACCCTGACCCTTTAAAATAAATCCCCCACCCTCCCGAACCCCCCTAAAATGCCTTTAATTACCTGGGGTCCAGAGCGGGGGTCCCGGTGTGATCTTTTACTCTCGGGCCTGCGGTGCGCCGGCCGTATGGCAACACAATTCGACTTCAGGAGGTCGTTCCGGACACCCGCTGGATGTTTGGCAAGTCTTGTGGGGGTCAGGAGGCCCCCCCAAGCTGGCCAAAAGTCCCTGGGGGTCCAGTGGAGGTCCAGGAGCGATCTCCTACGCTCCTGACATCGGGGGACAAAAAACAAAATGGCGCCGGCGCCATTTCTACAACATACTGCAGGCCCGAGAGTAAAAGATCACACCGGGACACCCGCTCTGGACCCCAGGTAATTTAAGGCATTTTGGGGGGGTTCGGGAGGGTGGGGGATTTATTTTAAAGGGTCGGGGTGGGTTTTAGGGATGTTTTAGTGTGCCGGTTTTCCCGCCCTCCCCTGATTTACGATTTACACGATATTTACAAAAACAAAACCGCGACGATCCGATTCCCTCCCCCCCCCAGCCAAAATCGATCGTTAAGACGATCGATCACACGATTCACATCTCTATTGCCCATGCCTACAGCAACAGGCATTCTCATGAGATAATTGATCAAACCTATAGATCTAAAAATAGGCAAGGACAACAATTTCATAGTTCTAGCCACTGCCAGGGTACTGCCCCATCTGAAGACATGGTTTTACTCATGGTGTCCACACCACTGGAATTTCAGAGGGAAAGCCTGCGACCTGCTGACTCAAGAGATAGACTGCAAATTTCCCCTAGAAGATCTGGGGTATGTTTTTCCTGGTGGATCAGGAAAAGCACAGGGTCTGATTCAATAAGCTTTTGGGGTTTTTTTTTTTCCCTGTAAGCGCAGAATGGGGAAAAAAAGCCTCAGTGTATCAGTTTTAATTTAAGCTATCCCTGATTCCCTGCCACCTCTTCTACCTCCCAGCTTTATTTCTCAAATCATTGCCAAGTAGAGCTATTTCATTCACTCCACGCTGTCCTCTTATGCTGCTGCATGCAAAATGCACCACCCATCTCACTTCTGAAAAGGGTCAAGGGAAAGAAATAAACTGAGAAATATTCTCCCATCCTGCAGACAGTGTGTTTCTGTGAAGACAGATTGATGTTTACGTTGCCATATGCTGCAGCAACACTACTTGGCTTTAATGGGTCTTATATTATGCAACAAGTGGCCTGTCGTGCTCTTATCGGCTCCAATGTTTGCTATACAAGGAAAGATAATTTCACTGATTATTCTGTCCTTTTGTTTTTAATTGAATAAAATCCAGAATGCTTCTTATGGGTTTTGCTTTTATCTGATATTAAAGGACAAATGTACTAAGCATTAATCCCCATAAATACAAAATGGAAAACCCTTTAGTGCATCAGATTCTCTGGGGTTTGTGACAATATCTAGTATAAATTGCACCTTAAAACATAGAAAAATATTATCAATCACTGTATTTTTGCCCCTTCAACAGAAGGTGCAGTAGAATAAGCAGTTATTTGGATACATGCAAGAGAATCTACAAATGAGATCATTTCCTTCCATATTTAATTGGAGAAATTTTCAAATTCTACATATTGTAACAAATTTGTTTCATATATTCTACTCACAGGCTTTCCACCATATTCACACAGTGAAAGTGCATGCATACTTTCCTTTGAAACTTGTCGTCAGCATGAAGTATGCACACGGTTGCTTACACCTTTTGCATGAAGAAAAGAAAATAGTCTATGGGGAATACTTTTCTTTCCCAGACCAAAACAGAGCTCCAGGAATTCCACCTTACAGTGCTCGTAAAAGTGCAAGCATTGGGGAGGAATGTGTAGACTTTTAGTCACGTTGATGGAAAGCAATGAAAATTATCCCTAATGAGTAGCAACTGTGAAGGACTGAATTGTTTTCTGTGCAGGCCGTCATATACATTGCTTACATAAATAAATACATTTCTAATGGATTGTTCTAGTGTGAGCTTTCAAGGTCCCAAAATTTCCCATATATTGGTACAATAAAGGAAAATGGTCATGCCCTGCACGGAATCCAGGACCGATATGGCTACAAGAAGCTTGCACTGGTGGGACAGAGAAAGAAGACAATGGTCCCGAGTATTTAGGGTAGACTGGAGGGGGATAGTCTGTTCCATTTGTTGGGGGCTGTTGCACCCTAAGCATATTTTTGTAAGCATTCTGATGTTTTTACTTAAGAAAAACTCTTCATTTATCTATGATGTGAAGGTAACTCAGTGGAGATCTTGGGAGCTAACAGTACCAGAACATAGAAAAAGTGTGAAAGCTTTTCTTTTGCTCAGTTTTGTGTAGCGTGGTTATGTTTGCCCATTGACTTTCTGGTCATCAAATGCTACGGACGTTTCTTTCATAGAAGCCCTCGTGTGCTGCGCTGCCCAGAGCGTGGGACCTTTTGCATAATCGTAGTACTGGAGAGAGACTTCACTTCTTTATATTTGATGGTCAGACCTACTTGTTCCAAGATCCCATTAATACATAGAGGACTATAGCATTCCTTTGAGCAATTTCTTCATACTTTCATGGGGCATTACTATTTTGAGCAGGGAAAGAAATAAGCAGACATATGTCTTGTCAAAGAAAGAACGGATATTGTTGAAGCGAGCTATGTAAGAAACTGAGATAAAGTGACTTTCATCATTCATGTCAGGGATAGTTGCAGAAGCAGTTTATCTTGACCAAAGCATTTTTCTTAGGCTGTGATGGTCCACAGCTATGAACTACTATACCTGCTCACAAAATCATATTATTTTGTGTCATTCATGTTAGTGATTTTCCACATCCTGCACTAATTTCCCTAAGGTGTTCTTAAATTGTACCTATGGTTCACAAAACTTCTAAGAGAGAAATAATGGCATATTTTAAATAGAATGTCGCTACATATGTGTGTGTCTGGATGGAAGTAAAGGAGTTGGTGCATTTTTAAAATGTATTGTATTATACTGAGCACCCAGAGACCTTCCTTCCCAAGGTGAACCGCCGAGGTATCACATGGTTAGCTTTTTACATTGAAAGTCGTCAGTTTATGGCTGTGTAGTTAATGCAACAGAATTCTAATTCTAGTACTGCACGATGCTACGATTATACCATTGAGAATGAATCAGACCAATTAAAATAAAAACTGTCAGTGAAGTTATCAGTGAGGCTACAGACTAAAGACAACTCTGGCCATATATATAGGCTCCTGTCTTGATTTCCTTAGCTCCCTCTGGTTTTTGAAAACAACATAAGTTGGCCAAGGGACATTCCACAATGGTAATTTTGGTATTCACATATAGGAGCCATTCAACATAGTCTGGCAGTTCAGATAGCTCATTTCCAAACTAGTAAACGTTGCTAAATGAAATAAGAGCCTAAATCCATCTGGAGCCTACCTAAAGGGTATGTAAACCTTAGTTACACCTCGCTAAGATTCTGCTTTACAGCTTTCTGGGCACAGGATTCTGTTGTACTTTACTACTAGGTCACTGAGCACAGCTTTTCACTTTTCTTCTTCAGATAGCTCAAGCAGTTTCTCCCGCACCCTTCTCTCTGAGCTAGGCTTCTGGCTATTTTCAAATAGTCCACCTTGTTAAGGGTGCATTTAGCGCGCGCACACACACACACACACACACACACACACACTTTCAAAGAGAAGGTATCCAGGTGTTCAGAAGGTTCATGTTCTTTGCACAGGCTGCTTTATGCGGGCGGCCGACTGGGGTAAAAGAGCGAGCATACTTCTCAAAAGTCATGTCTGTTTCCTTCCTCTGCCCTCAAGGCACCTCTGGGAATGAATCCTCACAGTTTGGCTACAATTATAGGTAGTCTGCAAAGTCATTTGTACTTTTAGCTGGGCCGAGGAGGGTAATTTTGAGATAGAGCAATCTAAGGGTGTTAAAATCCATTTTAATGCGGTTGGATTGCTTTGAAAACTGTCTTCTTTCCATTTCATTACTCTGAGTTACTGCAGCTGGTCTCACGATAGGGGAATCAAGGACTTGTTTAGCCTTTTGCTAACATTTACTCACTGTCCCTGAATCGCTTCTCTCTCTCTCTCTCATATATACATAAACACACAGACATTATTCACTCAGAATTCAAATTAAACTGAAACATTGGAAAGCAATGACAGCCCCCCCCCCATTGGAATAGTCTTCTTTGTACTGCTAACTTCCTATTTACATATATTTGTATTGGAGGTATTTTTAAAAGATTTATCTGGGGCTTGCATGCATAAAATTAGCATATACGTACATAAGTAGCAAGCATGTGCATGTACACTACTTTATAAACCTCAAGAGCACATGTACACTTGCAATGCCATGTATATTTATTTATTTATTTATTTATTTATTGTTTTTGTTATACCGAGTTTCATGACAGGCATCACATCAACCCGGTTTACAATTAACAGAGTGTGTAAAGCATAACATAACTTAAAACAATGTTCTCAATAATGTATATGTTTTAAAAGAGAAAAAAGGGATGGTATAAGGGCATTCTAGGGCAGGGTTCAGTAGTAGACACAAGTTCATTTGTAAGCCATATAAGCACATACATTATCTGACTTGTTCGTATACTTTTACAATTGTTAACTGACTCATGCAATTGAAATCTAGCATCTTTTGTCTACAGATTTTGCATAGGATATCTCGGTAAATTGATAGGCATCCATGGTTAAGGTCTGAGTAAACTGGTAGAGGTATCAATGAACTGATGGTTCCAAATACATGTGCAAGTATTTTCAGAAGCATACTTGGCACACACTTTATAAAATACCTGCCCCTACATTTAATTCTGGATTAATACATGCAAATTGTTGCAATTATTGGGTGCATAAAATATACATGCATATTTTAATAAACAGGGCAGACTAAGTATGCATGTTCCTGCATTGCAAGTACATGTACATACTTTCAGGACAGAAAAATACAGTATTTTATAATCTTGTGTGGCTCCTGCCACACAGTTTGTATAATACTAGCATAAATCTGTACTCACCCACTTGCGTGCAAAAATTGTGTACTGCGTACAGTTTTTAAAACTAAGATCACTATGTGCAGGGTCACAAATGCTGTTACTCTATGTACTTCAGATAGATAAAGCTATTTGGGTTTAGTCTAGGTTCATTTTCCTTCTCTTTCCCCTCCAAGGTAAAGCTAAAATGACTAAACCTGGGAAGGCAGGAGCTTTTTTGTCAATTATAATAGCTGAATCCAGAAAACGTGAGCTTCCAAAACCTTCCAGTGCTCCTGCATGATTATAAGTAGGAATGAGCCATGCAAGAAGAACAACGCGTGTATTGAAAAGATCCCCAGCAGTAAGTCTGAGATGTTGATATAACGTCTCAAGAATATAAGTGTAGTCTATCATGATATATGCATTAACAAATCCATTTGGAAATGCTAGCCAAGAGAAAAACCTTCCCATCATTGTTCAGACTTTCATGATGGAGAAAGCAGTTCTTTGCACTTCTTCTGGCTTTAGTGAAGATTGCTACCCACTGGGCACAAACAGTATTGAATATCACATAATTTAACTCCATGCCATGTCCTGGAATACATACTAATAACAAGCAGCTCATGAGCAAAACAGACATAGATTATTCCTTATGCACCATTATTGGTTGTGCTGAAGTCAGTGAGACCTGTTGTACAAATTAATTACTTAGTATGTAATTAATATACATTAAAAAAGAGTGATTTAAAATAATACTGAATATTAAGAAGCAAAAGGCAATCAGAAAACATTCAGAAAAAATTAGGTTCAAATGTAATTCAATCATAATAAAGATGAATAATATGAATATGGAAATCATTATTGTTGTACTATGATTATTTAGTCCTTATTAGGGAAACTAAAAGAAGTAAACTTCTTTTTACGATAGTAGGCTACATGTACTATATACCATACATATAGGACATCAACAAGAAAAACCAAGCTCTAAAATAAAACACGCGGCCAGAGGCCTTCGTGGGGCTGCTAGGCCGGGGATCACTTACCGGCACTTGGCTGGCACGCACAACCTACGCCTACCCAGAGGCAGGCGCAACTTGTAAAACAAAAGTGAGGGGGGCTTTAGTAGGGCTGGGGGGGGGGGGGGGGGGTTAGGTAGGGGAAGGGAGGGGAAGGTGGGGGGCGGAAGGAAAGCCATCTGGGCTCCCCTAGGGCTTGGCGCTCGCAAAATGCACAAGTGTGCACCCCCTTGTGTGCGCCGACCCCGGATTTTATAACATGTCCGTGGCTGCGCGCGCATGTTATAAAATTGGGTGTACATTTGTGCGCACGGGGTTGTGCGCACAAATCTACGCCCATGCATGGGTACCAAAATCTGGCCCATAATGTGCGATGCGATAATGTACCATGTGTTGCAATATTTATCAATGTGATAACTCTACAATTTGCCTAGCCACACCCATTTTTTAATAACGGGTGCTATTTCTGCTATATTTATAGCAACATGATAAATCTAAGCCTTAGCCATTTAACTTTGAAAATCAGAGCTAATTGGTTTTATACATATATATAAAAATACACCAGCAGAGCATCTTCCGCTCCTGCTGAAGACAATGACGTAGGGGGCCACAAAGCATCCTAATTCTCCTCCCTCTCACCCAATGTACACCAGCCCCCTCCTCACTGCAATTCCCCCTTCATCTCCCCATCAGAAAAGCAATGATCCCCAGGGATGCTACAGCCATACATCTTACAACCCCAAAAACTCACCCCCTACATTTCCCAGATGAGCCGGCAGGAGAACTTGGCTCTTTTCTACTGTTGGCTTATGTCCCAGTATTGTTCAGAGAGGGATGATTAGTGAAACTTAGATGGCACAATGTAGCACACAGACTGGCAAATTTGTAAAGGCTTTAATTTAGCCAGGTTAATCCTTACTTGACTGGCTGGCTATGCCCCTTTGAATATGTACCTCTAGATTAACAAAGTCAAGGGCCAATGTCAAGGTTGGTATAGTAGAAAAAGGGAAATTTATAAAAAGAAGGAAATTTGTATCCTGAATTCTTTATTGTTTTTAATTTTGAGTTGCTGCAAATATCATGCCTCATTGCCATTCTGCTCATTCCTATCAATGAATATATGACATCAGAACATAGGCAGGGCTCACACCCATAGGTGATATTTGTTTAGGGTATTAATAGAGCGTAATGGGATAATTTATATACTGCAATATGATGTATTTTGTACACTGTGCATGTAGCTGTGTCAATAATAGTGAAGATACAATTAGACGTCAAGTAGAGTCTACAGTATTTCCCTGGGCAGCTGGAAGAATCTTTGTCTGTAATCATTTTATATAGTTTGGTGAATTATTTGAAGCCCATCATAAATGGGTCAGATTTACTATAACATTTTCCCATTTTGTTCCTGTGAGTAAATTGCCTACTACATATGGTGCACAGTCTTAAAACAGAAGACTATGATTAAAATTACAAGTAGAATTATTCTAGAGGTAAAAATATGTTGAACGGTATCACAATGGTGACCCATCAGGGATTACTTTTATAGGAATATCTCTCAATATTCCTGATCTGGGAACATTTCCATGTATACTGCAGCTATGGAATCAAAATGCATTCTTCCATCAAGGATACGCTCACCCCTTTGGTCGAACAGGTAAATAGGGAAAGGTTATTTACCCTTTCAGACAAAAGTAGGACTTGGGACATTCTATAAAACTAGCAACCAGCAGTTTCTTAAAATTCATAGGAAGTATTTTTTCACTCAGGGCATCAAGGTATGGAATCTGTTGCCAGAAGACATGGTCAAAGCAACTAATATGGGGCCTCATTTTCCATCCGGATTGCATGCGATACCAAAATGGGGGCGGAGTCAGCCTCAGAAGAGGAGGAGTCGGGGCGTCACCGGGGCTGACTCCGCGAAGACTCCGCGGACGTCGAAAAGGTAAGGCCCTTTTCACGTCCGAGTTCGCGCCCAATAGCTACACCTTCTATGGTGGTGCTATTGGGTGCGAAACCGGCAGTGATCGCACCGCAATGGTGCGATTGCTGCCAGCTAGCGCAGGCCTGCCCCCCGTTTTGGCCCCCCACCCCTCATTCCCTAAAGTATCGCAGGCCTGCGATACTTTAGAAAATGAGGCCCATAGTGGTTTAAAAGAGGCTTGGACTAGTTCCTGGAGGAAAAGTCTATAAACTGTTATTAATCAGGTAGGCTTGGGGAAATAGATCAACTATTGGGATCTACCTGGTATTTGTTATCCGGACTAGCCATTGTTGAAGACAGGATACTGGGCTTGATGGACATTGATCTGGCCCAGCATGGCATTTCTTATGTTCTTATTTGTTTTCCTTAGATAACCTAGGAAAGCTATCTATTTCAGACACACTGATTTGGTCTCAAATGGTTTTTACGTCAACAGTAAAGAAAGCAAATTTGTATAAATTCCTCTCCTGAGAAAAATAAAACAACATTTTGTATTGATGAAGGTCTAGATTCTTAAACATTTTTTTCAAACAGAAAATCGATAGATTTGGAAGTGAATCAAGTAATTTAGAGCTCCAGATATCTGGCTTTGCAATAATTAGGCTAGTGTCTATGACAGTAAGCTTTGTGTATCTTGTGTTTAATTTTCCTCAGGTTACACTGCCCCTACTTTCACTATCATGAATTTGTTATGAGCATTGTCCTGTTTGGATTAGTGGGTAGCAGATGCACTAAAATAAACAAAAACTAAACTCTGTGCTGAAAGACGTTTACTTTAAAGAACTTTGTTGAAAGGCACTCAGAGAATGACACCATATAAAATCATAAATAAATAAATACATGATTATAACAAACTCTAAGAGTCAATATTCAGAGGCATTTTGCCAGATAACTCACAAGTTATCCAGCTAAATGCCAACTTTTGAATATTTTGGGCATTTATCTGACTAAATATATTAACTCATTATCCATCTAAATTTAGCTGGGGGGGGGGGGGGGGGAGTTAAGTTAGCCGGATGAATGCCAAAGAGTAGTCCAAAAGATAGCAGGTATTCAATAGTGTGGCTGTAGCATTGAATATCCTTCCAAAATTAGCCAGATAAATGAATCTGGCTAACTTTGCAATCTGGCCAGTGACTAAATATTGCCTTTAAAACGTTTTCTTTGCATCTGTTACATACACTAATATATATATATATATATATATTAAATGGACAATGTTCCTGAATATCTGAATGAAGAGGCCATATAAATACCCATGTTATGTATAGTAACACAGAATGTTTACACCGGATCGAATCACACTGCACGGAACAATATCAGTTCCCCAGTCCCAGACCCCAGGCTTGTGTACCTCTGAACAGACATCTTCATGGGGTTTACGTAACCATGAATGGACATTTTGGAGGGATTTATATGAGACTGAACACGTAGAATCTGAATACTCTGACACTACATCTACTTTCAAAATACAGAGAGGCAGAAAGAAATTTAATTGGAATTCTTAAGGCAAAGGCAGCGTCATATATTATTTATATACGGCAGGGAAGCACTCCCATAAATTTTGCTCTGTTATTTGAAACATTTAAAACATATTTAAGGATGTAAACGCTGCCTTGGCAGCAATACAAGGCATCTGTCTGCCTTTGCGTCTCAGCAGCCGTTGCCTTCATGGATGTCAGGCACCTCCTGATCGTCCTTTTCCTGCTAGAAACAGGATTACAGGAGTTCTATTGTATCTGCCCTCTCATTTTCAGCTCTGCTGCACCAGTCATGCATTCTGGAGGCTTAGGAAGGCTTAGGCAGAGTTTGAGAGAGAAAGATGTAAGAAAGCAGTCTATATTCTCGGTGATAAAAGCATTATTAATTACCAGTCATCATAAGCATCGTCCTTGATGGAGTATGTCAGTTATGCTGCCTTCCTTCCCTCTATAATCAACGGCTAAAAAAGCAAAATGAAGAAATGCTGCTGTCCCCTGCCCCACCTCAGGATGTGGAGTGATTTTCTATCCTCACATGATTATATATCTTGAAAAGGCCAAAATACAGAGTAGACCAGTGAAATCCAACATGATTTAGTTTAACAATTATTTACAGGCCAGCCTGATTGCTCACTGCAGTGAAGATCCAAATTCTGGCTTGCTACTCAGCCTGCAGAGGCCATATTAAAAGCCCCCCCCCAGACCCCTGCTCCAGGATGCACAGTGAGTCTTGGACATGTTCATTACCCGGCCTACTGGGCTCTGAGCAAATCACGCTCCATGCCGCTCGGCCAAGGAAGAGACAAAGGGGAAAATACTTGACTACAGAAAAAGATAACTGATGGCACTGCTTCAGCCTCTTCCGAGAAGAAGGTGGGACTGGAGCCATAGCTACTATCACAGACCGTGCTGAAAGTCCAGGAGGTTGACCAGCCAAATAAAGAAAGCAGTGCTGTATTTCAACTAACTATGCAAACCAGATGCAAAGAAAAGTGCATCCCTACACAAAAGCAGTCACCTAGTGGCATGTTCATTAATATATAATCAAAATGCTTCCTTAATCCAAACAGTGTTTTGATTGCTGCAAAGCAACAGGGAAGCTTCCTGCACTCTGAAGCCGCTACTGCCGACTGCAGACCGACACAAACATGTTTACATCAAGGAGGGGAAATGCAATTAGCTGCATAAAAAATGCGAAAACAGTGTGACACATCGAGCATGCACTAATAAATCAGACCAGATCTATTAATTAATTATTAGATCATCATCCTTACGTTTGATGAGTTCCTGTTTGGCACTCCAGGAGGGAGCTTCTAATAGCCACCACTGCTCAGCTTTGCTGCTTTGCTCTTTCATAGAAAGTACTCAATATGAGATCGTTTTCTCTGGCATCAATTACAACTCTGACCCCATACGCTGAACATTTGAATAGTCATCACCTACTGTATTCATAGCCAACAAGAGATATCTAAAACTTTGTGAAAATGTAGTCATATTTTTGGGGGAGGGGATGGACAAAGAGGGAACAAGAAAAGATGCATAGGGAGGGTAAGTTCAAAGAGACATCAGTGGCTAAAACCATTTTTCACTCGCAAAAATGCCCCCCATATGCAATTTAAAAACTTGTACCCAGATATCATGTTTGCACATAAGTTTATCTAGACTGAGTGGAGGCATTTCAGGGGGAAGGTACTTCTGCCCATACTTTTGGATTTTGAAAAGTATGCACATACATTTTCCTGAAAAATCGGGGAGAATGTTTTTAAGATAACTTGTGTGGGCTGGATTTGGAAGGATCATTGAAAACTGGTGCAACTTATGGACATTTTTGCTGTCTTTTCTAAATTCTTATATAGTACTATGCAAAGACAGAATCTATAGGTGTCCAATCTACAGAAACAACAAATGTAAATATAGGATTAATGGGAACAGGGTCTATGCTATCAGGAACACTTTGGGTCAGCACTGTATGACAGACTAGAATAAAAATGTCTCTGATGTCTCTAATTTGATCTTTCCTATTTATCCCAGTTCTCGATTTCTAGTGGTCTGTTTGAAAGGCTGACCCTATGGGGGTTATTGGGCCCAGGGTCAATGTGGTAGACTGGGTTTTCCCCATTGACGGAAGAGCAGAGCTGTCCCCTATGGAGATTAAAGAATCAGAAATGGGTCCTCTCGATCATCTGTACTACACCTGTGGTCACAGCCATATGAGTTAATGCAACACCTAGTCTGTCAATGCTCAGATACAGGAAGTAATGTTGGGAACAGGGCTACTGAGACATAGGGGCCCAAGGCAATCATCATGATTTTCTCCCTTCCACCAAAGGAGCCCTAGTTTCTCCATTGGCTCTCGGATTTCCTTTCTTCATTTGTCTGTTTCCCTTTCTTCTTTTTCAATTTTAGAAAAATTAAAACCTGATTTAAAGAGTCATACTTTAAATACTTCTAGGACATGAGTTATTCATTTTCTTCAACAAGATTATTTGAATATTCCTACTTTAGGCCTCTAGCAGTAGAAACTAGAGATGTGGTTCGGCCTTCGGTATCGGCCCACTGTGGGAAATTTCATTTTCCCGTGGTTCGGGCCGATTTTATTTCGTCTGCCCCCGAAACGATATCCGAAATTTGAGGGGGGGGGCAGATGGGGAGGGGGGTTTTGTAAAAAAAACAACCCAAACCCACCCCAACCCTTCAAATGTAATTAATTGCAACCCCCCCCCCACCCTCCAGACCCCCCAAGACTTGCCCAACTGACCCCCCAAGACATACTGAAAGTCCCTGGTGGTCCAGTGTGGGTCCCGGGAGCGATCTCCCACTCTCAGGCCGTCGGCTGCCAGTAATCAAAATGGTGCCGATGGCCCTTTGCCCTTACTGTGTGACAGGGGCTATCGGTGCCATTGGCCGGCCTGTGTCACATGGTAGAAGCAATGGACAGCCGACGCCATCTTAAAAAATGGCACAGGCCACCCATTGCTCCTACCATGTGACAGGGGCCAACCAATGGCACTTATAGCCCCTGTCACACGGTAAGGGCAAAGGACCATCGGCGCCATTTTGATTAGTGGCAGCCGATGGCCCGAGAGGGGGAGATCACTCCCAGGACCCCGCTGGACCTCCAGGGAATTTTGGTAAGTCTTGGGGGTCAGTCAAGCAAGTCTTGGGGGGTTGGGAGGGTGGGAGGTTGCAATTAATGAAATTTGAAGGGTTGGGGAGGGTTTGTTTTGTTTTTTTTTAATGTGCCCTTTCTCCCCCGTCCGAATTACGATAAGAAAACCACACAAAATAGGAAATATCGTCTCTATTTCCTATTTTGTCGCAAACGAATGCACATCCCTAGTAGAAACCCTCCTATTTATGTCACATAGTACACACATTAATGCAACTGGAGTCATTCACTGAGCAATGTTAAGACTTCTTGTGTGTTCATATAGAAACTTTCTGTATAACAAAATTTAGAAAGCTGGTAGCCTAATATATTACATGTGGCACAACAGTCCCTCCTTATAACAAATGAGTTGGCTCCTATATCATTTGGTACGAAGGAAGACTACTGAACTGTACATTTTTAGCAACTATTTTGTCATTGCTTTCTGAAAGAGATGAAACTATAATTGTTTTCTAGTACTTTGTCCACCAAAGAAAGTTTCTCCAGATTCCCAGAAATACACATTTGACTTGACTCCCATTTCTTGACCTATTATGTCTAAATTTAATTGTAGATAGATGCTGTTATATTTGTTTTTAGATTGTTATATGACAAATTATATCTTCATCACTGTATATGAAAGACATCTCACATGGATAAGAAATAGCCTAGTGAAAATATATCATTCACCCTTTCATTAGCATTTCAAAACTAAATTGCATTTCTTAATGCTACATAAATCGAAGAGGATTTAAATTATTTTTTTCCCTACTGTTGGTCAATTTCATGCAATTATGTGATTACCCTGCAGTACCTACATTAAGTTGGGCAGAAAAAAAATAAAAAATATGACCATTTATTTTATTTATTAAAAGTTTTATATCCCCATGTATTTCAACACAAGGCATTGTAGGTGGGACCATATGCAGTTTATAACAGCTTGATATCTCATGAATTGAATCATTTTGGCTAATTAAATTGTGTTTATGCATGAGGGGGCCTCTCTTTTTTGCTTCAAACTCCCCGTACCTCCATGTACATAACTACTATAACACTACTGGGATGGTCAAAAAGACAACAGATTCTCTTTTCTCAGGCTACCCAGCAACAATGAGTAAAGAGAGAGTGAGAATAAGCAAGAAAAAATACTTTCATATTTCATCCCCTGACATTTTTGATGATGGGCTCTAAGGCTACCATTATCTCTCTATTTATTTATTTATTTTTAAAGAAGGAAAATCCTGTTCTTTGCTGTAGAGGAAAATAAGATGAAAGGTTTGAGAAAATCCCCCTGAGTGACTGCCAGAACACTCTGTGATCTCCCTTAATATCTCCCCAGTGAGTAATATCTCTGGATGGCCCAGCCTGGATGCAGAGTGATTTATAATTACATTTTGTAGGCTGGCTTTGTAACGTCGAGGCTCTGGATCCTTGACATGATGTTCAGAAGTACTATAGAATCTACATATAAATTGCTGTGTGTCATCAAATTGGATACTGTCAGGTATGTTTCCAAAGCTGATGCCAGCATATTGTGCCAAGGGACACAAAGAATTGAGACCAGGCAAATTATTCCGTTATTATTATTTTCTACTCTCACAGGTGTTATGATGATCTTTAATACTGCATTGCTGATGTCCAATATAGGTAACATATGAAGAATATAAACAATTTGACGAATACCTCTTTTTGTTGTATAAATTATTTCGTTACACATTCTGAAATTTCTCAAGATTTAGGCAACAGTACCTCCTTTGATTTGCATAAAAGCCCACATTCAGTCAAAATTTGATTTGCTCAGGTATTTATTGGCTGCAATACTCTCAATATATCGGTTGATGAAAATCTGAGATACACAGCACTTATTATATTTATTAGAGATGTGAATCATTTTCCATATCGTCTTAACGATAGAAATCGTGTGGCAGGAGAAGAAAATCGTGTTTGGCACGATTATTTCGTTGAAAAATCGTTAAAAATCTTTTTTTCCGATTTGTGCGCACTAACTCCCCGTTAGTGCGCACTAACTCGATTTAGTGCGCACTAACTGAAAATGATACAAATAGACACTTTCCAGGTCACTGAAGGTCAGTTAGGAATGAATATGTGTTCCTATTGGCTGGCAGCCCTCTTATCTATTGATGTTACCAAGGTTACCACTGAGGTGATGGTTGGGGGGATGGGAAATGGAACTGGAAACTCATGAACACCAACAGAAAATGAAACAAAGTGTTCACACTTCCCAGGTCAGTAAAGGTCACTTAGGAATGAATATGTATTCCTATTGGCTGGCTGTGCTCTTATCTATTGATGTTACCAAGGTTACCACTGAGGTAATGGTTGGGGGGATGTGAAATGGAAACAGTTGGAAGCTTGACATGTGATGATCAGCACTCACGTGACTAGAACTTCTTTGTTTATTATTTTTGTTAGCAGACACGTGCATGTTGAATTTGCCAATCACTGTGCATTTTAGAAAGGTGGTCCTGGCTGGAACTGTACACAGTTCAAATATATGTAATTGATTGTTGGTAAGTGTATTTTTTAAGTAGCCACACTGGCACAAGTATGTTTACTTTTCCTCCTACTTAACTCACTAGCTCAGCTTTGTAAGAAGGGCTTCTCTGCTTGAGTGAGGGTCAGGCAGCTCCCCCCTGTCTGTGAAGCCAGCCTCTCACTAGTAATGCAGGGAGGGAGCTGTCTCAGACTTCACCATCCTCCCCCCCCCCCTCACCCACACACCATTCACTAGCTGGGACATGGGGGAAGTCAGGAGTGAGGGTCAGGCAGCTCCCCCCTGTCTGTGAAGCCAGCCTCTCACTAGTAATGCAGGGAGGGAGCTGTCTCAGACTTCACCATCCTCCCCCCCCCCCCCCTCACCCACACACCATTCACTAGCTGGGACATGGGGGAAGTCAGGAGTGAGGGTCAGGCAGCTCCCCCCTGTCTGTGAAGCCAGCCTCTCACTAGTAATGCAGGGAGGGAGCTGTCTCAGACTTCACCATCCTCCCCCCCCCCTCACCCACACACCATTCACTAGCTGGGACATGGGGGAAGTCAGGAGTGAGGGTCAGGCAGCTCCCCCCTGTCTGTGAAGCCAGCCTCTCACTAGTAATGCAGGGAGGGAGCTGTCTCAGACTTCACCATCCTCCCCCCCCCCCCCTCACCCACACACCATTCACTAGCTGGGACATGGGGGAAGTCAGGAGTGAGGGTCAGGCAGCTCCCCCCTGTCTGTGAAGCCAGCCTCTCACTAGTAATGCAGGGAGGGAGCTGTCTCAGACTTCACCATCCTCCTCCCCCCCCCCCCCTCACCCACACACCATTCACTAGCTGGGACATGGGGGAAGTCAGGAGTGAGGGTCAGGCAGCTCCCCCCTGTCTGTGAAGCCAGCCTCTCACTAGTAATGCAGGGAGGGAGCTGTCTCAGACTTCACCATCCTCCTCCCCCCCCCCTCACCCACACACCATTCACTAGCTGGGACATGGGGGAAGTCAGGAGTGAGGGTCAGGCAGCTCCCCCCTGTCTGTGAAGCCAGCCTCTCACTAGTAATGCAGGGAGGGAGCTGTCTCAGACTTCACCATCCTCCCCCCCCCCCCTCACCCACACACCATTCACTAGCTGGGACATGGGGGAAGTCAGGAGTGAGGGTCAGGCAGCTCCCCCCTGTCTGTGAAGCCAGCCTCTCACTAGTAATGCAGGGAGGGAGCTGTCTCAGACTTCACCATCCTCCCCCCCTTCACCCACACACCATTCACTAGCTGGGACATGGGGGAAGTCAGGAGTGAGGGTCAGGCAGCTCCCCCCTGTCTGTGAAGCCAGCCTCTCACTAGTAATGCAGGGAGGGAGCTGTCTCAGACTTCACCATCCTCCCCCCCCCCTCACCCACACACCATTCACTAGCTGGGACATGGGGGGAAGTCAGGAGTGAGGGTCAGGCAGCTTCCCCCTGTCTGTGAAGCCAGCCTCTCACTAGTAATGCAGGGAGGGAGCTGTCTCAGACTTCACCATCCTCCTCCCCCCCCCCCTCACCCACACACCATTCACTAGCTGGGACATGGGGGAAGTCAGGAGTGAGGGTCAGGCAGCTCCCCCCTGTCTGTGAAGCCAGCCTCTCACTAGTAATGCAGGGAGGGAGCTGTCTCAGACTTCACCATCCTCCCCCCCCCCTCACCCACACACCATTCACTAGCTGGGACATGGGGGAAGTCAGGAGTGAGGGTCAGGCAGCTCCCCCCTGTCTGTGAAGCCAGCCTCTCACTAGTAATGCAGGGAGGGAGCTGTCTCAGACTTCACCATCCTCCCCCCCCCCCTCACCCACACACCATTCACTAGCTGGGACATGGGGGAAGTCAGGAGTGAGGGTCAGGCAGCTCCCCCCTGTCTGTGAAGCCAGCTTCTCACTAGTAATGCAGGGAGGGAGCTGTCTCAGACTTCACCATCCTCCTCCCCCCCCCTCACCCACACACCATTCACTAGCTGGGACATGGGGGAAGTCAGGAGTGAGGGTCAGGCAGCTCCCCCCTGTCTGTGAAGCCAGCCTCTCACTAGTAATGCAGGGAGGGAGCTGTCTCAGACTGGTATCAGGGTTAGGGCACTGTGTACAGGAAGATCACAACACTCCTGGTATTAATAGGGATAGGGCACTGTAAGAGATGACTGTAGTAGATTGAATAAAGATCTGATGTTTCTGCTCTCCTCACACCAAACAAAAACAACACACAAGCAGAGAAGCCCTTCTTACAAAGCTGAGCTAGTGAGTTAAGTAGGAGGAAAAGTAAACATACTTGTGCCAGTGTGGCTACTTAAAAATACACTTACCAACAATCAATTACATATATTTGAACTGTGTACAGTTCCAGCCAGGACCACCTTTCTAAAATGCACAGTGATTGGCAAATTCAACATGCACTAGCATTTCAGGTGCCTGCTAACAAAAATAATAAACAAACAAGTTCTAGTCACGTGAGTGCTGATCATTACATTACTTTTTTTGTCAAGCTTCCAACTGTTTCCATTTCACATCCCCCCAACCATTACCTCAGTGTTAGCCTTGGTAACATCAAAAGATAAGAGCACAGCCAGCCAATAGGAATACAATTACATACATACATATTCATTCCTAAGTGACCTTTACTGACCTGGGAAGTGTGAACACTTTGTTTCATTTTCTGTTGGTGTTCGTTAGTTTCCAGTTCCATTTCCCATCCCCCCAACCATCACCTCAGTGGTAACCTTGGTAACATCAATAGATAAGAGGGCAGCCAGCCAATAGGAACACATATTCATTCCTAACTGACCTTCAGTGACCTGGAAAGTGTTTATTTGTATCATTTTCAGTTAGTGCGCACTAAATCGAGTTAGTGCGCACTAACGGGGAGTTAGTGCGCACTAACTCGATTTAGTGCGCACTAACACGATTTAACGATTTTTAACGATAAATCGTTAGAATTTCTATTGTATCGTGTTCTATAACGATTTAAGACGATATTAACATTATCGGACGATAATTTTAATCGTTGAAAAACGATTCACATCCCTAATATTTATTATTTTATCTTTTTCTGCAGTAATGTCTTGATGTGATGATGCCCCTGTACAGGTCCTTGGTGAGTCTTCACCTGAGTACCGTGTTCAGTTCTGGAGCCCTTATCTCAAAAAGGATAGAGACAGGATGGAGGCAATCCAGAGAAGGGCTACAAAATGGTGAGGGGTCAGTATCAGAAAACCTATGAGGTGAGGCTGAAGGATATGAATACGTACACACTGGAAGAGAGGAGGTGCAGGGGAGATATGATATAGGGGTGTGCATTCGGATTGACCGCATTAGTAAAACGCAACTCATATTTTTTTTTTACTTAAAAAATTGATTCGACATAAACGATCGGATTTCCCACATATTGAACATAGATATGTTCGATATGTGGGAAATCGCGATTGTTGAGCCAAAATAAAAATATAAACCCCCTCACCCTCCTTAATCCCCCCCCCAGACTTACCACAACTCCCTGGTGATCGAGCGAGGAGTGAGGACGTCATTTCTGCAATCCTTGGCGAGAAGCATGTGACGTCGGCGGCACGTCGAGTGACGCGGCGTCACGTGATTCCCGGCTCGTTCGCGCCGGACGGCTCGTTCGGCCCAAAAATAACTTTTGGCCAGCTTGGGGGGGTCAGGAGGCCCCCCCAAGCTGGCCAAAAGTTCTTTTTGGGCCGAACGAGCCGTCCGGCGCGAACGAGCCGGGAATCACGTGACGCCGCGTCACTCGACGTGCCGCCGACGTCACATGCTTCTCGCCAAGGATTGCAGAAATGACGTCCTCACTCCTCGCTCGATCACCAGGGAGTTGTGGTAAGTCTGGGGGGGGGATTAAGGAGGGTGAGGGGGTTTAAATTTTTTTTTTGCACATATGTACATATACCCAACTCATTGGATTTTTTTTATGTCCATATTGGCCGCAAGTGGGACCCCCTTTCGGACATAAAAAATATGAACATAAAATTTTGCTCTGCACATCCCTAATATGATACAGACCTTCAAATACCTGAAAGGTTTTACTGATATATAAACATCAAACCTTTTCCACTGGAAGGAAATCAATAGAACTAGGAGTCACAAAATGAAACTCCAGGGAGGATGCCTCAGAACCGACATCAGAAAATACTTCTTCACAGAGAAGGTGTTGGATGCTTGGAATGCCCTTCCAGGGGAGGTGGTGAAGACCAAAACAATGAAAGAATTCCGTCTGACAGCCAACCGTACAGAATTTAAGAAATTGTTAAAAACTCATCTCTTCACCCATGCATACAATTTATATTAAGTTTACTACACTACATTATGATTGGTAATTTAACTGTCTATTTTATAAATTCTAATTTGTTTGTATATGATTTTATGACCTGTTTGTTAATGTGTAGTACCAATTGTGTATGTGCAAATATGTAAACCGCCTAGACGGATAGTCCCCTACCCATTGTGTGGTATATAAGAATTTTAAATAAATAAATAAATAAATAAATAAATGGGCATGGGATTAATACCGAGGATCCCTAAATCTATAGGATGTAAATGAAGAAAAAAGATTGCATGGATGCAACTGCCCTCTCCATGTGGTAGCAGCCATTTGCCTGGGGGAGGAACCTCACATCATTGCTATGTCCTTATCTTGCTCTGCCTATCTGTCTGACGGTACACAAAAGACAACCTTTCTTTTTTTCTTTTTTTTTAATTTATATTTTATTAATTTTCACAATTTACAGTTTATGAAAACAAAGAAAAAAGTGGCATATGTATTGCAATTTCCATACAATAAAATAAATAAAATATAAGAATACACTATACACTTCCACAATTACCTATATTTAGGAGGAGAGAAAGAAAAACTAAAACTTTAGTAACCAAATCCAATCATTAAAAAAAACAGAGAATTTAATTTTCTATATGGCTTCTGTCTCTGATACAGAAGTTGGATGTTTATCTGATAGGAAAATTTCTAATTGCGTTGGATCCAAAAAACCATATTTTCTTCCATTATAATTCAACAAACACAAACATGGAAATTTTAGAAAAAAGGTGGCACCTAGTGCCACAACACTAGGTTTTAATATCAAGAAAATTATCCTCCTAGCCTGAGTGGCCCTAGCCACATCAGGATAGATTTGAACACGGTGTCCACAGAATAATATATCTTTAACCGAGAAATATTTTTTAAATAACTTCTCCTTATCCTGTTCGGATACACAAGATATTATCAGAGTAGCTCTCTTATTTATCAGGTCTACCGAATCTTCTAAGAATGTCGATAGGCCTGGTGAGGAGGATTCTTCCCTAGCATCTTGCCCTCTAGAATCTCTAGGGGTTTTATAAAGTAAATAAAACATTTTTGATAATTTTGGGATTTCATCCTCCTCATATAAGAGGTTCTCTTTAAGGTATTTTTTGAATAATTCCCTAGTCATTAGAAAATTTGTTAATCTTAAATTTTTTACTCTTATTAAATTTTCCATATATTCAATATTTTTATGTATGATCAAACTATCTTTGATAAAAGCATTCTCTGATGCCTGTATCAGTTGTATCTTATTAGTGACCATTACCATATCCTTTTCACATTTGTCAATTTTCTTCTCATGATTTTCTATAGACATCTTATTTTCTTTAATAGTAGCCATTAGTGAATTATTCATCTTAATAATATTACTATCCAACTTCATTATCATTTTTCCCAGATCTTCTAAGGTTAGT
The DNA here is from genome assembly GCF_901001135.1 of Rhinatrema bivittatum. NCBI lineage: Eukaryota > Metazoa > Chordata > Amphibia > Gymnophiona > Rhinatrematidae > Rhinatrema > Rhinatrema bivittatum. The sequence continues at coordinate 18,346,194 of NC_042629.1, forward strand.
TTCCCCTGGGTTCCCCCAAAGGTTCCCCCAGAGGATAAACTAGCCTTCATACCGGTACAATTAGACTGCTCTAATAGAGAAGAGATACTTTTCTCAGTCCAATTGGCTTCAGCCTGATTACTCAGGCTATCGTCCTTTTGGACCAATCCTACCGGTGCTTCAGCTGGATCCGATGATAATACTCCAGCTGGCTGCAGAGGAGACTTCGGGCCGTCGCCAGGACTCAGGGATGCATAAGACTCTGCTCCCCCACTGTCCTCTATGGGCTGTTCCACCATCCTTACCACGTGGTGGTTCATGGGTCCAATGCGTGTTAGTTGACTAGGTGAGGCGGTTATAATCCTAGCCTTCCTTTTTCTCCCCATAAGAGGTAATTAAAATACCAAAAAACAAAACCGGCAGCACCTTCAGCCGGTACCCGATCTTCCCTGGTCTAAGCCGCCCCTCCAAAGATTTTATAGCGAGGGGTGGGGTGGGCGTCGGACTGACGTCACCTCCCAGCGACTCGGTCCTCCGCGGTTGATTGTCACCAGCTGATGCACGTCTCAGAAGGAGCGGACACCTCTCTCTCCTTCACGCCTCCTCCTGGCTCAATGCTCTCCCTCCAAAGATTTTATAGCGAGGGGAGGGTGGGGTGGGCGTCGGACTGACGTCACCTCCCAGCGACTCGGTCCTCGCGGTTGATTCTCACCAGCTGATGCACGTCTCAGAAGGAGCGGACACCTCTCTCTCCTTCACGCCTCCTCCTCCTTTCTTTTTTACCTCATTGACTCTGGTCCGGGATTGCACCCCAAGAATTGCCATAGGTCCATTCAACTCTAAATTGTCCTTTTGCCAAAGTATCCAGTTAACCTAAGCAATTGTAGCCAGGTCCACTTGGTGTCACTGCAGTCCAAGGGATAACACCACTGGCTTCCAGCCTGTAGTGAAACCAGAGGGTAATTTAACATTTGTATGGGTGGGAAGGACTTCTGTGGGCTTGAAAGGCATTATAAAGTACTAACACTCATTTTTAACATCATCAGTAATAGAAACCCCTGCATATTGGGCGTGAATCTCCATCCATACACACCATACATCCATACACACACCATACATCCATACACACCACAGCAAAACAAAGGACTGTTAACTGTTCCAACAATGTGATGTACTCATCGAATGGAAATAGAGACCGAATGGTTTCCATAGCAGGACCCTGGTTGTGGGAATTCTTTTCCAGAGACGTTACATCTAATAACAGACAGAAAAAACTTCAAACGTGAACTGAAAACCTGGCTCTTCAAAAATGCATATGAGCTAACATAAAATATCAATATGCAGAAAACTACATGATTATAAGCACTATTAATATTAGAAGAATGAATGACAAGTATTGAGTGATGTAAAGTGCATTATGACAACTCTATGACTAATATATGAAGACTATTTAAATAGAAATTATGTATCACAAATGACCTTCCTAGCCCTCGTTAACATGTTTTAGATGATGTGTTTACCTAGAATATGAATGTCGCTTTTGTAAACCATTGTGATCTTCTTTTGGAATGACAGAATATAAAATACATAAAGAAAGAAAGAAAGAAAGAAATTGAATTCTGATAACAACCAATGAGGGCACCTGACTTTTATGGTCTGGGGATCTGATAAGCATGGGGGTAACTTGCTGCTACGGTGGTTACCATCCTTAACCAATAAACCTCGATACTGTTGATGCAACTCTATCATTGCTCTCTGCTTCAATGGCAGAGGGAAAAGGGGAATTTGATTCAGACAGAAACCAACGAGGGCCCTGAATTTTGCAATCTGGGGAACTGATGTGCAGACATGGGGAAAAAAAAAGCACAGGATTGCTTCTATGGCCAATAACAAAAGCATGTGATAATAAGCAAAGCACTTGAAATGGCACTGTCTGAATTTTCAGAAAGGCTCATCACCCAGTAAAAATGTTGCTTACAGTAAAGTTTTTATACACAGAGCAGCAGTTGCTACCCATGGGGTAACCTGTATGGTGTGGTGGATACTATCATGGGAGGCTTGCTTGGCAGACTGGATGGACCATTTTGGTCCCTTTCTGCCATCATGTCTGAGTTCCTATGCGTAAAATAAAGAAATAACTAGTGTACATTTTTAACAACAACTGGCAGACTTGCAATAATACCTAAGGAGGAAGGTGACGTAACTTCAACTAATACAGAAACTACAAATTAAAAAGTGTCCCAAATTATATTACCAGGACAAATTGTCATTTTTCCCACTGAACAGCTGGTTCAGTTGTAAAAGGTTTTGCTTCGAGCTTAACAACAGATGACAGGTGTTTACCTGTAAAGGAACAGCCAAGGGCTTCTCACCTCTTCAGGTGGAGAGGTTCAGCTATTAGGTAGAAACCTTCAAATATCCCCTGCATTCTCTTTACAGTCTGTTACACTTAATTGAATAATTTGCCTGTGGTACAGGAAAACATGAATAAACATAGGTGGGAGATGGCATCATGACAGAGAAGGCAGTAATCTAGGCCAATCAAGACTTGCAGCATTCTCGGGTATCAAAATGCTGCCGGTACTGAAATTTAGGATTTTGACAATAGTGTAAAAATGTTTGCATGGACTGGAGCTGCAGCACTTGCAGAGTACCTGAAGCTAGCATAAGCCCTTTCAAACTTTGAGATCATCTTCCCAGTGGCGACACCTGCAATGAATTTGGCTAGGCTTTCAGTGACATGCAAAGGCCACGTCTAGCTGTTGTGCACTAGGAATTTGCAATGAACTCCCAATTGAAATTCATTATGAGACTGATTACCTGAATTTTCTAAAAATGGCAAAAGCTTGGTTGCTTATGAGTGCCTTCACTTGTTAGTTATGGGTTCAGTGAGGAGCTAGGGTGGGGTTCTGTTTGTTTTTGTTAAAATGGAGGAGGTAGAGGATGTTGCTGGGGTGGAAGATGGGATGAAGATGGGTTACAAATAATATTTTGTGGTATTCAAAATGTATTGTGATCCACTTTGATGTCTATGGATTTGCAGGATATCAAGAAGAATACATAATAAAGGCTGGATTTTTAATGGCCTGCACGCATAAAACACAGGGGTTACATGCACGGCTGGGCCTTGCGCAAGCTGCGCACATTTTAAAAGGGGCCCGGCCGCGTGTGTAACTCCTGTTACGTGCACAAGAGCTGGGCCTTGGCAGTTGGGCGGTCTGGCGGGGCTAGAGGCGCCTGCTACAGCAGCCATTTTCCGCTGTGCCGGGGGATAACACGCCTGCAACCTGCTTCTACTCCTTTGCAGGGGCAAAAAGTAAGTTTAAAAAATGGGGGGGGGGGGGGGGTGGCTAGGATAGGGATCAGGGGCAGGGCGGATAGGATAGGGGAAGGGAAGTTAGGGTAGGGGGTAGGGAATTGGGGAAGCCCGACGATGTGTTGCCGCGCAAATTCGCTAAATTATACCCCCCTTGCGTGCGCTGACTGGGATTTTATAACATGCACTAGCTAGCTAAATATATTAAAAAGAACAAGACTGGAACGGTGTACTCCTTGGGATACACAAAATGTCCAAGATAGTCTCTGTGCTTGCAGTCCCCCCAAGTATATCCGCCAGTGTGAGAGCTGGTATAGTCCTCTTTTCTCTCATTTCCCTCCATTTTCCAGCGCTCCCTGCAGCCATCTCAGTCTCTTCCATTCCGCACCCCACCCTGGGGCAATCCTCTCTCCCGTCTCCCCCATTCCTCCTTCTGCTTTCCCCTCAGTCCTTTCTCCTCCTCCTCCCCCACCCCACTTCTTATTCCCATCCTGTCCTTCCCGTTTTAAATACATTTAGAACTCTTTTATGAGTCAACCTACTTCTAGTTAAGCAAAACATTTGGCAAGGCTTTGTGAATTATTTGCTTTCTGGTGTGTATTTATTCTCTTATGAGTAAAGAATGCCCAGTAAAGTAGTACTATGATTGACTAACAAACATTTCATTTGATATAATAACAGATGCACTCATATTTTATTTTATTCCTGTCTTAACAGTCTTGAATCATGACTGAGAATAATTGTTTTTGCTTCTCCTCGATCGGCAAGGACCAATTTTCTAGTAGCTATAGGTCTTGTTTTATTGCAGTCTTGAAAAGGCTTCTCAAAATGGTATCTGAAAAGCTGTATTAGCTGCATTATCCTATGAATCTTCCCCTCTTGTTCTTTCTTCAAAGAAAATATGAGCAGAGTCTAAAGGATGGTGTCGGCAATCTTGTGCATTACAAAATGTTTCTTAACCATTTAAAAGACGCCTGGATTGCTGTAGCATGCGGCAGTGACTGCAGTGAGCAACCTCATTTATTTTAAACACCAGCAGTTCTACCACGACACACCCACAAGCAAAAAGTAACAATTTATACCATGGGCCAGATCATCATTTGACTGAAGAAATTACTCAAGTATAAATCTGTTGGCATTAAAAAAACATAAAGAAAGAAAGCCTGTTCCTCAGAGGAAAAGAATGGAAGAATGACGAATGGAAGCACTTTATTGCTTGTGCTTTGAAGTAGCAGCAGTAATGCTGATCCTGTATCTAAAATTACTCTGTTAAAAATAAATACATGCAGCCATATAAACAACTCCTGGTACAGTGGAAAGACCATATTTATAACGCTAAAGAACCTGTTTCTCCTATCTCACCCAGATGATGAATCATGTTAGAGCAGTACTTCCTCGGAAAGGTTAAGCTTGCGGGCAACACTGCTAAATCATAACCAAAATGACATGTAACTGCAAACTCAAATGGAAAATGTAGAAAGCAGAATGGCTCCTCAGATAGAATGTCCATTTCTTGCAAGGGCCTTATGACACACAAAAGTCTGGGAAAGAAAGATGGTGGCAGTGCTTTCTGGCTTATTGCTATTGGAAAGTTTGTAGAAAACTATCTGCTAGTAAAAGGAACAGTATCTGGGAGTGCCTAATAAAAAGAGAGCACTAAGACCATCTTGTTTGTGCTGCTCATGAGTACTGGGGCCACAGCTGCCCCCTTGTAGGTCCCCAAACCATAATTAATCTGTTAATAAAGACCATGAAAGCCTGGATAGTAATGGCTATTCCCTGAACTACTGTTTTCTTAATGACCCACTGGAGCAGTCTTTCTGCCCTTGGCTAGAGCTATAACTAATGGGATATTGATGGCACAGATTACATGATGTTAATCTTCATTACAATATCTTCGCTACTTCCCAGGTCACACAGCAATGCTCACCATTTAAAAGTTATACATTAAGCCTGCACTGCCCGTGTCTCAGAAATCACATGTGATTCTTAAGGGCCCGCAGTATAACTCTTCTACATCAAAACATTTTGAAATCAGTAATGAATAAATTATAAAGCTAGGGAGGGTGATTTTATAACTCCCTGCAGAGCTGGAAAGTCTGTGTTCCAAAGTGAGCTTACGCGCATGAGTCTGCTTTAAAATTGCCAGGTAAGTTGGCAGTATAAAGTTACTCCTCCTCTTTGAAAATTACGCACAGTTAGCTGTGACTCTGAGACGTGCATCCCTGCTAATGTGGCTCTTCTGAGTGATCGCTGCTGTAGCCAGTTTATTGCAGCTACACTAGCAACCAAATATGAAAGGACAGGGCAAAAACATTTTTTATACTTTGCGAGGCAGTGACCGGTAAACGCTCACATTTGGTCACAAATTTGACGACTCACTAGACTTAAAAGTAAGGAGGCAGAGCACACTGTACATTATTAAGATAAATGTCAAAGGTGGCCAATTCCAGTCCTCAAGAGCGACCAATAGGTCTGGTTATCAGGATATCCGTAATGAATAATCATAAGATAAATTTGTATGCACTGCCTCCATTATATGCAAATATGTCTCATGCATATTCATTGTGGATATCCTGAAAAACACACCTGGCTGCGATTCTTGACTGGAATTGTCCACCCCTAACATATGATTTGCAAATGTTAGGCATCCATCAAATGCATTCATTACCATAATAACCAACTGAATTCTGTACATTAATAACTTTGTCAAGATTATTATTGCTATAAGTGACATTGCTCCACTCATCAACATACATGAGCCTGTAGATACAGGGAGGGTAGTCTTCAAACAGCCCACATAAGCTAAAGTCTGCAGGTACTTTTTACCCACCGACTTCGGTCTGAATTTTCTAAGCAAATGTATGCACATAAAAGCACTTTGAAAATGTGCAGGTGTGCATGGAATCCCCAGCGACTAACACATATGAAGTTACACCTGCTCGAGAGTAGCTATAACTTTATGTGTGTAGATTTACATGCATACTTTCAAAATAGAAAGTGTGCACATAAATCCAGATCCCACTCCCTGCTATTTGTGCTGGTAATAAGCAATAGCTATTCCTTGATTAATAGCAGTTTATAGACTTCTCCTCCAGAAACTTAAACAAACCTTTTTTTAAACCCAGCTATTCTAATTACCTTTACCACATCCTCTGACAATGAATTCCAGAGCATAATAGTGCATTGAATGAAAGATAATTTTCTCTAATTTGTTTTAAATGTGCTACTTGCTGACTTCATGGAGTGTCCCAAAGTCCTTGAATTATTTGAAAGCACAAATAACTAATTCAAATGTATCCATTCTTGTCCACTCATGTTTCTGTAGACCTCTATCATATCCCCCCTCGGTTCTCTCTTCTCCATGCTGAACAACCCTAATCTCTTTAGCCTTTCCTCACAGGAGAACCATTCCATCCCCTTTATCACTTTGATTGTCCTCTGTATCTTTTCTAGTACAACTACATCTTTTTTAAGATTCATTGATCAGAACTGCACTCAGTAGTACTCAAGGTGCAATCTCACCATAGAGCAGTACAGAAGCATTATGACATTTTGTTCTATTCACCATTCTTTTCTTAATAATTCCTAACATTTTGTTTGCTTTTTGGCAGCTACAGCACACCGCGTCGATGATTTCAATGTACTGTCCACTATGATGCCTAGATCTTTTTCCTGAATGGCAACTCCTAATACGGAACCACCATTGGTCATTTTTCCCTATATGCATTACTTTGTCCACATTACATTTCTTCTGTCATTTGGATGCCCAGTCTTCTAGTCTTGCAAGGTCCTTTTGTGATTTAACAACTCTGAATAATTTTGAGTCATCTGCAAATTTGATCACCCCCACTCATCGTTCCCCTTTCCAGATTATTTATAAATATATTAAAAGGCACTGGTCCAAGTACAGATCCCTTAGACACACCATTGTTTAACTTTCTCCACTGATTAAACTGACTATTTAATCATTCTCTCTATTTCCTATCTTTTAACCAGTTTGCAATCCTCAGAAGACATTGCCTCCTATCCCATGATTTTTTAATTTTCTTAGGAGTCTCTCATGGGGGACTTTGTCAAACACCTTCTGAAAATTAAAATACACTATATCTACCGGCTCACCTTTATCCACATGTTTATTAACTTCTTCTAAAAAAGTAGCAGATTTGTGAAACAAGATTTCCTGTGGGTAAATCCATGCTGGCAGTGTCCCATTAAACTATGTCTATCTATGTTCTGTGATTTTGTTCTGTAGAATAGTTTCCATGATTTTTCCCAGCCCTGAAGTCAGGCTCACCAGTCTATAGTTTCCCATATCACCCCTGGAGCCCTCCAATTTTCAGGTACAATAGATGATTTTAATGATAGATTTCAAATTACTAGTAATAAATCTGAAATTTCATTTTTTAATTCTTTCAGAGCCCTGGAGTGTATACCATTCTGGTCCAGGTTATTTGCTATTCTTCAGTTTTTTAATGTAGCCTACTACCTTACAGGTTCACCATGATTTGATTCACTTCATCTGAATCATCACCCTTGAAAAACATTACCAAAATGGGCATTTCTGCCAACATCATCATTAGTAAACACCGAAGCAAAGAATCATTTAGTCTTTCTGTAATAGTCATATCTTCCCTAAATGCCCCTTTAACCCCTTTGGTCCAACGATCTCCCTCACAGGCTTCCTGCTTAGGATATATTTTAAAAAGTTTTTTATTATAAATTTTTGTTTCTATGATCAGCTTCTTTTCAAATACTTTCTTAGCTTGTCTTATCAATGTTTTACATTTAACTTGCCAATGCTTTTGCTTTTTTTTCCTATTTTCTTCAGATGAATCCTTCTTCCAATTTTTGAAGGAAGTTCTTTTGGATAAAATAGCCTCTCTCACCTCACCTTTTAACCATGTTGGCAGTCTTTTGGCTTTCCTTCCACCTTTTCTAATGCGTGGAATACATCTAGACTCTGCTTCTAACTTGGTATTTTTAAAATAATATCCATGCCTATGTTTACTCTTAACCTTTCTAGCTGTACCTTTCAGTTTTTTTTCTAATTATTTCCCTTATTTTATCAAGGTCTCCATTTTTAAAGATTAGTGCTAGAATTATAGATTTACTTATTGTTCTCCTTCCAGTAATTAAGTCAAATTTGATCATGTTATGATCATTATTGCCAAGTGGCCCCTCCACTGTTACCTCTTGCACCAAATCCTCCATTCCACTAAGAATTAGATCCAAAATGGCTCCCTCTTTCTTCAGTTCCTGAACCAATTGCTCCATGAAGCAGTTATCTATGCCATCCAGGACCTTTACCTCTTTCGCATGTCCTGGCAACATTTATCCAGTCAATATTGAGATGATTGAAATCTCCTATTACTGTGCTGCCAAATGTGTTAGCTTCATTTCTTAGTCTAACAGAGATTTTAGACATGGCAAACTTGAGGATAGCCTATTTAGTATAAAATAATCTGTACATGCAAAACATAGTTTGAATTGGAAGAAAAAGTATTGCATTTAAAAAAGCTTTTTATTCTTCAGGCATGCACAGTTTAACATATGGTTGAGGTTGATGAGCAGTTGTGTAGAAGTCTCTGACCCTTGATAGTCCAGTTTATGATGAATTGACATTCTAACTTGCCGGAAACTACTTTGTCTGCCACAATTATTAAATGGAATAAAGTGCCTTAAAGAGTTCAATTGTACAATTTATAGAATGATCAAGAGGTGCTGAAGCACTTTGCAAAATAAAGTAGTGTGGTTCCCGTGTTAGTCCACCTGAATGCATGGAAATAGAGGTTAACATCTTTACAAGATGAAGAAATTCAAGGTATAACCACTGTCTGAGAGCTCTCTTACTGTCAGAGATGCTTTGATTCTTGCAAAGCTGAGTTTGTTGAGGAAATTTGGTAAAATAGAAAAACAGAACAGTCTCTGCCAAGCAGGGTCATACCAAGGGTTTCCGGCACCGGGGACCAATGAATTTGAGTGCCTCTCCAGCACCCTCCGAATCCTTCTTGTACTAATGCTTAAGGCCACTGATTTTGGGGAGGGGGGGGGGGGCAGCCAAAATGACATTTCCTCATATCACACCCATCTCCATAGCATGGACCCCTGCTTTAAAATATCGGCTATAAAAAAAGTCTCAATATGAAAGTCCAAAGGGTGTTCTGCATAATTTAAAAAAGCTGGCTACTTTCACACTTCTAGAAAAACTATTTAAATTATTTGATAGCCTCATTCAACTAATTCTCTATGGCTATAAGAGTGAAGTCTGGAATATAAAGGAAGGGACAGAATGTCACTATAAACCCTGCACCTCCAGTTCTGTAACTCACTGTGCATCCACAGATATTCCCCCATCAATGCAGCTTGGATGTTTCCCTAACAACTCATCGTACAAAAAAAATATTTTCAAATTCTGATGTTACCTCACAGTAAAAGCAGCACAAATACCTTCCACTGCCAGGCACATTCAGGCCGATACAGTAAAGTGCGGCCGCAGTTACCCCGTTTCTAACTTGCTGTGTACTCACAATTTCGCCTCGTAAGTCTAACCTGCGATTCACTATCTGTTTTTCCCGATCCTTACTGCTTCTTTAACTCGACGCGTATCCCTTTCCGCCCGCGGCATGTATATGAGATGTAAACAATCCGATTAGATATTCCCTCCCATACAGTAAAGTGTGCCCCAACTATCGCCTTTTTAACCTGCTATCTTGCCACGTCTTTAACCTACTAATTTACCGCCTACCCTGACCCTTGCGTTAGTGTGGTGAACTTAGCCGCCCAGTCCCAAACCAACCCAATCCACAGAAAAAAAATGCTTCTCGCACTTAGCCGCCCAGTCCCAAACCAAACCAACCCAATCCAATCCAAGCCCAAGCAGAGAGAGACGAAATTTCACAGTCCCAAACTTTCCCCCAGACCCTGCTCACCTGCCCTGGCCGCGGCCATGCAAGCCTCCAGCAGCAGCAGTAGAAGGGCATCGAGAGAGAGCGGCGAGAGAGAGCGGCTTCAGCAGCCCCGCCGGCTAAAGTGAATACGTGCACCCTGTAGGTCCAATATGGATGCTCAAGGCAGCGAAGGCGCATGCGCACACGCCGTGACCTCCGACGTCCAGCCAGTCACGGCGTGTGCGCATGCACCTTTGTTGCCTTGCGCGCCCATATTGGACCTACAGGCGTGCACGTATTCACTTTAGCCGGCGGGGCTGCTGAAGCCGCTCTCTCTCACCGCCCTTCTACTGCTGCTGCTGGGGGCTTGCGTGGCCGCGGCCAGGGCAGGTGAGCAGGGTCTGGGGGAAAGTTTGGGACTGTAAAATTTCATCTCTCTCTGCTTGGGCTTGGATTGGGTTGGGTTGGTTTGGTTTGGGACTGGGCGGCTAAGTGCGAGAAGCATTTTTTTTCTGTGGATTGGGTTGGTTTGGGACTGGGCGGCTAAGTGCGAGAACCATCCACTTCCTGGTACCTGTCATTTCAAACGTCATTTGAAATGACAGGTACCAGCGCACCCAGGATACTGTATAGGCGCCTATACAGTAAAATGGATTGTGCTTCATGGACGCGCGTTGGACGCGGCTTGCATTTGCATGCCATTTAAATACAGTATCGAGCGGTAGGTGATCCGAACTGTGCGTGCGGTAAACGCGGGTGCGCCGGGCACTACCGCACCTCTTTCTACTGCACCTTACTGTATCAGCCCAAATGTGAACTAACACACAACCCCACAAAAAAGATACTCAAAATCTATACAGCAAATCTATTGCAACATAACAGTAGTAACACCAAGGACTCAAACAACAAGAACCCCTACCTGTGAAAAAGCACAGGTAAATATTACACTGGGGAAACAAAACAAACCCGATTGCTATAGATACCTACACAGACAGTACACACTAGCAGAATCTCTCATCTTGGTCATGCACACAGGGAAGAGACAGACCCTCACCAAATACAGAATAAATAATCACAAATTAGACCCAGCAATATGCAGACAAAACCTGAAAAGGAAACCTAAAGAAGCCAGACTCTAACAATGGAATAACAGATCCATCATTCCTCATCAAACAAATAAAGAAACATAAAGCATCAATTATAATAGTAAAACCATACTAATAAAAGAATTTTAAAACTATTGACAAATAGAATAACTTCTATTAATTAAAATCATATACACTTTTTAAAAAATTTCCCAAGCACCAATAAAATATTTCAGAACAACACATATATCAAATAACACCCAATAATTACAACTAATAAGGATAAAAAAAACCCATTGCTGTCCATACCTGGAAATGATTTCCAGTCACCCCAAGATTGTCAAGGAATAGGGGGTTGGGGGGGGTGCACAAACTTTATCCTCTCTCTTTCTCACACATACTCACATGTCCATTTACTCTGACACACATAATGTCATATACACAACATACATGCTCTTATACACACCCACAACCTCTCTCTCACAGACACAGACATACTGTCAGGCTCTAAGAACCTCTCTCTCTCCCACCCCGCACCCCCACACAAGCTCTTATTCCTCCCGATTCTCTCATACACACACACGCTCCCACTGGATCCCTCGCATACACACACACACACAGGCAAGCTCCCAGTCATTCTTACACACTCAGATACCCAGGCATGCACACATTCATTCTCACACACACACAGACCCCAGGCAGGCACCAGTTCTCACACAGTTCCCAGGAAGCACCCATTCATTCTCATATACAGACTCACTCTCAGGCAGGCACCCATTCATTCACACACACACACACACACACACACACATACACACACATACACACAGACACCCCCAGGCAGAGCCCCATTCATATACATGCACACGCTGAAGGCAAACCCCCTCTCTTTCTTTTTCCAGTAACCTCGGAGCCTCTCTTGCTCCTCTGCTGCCACTGTCACTGCTGCCGCTTGGCTATTGGGAAGGTGAAGCCCATTCTGCTGCCTCCTCTGTGCAGGTCCCTGGTATTAAAAATTTGCAGGTCCAGTTCCTCCATGCTGATCTCGTACATTGTGAGATCGCCATATAGAAAGTGCTACTTTTTCACATTCCCAAAGATAACATATGCCAATCACTAAAAATTAAAAAAATATTTTTTTTTTCTTTGCTGTCTGATCTTAGTTTTCTAATCAGTTGGTCACAGGCTTTTTTTTCCACCTTCCCTTTCTTGGTCTTTTGCCAATTCCTTTTACAAGGTCTCTTTTTTTTTGTTTCTTCTCTCTCCACCTGTCTTCTTCCCTTCTCTCCTCAAACACACACTCAGATTCTCATTATGACATGCTGTTTCTCTCATACACAAATTCAGGCTCTCATTCTTACATGCTGTCTCTCTCTCTCTCACACACACACACACAGCTCTCACTCTCACATGCTCTCATATATACATACATAAATACTTTGGGGCAGATTTTCTAACCTGCGCGTGCGGGGTACATTTGTGCGCACTACCTGGCGCTGCCACGCGCATGTTATAAAATCCGGTATCGGCGAGCGCAAGGGGGTGCACACTTGTGCACCTTGCATGCACTGAGCCCTAGGGGAGCCCCGATGGCTTTCTCCATTCCCTCTGAGGCCACTCCGAAATCAGCCTTGGAGGAAACTTTCCTTCCGCTCCCCCCCAGCCCTATCGAAATCCCCCCTACCTTGTTTTCAATAGTTATGCCGCTGTGCCGGAGGCCTCGGTCCCGCCCCTGGATCCGCCCCTTCCTGCCCCTTTTTCAATGCCCCAGGACATACGTGAGTCCCGGGGCTTGTGCGCACCGCCGAGCCTATGCAAAATAGGCTCGGCACGCACGGGGGGGGGGGGGGTTTAAAGGGTTACGCGCGTATATTACGCACGTAATCCTTTGAAAATCTACCCCTTTGTCTTTCACATGCTGTCTCAGTCTCTCACGCTGTTTCATACAGGCTCTCACTGTCAAATGCTGTCTCTCTCTCTCACACACACACACACACACACACACACACAGAGTGCTTCTCACATGCTGTCTCTCTGAACATACAGGCTCTCACTTCCACACACAGTCTCTCAACTCACTCTTTCACACACACAATCTAACTTACTCTCTCTCCCTCTCACACACACACACAAATCTCTCAACTCACTCTCATACACACACATACTCTACAGGGCCTCAGCCTCTTTCTTACCTCTGCATCTTGTCTTCACGGGTTGCCACAGAATGGGCTCTTTGTTGGCCCTGATCTTCTCAGGCTGCTGAGATGTGGGATCTGCAGTGGCCCTACTAACGGGCCTCAGGCCACCGTGAGGTGGGAACCACAGTACCCCTGCTACCAGGCCTCTTCTTCTTGGGCCACTGTGAGGTGGGATCCACAGCAGCCCTGCCACAAATGCTGCTCTTCTGCACGCGGCCGATGTGCCTCCTCTTTCCTGCCTGTGTGGCTCCAGCAACACTTTTCTTCTGGAGCCATACAGGCAGGAAGGAGGAGGAAGACCTGTAGGTTTTCAGGTGACTTTTTCTTCGGGCCATGGTGGGATGAGCTCCACCATGGCTCCGCTAATCTTTTTTTTGTGCGCGACCAGCACACAGCATAGAAGTAGCATGCTTCCCTGCTCAGCGGCTGCATGGGCCTCCCTGTTGACCATCAGCACTCCCCTATGGCTCTGTGATCGAGGGTATTGCCCCTAAACCCCCCCCCCCCGGTATGTCATTGCTGCCAAGTGACATCTATGCATATAATGGAAAAAGAGAAAATCCTATTTAGTCACGTTCTAGGACCTTAGTTCTACTATTCTATTCTTTAATTTATAATCTGCTTTTCTTGTAGTAACTCAAAGTGGATAAAATGAAAATACAATAAGTATAATAAACAAACATACCTTACATATCATGAATTAAAGCACATCACCACCAAAAATTCAGTAAACAATTGCTAATCAGAAAGCATTCTACTTACCCAAATGAACATTTTCTCTTTTCTCATTATGGAGAAATTAATTTACTTTCCTTGTGCCCTGCTAGACTATTACCTTACAAGTGTGATTTTTTCAACCCAACATCTGATAGAGAGAGGACCAGGCCCTATTTTCTTGTAACATCACCCTGGTTATAGAGGAGGTGTAGGCTATTTTCCACCTTTTTGTAGGAGTAATAGTACCAATAACAAAGGAAAAAAAATTCCACACTGTAGAAAAAAGGGACAATGATCCCATTAGGGCTCCCCAAGGGCTCATGGCCCTGAAATGGGGAAGAAAATGGCATTATGAGCAGATAGCTTCTGTGTTACCAGGAGGGTCCTGGACTGGTCTAGCAGGATTCAAGGAAACAAAACTAGCAAGTATTAACTAATTTTTCCTTACGTATTCTCCTCCTAGACCAATATCTGGCAAGTGGGAGATACCGAAGATGATACTAGACTGGGCAGGAGGAAGACAGGACTGCTCTACTTACTCCAGATCCAAAAGCTGCATCTGCCCTGACCTGAATGTCCAATTTGTTTTGACAAAGGAATACATAGATGACCAAGTAGCCACTCTACATATATTCTCAGGGGCTACTGGAAAGGCTTCTGCTCATGAAGAGTACTGAGCTCTGGTAGAATACTCCCACAGGGCCATGGGTGCTTGGCGGCCCTTATGCAGGTATGCTGATGAGATTGTCTCCTTAATCCATCTGGCTAAAGTAGCCTTCAATGCCGCTTTGCCCTTCCACAGGCCTCTAAATTACATGAAGAGCTTGTCCATTTTCCTAAAGGGATTTATCACCTTTATGTACTTGAGAAACATGTGACAGACATCGAGGAGGTAGAAGCTGTTATTCTTATCTCTATAATTACTGCATAAGATATGTCATGCTGGGTCAGACCAAGGGTCCATCAAGCCCAGTATCCTGTTTCCAACAGTGGCCAATCCAAGTCACAAGTACCTGGCAAGTATCCAAACATTAAATAAATCTCAAGCTGCTTATTAGGAGTGACACCAACATTATTCACCACAGAAAACCCTAAGATCACAAAACAAAGCACTTCTAATGGTGCCTTCTACTCAGAACGTACACCTAATGCAAGTAAGAGACCAAATGTTTTTCATAGCAGGCCCTAAAGTTGTGGAACTCCCTTCCAGAGTCATTATGCCAGATAACAGAAAGAATTTCAAATGTGAACTGAAAACATGGCTCTTTAGACAAGTTTACGATTTAATATAAAATACAGAAAACTTCAATGTCAGTACCTGAGATAGGGCCTCATTTTCCAAGCACTTTACCGCGTGCGATAAATTCGCAAATCGCGTTAACAGCTGTTAACGCGATTTGCGAATGCAAATTAGTCATTTGGTATTCAGGGGGCGGAGTTGGGGGCGGAGCATATGTAAAGCGGGAACCTGTGTATCGTGTGCGGCAAAACGGCCGCAGTGGTAGCGTGGCTGCGAACTACAACTCCAACCTCGCGTTATGGACTGCGTTACGGGCCTGAAAAGGATTATCGCCATCCACGATAGTTCCGGACAGCCTGTTTCGGGAGGGAGAGAGAGAGAGAGAGAGAGATGAGAGAGAGAGAGGAGAGAGAGAGGAGAGAGAGAGAGAGAGAGAGAGAGAGAGAGAGAGAGAGAGAGAGAGAGAGAGAGAGAGAGCGCCTTACTATAGTGCCTATGCCCTACATAGGTATTTGAATCCCTATGGGAGGGCCACCTACTAACTCGGGGTGGGGATTAGGTATGAGCGTCGGGGGCTGGGGACCACTTTTGCATTCCACATGAGACCTACGGACAGAACAGTGGTCTCTAGTGCAGATTTGCTGGCCGTCGGAGTGAGGACGCTCACTCCAAGAAGTGGTTTGGGCAACGTTCTCTCTACCTAGCTTGATGGACACTCTACCTGGGCAACAACATGCTAGGTGGAGAGAATGTTAGCCAAATCTCCGCTTGGAGTGAGCGTCCTCACTCCGACGGCCAGCAAATCTGCACTAGAGACCACTGTTCTGTCCGTAGGTCTCATGTGGAATGCGAAAGTGGCCCCCAACCCCCCGACGCTCATACCTAATCCCCACCCCGAGTTAGTAGGTGGCCCTCCCATAGGGTTTCAAATACCTATGTAGGGCATAGGCACTATAGTAAGGCGCTCGCTCTCTCTCTCTCTCTCTCTCTCTCTCTCTCTCTCTCTCTCTCTCTCTCTCTCTCTCTCTCTCTCTCTCTCTCTCAGTATAGTTAGAACTATTATCTGCATTTGCTGTTGTTTTGACTTAGAAAATTTATGAATATGAAGTAGACTCTATATCTGCTGTCATGTTGAAAGAATATGTATGAATATGAACTAGAACATATATCTGCTGTGGTGTTGACCTAGATTATGAATACTAGCACATAATGTGATTGTTGACCAATAGTATGAATGCTGAGTTTGTAAACCATTGTGATCTTATTTTGGAATAACGATATATAAAATGCCTAATTAAATAAAGAAAATATTTCTTAATAATTAATAGCAGTTTATGGATTTCTCCTTTAGGAATTTATCCAAACCTTTTTTTAAACCCAGCTACACTAACTGCTGTAACCGCATCATCTGGCAGTTAATTCAAGAGCTTAATTATGCGCTGAGTGAAAAAGAATTTTCTTCAATTTGTTTTAAATGAGCAACCAGCACATGAGCAACGGAACCTCGATCCCCCTCTAAATACTACACAAGCATCAGTACTTTCATAATAGCTCAACTAGCACTAGCACGGACTTTAGGTCTTAGTTTCTTAATTTACTACCCTTGTAAGCCTTTCTTTCCAGCTGTTTAAGCTTCCAAGTTTTGCAGTCCTTGTTAAATGTAACTTTGTTTCTCCTGATTATAATAAGTTGTTTATGTTTACTGTTTTATGTCCCTGTTCGATGTAAACCAATCTGATAAGGTATTTAACCTTGAAGGTCGGTATAGAAAAATGCTAAATAAATAAATAAATAAATAAATAAATAAATAACTTGCTAACTTCATAGACTGCCCCCTAGTTTGTCTATTATCTGAGACAGTAAATAACTTATTTATATTAATTTGTTCAAGTCCTTTCATGATTTTGTAGACTTCTATCATATCCCCCCTCAGTCGTCTGTTCTCCAAACCTAACAGCTCTAACTTCCTTAGCCTTACCTCATATGGCAACCATTCCATGCCACTTATCATTTTGGTCGCCCTTCTCTGCACTTTCTCCAGTGCAACTATAATATTTTTTGAGATGCGGCAACTAGAATTGCACACAGTATTCAAGATGCGGTCTCATCATGGAGCAATACAGAGACATTATGACATAGATCATTTTATTTGCCAGTCCCTTCCTAATAATTCCTAACATTCTGTTTGTTTTTTTGATCACCACAGCACACTGAGCCGACAATTTCAATGTATTATCCAATATGATGCCTAGATCTCCTTCTGGGTGGTAACTCCTAAGATGGAACCTAACATTGTGTAACTACAGCAAGAGTTATTTTTCCCTATATGCATCACTTTGCACTTTTCCATGTTAAATTTCATCTGCCATTTGGAATCCCAATCTTCTAGTCTTGCAAGGTCCTCCTGCAATTTATCACAATCAACTTGAGATTTCTGCATAATTTCATGTCATCCACAAATTTGATCACCTCAATCATTTATAAATATATTAAAAAGTACCGGTCCTAGTGTTTACTCTTCAGTGTTTACTGAAGAGGATGTTGGGGAGGTACCCGTACTGGAGAAGGTTTTCATGGGTAATGATTCAGATGGACTGAACCAAATCACGGTGAACCTAGAAGGTGTGGTAGACCTGATTGACTAACTGATGAGTAGTAAATCACCTGAACCAGATGGTATACACCCCAGAGTTCTGAAGGAACTAAAAAATAAAATTTCAGACCTATTAGTAAAAATGTGTAACCTATCATTAAAATCATCCATTGTACTTGGACTGGAGGATAGCTAATGTATCCCCAATATTTAAAAAGGGCTCCAGGGGCGATCCAGGAAACTACAGACTGGTTAGCCTGACTTCAGTGCCAGGAAAAATAGTGGAAAGTGTTCTAAACATCAAATCACAGAACATATAGAAAGACATGGTTTAATGGAACAAAGTCAGCATGGCTTTACCCAAGGCAAGTCTTGCCTCACAAATCTGCTTCACTTTTTTGAAGGAGTTAATAAACATGTGGATAAAGGTGAACAAGGTAGCTGTAGTGTACTTGGATTTTCAGAAGGTGTTTGACAAAGTTCCTCATGAGAGGCTTCTAGGAAAAGTAAAAAGTCATGGGATAGGTGGCGATGTCCTTTCGTGGATTACAAACTGGCTAAAAGACAGGAAACAGAGAGTAGGATTAAATGGACAATTTTCTCAGTGGAAGGGAGTGGGCAGTGGAGTGCCTCAGGGATCTGTATTGGGACCCTTACTTTTCAATATATTTATAAATCATCTGGAAAGAAATACGACGAGTGAGGTAATCAAATTTGCAGATGATACAAAATTGTTCAGAGTAGTTAAATCACAAGCAGATTGTGATAAATTGCAGGAAGACCTTGTGAGACTGGAAAATTGGGCATCCAAATGGCAGATGAAATTTAATGTGGATAAGTGCAAGGTGATGCATATAGGGAAAAATAGCCCATGCTATAGTTACACAATGTTAGGATCCATATTAGGTGCTACAACCCAAGAAAGAGATCTAGGCGTCATAGTGGATAACACATTGAAATCGTCAGTTCAGTGTACTGTGGCAGTCAAAAAAGCAAACAGAATGTTTGGAATTATTAGAAAGGGAATGGTGAATAAAACAGAAAATATCATAATGCCTCTGTATCGCTCCATGGTGAGACTGCACCTTGAATATTGTGTACCATTCTGGTCGCCGCATCTCAAAAAAGATATAATTGTGATGGAGAAGGTACAGAGAAGAGCTACCAAAATGATAAGGGGAATGGAACAGCTCCCCTATGAGGAAAGACTAAAGAGGTTAGGACTTTTCAGCTTGGAAAAGAGATGGCTGAGGAGGGATATGATAGAGGTGTTTAAAATCATGAGAGGTCTAGAAAAGGTAGATGTGAATCAGTTATTTACTCTTTTGGATAATAGAGAGACTGGGGGGCACTCCATGAAGTTAGCATGAGGCACATTTATAACTAATCGGAAAAAGTTCTTTTTCACTCAACGCACAATTAAACTCTGGAATTTGTTGCCAGAGGATGTGCTTAGTGTAGTTAGTATAGCTGTGTTTAAAAAAGGATTGGATAAGTTATTGGAGAAGTCCATTACCTGCTATTAATTAAGTTGACTTAGTAGCCACTGCTATTACTAGCAACGGTAACATGGAATTCACTTAGTTTATTAGGTACTTGCCAGGTTCTTGTGGCCTGGATTGGCCACTGTTGGAAACAGGATGCTGGGCTTGATGGACCCTTGGTCTGATCCAGTATGGCATGTTCTTATGTTCTAGTACAGATCCCTGAGGCACTCCACTGTTTACCTTTTTCAACTGTGAAAACAGACCATTTAATCCTACTCTCTGTTTCCTGTCTTTTAACCAGCTTGGAATCCAAAAAAGGACATGACCTCCTATCCCATGACTTTTTAGTTTTCTTAGAGCCTCTAATGTGGGACTTTGTCAAATTCCTTCTGAAAATCCAAATACACCACATCTACCAATTCACCTTTGTCCACATGTTATTTACCCCTTCAAAAAAATGTAGCAGATTTGTGAGACAAGACTTCCGTTGGGTAAATCCATGCTGGCTATGTCCCATTAAACCATGTATATCTAAATATTTTGTGATTTTATTCTTCATAACAGTTTCCACGATTTTTTCCCGGCTCACGGGTCTATAGTTTCCTGGACGACCTCTGGAGCCCTTTCTAAATATCGGGGTTACTAGTAGAAAGAAAATCCCATGAGACAACCTATGCCAGGGCTTCCCATATTTGTCCTCCCACAGACAACTAAGTTTTCAGGATGTCCGCAATGGTGGTGTACATAGGTAATTCTTAATAAAAACAAGACATGCATGTAGACAGAAACAGCCTAATAGGGCAACTACCAGGCCAAACGTTTGAGGGTCAGCTAGTTGAGGCATATGCTTTTGAAAGAGAAATTAAATTTTTGGTCAGTGATAGGTCTTGTTTCAAATGGAAGTGAATAATGGTAAAAGCACTAGCTTGCTATTCTTTCTGTCTCACCAGTAAATTCAAGGCATTGTTTCAAGTGTACTAGTACTGAACTAATTAACCCATAGATCATGTCTATGTGACACACATTGTCATATCTGCTAATTACTATTTTAAAATGCAAGCTTTTAGACCAAAAATTGTCCCTTTCTCAGGTATTGTAAGAAGGGTTTATAGTCCTTCTTCTTTCAAAAGGCATATGCCTCAACTAGTTGACCCTCAAACTTTTAGCCTAGTATTTGCCCTCTTAGGCTGTTTCTGTCTACATGCATGTCTTGTTTTTATTAAGAATTACCTATGTACACCATCCTGGAAGGGCAGGTACAAATGTTTTAAACAAATAAACAAATAAATATTCATCATAATTCCAATATTCTGTCCCCAAGAAAATTCTTATTATTTCAGCTGTATGTTTGGTAAGAGAATACATTGTTCAACTAAAACTAGCAAGGAAAAAGCAGGCATAGTTTCATTTTATTTAATTTTATTATTATATTTCTAAATTTTAGAGGACAAATTTCAAAGCCGTTTACCCAGCTAAATAGCTTGGTGTAAATGTATGCTCACCTAAAAGAACATGCACTTTTTATCCAGATCACAAGGAGGCGCTTCCAATAAAGTGTTAAGGTAGGGATAACGATGAAAACTATTTATTTGTTGATATTTCCTAATTGGCATGCAGACACAGAATTTTTCAAATGTATTTTTGCCATTTCCTCCCACCTCATCGGCCACCTGCACAAATGGCAGGTGCAAGCAACTACTTCTTAAAAGGAAACAACCTGGGTGCATCTAAATGGGCTACTGAAAATTGCTCTCTCGAAGATCATAGGGGTTGAATTCTTATGCTGCTAAAATATGGACACAATTGGCTTTAGATTCAAAGTTTGTTTATTTATTGCATGTTCATGGTGGTGATAAGGTTCAATTTTCAGGAAAGCTTAACAGCGTGTTCCTCAAGGATCAGCTTGTAAAGCACCATCTTATGACTCTCGATCAATGTTGGGAGCAAATGCTTTTCCTGAAGAGGTGAACTAAAGGCTTTTTCCAATTGTGGTGATGTTAGAAATACAATTCTAGCAAACTGTGCAGTAGCAGCAAACTTAATGCAAAAATGCCTTCCTGATTAGCATAGATATCTCATAGGAGTCCGTGCCTCATGTCACTTGGCTGTTTCAGTTAGAACTTGTCACTGATGATTAACCAAATGCTAATCACCACCTTGCTTCTACACAACGGCTGAATGTTTTCAATATCTGCCTAGCATTCCAATTCAAGTTACTAAGGGAAACCTGCCTGAAGATGTTACTCTACTTGTAGCTTTGCCCATACTGCTTTACAGATATAAAATATAATTTATATCTAATTTACAATTGGTATCTTTTAATCTACCGCCACTGGTTCATTAATCATCGATTACAAGAATCCTTTTCCTTAACTTTACTACCCCATTCATTCTTTGTTTTTCACTCCCAGCAAAAAAAGCAGAGTCCTTCTCAGGCCATGAAACCAGGCTGCTCTACAGCAACAGAGTCCGTAGTCTGGCAGCCATATTTAATAGAACATGACAAGTTACTGAAACAAGACAAACCCCTTAGGCAAAGTTTGCAGGTGAACACTCTAAAAAAAAAAAAAATTCCCTGTCGTTTGACCAAGCCCCAATTAAACTGACACCAGAGAAAAATGACAATATCATACTAGATTGACAGCATTAGAATAGTTTGAAAAATTAGAAGAAAAATTTCATGCCTTGGGCACATGACCCAATTGACAGGGTTGGCCAGGCTAAATATATTAGCACTTTAGATCTATGTAACAGAAACAGATTCCCTTAACTATCATGTTAAGCTGCTGACAGCTTCACTATTCCTTCAGGCTTTTAAAAGGGTTTTTTTTTAATATTATTATTATCATCATCATTACACCTATGGGAAAGCATGGGGGCTCAGACAAAATTCCAATTGCTTATGAATCAACGTTTGCTTCAAGAATGCCAAGTATCTTTTAGCTGGCTTTGATAAATGGCTATTTTAACTATGGTTGAGATGAATTTCTTCAGCATCTATGGCAGCTCCTTTTCAAGCAAACAGAGCAACCAGTTTATCGGTGCACAGAATGCATGTGGTAAAGACAGCCAGAAGGGGAAAGACAAGGCCATGTGCGATTCACTCATAAATGGGAAGGACATTTTTCAGTGGCCTTTACTCGAGTAAAATGGCCTGTCTGAAACTTGCTCTCCACCGAGCAGCGAAATCGTACACCCAGAGTTCACAATGCTCTTACTTCCAGTTGCCTTAAAAAAGATTTGTGATTAAGGGGCTGCTGATGGTAAGGAAGTGGATTTTGGCAAAGTGTCTCTCAACAGAAGCACCCACTAAAGAATTTTGGTCTGCAGAACTAGTGGAATTGCTTACTTTGGATTATACATCATGGTTAAATAAATCTAAGACCTTAGGCTGGAACAATGCCCAACTACATTCAAGAAGAGACTTAAGACCTTAGGCTGGAACAATGCCCAACTATGCCCAACTACATTCAAGAAGAGACTTAAGACGCTACTATTCAGACAAGCCTTCCCATAACACTCGTCCTTGCCTCATCCTCCACGGACCTTCTCTTCCTAAGCTCAGATGCCTAAGCACTTTTTCTTCCGCTACCTAAGCTATTTAATATATGTATATTAGTTTCATTAAATCTATGGTAACCCTCCGCTACCCTTCCCCCCCCCCCCCCACCTTCAACCCCCCTCCAACCCCCTTACAATCCCTCATTCCTACCCCCTCCCTCGGAATACCTTGTTACCCCCAAAAAGCCAACTTTTATCAGTTCTTACCAGTTTTGACACGTTACTCCCCATGCTTAAGCTGTATCCAAGTTTTTCTCTCCCCCTGTTCTATGTAAGACAACTTGGTCACTGTTTTTATGGTTGCAATGTAAACCGGAGTGATAATTAACTCTGTTATTTGAACTTCGGTATAGAAAAGTTATAAATAAATAAATAAATTTATTGATAGTTTGCCAAAGGAAATCTAGGGAAACATGAGGCTTCAAAAGTTTCCCCCTTTCTCACTGTTGTTATCATAATTGTTCTTATTATTGTCAATTCTATGTTACTACGAAAATCATGATGGCTCACAGGAATGCTAAGTATTTGTGGAATAGACATGCTAATATTAGATTTGGTGACAATAAGTTGCTACTTGATGGATATTGTTTCATTCCTATAGGGGGAAGAGGTGGGTGTTGTGTGAGAGGAAGGGGAAGAGTAGGGGATTGGGATTTTCTCTTTATCGAGATAGGAGGGCATGGCTTGGTAATGTCAGTCATTAGGGATGTGAATCGGGTGCCTGCTCGTTCCCACTTTCAGGATTGTCTGGCCGCGGGAAAATCTCATTTTCCCGCAGATCCCTGGTTTTATTTTTTTAGTGAAAAATCATTTTTTGGGTTAGTGCGTGCTAACGGGAGTTAGCGTGCACTAACAAAAATAGCAAAAAGTAACACAAAATAACAAAAATAAATGTTTTTTTGTTAGCGCGCACTAACCCGAAAATGATTTTTACGAAAATTCAGGGGGAAAGATGATCATTTCTTTTTTTACCTGATATATTAATGAATTTAGAAATATCGTACGATATTTCAATTCATTAGAAAAATGATTCACATCCCTATCAGTCATGATATTTATTCTCACTTATTAAGTACCAATAAAAAGATTTACACAAAGGAGAAAGGGTAATCCTATGGATGTGCTTTGGATGGGAAAGAAGAACGATGTGCATACTTTCCATTTTCAAATGAAGATGCCTTATTTTCTCCCCTCTTCTTCCTACACAAATAGAAGGCGCAAAGCGCATGGGATTTTTCATGTGTGTGCTATTTGCTAGCTAATTTCCAAAGGAAAATATCACATAGTTTCCCTTCTGAAAGTTAGCTACAAAGTATGCATCGTAAAAGTACCTCCCCCCCATTCTTTGCAATTATGTGGCCTACTCAGAATTGCCCTCTAAATGATTGGAAATGATGTGACATGCTGGTCACCGGAGAGGAGTATGGGAGAAGAGATTACCTGCAGATCAACACTGGTCAATTTATGGATGTCCCTGTCATAGGAGATCTCTATTGTATCTGTTTTCTTCACAAACAAAGGTACAAAAATAGGAGGGAAAAATATTCCCGATAGATTGTGGATTACAGTTATTGATGCGTAAAACTACTGGCCACTTTTCTTCATTTTACCATATTATGATGTAATCATGTTATTTCTCTGCAGTTTTTCTTTTTCTTCCTTCGCCATCCTTTAGTTATTTCTCTAGTTTTTAGTCACTGTTATCCCATTCCCCTTCCCTGTTTTATGTAATTTCTATCTGCAGTTTGGATGTAAACTGATATGATGTACCCACTAATACCAGTATAGAAAAGCCTCTAAATAAACAAATAAATAAATAATTACATACATAAATACATTTTGAACAATCTGTTCCTATGAAAATGTTCTTTTAGGGGCTGTTGGCATCTATTTCACAGAGCTGAAGTAGAACCTATGGAAACTTGATGGAAGCAGAGGACATGAGATATGTTTGTGAGAGAGAGTGTGGATGAAAGGGCACTTCCATTTTCAAAGGAGTCACCATAGACTACGAGCAAAATGTATGTGAGTAGTTAAAGAAAAGGCCACTTACATTTAAAGAACTACATGTCTGTTAAAAAAGATCCCTTTTTTCCTCAAAGCTTCTAAATTAGAAAAATGTAAGCAAAATTTCAATAAATCGTCAATTTGCATTTCTGGAGCTGGATAGGTTTGGGTGCATGGCAGAAGTGATATGAAAGGGGCAGAGAAGGGAGAAGAAGGTGATTCCTATTACCACAAGTCTTAGAAGAGATTTGATGGAGGGCTCGTAATGACCGGGCAGTTTTCTAGAGACAGGAACAATAAAGAACAGAAGACTTCTGAGACCTGTCAATATACACGCTGCATGGAATTCTCTCTGGCCTTGACTATCATCATCTCTCTGCTTTTCTTACCTTAAGGTGCTACTACTGACATGACATTCCCATGTGAACTTAACTGATCTCCAGCTCTCCCTCTTATTGCAGTATGCAAACTCATAATTTATGAATGCATGAAAACTAGGAATGTGCATTCATTTGAAACAAAAATGGGATGAATTAACCCATTTTTATTTTGTATCAAATGAAACAAATTTGGACCCCAAACACAAAAATTGTAGTTTTCATGTTTCCAGCAAAGTATTGCAAAGAGCGCACAGTACACACTGGACTGGATTTTAAAAAGGTTATGCGCGTAACCCTTAAAAAAATCCCTGCGCGCGCCGAGCCTATTTTGCATAGGCTCGGCAGCACGCGCAAGCCCCAGGATGCGCATAAGTCCCGAGGCTTTGCTAGGGGGCATGTCGGGGGCATGTCGGGGGGCGGCACAATGTTCGGGGCATTCCGGGGGCATGGTCGAGGCCTCTGGACCAGCCCCCGGGTCAGGTGATGGCGTGCCAGCGGGCCACCGGCGCGCGAGAGTTACGCCTGCCTCGAGTAGGCGTAACTATTGCGATAAAGGTAGGGGGTTTAGATAGGGCTGGGGGAGTGGGTTAGGTAGGGGAAGGGAGGAGAAGGTGGGGGAAGGTGGCCGCTCCGATTTCGGAGCGGCCTCGGAAGGAACAGGCAGCGCGTGCAGGGCTCAGCACGTGCAAGGTGCACAAATGTGCACCCCCTTGCGCGCGCTGACCCCGGATTTTAAAAGATACGCGCGTATCTATTGAAATCCAACGTACCTTTGTTTGCGCCTGGTGTGCGAAAAAGTACGCACTCGCGCTTTTTTTTTTAAATGTACCCTACTATTTACAATGCTTGGCCAAAATCAAAATAAAAAAAATAAAAGACCCAAATAACTATAAAAAAAAAAAAGAATCAAAACAAACACAATTTTTGGCCAAGTACATCCCTAATAAAAGCCTTTGCTTTCTGTAAAAAAAAAAAAAAATGCAAGGAAGTAACTAACACAAGTCCAGTGTTAACTAGGAATAATCTCTGAATGCCAAAGAAATGCACTGAGAAGAGCTTGTTGCGCTATCTAGGCCCCAGCAGCTGCATTACTTGTTTGTATAATCCTGGTATCCTTTCATGGTTTCACTCTGTAGATGTTTATATTCCCACTTTTTATTCTGGTTAATCAAAATGTTTTTGAAATTGTTACCGGATAGTATGTTACCGGATAGTATGTTACCGGATAACATGTGAGGTGCTGTGCAAGCTATCTGACTTCAAATCCTGGACCTGTCTCCTGCTTTTCAAAGGCTGAGAGTGGTGTGCACAGTAGCTATAGTCCCTGTTAGGATGGATAAAGGAGGTAAGGAGCCCTATCATGTAAGGCTTTCAGGGTACACTTTACCAGATTTCAAGGAGAGCTTGCTGGAATAGCTGGGACTATAGAAAAGCATGGTGAAGCCTTGTGAGAGAAAAGCCTCAGGAGATTGTAGGTGAAATGCCCGCAGCACCACAGTTTCAGATGTTCCCTGATCAGAAACAGGAGTGAGCAGGGCTGTTCCAAAGGAGTGGGAAAATCAGCTGTGGAGGAAGGCGAGCCAGGCCAAAAAGAAATAGCTCCTAAATTAAAATTGCATAGCAGTCAATTTTTAATACTGAGGCAAAGGACACATCTGCTAACTTTGCACCAATTTGCATAGTGAAGATATACATAGATTTTCACTCTGAAACTTGCTATGGCTACAAAACACCCAAGGCCATTTCCACCTGCATTCTGTGAGGGAAAAACTCTGTTGGAAAAGTAAGTATAAAGAGTTGAAAATGCAATCTCTGTGCATGCATTTCCTCAATCCAACCAAACGGGCCCTCAAAAATGTGCACTCATTTAGCCACATTGGGGCAGAGCAATTTTCAGATAGCTGTGCTAAGCACGGAGGTCACTGTGAAAATTCCCATTCTGTAACTATGGCTTCCTTTTCAGAGAATGTAATAGGACTCTAAACCTTGTGCAGAACATTTTTAAATAATACTGATAGAGAATTATTGCAAAAATCCTTCAATAATGATTTAGTAGGCGCACCCTAATTTCTTGACTCTCAGCTACTAAATTGCTAGATATAATGCCCATGTAACAAATCCCATTTGTATATGCATTATAAAATTTGAATACAGAAGCCCAGAAGGAAGGCATTCTCTCATTCCCTAAATTATACAATAAATCTTGCTGCTTTATAAAGGTTAAAGGCCACTTACTTGAAATGGGTAGGTATAAAGAAATAACGACTCAACAGACGTAGGCGATCAGTTTTGTTAATAAAGAACACAGAGTAGGAAAACCACTTCATCAGTAGGATCAGCTGGCTCTAGAGGATTCAACTTTTTCTTCCCACTCTTAGATTTCATCTCATTTCCAGGCCTCCCATTCTCTTTTAGAAAATGTGTTGGAGCAGAAGACGTTGAACAAATTCAGCACTGGTGTCATTACTTGGAGAAAATAAGTAAGTTGCTTTTTTAGTCAGCGAATAAAGGCTTAATGAACAATGTTTTTGTTAGTAAGAGGTTTCAGAACTGCTGCAAGTTGGATTAGTAAAAAATAAAATAAAGTAAAATGTTCTTTCCCTAGAATTTCAGTGAACTTGAGCAATAAAGTATAATCAAATCTTTTTCTCGAGGGGATTTGCATGATACTCTGTAATTATGGGAGGTTAGTCTAGTCATGGCAACTCATTCCCAAAGTACAATTCTCTGCATGACAATTTTTTTAATTTAAGGAAACTGACATTTAAATATGTGTGTGTGCAACTTTCTGGGCTGCCTGAAACTATAAAGGAAAAAAACTCTTGTTGATGTGCATATTAACTCACAGTCAGGTCTATCCAGTACCGAGCGGTAGGAAGAGCTGCGTTAGTGCCCACGGCACCCGCGGTTGCCGCACGCACAGTGCAGCTCACCTACCGCTCGATCCTGAACAATAATTTTATGCAAATGAAAACCGCGTCTAAGAAGGGTCCGTGAAGCGTTAGGCCCGCGCAACCCATTTTACTGGATAGAGCGCCTATACAGTATCCTGGGTGCGCGGGCCTAACGCTTCACGCCACGCTGGTATCTGTCATTTCAAATGTCATTTGAAATGACAGATACCTCTCCCCTCCTCCCGAAGCAAAAAAAAAAAAAAGCGGAAAAAACGTAAAAACAAAAAGTAAGTCGCTTCACTGTCAGTCTCTTCTTCCCTCCTCCCGGAGCAAGGCTGCTTTTCGCGCCCTGCTCCGGGAGGAGGGGAGAAGAGACTGACAGCGGCGAAGCAACTTACTTTTTGCATCCCCAATCAGACCTCTCCTGCCTCCCGCTGGCGACTTACTTTTTTTGCAGCCGTCCGGCCATCTGGAAGAAGGTATCGCGGTTCCCCTGCCTCCCGGAGGCGAAGATGGATGCCAGCACGGGGGAAAGCGGCCCCTGTGCATGCAATTGGCTGCTCAAGACGTGACGTCACGACGTTTGGCGTCACGGCATGTGAGGACTGGGGCTGCCCCGGAGACCGGCACCCATGATCGCGGCCGGGGCAGGTGAGCGGGGGCTGGGGGAAAGCTTGCCACCTACCCTTACCCCTGCCTCTACCGCAGGGGTAAAGGTAGGCGGTAAGTTAGCAGGTTAAACACGTGACAAAACGGCAGGGAAAGATAGCGATAGTCGGGGCGCAGGTTACGGGATGCTAGGGAATAGCTAATTCGCTCGTTTGCATGCAATATACATGCCGCGTGCGGAAGGGGTTGGCCGGGGATTTTAGGACGTGGTAGGAGTAGGTTAAAGTGGATTCGGGATCGCAGGAAGGGATAACGCGGCTGGAAAGTGAGTAGAACGTGGCTTAGGAGCAGGGTAAACGCGGCCGCACTTTACAGGATAGACCTGAGTGTTTAGAAACTTATACCATATAGTACAAAGTCTCCAGCGCTCTTTTAACTGACTGAATATTACTGTCTTAAAAAAATAATTCTGGGGTCACATGATGCCTGCTGGAGTGATTTTTATTTATTTATTTTTAATTTGTATATACCAGTGTTCCTGTATGACATAAAAATCACATCGGTTTACAGTGAAACATTGAAATAAAGCAAAATAAATTCGCTCGAAGGCGGTACATGGAACAAGGAATACAAAACTGGAATAAGGGAGACTCTTCTAGTTAAGTTATGGAATGGTCCCGAAAACCGGTAAACAACTAAACAAATCAACAAATAAACAGTTAACTATATCAAGTAGTCAGTACAAAGAATGGGGAGTAGGGCCAATTACAGCTTGTAAGAGTAAACAACAGTGACCTGCAGCGGAGAATACTAGCAGGGTACATCGTGCCCAGAACAATCTTAAATGAATCGGACAGTGAGGATATATGGAGAAATGAGCAGGCAGGATGTGAAGCAAAGGTCTTATGTTCCTGGATAAGCTTGGCAGAACAGCCAAGTTTTGAGTTTCTTTCTGAAAGTCGAGTGGCAAGGTTCTTTTCGGATGTCTGGAGGGAGCGCGTTCCACTGTGTCGGGCCTGCTGTAGATAGGGCACATTTCCTTAGGGAAGATTTTGCTGGGGGGGGGGGGGGGGGCATAGAGTGTGCCTTTGTATGCTCCTCTGATAGATCTGGATGATGTATGTGGATGCAGTTGGGAGCTTAGGTAGAGCGGGGAGATGTTGTGCAAGGCTTTATGGATAGTTGTTAGAACTTTAAAGAGGATCCTGTGTTTAATGGGCAGCCAGTGGAGGTTCTTCAGGATGGGGGTGATGTGATCTCTTTTGTTGGTGTTAGTGAGAATTCTGGCTGCTGAATTCTGATCCATCTGGAGTTGTTTAATGGTGTTGGTAGGGAACCCAAGCAGGAGGGAGTTGCAATAGTCAATTTTAGATAGTATGATGGATTGTAGTACCATGCGGAAATCGTTGAAGTGAAGTAATGGTTTCAGTTTTCAAAGGACTTGCAGTTTGTAGAAACAATCCTTGGTGGTGGTGTTTACAAATTTTTTAAAGTTTAGCTGGTTGTCAAGGGTGACTCCTAGATCTATCACATAAGGAGATTGATTTAATTTTGGGATGGCTGATAGGGGGGTGCCAGACGGGTTGAGAAGCCAGTTGTTGTCATCTTGTGTGATAAATAGGATCTCCGTCTTGTTGTTGTTAAGGACTAAGTTGAGGCTGGAGAGCAGTTGATTGATCGAATGCAGGCAGTTGTTCCAATGTGTCATAGTTTTGTGTAAAGATTCTGTGATCGGGATGAGAGTTTGAACATTGTCCGCATAGAAGTAATGATTGAGCTTTAGATTGGTGAGTAGATGGCAAAGCGGGAGAAGGTAGATGTTGAAAAGGGTCGGTGAAAGTGAGGAGCCTTGGGGGACTCCCAGGTTGGAGATGATCGGATGTGATTCCTTGTTATTTATCTTTACCTTGAATCGTCTGTTGGACAGGAAGGACTTGAACCAGCTGAGGACCGTTCCCCCTTGATGCCTATGTCTGCAAGACGTTCTAATAGTGTTGAATGGTTTACCATGTCAAAAGCCGTGGAGAGATCTAGAAGAACCAGGAGATAGGGTTGTTTGTTCTCCAGGTTTGTTAGTATGGTGTCTGTAAGAGATATAAGGAGGGATTCTGTGCTTAACGACTTGCAGAAGCTGAACTGTGATGATGCGAGAATGGTATTTTCTTCCAAGTAATCAGATAACTGCTTGTTGACTACCTTTTCCATAAGTTTAGCAATCAGAGGGCAAGTTTAGCAATCAGAGAGCAATGGATGGCCGGCGCCATCTTGTGCTCCTACCATTGACAGGGGCTGACCAATGGCACTGGTAGCCCCTGTGACATAGTAAGGTCAAAGGCTATCGGCGCCATTTTGAATACCGGCAGCCGACGGCGTGAGTGCAGGAGATGGCTCTGGACCACCCCGCTGGACCACCAGGGAGTTTTGGTAAGTCTTGGGGGGGTCAGGAGGGTTGGGGGTTGTAGTTAATTCAATTTTAGCCGGGAAACAAATAAGAATGAACGCATTGGGGGCCCCCCTTGCCGAATACAATGTATCTGCCCCCCGACGAATACAAATACTGAATGCAACATATGCCGTCCCTCTGCACATCCCTAATAGCATGAGCTAATTCTTTCTTGCATCTAGCTGAGAAAGTGATGACCTCTCCTTGCAGTACTGCTTTATCAGTGTCCCAATACAAGATTGGGTCTGCTTGGTGCTCCTGATTAAAATAAACAAATTCTCTCCATTTCTCCCACAAACAATCCTGGAATTTACCATCATAGTACAGGTAAGCTGGGAATTTCCACTTCCCATTGCCCTGAGAGAGAGATAGAGCCTTCCAAAATCCACCCACATAGGCACATGGTCAGAAATTGCAAGCGGGCCTATCTCGGAGCCAATCACTTTGGCAAAGTGGGTCTGGCTCACCATTAGGTAGTCTAGATGGGATTTTGACCTATGCACTCTGGAGATATGGGCATACTCCTCTTCTATGGGGTGGAGGACTCTCCAGACATCTAACAAGCCCAAATGTTGCCAAAGGTAAGGAATGCCACATGAATCCGGGGGGAAGATCTAGGAGGTTGCCTATCCCTAGAAGGATCATAAACTGTATTAAAGTATTAAAGTTGTCGTGTGTCCCCCCCCCCCCCCCTAATATAATGGGCAAGTGGGAGTGAGAAAAAAGCATGTTAAAAAGGGAATTGAAGAAGGTTTGAGAATATTGGGAGGGGCAACCATGTAATGTGACATCCAGAAAGATGTACCTCCCCTCAGGGTCCACCAAGGAATTGAGAATAAGAAAAGAGAGGGCCTTATGAAAGAGAATGGCTACCCCTGCTTTCCTGGAATTAGAGGAAGCTGAAAACACTTGCCCAACCCACTGCTTTTGTAATTTACAATGTTCCACCTGTGAAAATTTGGTCTCTTGCAGCATGGCAATATCAATTTTATGTTAGCGCATTGCCTGCAAAATTTTATATCTTTTTGTGACAGAGACTATATCAATTACATTCCAATACAGCATTATAATCTTGTCATATGGACGCATGTGCATAAGGGTTATACCATATTGACCTAGTCCCAATATATTGTGGGTGAGGGGCCCCCCAACCTAGAAAAACTAGGAATGATGAAATAAGAAGTGTCCAAGTAAACCTCATCTGAGATATCCCACATAGCCCACAGCAAAGATAGAAAAATATGAATCACATACAATAACCCAACAGTTCAAAAATGTCCATTGATAAACCCGCACCTGCTCGGCAAAACCCCCCAGAAAAAATCTCATAGTGGATGCATGTTGAAGCGAAAGAGATAAAAAGGTTCTCCATGCCCCCCCAATGGCAACCACCAGGAGCCAGTTTCCAAAAAAAGGTCATTAGAGCTGTGAGGGTCACCCCTCTCACTCAGCAGCAAATAAGATCACAAAGAGGAATGAACATATAAAAATATATGAAAAAATTAAAGCATAGCATTTGCCATAAAAAAGAGAGTAAAAGGTCATTTCAATTCTCCCATCTTGAAATCCTAAAAGAAGGTAATAAAGTGATGGAAAAAAGGCTGATAAGCTCACTGTGAATTACTCTTTGAAAGATTCTAGAACCTTCAACCAGCTTTTAAGTCCTGAATGAAGGAATTAGCAACAGCTGCTTCAGTAAAGAGATGGGCTTGCCCATTGTGGAAGATCTTAAGCTTTGCTGGATTCAGCAATGTAGAGCGAATCTTCATCTTCGTGAGCTGGGAGCATATCGGGGCAAAGGCCTTTCTATGAGAAGCTACTGAAGTGGAATAATCTTGGAAGAGTAAGATCTTTTCTCCCTCATAGTGCAGGTCTGAGGAACGCCGGTAAGCCCAGAGTATTTGCACTTTATGTGCAAAGTTGAGGACCCTGAAGATTGTTGCATAAGGTTGGACCGATGAATTGTTCCCAAGGAGGGGAGGTCCCAGCCTGTGAGCCCTTTCTATTCTTAGGTCACCATGCTCAGGATCCAACTTTAAGGCCTGTGTTAGTCACTAAGGACACAGGAGATATTTTTTGTAAATATTACCAGGACCTTTACTCGGCTGACCCTTATAACCGTACTGATATACAGGAATACCTAGCCAAGGCAAATCTCCCCCGAGTGTCTGAACAAGATTTACAGCACTTAAATGCCCCCATCTGCATGACTGAGTTGGCTATGGCAATTAAATCTACTGCCTCGGCAAGTCTCCAGGCCCTGATGGTCTATCTAATGAATTTTATAAAATCATATCAGACCAAATATGTCCCTCACTAAAACAAGTATTTGAGACCCTATCTAACCCTGACTTCTCCGACTGAGTGGCCAACAAAGCTACTATTGTAGTTTACCCCAAACCAGGCCAAAATCCTGAATTACCGGGCTAATATAGACCCATATAAACTGTGATATTAAACTCCTAGCCAAAATTATGGTGGACCGCTTGTCCTCATTTCTTTTTACATTAATCTCTCCAGCCCAAGTGGGGTTTGTTAAGGGATGCCAAGCAGTCACAAATAGAAGGGTACTAGCTTCATTAGACCTCGTCCACCGACAAACTTAATTCATTACTGGTCAGCTTTGATGCTGAAAAGTCGTTCGACCGGGTTAGCTGGGTCTCTTTATTTAATTTTCTCCATATATTTGGCTTCCATGGCCCATTCATCTCTTTCCTAATTATTCAGGCCCACAGGCGACAATCTTGGTGAATGGGGAGTTCTCTAAAGATTTTACTTTAGCGTGGTGTAAGTGGCAAGGTTGCCCGCTCTCCCCCTCACTTTTTGTCCTCTTCTTAGACCCTTTCCTGTGAACACTGATTGCTTCTAAAAACACTGAAGGGATAAAAATAGGCACATCTTATTTCAAAATCGCCACCTTTGGAGATGGTCTGCTATTACACTTGGTTAACCCAGTAAACTCCCTATCTGGTGCACTGGCAGCATTAGCAGAATACAGGCCTTTGGCAGGCTTCAAACTAAATTTAGATAAATCAGAAGCTATGATGGTGGGATTCAAATGGAGAGTCATGGGGGGGTGGATCGAGTTCCCTTTGAAATGGGCAGGGAAGAGAATAAAAAATTTGGGGGTTTTCTGATTTGTACGAAACTAACAACTCCAAATTACAGGAGAAGCCAGAACTGTCGATTTCTGCCTGGTTGCATCTCCCATTATCTCTCACAGGCCACATACACCTACTCAAAATGACTATCCTACCAAGATGTCTATATTTATTTATTTTTGAGTTTTTCTATACCAAGGTTTGGTATAAGCCTTCACTCCGGTTTACATTTGCAACAACTTTTACAGTATATCATTAATAGTAGTGATACCAGAATAACAGTCATAATTGTGACCGATTAGAATTCTTGCAGTGGCGTTTTGAAGAATTTGGAGTGGGCGTGTGGTAGTTTTGGGGAGTCCAATGAGTAGGGCATTGCAGTAGTTGAAGCTTGTGAAGATCAGGGATTGGAGAATGGTTCTGAAGTCTGGTGGGTTAAGAAGGGGCTTTAGGCGCTTAAGGATCAGTCATTTGTTGAAGCCTTCTTTAATTTTCATAGCTATGTGATGTTTGAGGTTCAGTTCAGGGTCAATACATATTCCTAGATCTTTGAGGTTTTCTTTTGGTTTTTTCTTTCAAGCAGAATGTATTCTGTCTTGTCCATGTTGAGGCGTAAGCTCATTTGATTTAGGATGTTCTTTAT
This sequence comes from Rhinatrema bivittatum, assembly GCF_901001135.1. Lineage (NCBI taxonomy): Eukaryota > Metazoa > Chordata > Amphibia > Gymnophiona > Rhinatrematidae > Rhinatrema > Rhinatrema bivittatum. Next base: position 18,381,337 of record NC_042629.1, read on the forward strand.
GTTTTTGAGATAGGTAGCTGCTAGTTTTAAGGTATTTTCTAGGTTGTTAGATATAAGGATGATTAGTTGTATGTCGTTGGCATACATGAAATATGAGACTCCGAGACTCGATAGTAGTTGGCATAATGGGAGGAGGTATATATTGAACAGGGTGGTAGATAGTGCTGAATCTTGAGGTACTCCTGTTTCAAGCGGGATTGTTTCTGAGTTGATGTTGTTGATGTTTACCTGGTCTGATCTGTTCTGTAGGAAGGAGGTGAACCATTTTAGAGTTATGTCAGTCAGACCTATTTCTTGTAGACGGTCGATTAGGCTTTTATGATCGACCATGTTGATATGTGTTGGGGGTATTACCCATCACTTTACATTCTGCCTCTCTAACAAAACTTTCACGAGATGGTAATATGTTTTTGTGGTGGGGGAAATAACCTAGGCTAGCTTTACAAGTCCTTATGAAGCCGATCTCTGAAGGGGGTCTCGGTTTACCAGACATACGTGTATACAATCATGCCATTAACCTGAGGCACAAAGGAGACTGGCTTTTGAACACATCACACTTCTCAGACACCCATCTGGAGATGCAATTAGTTTCTCCTTTATCTCTATGATATGCACTTCAAGCCCCACATTCATCTATATCATCTCACATAAAATCGGGGATTTCTTAATACCACTTTGGAGAATCTGGCGTTGGGTACTATCCAAGGCAGCACTACCACATACTACATCTCCCTTTCTCCCCATTCGAGGTAATGGAGACTTCCCCCCAGGAATGGGTCCTTCTATTTATCAAAGATGGGAAACCAATGAATTATAATGTATTTCTCAATTTTTTTTAACTCAGAAGGTTCCTTACTAACTTTCCCAAATATGTGTACTCATTATGGTTTATTTCCCAGTGATCTTTTTTATTATCTGGTCTGGCACTATATTCAGTCTCTTAAAATTGCAGACCTTCAAAATCTGAAATGTCAGCTTCTACTGGATAGGTTTGACGTGGAAGACCCCCAACATCACTCAATTTCTTTTTACTACAAGTTCTTGGAACGAATTTATAAAGGTTAGTCTTTGGAGAAGGCATGGTTTAAATGGAAGCAGGAATTACAATGGTCCTTTTCACTTGATGCCTATATCTCTTCCTTTATGCACACACCATGGATCGCAAGCAATGTGCTGCTTAAAGAAATTAGGTATAAAGTCTTTTATCCGATATATTTCTCACAACATCAAGCATACTTAGCCAATGTCACTTCTCGGATATATGTTTAAAATGCAAGAAGGAAGTTTGAAACCTTTTGGAAAAAAATATTTAAGTTCGCTAATAAAGTGCTCAATCTTTCTATTCCCTATACCTCCAATGTAGCACTCTTTGGCATATTCCCACACACTTTCAAAGGAACTTTGCACAACAAACTTTGGCTTATGAAAGTCTCTTAGCAGTCAATGCCATCCTGAGGACATGGTGGAAACCAGAGAGTCCATCCATCGCTCATCTGCAATCCTCCATTTTGAACCTTGTGACCATGGAAACTTTAGCTACCAGGCATACCTCCTTTCTTGCTAGAAGAAAACTACTATCTGGGTGGATTTCTTACCTAATGCACATATCACATGAGTCTCACAGCTTGATTCTGAACCAACTGGATTGCTAAAATTCTCTCTGCCTTTGACTGTTTTTTTCCTTCTTTTTATTTTATTCCACCTGTTAGCCTCTCAGCTTGGCTGGGTGGGTGGAAAGGGGAGAGGAGGAATTACCTAAGGTTGATAATTAGGAGTTTCAATTCATAATCTTGTTTACAATTCATATGATATGTAACAGAGTCCATTATGTATCATATGTCAAATTGGATGTATTGTGTTTGGCATTGTGAATAAACAAATTACACATAAAAAAATAATTCTGTTTACTAAAGGACCCTATTTATTTGATGGGCATGCTATTATAAATGGTAAGTAAACAACAGAATAAATAAATAAATTCATTTATGAGGTAACCTATTTAATTTATTGAGGCTCACTTTTTGAACGTGCTGAGAGGGTCAGATTATTGAAACTCTACAGGACGAAACCATATGCTCCAGCTAAGACTGGGATCAGCAGCAACTTTCTAGCTTTCTATCAACCAATCAAAAGGGGCACTTTTTATCTGATTAGGTTTTTCAGATGCTTATGTTTCATAGCTCCATGTAAATGATAAGTAGTAGTAATGTCATACTACTAAATTCATATTCCTCACTCTATATACCAACACAGGCAGAAGGTAAGTAGGTTTAGACCTTGCCAATACCTGGAGATCACCTGAGAAAACAAGGCATGGGCTGCCATGATCATCCAACCCTTGATGCCCAACAATAAGTAGAAAATGCATAAGAAACATAAACTTACTACACACAAAAAGAGTATCTGATAGTTCCCGGGGTTCATCTCCACAACTGGATATTGCCATGATGCAATATCTGCCAGCTACAACTAGAGATAACCCATTGGTAAACAGGAAGCACTAGGGATGTGAATCGGATCCGATATCGGATCCGATTCTGGTTCCGATTCACATCTCTATAGATGTGAATCGGATCCAATATCGGATGTGAATCGGATCCGATATCGGATCCGATTCACATCTCTAGGAAGCAGTACAAGCAACCATTCACAACCAGGCTCTCTTTCTGGTCAGTTGTAGTACACAGAATAGAGACAGGATAAAAGCAGTTCAAAGAAAGGCAACTAAAATAATGTGGGGACTGCATGAAAAACCATATGAGGAGGACCTAAATATGTACTCCGAGACTCGATAGTAGTTGGCATAAAGGGAGGAAAGAAGGAATGAGGGGATGTGATACAGACATTTAAATACTTGAAGGGTATAAATGAATCATGGGAATCAGGACCTTTTCCAATAGAAGGAAAGCTGTAGAACGAGGGGTCATAATATGAAGCTGCAAGGGAGTTTACTCAGGAAATATTTCTTCACAGAAAGGCTGGTGGAAGCATGGAATGCCCTCCTGGTATAGGTGCTGAAGACAAGAACAATAATGGAATTCAAAAGAGCTTGGGATAAACACAGAAGGGAAAATTTTAAAACCCGCGTGCGTACATAGACATGGCGATTTTATAACATGTGCGCATTGCCGCGTGCATGTTATGAAATACGATTCGTGTGCGCACATGCGTGCCCGGGTTTTTATATCGGTATCTGCATGTGTGGGCAGGTGGCATCTTGTGCACGCAAGGGGGGGGGGGATTTAAAAAAAATATGTGCAGTGATGCAATGGGGTCTACACCACTTCCTTCCCAGTCCTCTCCAATCAAGGAGCGAACTGGGAGGGAACTTTCCTATCCCTACTCTGCTTCCCTTTTTCCCTCTCCTCCCCAACCCCTAAAACCCCTTTTTCTACCTTTTTTTTTTTTTTTTTGGAACTTATCCCATCTGAATGAATGAAGTAAGTTCCGGCACATGCTTCCCCGGACAGACCTTAATGGCCGCTGTTCCGGTCGGTCCCCACCCCTGGCCCACCCCTTTCAAGGAGCCTGGCACTTCTGCATGTACCAGGGGATACGCGCATGGTCGGGCCATTTTTAAAATGTGCTTGGCACGTGCATGGTCTGGCCATGTGTGTATTCTGTGGTTTTTTGCGTGTGCTGGGCTTTTAAAATTTGGGCTAGATGATCTGTAGTGGCTAAAGGATGGAAATGAAGATAAGAGGTAACCTGCATTGGGGTAAACTGCATGGAGCAGTTCTTACTACACTTAGCAGAATAAAAATACATTGAAAGAATACATAAATGAAGCTCACGGGGCAGAGTGGGTCTTTCTCTGTAGTCATTTACTAGATTAATCATCTCTCACCACTAGAGGGAGCTTATTGCTGAAGGTTTTCTTCCATTCAAGCTAAATTACTGAGAGTCTTCTGCAGAAGCACTGGGAGGTGTGCAGCTGGTGGACAATCATGCACTAAGGGGTAGATTTTATAAATCTGTGCCCGCAAGTACTTTTGTTCGCGCACCAGGCGCAAACAAGAGTATGCGGGATTTTAGTGGATACGCGCGTAGCCGCGTGTATCCATTAAAATCCGGGTTAGCGCGCGCAAGGCTGCCGAAAATTGGCAGCCTGCACGCACCGAGCCACGCAGCCTGCCTCCGTTCCCTTCGAGGCCGCTCCAAAATCGGAGCGGCCTCGGAGGGAACTTTCCTTCCACTACCCCCACACCTTCCCCTCCCTTCCCCTACCTAACCCACCCCCCCCCTGGCCCTATGTAAACTCCCCCTACCTTTGTTGTACAAGTTACGCCTGCCTGAAGCAGGCGTAACTTGCGTGCGCCGGGCCAGCCACCGGCGCACGATTCCCAGGCCCCGGAGCCATTTCGGAGGCCTCGGACATGCCCCAAAACGCCCCCGGGCTGGAACCATGCCCATGGCCACGCCGCCACGACCCCCCAGGAAAGCCCCGGGACTTGCGCGCGTCACCAAGCCTACTCAACATATGCTCAGCACACGCAGGGGGTACTTCAGCCAGGTTTTCAGGGGGTACGCGCGTATCTTACGCGCATACCCCTTTGAAAATTTATTTTATTTTATTTATTTATTGTTTTTGTTATACCGAGTTTCATGACTGGCATCACATCAACCCGGTTTACAATTAACAATGTGTGTAAAGCATAGGGTAACGTGATAAACAATATTCCCAATAGAACTGTGAACTTTAAATACAATGAATCAATTAAAGGGTGTGAGCAAGTTACAATAAAACAGGGAAAATTAACTTGGAGCTGGAAGAGGGGAGAGATTGAACAATGCAATATTTACATTTCAGCCAATTAGAGTAGTAGTATAGCAGAGTGAATAAATAAGCCTATGTGAATAAATGAGACTGGCCCTAAGTCTGTAAAATACTTTGAACTAAGTGTTATAGCAATACAGTATAACCGTAAGCTTCATGAAGGTAAATATTCATTAAAATAAATACTAAAACATTTCATAGCACCTTATTTAACTTTATTAATGGCTCATAGCTACTGGAGAAATTAGAAATCGCACAGTGAAAAGGAAGGTATTTTAAATTCTGCTGCTACTTGAAATTTATATCATTGTCTTTGGTGGAAATAATTTTTGAAATGGGCAAACATTTGAAGGAAGACGCCTCTTACATTCTTTTGGTTGACTAACCAACAATGTAGATGTTTGGTAGGGATGTGCAGGGAAATTGTTTCCATTTTGGTTTGTTTTATTCATTTTCAGATCATTTCCTAGACTCTTTTTTGTCATTTTTATTCATTTCAGAAAACTGTCCACACAATTTTCTGAAACAAACGGACTCAACAATTTGGGGGATTTTTGGTGATAGCATTTGTTTTATTTATTTATTTATTTATTTATTTATTTAAAATCTTTTCTATACCGTCACTGTTATATACCATCACAACGGTTTACATGTAGGCACATATTTAATGTAGGTAAAAGTGTACAATAGTACATTCTAACAGGTGCCGTCAAAGGTTCGGTTATAATATATCATTAGACAAAATAATTTTTAGAGAAGTGGATCATGACCGAGTGTACTGAAAGTACTTTTACGGGTACATTTATCATACATAGTGTTATCAATTTGATTCCGATTGCCATTCACTTTTAAACAAATGCACATCCCTAATGTTGAGTGATATTAGTTTCAGACTCGGACTGCTTCCTTTGCTGGTATTTTGTAAATATCATTTATTTATTGCCTTTAATGACAAATTGGCATAAGCCCTTACAGCTTAGTTTGACCAAGAACCCAGCTATGTAGTTTCTATGATGCATGACTATTTACCTTCCATATCCGCTACTTAGCTTAGGGAGCAAGTCACTTATATATGGCCTTTATTTACTTCATTGTCACCTTTCTGATGAAAGAGAGCATTCAGGTTGGGTTTCCACATTCTCTCCTTGCTTAATGAGACTTAGCTTTGCCTTCTTTCAACTTTAGCACATTAGTACCACTTAATAATCCAAAGAAAACTGGAAGCAAAAACTGCCATAAGTGTGGTTGCGGTGGTAAGGGCAAAGTAGTAGTTTTAGCTCAGTTGAATTATTGTCACACAAATTGTAGGAACGTTTCTGTGGGAGGAAAAGACAGGGAAGTAAGCAGGGAAGTCTGCTATTCTTGCTGAAGATAAACCAGCATAGCACAACATTGAAAGAACCTCAGCAGAGGACTGGTTGTGTCTTGACATAAAAACCTTCAATATAATATAATCTCTGCAGCAGGGAACTAATGCCTGGTATTGTACATTGCTAGAATGTGCATATCGATAATTGGACATCACATACAGTAACTGTATATGACTCAGTTGTGAGCACACGGCAACCTTCTTTGCCTTCTTTCACAATATTTATCCTTATTCAACAAGGCAGAGGAAACATGCATATCGCTGTTCATAATTGTTAGTAATTCTGAGCTCTTGCTGTCAATAATTTGAAACTAATGACAATATCATCTGAATGATGGCAGCCATCTCAGACGACAGCTGTTAACAGCAGGAATTTTCCTACCATGTTATCAATACAAATATTACAGTAAGGCAGGTGTTCCATGCAGGGAGTATAGGATTTCATTTTCAGGGTGTATATATAACACTTGTCTATTGTGAATGATGTCTAAACTATGGGCTGTGATGGAAATCTGGAAATTGTCACTGGTATCCATATTTGAAGCCTGTGTTTTGACTGTAGGAACAAACCAAGAATACTCACAAGATGTTCTTGCATTCTTTAATAGCTTTGAACACTATTGATTGGCTCCAGTATAAGAATTACCTAAAGATATTGTACGAACTTTGGAAATTAAATAAGCCCTTTATTGAGACACGGGATCATTTTCAGAATTCATACCTGAAGAAGTGACCTTCATCATCTCAAAAGCTCATGGACAAAGCAGTTCTGGAAATTCTTACATTGGTCCCATAAAAAAAGCTATCATTTTATAACCTATCACATTTTTTCTATGTGGCTACTAGAACTGTAGTCCATCCTTGGTGAATCTGACTCTCTGCAATGTCACATGGCCATCGGCGCCATCTTGTGCTCCTACCATGTGACAGGGGCTGACCAATGGCACCGGTAGCCCCTGTGACATAATATAGGCAAAGGCTATCGGCGCCATTTTGAGTACTGGCATCGGACGGCCGGAGTGCAGGAGGTCGCTCTGAGACCCCCGTTGGACCCCCAGGGAATTTTGGCCAGCTTGGGGGGCCTCCTGACCCCCACAAGACTTGCCAAAAGTCCAGCGGGGGTCCGGGAGCGATCTCCTGCACACCGGCTGTCCGATGCCAGTACTCAAAATGGTGCCGATCGCCTTTGCCCTCCCTATGTCACAGGTACCGACGGTCGGCCCCTGTGACATAGTGAGGGCAAAGGCGATGGGCACCATTTCGAATACTGGCAGCAGATAACCTATGTCACAGGGGCTACCAGTACCATTGGTCAGCCCCTGTCACATGGTAGGAGCACAAGATGGCGCCAATGACCATGTGACAGGGGCTGACCAATGGCACCGGTAGCCCCTGTGACAAAGGCTATCGGCGCCATGATGAAACCGGCACCGAGGGTGTGAATGTGCAGGGGATAGCTCCCGGACTCCTCGCTGGACCACCAGTGAGTTTTGGTAAGCCTTGGGGGGGTCAGGAGGGTGGGGGGTTGTAGTTAATTTTAATTTTAGCTGGGACACGAATAGAAATCGCCGTATTAATGCATCGGGGCGCCATACGGCCGAATGCTATGTATCTGCTCCCCGACGAATCCGAATCACGAATGCAACATATGGCGTCCCTCTGCACATCCCTAATAAAAAATAATAAATAAATACATAAATAGATAAATAAATAAGTTAGCAAGTAGCACATTTAAGACTAATCGGAGAAAATTATTTTTCACTCAACGCACAATAAAGCTCTGGAATTTGTTGCCAGAGGATGTGGTTAGTGCAGTTAGTGTAGCTGGGTTCAAAAAACGTTTGGATAAGTTCTTGGAGGAGAAGTCCATTAATCAAGTTTACTTAGGGAATAGTCATTGTTCTTAATTGCATCATTAGCATGGGATCTTCTTAGTGTTTGGGTAATTGCCAGGTTCTTGTGGCCTGGTTTGGCCTCTGTTGGAAACAGGATGCTGGGCTTGATGGACCCTTGGTCTGACCCAGCATGGCAGTTTCTTATGTTCTTATGTGGGCTGCCCGGAGGCATGGCCCCATGGCTTGGACACGGCGGGGGTCCAGGAAGAAGTTTTGGCGGACGAAGCCCAGGACGGTAATATGGATAGACGCACGACGACTCGGGTACCGGGAATCTGTTTTATGTTAATAGTTAATAAAAGCTGCGGCCTATTTTTCATCAAAACTTGGAATATGTATGTTACTTGATGCGGTTCAACGAAGAGCTGGGGGGAAGAGCGGACACGAGGGTGCAAGCTGCCAATGTTAAAGCTCTATAAACAGAAGGCAATACAGATTGTAACAGTCCTAAAGCTTCTCACATGTAAGACTTAAAACGTTCTGAAGAAAAGATCATAGGCACAATGGGAACATTAATAATTATGCATTTATGATAGATTTTACATGAATAAGAACATTTAAAATATAGTCAATTACAACATGTATATTATATTTACATGCAGTGCTGTAAAACCCTACAAAAAATTAAAAACGACCCTTGGAATTAGTATTAAGTGTAACATATGTATGAGAGCTTGGCCCTCAAAAAACAATAAATAAAATGTTACAATTTCAATAATTGTAATTACAATATTAATATTATTATTAATAATAATAATAATAATAATTACATCTCCCATAATCAAAACTGCAATAACTACCAGCACAAACACTAACCTTACTGATGAAAAGTAAACACTGCAATTATCACACCAAGCGCTAAAACATCAATACACCTTCTATTAGAAAAACATAAGCCAAGCTTCTACAGATCCTTACACAGAACCTATACACTAGCGGAATACGTCAACTCGGTCACACATGCAACATACAAATAGATCCTAACCAAATGCAAAATAAAGTGGCCATAAATTAGTACTACAAACCTGCAGACAAAAACTGAATTGGAAACTGCAATAGGCCAGACTATGTATGCAGTGCAACAATGGAAAACCAGAAACACTGCAATTCCTCATAAACATCAGACAATAAAATCAGGAAATATAAATCAATAGAAGTAAAACCATACTAACAAAAAGAATATTTCAAAACAGCTAACACACATGATCAATCACAGAACATGTTCTCAAAACACATAGGAATGTTCTCTAACAGATACACAGACATGCTCTCACGCAGACACACACACAGACATGTTCTCACAAACACAGACATGCTTGCTCACACAAATACAGATATGTGCACACACACATACATCAAGCGGCGAAACTCGGCCTGAGTCGGGCTAATATTGTGTCTCCACTTCAATAAAGGAATTTACAAGACATCTGGCATCTATCCCCTTTGTTCATCCTGACGGCTTTTATAGATCGCCTTCCTTTGTGTTTTTTGGGTCCTTCCCTTTCAAGGATCATGTCTTTCTCACCCTGGAAAGATGTACTGAGTTTCACAGAGGGTGAACTCAATGATCTTCTACCTCCAGAACCTTTTTTTAAAAATGATGAAGTATTTGATGACTTTCTTAAGAAGTGGGAGCAAGCAATCAGCATCAGTAAAGGCCTTATCAGGAGCTCGTTACATGCTTCGACTCTTCTAGACTATTGCCGGTATAAAAGGATCCCCAGAGGGTTACGCATTAATAAACCCCCTAGCATGTACCGGGAGGATTCGGAGTTTATGAACTGTTGGGAAGCCATCCTAAACAAGTGTTCGTTGGATCTTATGATTCTTATCATCAAAACATCGAAGAAAAGAGAAGAAAAACTTAAAAGTGATTTGGATTCTCAACTTGACTTTTTGAAGAAACGTGACATCTGTTTTGACATTATACATGAAGATTTTAAGAAAAATGTAGATGTTTTCACTAAGGATTTGAAAACAACTAAGTTTGAAAAATTCAAACGAGACGAGACAGATTATACAAATAATCATGTTTATTCCTGGCAATATTCCAACAAACCAGCATTCAAAAAGAATGATTATTCTAGAAATGGGAACGACAAGACAAATGTTATAGATAATAGAAACGATAAAAGGCTTCCAACTAGTCCAAATAAAGATAGAAATGCCAAAAGAGTTCGTAGCAACAATGATTCAGACATTGACCCATCAGCTCCCTTATTCACCACTAGAGATATAGATAGACCTCACACACAACTTAATGAGATAGGTAAGTTTTGGAGACGTGATTCAGATAGAGATGAAAACATCACATCCAAACCATCGACTTCTTTTTTCAGGGGGAGAGGAGAATGGAGAGGGAGAGGGAGAGGGAGAGGAAGGAGACCAAGTTACAACAACCATTATCATGCACAACAAGATTGGAGAACGTGGAATCAAGACCAGGACTAATTACAACAACTTCACCTGTACATAATAAAGATAGAATCATTAATATTTCATCAAGAACTCTAAGCACAGATGAAATAAATATATTAAACAAAGGTCTTTCCTTTATTCCCACTCCCACGTATAATTCATTTCGCACTAGGATTGAAATATTCAAATTCATACGTAAATTAAAAATAGCAGACTTTTTTTCAAATAAACAGACATTGAATTCAGACATTTCATTAGTGAAGAAACCTAGCACTTGGATACCGCCTGGTGTGGTAAATCCGGTCATTCAGACCTATGAAACGTTAATTTTACAAGAGATAAATAAACTTGAAGACACAGAACCTAAAAAATTCCACAATATCACTCGTAATGAAAGAAAGGCTATACAAGAATTGAGAAAGGATAGCAGTATTATTATTAAACCAGCTGATAAGGGGGGAGCAATTATAATAATGGACACTGATAAATATGTTGGAGAAATTGAACGTCAACTTTCTGATCAGACATGTTATTTAAAATTAGATCACAACCCGACTACTTCTATAAAAAAAGACATAGACTCACTATTATCTATTGCAAGTGATAGAGGCTTTTTAACCAATAAAGAGTTACAGTTCCTTAGAGTTGATAATCCTATTATGCCGACTCTATATGTATTACCGAAAATACATAAATCACTTTCAGACCCACCAGGTAGGCCTATAGTTTCTGCTATAGGCTCTCTGCTCGAACCTCTCTCAGCCTTCATTGACAAATTCCTCAGACTTAAGGTTTTAGAGACACCTTCCTATATACGTGATTCGTCAGATTTTATTAATATTTTAGAAGCTTTTACAGAGATAACAGGAGAAATTTTATTGGTGACACTGGACATAGAAGCATTATACACAAATATTCCTCAGTTAGCAGCATTAGATATCATAATCCAGGAATTGGAAAAGCGCACTATACATAAAAGGATACCAGATGAGTTTTTGATACAAATATCTGAAATAGCTTTGACAAAAATTTTTTTCTGTTTCAAGAATACTGTTTTTCAACAAATCAAAGGGGTGGCCATGGGCTCCACCATGGCCCCCTCTATAGCCAACTTATATGTTGCTAAATTCGAACATGATTTTTTAATGGAACACGAATATAAGGAAAATATTATTCTTTGGAAAAGATATATAGACGACGTGTTTTTAATTTGGAAAGGCAATCTGGAGAAAATAAAAAAAATTTTTACATGGCTTAATACCCTGGATCAGAACTTGAGGTTCACTAAGAATTACAATAAAAACTCCGTTGCCTTTTTAGATATTCAAGTGAACTTTAGTAATGGGTTTTTCCACACTGATATTTATAGAAAACCGACAGATGTGAATAAATTATTGCATTACAAGAGCTGCCACAATAAATCACTACTTAAGAACTTACCGTACTCTCAGTTTCTACGTTTAAGGAGATTATGTGCAGATGACGTTACTTTCCATAGTAGATCAAAAGATATGAAGATGAGATTTTTAGAAAAAGAGTATCCCATCCAACATATAGAAAATGGATACATTAAAGCATCATCGCAAAAAAGATCAGATCTATTGACTAAGAAAGATAAAACCATTCTCAACCGAATGGTATGTCCACTTACCTATACACATCTCTCACATGATATCATCACAATTATGAAGAAATTTTGGCCAATTATTCAGGTACTCACTACATTCAAAGACAAAGGACTTATGATAGCTAACAAATTAGATAAAAATTTGAGAGATATGTTGGCACCATCAGCTCTACCGTCTAATTCAGTGCGAGATTGTAGACCACCGGGCCACCGTCCGTGTGGTTCATGTTCCGTATGCACAGTTAATCTTAAAACAGACTGTTTGCAGATACCAAAACAACAGAGAACCTTCAAACTTACCTCATTCACTAACTGCAAGAGTAAGGGAGTTATTTATGTTGTCATCTGTCCGTGCAATAAGTTCTACATAGGAAAAACTATCAGAGAGTTCAATAAGAGGATTATTGAACACAAAAGTGCCATAACACGTAGTGTTCCATCAAAGCCACTTGTAGAACATTCTATTCAAAATAACCATAAATTTACAGATTATAAATTCTGCGTCCTGCAAAAACCAGTGTTAAATTGGAGAGGAGGCAATTTAGATCGATTGCTTTTACAGCTTGAACAAAAGTTCATTTATGATTTTGATACTTTATCACCCAATGGACTTAATGCAGAGATTGATTATTCTGTGTACCTCTAAGAGTTCATACTTTTACTAATGACTGATTCTGTAATTTTAACTCACGGTTTCCAATTTTTATTGAGAAGATCACTTTTGATCACCTTTGGATTTTTTCTTTTTAGATCTTTTACAAGTGGTTTCTGGATTTATTGTTTTATATAAGTCTCTATTTTAGTTGTGTCTTATCTAATTATTCAACTGTTTTATGATATGTATTAATAAGCTTTTATTTCATTTTTATAATTATTACATATTAACTACTTAATAGAGACTATTATACAACAAATGTTTACATATTTAGGATGGCACATTGTTTATAGGACTTTCTAATCATAACTTTTTTAAAATAATTTATCATACTACTTTATTAACAATATCATTGTTGGTCTACATCTTTTGCTCTTTTATTATTAATTTTAATACGGAGATTAACTGACAACAGAGCTAGTATATTCAGAGTTCATATAAAATTTGCTGATTTTTGTTATATACAGGCGTCAACTTTTTTAGACACACCTCTGGGATGATTGACAGATCATCTCCGTCCCTTTTTCACAATTATTTATGACTGTGTTAAAAATTATTTGGTTTCATTTCAATTATACATAAGGCTACAACATGGTATATCATCTCAAGTTGTAGATTTTATATCATTTAAAGCAAGTTGTGCAGCATAGACACGCCCTCCATTGATTGACAAAATTTTTTTTTCTTGACAGCTAGCTGTGCAGCATAGACACGCCCCCTATTGAATGACGCTTTTAAATAGAAACATTTTTTTAAACAATATATTTTTTCCATACACCACATTTCATCAAACAAATACACAATGTTTAAGTTTTCATCACGTGTATTAATAACATATTCCATTTGGTTTATTTCCCGGTTTGAGCGTTTACAATTGACAGCTGCATTTTGGCGCGAAAATCAACCTTGGTGTATACATAAGTCTCATTGACAGAGTATCCTCAATGTTTGACTTTTCAAGTGGAGGTTTCATCGTGAATACGCTCATGAGGTAACGTTCGTTGCAGTAATCATGATGTCCAAACAATGCTTCACGTTATATAAATAGATTTTCGACATTCACTCTGCTTCGGCGTTATACGTTATTATATTATATTATTTTTTTTGATGTCGCTAAGAAAGTTATTTGTGGAATCGGCATGTTCTGAATGAAACCTTGACACCAAAAAACTAGCCGTTTAGATCTTTGCTCTGACTCGGCATACAACATTACAACTATAATGTTCATATTCCGCTAGGAATGTTAGAGGTTTAATCGGTATATCCTCAATGTAATTTTAACATCAAAATTAACTGTTCGATGCCGATTGTTATATATATAAGATCTTTTGTTTTAGATGTTCACGTTTTAAGCACTGCGCCCATAGTGACAAACACATGAGACATCAGTTAAAAATGAATAGCCAAGTTATTTTTGTCCGGTGCCGCACGATATATTTAAGATCCCTCTTCTGTTTCATATGTTCCATTTTTAAACGCTGCACCCACAGTGATAAGCACATGAGACAAAAAAATTTTTTTCAATACACTCACGTTTTACTCAAGACGCCTCTCCTGTCATTAATTTGCTATAATAGATAGCTATATCTATGTAGTCATAAGAATCTTCAACCTTTGTGATAATTTTTATTTTTTACTAAATATGCACATAACAATAGAATAGTAGACCTTTTTGATTTAGTATTAATATCAAACAATAAGGTGTTCGCATAAACACCCGAATAAAGTGTTAGGGGCTTTACATTCTAGTATGGGCTATTTAAAGATTTAAATCGATCTGTAATATGGAATATATTTTTCCTTTCAGTCGTTACATTTCTGGTTTTGATAGAAAACATTATGATTTAGCCCATCAGCAGAAACGTATTAAATTTGTCTATTTACAAACATCGATGCCAATGCAATATTTATTAACTATCTAATCAGACACATGCCGTTACATTTCCATTGATCGTCACTAAGAGATGTCTGCACACTGAGCACTTCTCCTTATTTTTGAATTTCTCATAAAATTCATTTTGTCACATATATTTACACAACGTCACATTTTTTATGTACTAGTCCACTTTTTAGAAGTGCAATATACTTTTTTATATTGCGATCTAACTCATTCACTATTGTAGTTTATATATAGATATGAATTAATCACAAATATGATTCAATAGAATAATGCACAGATATTATTGGAGGAAAGGAGGAGCAGAGGTGATATGATACAGACTTTCAGATACTTGAAAGGTGTTAATGATCAAAAGACAACGACAAACCTTTTCCGAAGGAAAAAAATCAGCAGAACCAGGGGTCACGATTTGAAGCTCCAGGGAGGAAGATTCAGAACCAATGTCAGGAAGTATTTCTTCACGGAGAGGGTGGTGGATGCCTGGAATGCCCTTCCGGAGGATGTGGTGAAGACCAGAACTGTGAAGGACTTCAAAGGGGCGTGGGATAAACACTGTGGATCCATAAAGTCAAGAGGCTGCCAATGAGGAGTGGGTGACTCGCCAGAATGATGGCTACTGCCTGGAGTCAATACCCTTATTAAATAAACATACACAGGCTTACGGTGACTCCAACATCGCTCTAAGCTTCAACAGCAAGAGGAAATGTGGAAAAAAGGATTCACACTCACAAAGAGGGGAGTAGCTGGCTTGTTACGGCGGTTACTACCCCAAATCAAATAAGCCTGATACTTCACTTTCAATGCATATACAGCAAAGTTCTCTGATTCAACGGCAGGGGAGAAGAAAAACTGATACTTCACACATCCAGCAGAGCTCTCTGCTTCAACAGCAGGGGAGAAGAAAAGAGGGTTCGCACTCACAAAGCGGGGAGTAGCTGGCTTGTTACGGCGGTTACTACCCCAAACCAAATGTGCCTGATACTTCACTTTCGATGCACATCCAGCATGGCTCTCTGCTTCAACGGCATGTAAGAAATAGTATGTTGCTCCAAGATTACATTGTTATGGTTTTACTTTATTTTATTCTTTATACATCGTTTTGTTTTAATGCTTTATTGTATCGCCCATCTGAGTTCTTTGTAAACCGGCATGATGTGCTGCACGAATGTCGGTAAATAAAAGTTAATAAATAAATAAAATAAATAAAGACTTATACGTCACACATATCCAGCATAGCTCCCTGCTTCAACGGCAGGGGAGAAGAAAAACAACCAATAAGGGCTAATAACATAGTCTGGGTAAAACAAATAAGCATGGGTGCAGCTTGCTTATTGCGGCGGCTACTACCCCTAACGAATCAAGCTAGATATTTCACTTGGATGCAGCTCCATCACTGCTCTCTACATTAAAGGTGGGGGTGGAAGGGAAATAGAACCAAGAGCTAAGAGAAACAGATAAGTATGAGAGAAAATATGTGTGAAGCTTGCTGGGCAGACTAGATGGGCCATTTGGTCTTCTTCTGCCGTCATTTCTATATTTCTATGTTTCTATGTTTCTATTAATTCCTTTATTCGCATCAATCACTTCACAATTATTAATCAATTTTACATTTAGATTCATACATATTTTATCAACTATTTCATCACTAAATCATCATTGAATTAATTAATTATTGAATCAATTGTTTTTCATTTACAGCATTTTAATTATTGTTTCTTGCATTTTTAACACATTCTTTCAGCAATTCAATATTTTGATATCATTGTCCTAGATAATTATGCCATCCTTTCTACACCATTACAGATCTAATAATACTGTTGGTCCCATAGTCATCTATGTGACCTTCGACATACAGATATCTTTACTCGTGAATCAGAGAGAATATAAGGTAATATCTTGAATAATTTGTATATTATTTATCTGATGTTTTATCAATTCATTGTTTTATGCAAACCGTGAGTTTTTAGATTATTAGTGCTTTGAGAGCTGTTTGAATTTTATGTATATTACTGCGCTTCCTATATGTCACCAATTTTAATATTATTTCATTATATTTTTTAATTGATATTATTATGTTTTAATATATTTACATATTATATTTATTTATGTTGTAGCCCCTGAGGCAGCCGTTTTCAAGCGGCGAAACTCGGCCTGAGTCGGGCTAATATTGTGTCTCCACTTCAATAAAGGAATTTACAAGACATCTGGCATCTATCCCCTTTGTTCATCCTGACGGCTTTTATAGATCGCCTTCCTTTGTGTTTTTTGGGTCCTTCCACACACATACATAGACATGCTCTCATAGACACACACACAGACATATGCTCACTCAAAAAGACACAGACATGCGCGCGCACACACAAGCATGCAAAAACATGCAATCACAGACACAGACATGCTGTCACCACACACACACACAGGCATGCACTCATAGACGCACACGGACGTTCTCCCAGACACAGATACACAGAAATGCTCTGATATAAATACACACAGACATTTGATCTAACACACACGCACACACAGACAAGTTGTAACACATACACACACAGAGAAATGCTCTCACAGACACACATACAGATGGTCTCACAAACACAGACATGCTTACTGACACAAATACAGACATGTGCCCACACACATATATAGACATGCTCTCATAGACACATACACAGACATGCTTTCATACACGACATATGTTCACTCAAAAAGACATAGACATGCGCGCGTGCACACACAAGCACGCAAAGACATGCTTGTCATGCTGTCATCAGAGATACAGATACACAGAAATGCTCTGGTAGAAATACACACACACACATACAGACAAGTTGTAACACACACACACACAGAGAAATGTTCTCACAGACACAACATACAGATATGCTCTCTCATTCACAGACATGCTCTCACAGACACACACAGGCAGAAATGCTCTCATAGACAGATGTACACACATAGACATGCTCTATCACACACACAGACATACTCTAATATGCATATACAGATAGGCTCTAATACACACAGAGACACAGACACACTTTCACAGACATACACATACAGATACACTCTTTCTTTCTCACTTCCAACCCCTGCCCCATCAAAAGCATAATGGCTGCCTCCTCCTCCTTCAGCCTGTGTTGTAGACGGGACCATCTTTCTTGAGGTCGTGGGTGCTGATGTGGATCTGCTTCCTGCGTATGCGTGCTGAGGTGGGCACTGTTGGTACTGCTGCTGCTCCTCCTCCTATGATTGAATACCACGCGTGCCAGGGCCAATGCTGCCACTTCTTGCGACAGCCTGGGTTGTGTGCCATTTTCCTCCTGCTTCCAGGCACAATGGCATGGCTTCTACTTGACCATGTGGACTCATCAGTTCTTCTTTTGAACCACGTAGGTGGGAAGAATGAGAAGCCATGCCGTCATCACTCCAGATGGCCACCTAGTCCACCCTAGTGCTTCCACCAGACCTGCATGGGGGTCTCTCCAGACTATATGATGAATAAAGGGGCAAGAGTGATCCACAGTTACTCCTGCCCTGTGCAATTCTTGGACAGAAAATGGCAGCAGCAAACTATGCAGCTTCAAAACAAAATGGCAGTGTTCTAAGAGCCAGATAGTGCCATTTTGTAGCCAGGATTATTCCTGCCTCTTTCTTCATCAGAGAGTCTGGAGACCTCCACAGAAGGGCTAAGGGGGTGGGGGTGGGGAACATAAGGGGCACTTCCTTTTTGTTATTTTTGGCAAATAGTATTTGCTATTAGAAAATCGTATGCAGGAGGTGGAGGTGAAAATCGCATTGGGATTTACTTGGTGAGGCAGCCCAAGGGTGAGGATTTCTTCCCAGCCCAGTGGGGGCCTCTTTTGCTGGACTTCCGGGACACTGACATCATCAGGGAGGGTCCGGCGTTGGAGCTATAAGACTGGCCCTCCCGTAGCTCGTCACCAAAGCCGCGCGTGCCTAAGGGGCACACGGCTTTGTTTTGCTTCCTTGAAAATTTCTCTTTGGAAGTGTATTTTTCTATCTCCACCTCTGGTAAGTTCTCAAATTTTGATTTTAAAAGATAAATTAAGATAACTGCTTCAGTTTCCTTTCACCTCAACACCTCCCTTTTAAGGATCTAAGATATAAAATTGCCTAAAACTGCAGCATAGTGGGGTATCCAAGTTATCATTCAATTTTCTGAACTAATATGCCTCATAGTGTAAGGAAAAGAAGAGCTACTCCCAACCCTGAAATGTCCGGCCCAATGGATGCCCATATTATCCGAGGAGGAGCGGAATCGGGAGTGCAGTCGCTGTGGCAGGGAACCTTAGATGTATCTCAGGCTCCAGTGCCTGACTCTGACATCTCACTTTCCCCAATACTGAGAGTGGTGCCCGGATATGGAGCTGGCTTTACCACATGCCGAAGCAGCTGGTGGTCTTGACCAGTCAGGGTCCCCCTAATCTGGGAGAACAAAGTGAAGACGCTGGGAAAAGCATCCCCAGCGAGTTTGCTAGCAGTCCAGCTAAGGGGGAGCAAAGATTGGATGTGAACCCTCTACTCTCTTTATTTCGAGCTCCTTCCTGAAAAGACCTACAGAAGTGACTTTGGAATCTTTATGAACTGCTATGGAGGGATTGGTGAATCTAATTGAAAATAAAATTCTTCCTATATGTAATGTATTTAAAGATCAGGAAATAAGATTAACAACTATAGAGAACACAATTAAGGGTATTACCTCACAGAATCTTGAAATTAAAACTACTTTAAGTTCTAATAGAGTTTCTCAAGAATCTATGATTAAGGAAAATATAAAGGTATTAAATATACTGGAAAATATAGAAAATTCATTAAAAGTTAGAAATTTAAAATTTGTTAATTTCCCCAAGTTGCCTCATATATCTCCGAAGGAGATGTATAAAAAATATTTAACAGAGATATTAAAGATATCAGAGGGAAATATTCCACCAGCGGTGAGGGCCTTTGAGGAAAAAACCCTTAGAAGGAGCTATAGAAGGGGAGAATAAAGGAGTAGTTCAAGCCAGTGAAGAAGGTAACCCTTTATTAAATATGACAGATTTATTAGAGATGTAGGATTCTAGTTTAGCAGAACCTAATACCATGATAGTAACTTTTGTGCTAGAAATAGACAGAGAGTGGATATTTAGATTATTCTTCAAATATCAATTGTGTACATTTCTGAATATGCAGGTGAGAATATTCCCTGATGTGTCAAGAACAACACAAAGGAAAAAGAAGCAATTCCTACTTTTAAGATCTCAGGTGTTAGGTATAGGAGCTACCTTCCTATTGAAATTCCCCTGCAAGTGTCAAATTAGTTATAAAGGGTTGACCTATATCTTTTACCTCCCCTCACAGTTGACTCAATTTCTTTCGGACAAGGATAAAATATAAAAGGATTATGAGAGTCAATACAACCGCTATCACAACCCCCCTAAAAGGCTGTCACTTTCTCTCATTTGGAAAAGTCTCCTTCATCTGCAGTTTAATTGGCAATATTTCTTTATTTTATTTTTATGTATAATTATGAAGAAAATGTAATAAAGGGTCCTAAATAGTTTGTAAAGAATAGAGGATCTCAAATATTGAAGTATATTAAAATGATATAGATGGAAATAGTTTGTCTCATATCTTATAATATGATAATGATGTTACTTCATTGTTCTTTGTCAAGATTATTTTCTTGGTATGTATAAAAATAAAAGAAAAAAAAAAGAAAATAGTATGAACTATTTACTGAACCAAACATTTCAGAAAATGTTTGGATATTTTCAAATAAGCTGATGTTTATTTGGTTTAAATGAACTGAACCATATATAGACTCATCTGTCATGCTTTACTCATTTAGATAAAATGAATGCACAAGCCCTGTTTGAGTCAATAATTACCTAGAAAGCTGCTTAGATTTTTCATTGAATTACAGTCTTGGATTAATAGGTATGATTTGTTTTTTAAGGAAGCCATTAGCAAATAAAGACTTAGTAATCTGGATATCTGTACCTGAACTGCAACTCACCTTGAGCCCAAGTCTGGAAAGGCAAGTAATTATATTCAAAATTCAAAAGCACATCTCATGATTTAGAGGTAGATATTGTCCACCCACAACATCAAATGCAAATTCTAGTGACAAAGCTGTAGCTAAGACTATTATCCCTCTACATGTAGGTGGTTCTTTAATTCTGCCTATATTTTCCAAAAACTGGGAAACTATTATAGCCAAAATATCCCCTACACACATGCTACCAATAAGAATATTCAGGAAGACTCTTGTAGTTGAAGAGTCAGTATTAATTTGTAGAGATGTGCATCGTCCAAACCATTCGGTTTGGGCTTCATTTTCAGCATGCCATGGGAAATTTTGTTTTTCCCGCGGTTTGGGCTTTTTTTTTCACGAGACCAGAAATTTTGTTTTTCCCGCGGTTTGGGCTTTTTTTTTCACGGGACCAGAAATTTCATAAAAATGAATTTTTATGAAATTTCAGAAAAATCCCTTCGTTTTTTGGGTTCCTCGAAACAGGATGTATTAGGCAAATTCCTAATTCGTCCAAAACAAATGCACATCCCTATTAATTTGCTTTCGGTTCAGAGTGGGTAAGAGAAGAGTATGATCTGGTAAAAGATTTGCTGTTTGAACCAAAATTTTATCATGGAAGAGAGGAACCAGTCAATCGGCAAGGAGAGATCATCTCTTTCCTGTTGGCAAAGATAGTCATTGAATGTCTGAAAGGGTCAACTCTCAGACTCTGACAATAACTGCTATCGCTAACATCCCTTACCACAAACACCTTACAGGCTCAGTAAGTAGAAAACATTTAAGTGCTGGAGGTGGGAGGTGGGAGAGACTGGACACTCCTAACTATGCTTACCTGGAATGTGGTGAAAATGCTAGAGTATGAGCTGTTGTCCTAGCTGCTTGGATTTAACACCAGAGTCCGAGCCAGGTGCATCCTATATGACCTGAATGTTTTGTATTGGTAGTGACTACATGTATCATTAGCTGCTACTTTAAAATTGCAGTTGGAAATTATCAACCTTACTGTAGATATACTGATGCAGAGACAGAACTAATGGATATAATATTGTTCGTTAACCATCTTACTTCAATAAATCAAACTCCTGGGAAAGAACTGACATGATGTAGACATTATTTGCTGTTTTTGAGCTGCACTGTTCCACTACCAGAGCTTCGATCTGGCACAGAGAAAATATATTTATGTGATCATGTCAGGCCTTGATCCAGTTTGGGGAAAACACAAATACATAAAGAAAAATGTTACCTGCTTGACTGCTGAATACATGCCATGCTACAATTATAATTGGAAAATAATAATATTGCATGTTTTCTTAACATTAAAATATAAAGACGGAGGGGCAGATTTTCAAAGGCTACGCGTGTAACATACACGCGTTACCTGAGGAAATTTGCCCCTGCGCGCGCCGAGCCCCGGGACGCATGTATGTCCCGGGGCTTGCTAAAATGGGTGGTCTGGCGGCGTGACCGGGGGGCGAGTCTGTGGTCCAGGGCGGTCCAGGGGCGTGGCCGAGTGCCCCGACACAGTGGCGCGCGCAAGTTTTGCCTGCGAGAGGCAGGCATAACTCCATTGAACAAGGTGGGGGGGATTTAGGTAGGGCCCGGGGGGTGGGTTAGATAGGGGAAGGGAGGGAAAGGTGGGGGGGGGAAAGGTGGAATGGGGAAAGCCATCAGGGCTCCCCTTGGGCTTGGCGCGCGCAAGGTGCACATGTGTGCATCCCCTTGCACGCGCCGACCCCGGATTTTATAACACGCGCGCGGTAGCGCGTGCATGTTATAAAATCGGGTGTACATTTGAGCGCGCCGGGTAGCGCGCAAAAATTTACCCTGCACACATAGGAATTAAAATCTGCCCCAGAGATCTTATCTGATTCTATAAAAATCATTCGGCCGGATTTTAATAGATACGCGCAGGCGTAGATTTGTTCGCACAACCTGGCGTTGTGCCAGAGACCTTGGTCCCGCCCCCGAAACGCCCCCAGACCGGCACCCCACCCATGTCCCTGCCCCCTTCCCACCCCTTTTTTAAAGCCCCGGGACATACGCGCGTCCTGGGGCTTGCGCGCGTCACCGGGCCTATGCAAAATAGGCTCTGAGCAGGGCTTTTAAAATCTGCCTCATTATTATTATTATTATTTTCCCAAGGGTCAAATGTGCAGCAACCTTGCGACAAATTTGTAGCTCCCAGAGGCTAAGCTTCTCTTAAAAAAAAAAAAAAAGAGAAAATTTTATTTTAAGATGAAGAAAGTTTTATACTTTAGAAACATTTGGAATGTATTCCATGTTGTTGTTCCCATTCAACAAATGCATGGCAATCTGTAGAAGGAATTGTTTTATCTTATTTTTACACATTTCAAAATTAATCCTGTTAAATTGAATTGCTGAATTCTTAGTTTACTGTTTCTATAATTTGTTCTGTACAGTTTCTTTCTTCTATCCGACGGTTTTCTTCTCCTTAAATTTCCCTGTATTTTCCATGCAGAGCATTGCAGTAATATATGCAAAACTAATCCTTGCATTGTCAAGCTCAAGAACAATCAGAGCACAATTTTCCATGTTTCCCTTCATGTTTTGACCTATGCTGTTTATTTTGTGAAGCTTCTCCTAGCCTTGAATAATTTCCTCTCTCCTGTTTATTTTCTAAAACTTTGAGCCAATTATGGAGAAAATTACTCTTTTTTGACTGCTTCAGGTGCTATGATTAAGATGTCTTATGCTGGAGACCTTCACGTAAACTATTAGGTTGCAGAAAAGGAGAGGTCGCCGAATCTCTCCACTGTATATCTAAATATAAAATTGGCAAAGGAAAAACATCAGATCTTAACACTGGAATTATTCATCCTGCCAGTCGCAGAATGAGAGCTACAAGGAAAAGAACAAAACTGCAAGTATCATCATTGATTCTTCATTTCAAAGAATTCTTGGTACCTAGGGACTGCGAGTGATAGATATAAATACTCGAGTCCAGAAGATCAAACTGTTTGCTTCAGAGAGTATGGCTTAAACAGATGAAGCAATTCTGAGTCTTTGTCAAAAGACCTTTTGGCCCCTTAAGATGTTGGATGGAATTCAACATGCATTTCAGGGATTTGTAAAGCAGGTCCCAGGAGATGAGTATGACTGCCACTTTTGAGCTTTTCTGGTTGTTTTAACCATCCTGGTATACTAGAAAGTAAAATCATCAATGTAAAAACAGAAATGAAAAAGTACCCAGGGAGTCTGAAATTACAGTAATTTTGGTAGATTCAAAGCATTAATTGTCCTCTGTTAAAGGTCAATGCTCAATGAAAAATGCAATGTCATACTATATAGAAGAGAACACCATATGAACCAGTTATTATAGCTATATTTGAGTAATAAGGGGCCCTGATGTCAGCAAAGTCCTTTCATTTACTGTTCTATCTTCACTATTCCAAAATATTTCAAACAAGCTTGCTCTGCATTTTCAGAAGATATCCTCTATGCAACCCACTTATTTTAGAATACCAAAATCTACCATTTTGCACAGCCTCATAGTACCAGACTTTGCAAAAAGCCAGGACATAATATTTGTTCATTCAATTAATAAAATATATTGGGGGAGGGGAGCAATTTTCAAACAAGCCTCATTGGGACAAATTCTATGGGTATTATTTTACCCATTGAATTTGCATCAATTTTCAAATACAAAGTGCATATTTCCAATTTGAATCTTGCTGTGTGTCTACAGTATCCATTTTAAGGGATATTTGATTTCCCCTTACCTAAGGAGTGCACCATTAATCTGGGGAGATTTAATAGGAAACAATTTAGAGAGGTTTGGGTGTTGCTCTTCCATGTGGAAACAGTAGATGTTGTGTCCTAGCTATGTACCTGCTATCCTCATGGATTTTTAGTTTGGAATGAGTTAGCAAGTTGTAGATTTTTAAGTAAACTTTCAAGAAACCATGAGCTTGCTGCTTTCTGTTGTGCAATTTTTCTTCATTTCTAGAGATGTGCTTCGGGTAAAAATTTTGTGTCGGGCTTTGTTTCGGGGCCCCCCGAGGGAATTTCGTTTTTCCCGCGGTTCAGGTTTTTTTTTCAGAGGCCCCGATTTTTCAGGTTAGTGCACACATAAGAACATAAGAAAATGCCATACTGGGTCAGACCAAGGGTCCATCAAACCCAGCATCCTGTTTCCAACAGTGGCCAATCCAGGCCATAAGAACCTGGCAAGTACCCAAAAACTAAGTCTATTCCATGTAACCATTGCTAATGGCAGTGGCTATTCTCTAAGTGAACTTAATAGCAGGTAATGGACTTCTCCTCCAAGAACTTATCCAATCCTTTTTTAAACAAGGTATACTAACTGCACGAACCACATTCTCTGG
This sequence comes from Rhinatrema bivittatum, assembly GCF_901001135.1. Lineage (NCBI taxonomy): Eukaryota > Metazoa > Chordata > Amphibia > Gymnophiona > Rhinatrematidae > Rhinatrema > Rhinatrema bivittatum. Next base: position 18,406,361 of record NC_042629.1, read on the forward strand.
CAACAAATTCCAGAGTTTAATTGTGCGTTGAGTAAAAAAGAACTTTCTCCGATTAGTTTTAAATGTGCTCCATGCTAACTTCATGGAGTGCCCCCTAGTCTTTCTACTATCCGAAAGAGTAAATAACCGATTCACATCTACCCGTTCTAGACCTCTCATGATTTTAAACACCTCTATCATATTCCCCCCTCAGTCGTCTCTTCTCCAAGCTGAAAAGTCCTAACCTCTTTAGTCTTTCCTCATAGGGGAGTTGTTCTATTGGGAGTTAGTGCACGCTAGAGCACACTAACTCCCGATAATGTGCACTAACCTGGCAGAGTTAGTGCGCACTATCGGGAGTTAGCGTGCACTAACTAAAAAATGAATTTTTTACGAAATTTTGGAAAAAATTCAATCGTTTTTCAGTTCTCCCAAACCATTCCGAATTAAGCAATTTTGTTGACATTGCCTAATTAGGGAAAAATGATTGCACATCCCTATTCATTTCTGGGATTTGGATTAAGGCAGTTTTTCCATTTAGGAGCCAGTCTCAGCTGATATGTTATTCTAGCTTTTGAACTTGTTTCTGGACTCTTTTAAGCCAATTTTTAAGGATTCCCTCTGAGAATCTTAGTACTCCTTTGCAATCGATTGGGGCATCTTCTGTGTAAAGTTAAGTCATGTCTGAAGGAAGATTCTAGCAGTCTTTTATCTGTCCTCCAGAGAATTTATGCTATCTGGTGACTTGATGCAGAGGAAATACATTTTGGATTGTCTTTTTGCACTATGTCCTCTATTTGGAGGCAAGGAAGTGTTATTGCACCCTTCTTGCTTCTCACTTAATTTCCCCCCTTTTGAGTTCAACTAATACTTTTTCCATTTGGAGCTGATAACCCATGTTACCTGGGAGTCATTAATTCAAACCAGTGATGATAGAAATTCCATCTAAAGCAAAGGATCCTAGTAAAGTGCACTACCAGGAGAAACAAAGAAGACAACTTAAAGGTAATGAGACCTTTGTTTCTATTGAGGGAAGTTTTACTTAAGGGGTGAGACTTGCCCACCAAATGCTGCCTAAGGAGTTAATAGAATCAAGGCCAGCATATAGTACCCTTTTGGTACTGTCTGAAGAGGTAAATGATGTTTAAAAGATTCCTTTGAAGATATTAAATCTGGGACTAAGTTCTGATTAAATTTTGGGACTTGCCACTTTCTGTGGTAAGATTTAAGAATCAACTTGGGAGGTGAAGGAGGATTTTAATCTGAGGAAATTGAGCGAGTGGGAGAAGAAGAAATGTCATTGTAAATAAGGAGTGTTTCCATAGTAATTAAGAGACTTTGCTAGAAGACATGAAGTCACATTATCCTACCTATCCTCTCTTATTATTTATTGCTGCTAATCAATCAAATATATGAAGTGAAATATTATTCAATCATCTGATCAAACTATCAGTAAAGAAGTTGGAAACTACCATTCTTCCTCTGTGTGTTTATTGGATGCAAAGTCAGTGTACATTGGCAGTGCTGTGAAGTAAAGGACAGAGACAGGGCTTGATAGCAAAGAAGCAGGGTATAAGAGCTATTGTTCATCCCCATACTCAGGAGGTTACAGCCCAGAGATAAAGCTATCCAGTGAGAGGAAAAGAGTTGCATAGAGATATCAGAGTGGTGATGCAAAAAGGGTCTGTCTCTATTTTCTTTCTATGTGCCCCTGGGTGCCAGTACCTGATTTTTGTGCTGGTAGGTTTTTTTTTTCCGTTAGAATTGAAAAAGCAATCTGCATGCATAATTTTCCTGGTCTATGCATGCCCTCAAGGATATCTTCTCTTATCGTGGCTAAAAGTCTGTGCATTGTCCAACACCAAACATGGCACATATTTTTACTTTTATTGAGGGAAGGCATTTTGTGTTCCTAGATCACTATTTACCCATGGAAATGGATTTGAATACATATACAGTTCACTTATGCATTTCCCATTACCACAATTCTTTTATCAAGATAATTGTGTGAATAAATAATCCTTACCTAAGGCAACTGGTCTGTCTTACTTTACCTTTGCCTCCTATTTACCTGTGCAGGACCAGGCTAGATGCCAGGTCCACTTTAAATACCTTAAGGAGAGTTTGCTCTATTGGTAGGATCCTGCAGGGCAGGTGGAGCTCAGAGGGTGTAACCAGAGACTGGGGAATAAGAGCTGGGATCCAGTTGGGGATAATTAGATCAGGCCAAGGTCTCCAGGAGGAAGGAAGCTCCTGTAACATAACACTGTCCACTGAGATGAAGCAGTACAAACTGTAAGTAGAAAGAGTACACGGTCTGATGGTAAAGGCAGTTTACTGTGGTATATATGATTGAAGCTGTGAATAAGATTATGTTCTAAGAAAGGCTAGATCAAAACAGTTTTGTCTCCAGGCATGTGGGAGTCACTGCTAGTTCCCACATATGGTGTCAAGTGGGATTTTTCTAAAGCTTTGCCCAGAAAAATAAACAGTCTCCAGGAAAGTGTTTGAAGTAAAGAAAGAGTTGTGGTTCTAAACATAGTATAGAACCCAGGGGGCATGTGGCTCTAAAACAAAGTACAGAGTACAGGGGTGTATAGAGCATGGTAGCTTGTGTGAAAGGATGTGGCTCAGAAGCTCCACTGAAGAAAAATAAAAAAACCCCAAAGTTTAAAGTTTCAGGTAGAGATGAAACTGTAAGTGGGCCTGGTTGCAGGGACAGCCAGGAAGAGGTAGGTTTGTACTAGCTAACGGGAGAAGCCCGGCTGGAGGTAGATAGGGATTAAAAGTGATTTGGTTAATGCTGCTTATGCAGGTTTTTTTTAAACCTTTTTTTCCCTTGAATAAAAAGAAGAGGAGGAACATTGGTGCACAAGGCTGGGCTGAACAGGGTGTGACCCTGGAAAAGATGCTGGAGTGCGATGTAAGTGCAGTGAATGGAAACAGGGTGTGGCCCTCTTCCAGCAAGCAAGTCTCTCTCTGCAGGGAAGGTATGCAGCTATGAGAAAACCTGGAGTGGCGCAGCCAAGGTACTGCAGCACCAGAATACAGCAGTCAAGCATGAGTGGCCTGCTGACTCCTTGCAAGAGAGCCTTGCAAGGAGTCAGCAGGCCTGGACTGAGCAAAAACAGAAGCAGGAAATACATTGGGCCATGGTCAACTTCTATTTGGTGTGGAGCCTCTTGGCCTTGTCAAAAAGTGGCAACTTAGAGTGCCAAGGAGGGAGCAATACAGAATGGGTAGTGGACCAACAATGATTGACCAGAGGATGGCACTACAGGTAGTCCTGAGGAAGACCCTATAGGGTGCCAAACACTACTGGGAGTCCAGACTACACCTATAACAAGCCCAGAGAAGGGGGCTGTGCGAGAGGGTTCACAGAGAGCCCTGGGGTGGGCAATACAGACTGCCCAGGAGGGGGCAGTATTGAGAATTTGGAAGTCGGTGCTACAAGAGGTCCTGAAGAAGACCCTGTAGGGTGCCCAAACACTACCAGGAGTCCAGAAACAACTCCTGTGAGAAGCCCAGAGAGAGAAGGCCCAGAAAGGCATGCGAGAGATGCCATGGAGAACCCAGAGGGTGGCACAGCAGAGCCCCCAGTCAGTGAGGCTGCAGAAGAGCTAGCAACCAGTAGGGGGTGAGTGGCCAAAGTGTACAGAGATGGAAACTGTGGAGAGCCCAGTGGGAGGTGCTGTGGAGAACTTGGAGAAAGAGTCCACGGAGAGCCAGAGGATGGCACTTCAACAACTGAGGAGCCAAGGAGGGGCTCTACATCAGAGATACTAGATGTTTGGAAGTGGGCGCAGCTGATTATATAGGAACTAGCACTGGTGGTTCCCCAGTTAGTTCATAAAGCTCCATCGGGGTGGAATTCAAACCCTGAGCTAGCAAAAGACTTAGTTAAAGGGCTGAGGATGTGCACAGTGTGAATGGCACACTGGGCAATGGTCGTGATACTGTCGAGCGTAACCCTAAGAGATGGGGGTGAGCATGTCACGAGGTCCCTGTTCCCAGGTGTAGCTGGTAGGAAGCCAGAGGAAGGGGACTGGAAGGTTTTGGACTCTCCTGTATGGCATCCAGGAAGGAGTAGGGACACTTAGCCCAATGGGTTCAAGCTGAGAAGATGGGATATTTATTTTATTATTTATTTATTTAACAGCTTTTCTATACCGACATTAGAATGCACATAATATCTGTGCAATTAGGACAACTGAGTGTGTTAGAAAAATCTGTGCCAACCCCAAAAGAAACAAGTACCCCAAAGACTTTTTTTACCATCGGTAGAAAAACAGGATAGTATTGAAGTGTTAATAAAAACGGATTCTCAAATTAAAAAACCAGTAAATATAACGTTAGAAAGTCTGTGGAACTATTTAGTGAAATTAGATGACTCAATTAATAAATTAACTGGTGCAGTTTTGAAAACATCTAATTCGGCAGTACAAAATACCCTCGAACTGGAGAAACAAAATAAAGAAATTAGCACACTGCCTACACGTGTTTCTCAGATTGAAAAAGTTCAGAGCTATCAGGTTACAGCAGAAGGAAATATAAATAAGAGATTAGAAATTCTTGAAAACTCTATAAGATCCCTAAATTTAAGGGTAAATAATTTTCCAATTTTAAATAAAATAGACTCGGTGGAATTATTTAGGGAATATATGTTGCAGATATTAAAAATACCAGAGAAATGTTTACCAGTTATAGTGAAAGCTTTTTATTTGGGGATCATGAAGAAAGTGTTAAGAGAAGAACAACTTGTAGAGAGCGCTAAAGAAAAGGAAAAATTAGAATTAGAGGTAGTTCAAAATAGTTCTATAAACTTATCTGATTTACTGCAAAAGTCTCAACAAGACTTGGTTGTTAAAGAACGAAGAACATTATTAATCCAGTTTGCTTTTGCAACTGATAAGGAAAACGTTTTGAAATCCTTTTTTCGAAATCGATCAAGTACTTTCTATGGGGGAAAGAGTATGGATCTTTCCAGATCTAGTTAAGACGACTCAATTGCGCAGAAAGAAATTTCTATCTTATAGGAAAGAAGTAATAGATAAAGGTGGATATTTTATTTTAAAATATCCATGCAAGTGTACTGTTAAGTTAGAGGGGAATACCTACACATTCACAGAGCCAGTAGGTCTTAGGGATCTCCTAGCAGGAAAATGATCGGCTTATATGATTAGTAGAGTATTGACAATGCATTTTTCCTTGACTAATGTTTTTTCTATATCCGTTCAAATATCTTGAGACTCACTTGAATTTCCTTAAGTATAATAATGACTGAATTGTATGCTAAATGTTAGGTTGAAAAATTTTTTTCCTGTTTCTTATTAAGGACTCAGTCATTATGAGATTTCTTAAATGTTTTGTTTACTGTAAACATTTTGAAAAAGTAATAAAGCAAATGTTGCTTACCTGATGTAACAGGTGTTCTCACAGGACAGCAGGATGTTAGTCCTCACAAATGGGTGACATCGAGGATGGAGCCCACCACGGAAAACTTCTGTCAAAGTTTAAACAGAACTTTGACTGGCCCCTACTGGGCATGCCCAGCAAGGCACTGACCCTGCAGCCAGCAGGGGTCTCCCTTCAGTCTGATTTTCAAAGCTACAGGCAGTGCCTAGAAAGTAAAAATAAAACGAACCCAACACCGCGGGGAGGCGGGCGGGTTTCGTGAGGACTAACATCCTGCTGTCCTGTGAGAACACCTGTTACATCAGGTAAGCAACATTTGCTTTCTCACAGGACAAGCAGGATGGTTGTCCTCACAAATGGGTGAGTACCGAGCTGAGGATGTCCCGACCTGCACCAAATGTACCCAACGGTGTGCAGCAGGCACAACAACTGAGGAGAAATTTGGGAAAGGGCATCCGCACCCTACCGGGTAGGTGGAAGGGTGTTGGTACATCAGGTTGGAAAAAGGTTACGCAAGACAGACTGGCCGAAGATGGAGTCCTGTCTTCCAGCCTTGTCCAAACAATAGTGGGCTGCAAAGGTATGGAGAGAACTCCAAGTTGCAGCTTTGCAGATGTCAGGAAGCGGCACCGATCGAAGGTGTGCCACTGACGTCACCATGGCCCTCACAGAGTGTGCTTTAACACGGTCTTGAAAAGGAATGCCAGCTTGCTGATAGCAAAAAGAAATGCAGTCCGCCAACCAGGAGGAAAGAGCCTGCTTACCCACAGGTTGTCCCAACTTGTTAGGATGGAAAGAGACGAATAATTGAGTGCTCTTCCTGTGAGAAACTGTACGGTCTAGGTAAAAAGCTAGAGCCCGTTTACAGTCTAGGGTATGCAGGGTCTGCTCTCCAGAGTTGGAGTGGGGCCTGGGAAAAAATATAGGTAGTACGATAGATTGATTGATATGAAACTCAGAAACTACCTTAGGTAAAAATTTAGGGTGAGTGCGGAGTACCGCCCGGTCCTGCAGGAGCTTAGTGTAAGGCGGATAGGTAACTAGGGCCTGTAATTCACTAACCCTGCGAGCTGAAGTAACAGCCAAAAGGAATAACACTTTCCAAGTGAGATATTTCAAGTCACAGGAGTGCAGAGGTTCGAAAGGAGGTTTCATTAGACGACCAAGAACCAGATTAAGGTCCCAGGATGGGGCCGGAGGACGCAAGGGTGGCTTTAGATGGAGTAAGCCCTTAAGAAAGCGTGTTACTAGGGGTTGTACTGAAATAGGATTACCCCCAATACCCTTATGGAAGGCGGCTACCGCACTGACATGCATTCTGATAGAAGAGGTTTTAAGACCTGATTCAGAGAGATGCCATAAATAGTCCAAGAATTTGGAGATTGGACAGGAAAGGGGATCAAGGGACTGAGAAGCGCACCATGATGTGTACCTTTTCCATTTGTATGAGTAAGTCTTTCTTGTGGAAGGCTTTCGTGAAGCTATCAGGACTCGAGAAACGGAATCTGAAAGGTTAAATGGTTGAAGGACTAACCTTTCAACATCCATGCCATCAGGGACAAGGCTTGGAGGTTGGGATGGAGGAGGCATCCGTCGTTTTGAGTGAGCAGATGCGGGTCCTTTCCCAGAGGAATGTGCCTGCGGATGGAGAGATCCTGGAGTATTGGAAACCATACTTGGCGTGGCCAGTAAGGTGCTATCAGGATCATGGTTCCTCCGTCCTGGCGTAGCTTCACGAGAGTCTTTGACACAAGAGGGAGTGGAGGGAATGCATAGAGCAGACCGGTTGTCCACTTGAGGGAGAATGCATCCCGCGGCTGAGAATGTTGGCTCCGAATGAGAGAGCAGTAATCGTCCACTTTGTGGTTCTGAGGGGACGCAAAGAGGTGTATGCGGGGAAAACCCCACTTGTGAAACAGAGAGGTCGCTACCAGAGGATCGAGTGACCACTCGTGTGGGTGGAAGACACGGCTCAGCTGGTCTGCCAATACATTGTCTACTCCCGGCAGGTAAGTGGCCCTGAGGTACATGGAGTGGGAGAGGGCTTCCGCCCAGATCTGCGCAGCTTCCTGACACAGAAGGAAGGAGCCTGTGCCTCCCTGCTTGTTTATGTACCACATGGCCACTTGGTTGTCCGTCTGGATTAAGATTATCTGATGAAAGAGATGATCTTTGAAAGTGCGGAGCGCATAGCGGATTGCTCGAAGTTCCAGGAAATTTATCTGGTGTTCGGCTTCCTCTTTGGACCATAACCCTTGGGTTTGAAAGTCGTCCACATGGGCTCCCCAACCGATGTGAGAAGCGTCGGTGGTTAGGATTACTTGCGGATCCGGTGGAAGAAAAGGTAAGCCCTGAAGGAGGTTGACCTGAGTCGTCCACCAGGTTAAGGATAGGCGCAGCGCTTGTGTGACTGTGACTATGGAGGACAGAGGCTGAAAAGCTTGAATCCATTGGTGTCGTAGAGTCCATTGTGTTACTCTCATGGCTAGTCGGGTCATGGGAGTGACTTGAACCGAGGATGCCATGTGACCTAGGAGAATGAGGAACTGGCGAGCCGTGGCAGTGTTCTGAGACTGGAGCTGGCGAGCCAGGGATATTAGGGTGTGGACCCTCTGAAGAGGAAGGTAAGCCTTTGCCTGTAAGGTGTCCAAGTCTGCCCCAATGAAGGATAAGGTTTGAGATGGGACTAAGCAAGATTTCTCGTAATTGACAAGAAACCCTAAGGAAAGGAGTGTTTGAATTGTCAATTTTAGGGAGGATTGAGCTATCTGTTGGGTGGAGGCCCTGATTAGCCAATCGTCCAGGTAGGGGTAGACGTGGACACCTTCCTTCCTTAGGAATGCTGCTACCACTACGAGACATTTGGTAAAGACTCGTGGGGCAGAAGCCAGACTGAAAGGTAGGACACGGTATTGATAATGGTCGTGGCCTACTAGAAACCGCAGATATTTGCGATGGGATTGTGTGATCGCAATGTGGGTATAAGCGTCCTTGAGGTCGAGAGAGCACAGCCAATCCCCTCTTTGTAGCAGAGGGAGCAGCGCGCCTAGGGTTACCATTTTGAACTTCTCTTTTTGAAGGTATTTGTTGAGGGCTCGAAGGTCCAAAATGGGACGTAGTCCCCCTGATTTCTTTGGTATTAGGAAGTATCTGGAATAGAATCCCTTGCCTCGTTGAGAGGGAGGAACGGGTTCTATAGCATTTGATTGCAGAAGAAGAGATACTTCCTGTTGTAATTGAGCCAAATGGGTGGATAGACTCCACGCTTGAAGAGGCGGGGAGTCTGCCGGAAGAGTTATGAAGTTGAGGTGGTAACCCTGTGCGATAATTGTTAGCACCCACTGATCTGAGGTGATCTGCAACCAAGGTTGTAGAAAATGGTACAGTCGACCTCCTACAGGAATGTCTGGAAGAGGGGTTTGGCATGTGTTCCCTACAGGGGAGTCAAAGGCCAGCCGCAGGCCCAGGAGGAGGGGCTACAGTAGGCCTTTGTTTCCTAGGCTGACGCGGCTGAGGCCTAGCAGAGGATCGAGCTGGACGAGGCCTGGCCGATGGAGGGTAGTAACGGCGTGGCCGAAAGAACGACTTCTTAGAGTCCTTCTTAAGTGGTTGTTTGGAGGAAACCTCAGACGGAACAGAAGAAAGTTGTTTCAACGTCTCGTGGTGATCTTTCAATTCAGCTACTATTTGCTGAATTTGTTCTCCAAACAAATTGTCCCCTAAGCAGGGTAAATCCGCTAAACGATCCTGGACCTCTGGGCGAAGGTTGGATGACTTTAACCAAGCCCAACGTCTGGCCGAGATGGCAGTAGCTGAAACCTTTGTGGAGGCATCGAAGATGTCATAAGCCGTTCTGATCTCGTGCTTCCCCGCTTCAAACCCTTTGTTAAGAAGGGCCTGAAGCTGTGGCTGGTATTGGTCAGGTAATGTGTCAGCAAAATCTTGCATCTGTTTAAGGATGGCTCTGTTATATTGCGTCATGTAGAGTTGATATGATGCTATGCGAGAAATCAGCATAGCTCCATGGTACACTTTCCGTCCCACACTGTCCAGGAATTTATTGTCCTTGACAGGCGGAGTGGAGGAGTGTGGCTTTAGACGCTTGGCCTTTCTTTGTGCGGACTCAACCACAACAGAGCGATGATCCAGTTGAGGCTTTTGAAAGCCTGGTGCTGACTGGACGAGATATGTGGAGTCAGCCTTCTTGTTAACTGGTGATACAGATGAAGGAGATTCCCAGTTTTTCTTTAAGAGATCGAGAAACACCTGGTGAATGGGGATGGAAGCGATGATTTTTGGGGCGTCCAAAAATTGAAGCAGTTCCATCATCTGGTATCTGTCATCGGTCTCAGATTGCAGCTGAAAAGGTACAATTTCGGACATCTCCTTTACAAAATTAATAAAGGAGAGATCCTCTGGAGGAGATCTTTTTCTACTCTCTGTAGGAGAAGGCGGTGATGGTAAATCTGTGTCAGAAGATGTATCATCACCCCAGGTATCATAGGGATCACTTGGGGGTTGAAGCCCCGATGGACCTGGTTGAGGATCCAAAGGCATCGAAGGAAACCTTGGGGGAACCGATGGTACAATCGGTACTGGGAACGGCATCGAGGGTTTCGGTGCTGCCGATGGAGTCGGTGCCGGTCTTGGAACCGATGGAGCCAAAGGATAAATCGGTGGAGATATACGAGAAGGCACCGATGGGACCACCCCGGAAGGGGGAATCAGGAACGGTGTTTCTCCCGCCGATGAAAATCCAGTCGGAGACGATGGCGCTGTCGGTGCTACTGGAATCACCGATGGGAGGGCATGTACAAGTGCCTCCATACGTTGTAGTAGCGGTGCCAGCGCTTCCACCAAAGGTTCGGTGGTCGGTTCCTTCCTCGGTGGCGGAGTCGGTGCCGGGGTCGATGCCGGTGGCGGTGCCGGAATCGGTGCCGGAGACGGTGCCAATGGAGGGTGGAATCTTTGCATCGCTTTCTCGATGGCCTCCTGGACCAGCCGGTCCAGTTCTGCCCGGAGACCAGGGGTAACAATACCCGGCTCGACGGGAGAGGGAGGCTGAGGCAGAGCCGGAGGGACCACCGTAACCGGTGGGATCACGGCTCCCAAACCCCGAGAGGGTGAGGGTTTCCTCAATGCCTGCGAACGAGACGTGGACGGTGCCAAGTCTGAACGAGGCCTCTTAGTCGGTGGCTCGGCTTGTTCAGAGGTCGATGACTGTGGATCCTCGACAGGCCGAGACTTGTGCCGTCAATGGCGATGCTTGTCCTTCCGGTCTCCTCGCCCATCCGGGGAGGGGACAGGAGTCGACGGCCGGGAAGTCATCGATGGTGGACGGTCACCGGAGGGTTGACGATGGTGGTGCAACTTCGACGGTGCCGGTTCCGATGACGTCGATGCAATCGATGGCGTTGGGGTGGGTGCATGGAAGAGGAGCCCCATCTTCTCCATCCTGGCTTTGCGACCCTTAGGTGTCATTAGGGCACATTTGGTGCAAGTCAGGACATCATGCTCACTACCCAAACACAAAACACAAACCCTATGGGGGTCTGTGATTGACATAGTCCGGGTACAATCCGGGCATCGACGGAACCCCGTCGCCATGGCTTAAGGCCAAATTTAGTCGCGGGCTCGGTAATTGCCAACAGGCCTCGAGGGCCAAATTCGACGGTAGTCGAAGAAAAAAGGCAAAAAACTTACCGGTTTCCGCGGAGGTGACAAAAATTTGTCGAAGGGAGACCCCTGAGGGGCAAATTTTCTTCGGAAAGAAAAATACCGAATTCCTGTCAGGAACGTGGTAAGAGAGCTCCTTTCACCGCGTGGCAACTGCTGCGCGGAAAAAAGAAGACTGAAGGGAGACCCCTGCTGGCTGCAGGGTCAGTGCCTTGCTGGGCATGCCCAGTAGGGGCCAGTCAAAGTTCTGTTTAAACTTTGACAGAAGTTTTCTGTGGTGGGCTCCATCCTCGATGTCACCCATTTGTGAGGACAACCATCCTGCTTGTCCTGTGAGAAATAAAGAATTAAAAAAATAAATAAAAAAAAAAGAATGCACATATTATCGGTTTATATCTCAACAGTAGGTGGAAAATACAATGAACAGGGGTGGGAGAGGGACAACAGTAGAAACTCAAGGGCAGGAGGCTCTAGGGGGAGCCTGAAAATTGAACTAGAGAAGTAAAAATAACTCGAGAGGTAACATATTTACATGATGCAAATTCCTTGGAGCGAGTCAAAGATAACAGAGGGTGAGAGAGGTGCATGGAGTTAGTCTGGAAATGCCTGGTGGAAGAGCCAAGTCTTTAGCATTTTCCTGAATTTAGTATGGCAAGGCTCCAGGCGGAGGTTTGTGGGTAGGGCATTCCAGTGAGTTGGGCCAGAAATTGAGAGAGCATGGTCCCTTGTTGCTGTGAGACGGGCCTTCTTGAGGGGTGGGACTTGTAGGGTGCCTTTGAGATTTTCTCTAGTGGGGTGGGTGAATTGTGTGGATCGGAGCAGTTCGCTGAGCCAAGAGGAATTATTTATGTGGATGGATTTGTGTATGAAAGTGAGAGTTTTGAATAGGATGTGTGAGGGGATGGGGAGCCAGTGGAGGTCTTTGAGGATGGGGGTTATGTGGTCTGATTTGCGTGCGTTCATGATTATCCTTGCAGTGGCATTCTGTAGTATTTGGAGGGGTTTGATGGTGGAGTAGGGAAGGCCAAGGTACAAGGAATTGCAGTAATCCAGCTTGGTTGATAGGGTGGATTGGATGACGGTTCTGAGATCGTGTGTGTGGAGGAGTGGCTTGAGCTTTTTTATTAGGGATGTGAATCGTTTTAGGACGATTAAAATTATCGTCCGATAATTTTAATATCGTCTTAAACCATTATGGAACACAATACAATAGAGATTCTAACGATTTATCGTTATAAATCGTTAGAATCGTGAGCCGGCACACTAAAACCCCCTAAAACCCATCCCCGACCCTTTAAATTAAATCCCCCACCCTCCCGAATCCCCCCCAAATGAGTTAAATAACCTGTGGGTCCAGCGGCGGTCCGGAACGGCAGCGGTCCGGAACGGGCTCCTGCTCCTGAATCTTGTTGTCTTCAGCCGGCGCCATTTTCCAAAATGGCGCCGAAAAATGGCGGCGGCCATAGACGAACACGATTGGACGGCAGGAGGTCCTTCCGGACCCCCGCTGGACTTTTGGCAAGTCTCGTGGGGGTCAGGAGGCCCCCCACAAGCTGGCCAAAAGTTCCTGGAGGTCCAGCGGGGGTCAGGGAGCGATTTCCCGCCGCGAATCGTTTTCGTACGGAAAATGGCGCCGGCAGGAGATCGACTGCAGGAGGTTGTTCAGCGAGGCGCCGGAACCCTCGCTGAACGACCTCCTGCAGTCGATCTCCTGCCGGCGCCATTTTCCGTACGAAAACGATTCGCGGCGGGAAATCGCTCCCTGACCCCCGCTGGACCTCCAGGAACTTTTGGCCAGCTTGTGGGGGGCCTCCTGACCCCCACGAGACTTGCCAAAAGTTTAGCGGGGGTCCGGAAGGACCTCCTGCCGTCCAATCGTGTTCGTCTATGGCCGCCGCCATTTTTCAGCGCCATTTTGGAAAATGGCGCCGGCTGAAGACAACAAGATTCAGGAGCAGCAGCCCGTTCCGGACCGCTGCCGTTCCGGACCGCCGCTGGACCCGCAGGTTATTTAACTCATTTGGGGGGGGTTCGGGAGGGTGGGGGATTTAATTTAAAGGGTCGGGGGTGGGTTTTAGGGGGTTTTAATGTGCCGGTTTTGCGATTTTTAGATTTTTAGATTTTTCACGATTTTTCACGATATTTTACCCCCCCAAACGGCAACAATACGATTCCCTCCCCCTCCCAGCCGAAATCGATCGTTAAGACGATCGAGGACACGATTTACATCCCTATTTTTTATAACATTGAGCATGTAAAAGCCTTCTTTTAGGATGGAGTTAATGTGTTTTTTTAGGTTATGTGAGGCAGTGCCCCTAGTGTTCCCCTATTTACCTGTCAGGACTAGGCTATATGCCTGGTTCACTTTAAAGGCCTTAAGGAGAGTATGCTCTATGGGTGGGATCCTGTGGGGCAGGTGGGGCTCTTAACCAGAGACTGGGGAATAAGAGCTGGGATCCAGGTGGGGATTACTGACCAGGGCACTCTGGGGAGAAGGCAGCTCCTGTAATGCAACACTGTCCAAACACTGAACTGAGATACAGCAGTACAAACAGAATAGAGAGAGTACACTGTCTAAAGGTAAAGGCAGTCTACTGTGGTACATATGACTGAAGCTGTGGATAAAGATTATGTTTTATAAACTAATTTATTATGCTCATTTTATTGTAAACTTCCCTGAACCTTGGAAGGCACGGTTCACAAATCTTTGTAAATAAATAAATAAAATAAGAATGGCTGGAGGCAGACCAGTTTTGTCTCCAGGCCTGTGGGAATCACCGTTCATTCCCACAAGGAGCAATATGTTAAATTAAACACCTTCTCTCAGGGAGGTGGGGGGCTTATTTGCAAGAGTATGTCATAGGCATATGTAGGGTGAATGAACCTGAGAAACAGAGGTTTTCATAGCTTCCAGCTTCATCTATTGGACTATGCTGTTAGTAACATATAAACTGTACAAAATTCAGTAGTGGAACATACCTACAAATACGTATCTTTATTTGATGGAAAACAAGTAGCCCAAGAGAAAATGAATTTAATAATCAGGGTGTATGCATGCATATTGGATAAGGAGCAGGCAATATTTTAGTGGTGAACCTATACTTGAAGTACCCATTTTGAAACAAGTACAGACTGGTGTTTTCATCTTACTGATGCGCCAGCATTTTAGATCAGAGCTGTAAGTATTCCATAGGGTCACATTGCCTTAAACATGTTTATAATTGGATTATTATTCACCTGCATAAGGTAGAACAACAATTAAATGAGACTAATGTACAGGAGCTGGGTAAATACATTAGCTCATTTAGCATTTTCTATTTCCAAAATCCTATTGAGCACAATTACTGCATAAAATCTTGGAGAGTGTCATTCTCCAGATACCCAGTATCATAAATACAGTCAGAAGGTTTCATTTGCTCTGTAAATGTGCAGCTGTCGAGCCTGTTATAAAAGGGATAAGGCACTGATGGTATGCACCAGTCCTTGCATTTGTGGTTTTACTATAAATTGTTTTCACTAGAGAACCCTCATCCTGTCTGATTAAAACTGTACAGGGAGCTATTAGGTCTGCAGCTCTGACAGCGATCCCCTCAGTAAGGTCTGCCTACTGTATGTGATAATTACCTTCTACTACCCATTCCTGTTTACTGCCTTAATAGCTTTTTGTGCACTGCTCTTAACCTTGCCTGGTTTTCCCCCTTGGTAATTAGCTGCATGCTGTAGCTGATAAAACATTCAGAAATGCAAATATATATATCTTAAAGTGAGGCTTTTATTTAGACTATAGCAGCTTGAGTAAAGATGGGTGTAAAGGATTATCTTAGTAGGGTTCTGCTTGAATGAAGGAGACAGTTAAATGTCAGCTGAAGGGAGATAATCTTGGTCTTATTCTTGTACATATAATAAAATATCTGGCAAACAGTTGCTAGCATAATTTTATTATGTAGAATATGAGGCATAACGTAGCTCTGCCCTATATGGTATCTGCCTCTCAGATCTATCTGTACTGTAAGTATGACTCATATTCAAATGTGAACATATTTAACACCATCTTTTATCCTTCCAAGATAGCAAAAATGAGAAACAATTGTTATTGGGAAAAACAACTGTGTAGAAACAGAGAAAATGCCAGGAGCTAATGAACACCTGGTACTCCCAGTCTACTGTGCTATCAGAGGTCCTACTTGATCTGCAGCCTTCTCACTTCTTCCTTCTGCTACTAAGGTCTTTTGTGACCCTTTGTGAGATACAAGAAATAGGTCATTTTGAGAATCTGCCGGGGGTCTTGTGAACCAGACTGGCCACTGTTGGAGACAGGATGCAGGGCTCGATCAACCTTGGTCTGATCTTGTATAGCACTTCCTTATATTCTTATGTTATGTCTTAGGTCTCTTTCCTATTTCGTAAGTACTAGTTCGTGCTATCCAGAATTTCTATCCAGAATTGCATTTGAGTTTTAGATTTCTGCATTTGAAATAAATGATCTTGCATTTTTTTGGAATTAAATACAGTTGCCAAACCCTTGACCATTCTTCAAATTTTGGTTATCCTTAGCATAACTAGTTACAGATTTACATATCATCCATATATCAACCATATCATCCAAATTGGCACAGATGCCCTTTTTAGCCCAGATAATGATACTTTTAAAGGTATTGAAGAGAATTGAACCTAGCATCCCATTGATCATTTTCCTTTCAACAGGGTAGACACCACTGACCACCACTCTGACTCCTCTTGATTAACCAACTTCTCAAACACTTTACTATTTGTCTTACTATACCCAGGATGGCTATCCTTCTTACCAGCCTTCCTTGCAAGGCTCTACTGTAGTGCAGATAGGCCACATATAGGGGCAGATTTTAAAACTTATGCACGGGCATAGATGTGTTCGCTCAACCTGTGCACCTTGCACGTGCCGAGCCCGAGGGGAGCCCCGATGGCTGTCCCTGTTCCCTCCAAGGCCGCTCCGAAATCGGAGCGGCTTTGGAGAGAACTTTTTTCTGCCCCCCCCACCTTCCCCTATCTAACCCACCCCCCAGCCCTACCTAAATCCCCCCCACCTTATTTTATTTCTTATGCCTGCCAGAGGCAGGCGTATCTTGCGCACGCCAGCAGGCTGCCAGCGTGCGAACCCCCGACATGGCTGGAACGGAGGAAGGCTCGGGACGTCACGCCCCCGGACCCACCCCCGGACCGCTCCCTGACCCCAGACATGCCCCGGACCCACCCCCGTACCGCCCACTTTTGAAAGCCCCAGGACTTATGCGTGTCCTGGGGCTTGTGCGTGCCGCTGAGCCTATGCAAAATAGGCTCGGCGCATGCAGGGGCATATTTTCTCAGGTTATGCGCGTAGCCTTTGAAAATCTGCCCCATATTGCTGTCCACCTCCTACCATCTCCACCTTCTCTGTCTCTCATACACACACACACACACTCCTTCTACTTGGGTTATCTCATCATAGAATCAATCATTGATTTTTGATAAAATCTACTCCGTTGAAGCCATGTCACCAAGGATCCCATTTACTATCCTAACATAGTGTTTCCATTACTTGCCTAACACTGATGTCAAACTAACAGATAGAGAAATTTAGTCCTATCTGTTAATTTCCTTTCCTTGAATTCTATTAGACCAGTCCTACTCCACCCCCAGCTGATAGAGACAGAGAACACTTCTCCATGTCATCATCACTGGATAAAGGAAGGTGTAGCCTGGGCACTTGCTAGTAATCCGATAGTATTCTATTTTCTTCAGGAAAAGGGAACCTCTACCAGTATCCCCTAGGAAAGAGGTGAGGAGAGGAAGACAGATGACAGCTGCTTCCATATGGCATGATTAAAATGCCTATGCTTCCTGAAGGATAGGCAAGGAGAGGGAGAGAGCATATATATGTGCAGTCACTGCTTTCCTGGGTGGGTCCTGTACTGGTTTAGAAGAATTCAAGAAATAAAATTAACAGGTAAAACTAAATTTTTCCTTCCTTATCACCCTGCTAGTTCAGTCCAGAGAAGTGGGAATTACTCAGGCTTAGATAGAGCTGCTCTCGAAATGGCTATATGCAACATGTGCTTTGGCTTGTATGTCCAGTCTGTAATGTTTAACAAAGGAATGCAAGGATAACCAGATGGCCACTTCATAGATATTCTCTGGATTCACAGTAAAGGTCGGATTCTGCCCATGATGATGCCTAGCCCCTTGTGGAATGAGCATGAATACTTCTGGTGCCTGTTGATCCTTCAGCAAGTATGTTGATATAATCACCTAATTGATCCATCTGCTCAGAGTAACCTTGGAAGCTGTCTCATCCCATAAGGGCCACTGAACAGTATGAATAGCCTGCCTACTTTCTGATTAGGGTTGTCACCTTCAAATATCTGAGAAGTATGCATTAGACATCTAAAAGCTGGAACTTGCTCTTTACTGTGACATTTTCTCCCCCAAAAGGCTAGTAGTGAGATAGAATAGAACAAATAAAAGATGTTACGGTCGTGGACCCTTGGGCCGGTTGGGACAGAGGATGGTATGCTATGGAAGGGCACAGCAAGCGTCCCAGCTGGGAGGCGGCTCGGAAGAGACTCAGAGGAGGCTTCACCACCGGAAGTCCGAGGTCCCCCCAGGAGGAGCACGTAGGGACCCGGACCTCTTGGACTTAAGTGGAGTCCTATGCGACCAAGGACCCAGGTGATGGCTGAAGAGACGGACAATGACTGGACCCAGGTGGATGAAGAG
Organism: Rhinatrema bivittatum; assembly: GCF_901001135.1. Classification (NCBI taxonomy): domain Eukaryota; kingdom Metazoa; phylum Chordata; class Amphibia; order Gymnophiona; family Rhinatrematidae; genus Rhinatrema; species Rhinatrema bivittatum. The sequence continues at coordinate 18,424,163 of NC_042629.1, forward strand.
ACTTCACCCTCGGAAGCCCGTGGCTCCCCCAGGAGGAGCCCAAGCCGCTGGGACTTAGGAGAAACCTCTGGGCCAGTGAGTACTGGATACCTGAGATGAGGCAGAAGCCGAAGTCCAGGAGCAAATCCGGGTCAGGAGCCAGGAGTCCGAGATCCAAACCAGAGCCAGGGGCAAAGCAGGAGACGAAGTCGTGGGATGGAGCAGGGTCAGAAGCCAGAAGTCGGACGTCGAAGCCAAAACCAAGGGACGGAAGCAGGAGACAGGTCAGAAGCAAGCCGCGTCGAAGATAGAAGCAATCCGAGCGCAAACAGCAACTAGCAAGACAGAAACACCTGAGGAACCTCGTTGCAAGGCAAAGAAGAACCAAGAAGCAAGGCTTAAATAAGCCAAGGCGCCTGACATCATCCAGGGGCAGTCCTGATGTTTCCCGCGTTGGCCCCTTTAATTCTCCAGCCCCTGCGCGTGCGTGTGCCTAGGGGGCGGGGCCAGCCGCAGTGAAACGCCGGTGTCTCCCTCGAGGAGGGAGAACCGCGGCAGAGGACCGAGCAGGCCTAATCGGGTCCTCGGCGGCCCGGGCCGGCCTTGAGGTAGGTGGGGGACCCGGGACACAGCCCGGGGCCGCAACAAAAGGAGAACATCACTTTTTGGAGAAAGGACATAATCAGCTGAAAAGTAATTGCTTCAGTTACTGGTCTCTATAAGATAAGGCCTTTAATTCTGAAATATATCTGGTGGCACAGTTGGCCACCATAAAAACCATCTTCAAGGAAAGATCCTTTAGAGAAGCCTATTTCACAGGCTCAAAGGGAGAACTTATTAATATATTGAGGACCAAATTAAGATTCCACTGTGAGAATCCAAGGTCTGAAATAGAAGGCAAATACGCTTGACCCCCTAGGTGGAAGCAGGCTACATCTGGATCTAAGAGTTACATGATCTTAGGTTCCATATTAGGAGCTACCGCCCAGGAAAAAGATCTAGGTGTCATAGTGGATAATATTTTGAAATTGTTGGCTCAGTGTGCTGCAGCAGTCAAAAAAGCAAACAGAATGTTAGGAATTATTAGGAAGGGAATGGCAAAATGGAGGATGTCATAATGCCTCTGTATCGCTCCATAGTGAGAAACCGCACCTTAAATACTGTGTACAATTCTGGTCACCGCATCTCAAGAAAGATATAGTTGCAATGGAGAAGTTACAGAGAAGGGCAACCAAAATGATAAAGGGGATGGAACAGCTTCCCTATGAGGAAAGGCTGAAGAGGTTAGGGCTGTTCAGCTTGGAGAAGAGATGATTGAGGGGGGATATGATAGAGGTCTTTAAAATCAAGAGAGATCTAGAACAGGTAAATGTGAATCAGTTATTTATTCTTTTGGATAATAGAAGGACTGGGGGGGCAATCCATGAAGTTAACATGTAGCACATTTAAAAATAATCAAAGAAAATTATTTTTCACTCAATGCACAATTAAACTCTGGAATTTGTTGCCAGAGAATGTGGTTCGTGCAGTTAGTGTAGCTGTGTTTAAAAAAGGATTGGATAAGTTCTTGGAGGAGAAGTCCATTACCTGCTATTAAGTTCACTTAGAGAATAGCCACTGCCATTAGCAATGGTTACATGGAATAGACTTAGTTTTTGGGTACTTGCCAGGTTCTTATGGCCTGGATTGGTCACTGTTGGAAACACGATGCTGGGCTTGATGGACCCTTGGTCTGACCCAGTATGGCATGTTCTTATGTTCTTATGACCCCTACAGAAGGGGGCCAGCGAGGTCTCCAGTCTTGCCCTATTTGTGGAGGGCAGAAGTTCAAAGAGGCCAAGGGAGACCCCAACTGGGCTTGGCTTAGCTCAGCTGGGTAAGCCCCAGCCTTATCTTATTGATGGAGTGTGCAGGCTGCCCCAGGAAATGCTCAACCTGAGGCAATGCTGGGGGGAGGAGGCTTCAGGGAGGCACCATTTTGCTTCTTTTTTTTGGGGGGGGGAGGGGTGATATTTATTTTAGTTTGGCAAATGGAATCAAAACATTAAACAAAATTAAACACAAATTAAAAACAAACAAAATGAAAAAAATTGATAGCAGCCAGTCCCATAAATATAGGAGAATGAAAACAATGCAGTTTCCTGCAATTGAATATTCACAATGCATATTATCAGCTGTTTTTACAGTAGATAATTTCCAAATATAGAACATGTTGAACAAACCACCTTCCTTGAAATTTCTCTGCTGATTTTTATGGTTTTCTAGTGATGAATTGTGACACTTTTCAAAGTAAATAGAAAACATTAAGTACTTTTGTTATAACATTTCTTGTGATAAGCAGGGATGTGCTGTCATTTTAAAATGACATGAAAACAGTGATATTTCCTGCTGTTAACATAGTAAATGATGGCAGATACAGATGAAAATGGCCCATCCCGTCTGTCCAGCAAGGCGTTTAAAGAAGTAACTGCCAGGCCATGCAGCTCACCCCATGCCATCTGTTTAGGGTTCTTGTCTTTTCAACCTCTGCCACCCTTCCTGTGAAAAAATATTTCCTCATATTGTTCCTGTGTCTACTCCCTTTGGAGCTTCATGTCATGACCGCTAGCTCTACAGCTTCCTTTTCCTCGTAAAAGGCTTGATTCTTGTGCATTAATACTTTTCAGGTATTTAAAAGTTGGTATCATATCCCTTTTCCTTTCCTCCAGGGCATACATATTTAGGTCCTCAAATCTAATTTCAGACGTGCACTGTGCCATGTTGGTTGCCTCACTCTGCATCACTGCTACCCTCTCTCTCTCTCTCTGTCTGTATCATTTCCTATTTGAAAAAAATACCCTAAAATAATAACAAAATGTATTTTCGTGTTATGTTGTTTTAGCTCAAGCTAAAATGTTTTAGCATGTGCTAAAGTGAAATGAAAGAACAAACCATTATCCACAGGAAAAGGGCATAGAAATGTCATAATTCTGAATCAAAATGATATAATGACACAAAACAAACCTTTGTTTCCCCGTGCACACCCTTTGTGCTAAGCCTATGTTCACAGGGTATGTGACAACATGAGGCCAAGGGGAAGACATTATAAACTATTCTAGATTGACCCTCTTTTCCACCTTCCTGCCACACAGACTCGATTTGACCCACCCAAATATGGGTCACTGTGCTTCAAATGAAATTTCCTTGCTGGTCCAGCTCCTATTTGAACTATTTTCTTTTAAAGCAGACCTCTTACAACAAGCCATCGTGACAACCTGCCCTGTTTTAATAGACTGCTGCATGACGAGGCTGGAAAAATGCTTGCATATGTTGAGAAATAATTTTCAGTTTGTTTCTTTTTTGTGGTTCTGTTCTGGTCCATTTGGGGAAATACTGAGGACTGTAAAGGAAATTCACTTTTAGTTTTTGAAAAAGGTATTTTCTGTTTTAAGGTGTTAATTTCCAAAATAACTTATGCACATAAAACCCTGTTTTATGTTTTAAAAAATCAACCAGGGTGGTGCACTCGTAAAAGTTTGCAAGAAACATGATTTTATGCATATTTTACTCGCATCTGCGGTAAGTATTCTGAGGGTAGGGAGAAAGCATTTATATGCATACTTAGCTTATAAAGCTATATGCACAAAATTGCAACTGCTCGGGAGTAATGTTTGTGCATGGGCGACCATGCGCATACCGGGACAAACCATCCGATCTCAAAAAGCTTTTAAGTGCATACATCTGCTTTGAAAATTCAGTCTAAAGTCTATGGGTAAAAAGCCTAGAGACTTTAGCCATGGGTGGTCCGATTGAAAATGGCCCTCCCTAGCATATAGCACTATACTGTGGCACACACTGGCAGGCCTTCCTTTGAATCCGGCTGCCTTTCCGTTGTTCTTGATGCATGTCACTGAATGCACCTAGTTCTGGCCCATTGACCGCAACCCTGGACTCTGAACTGCGGGTTTCTCAAACGTGTCCTGCTGCCCCACAAGTAATGTTTCTCTGGCTTTATGGAGCAAGTTCACAATGCCTCCCCTTCTGCTGAATAGTTTAAAAGAGTGCAAGCCTTTGACAGTTGTAAGAAACAGAAAAATGATTCCAAGGGATCATTAAGAGTGAGCTTGTAATGTAGAACTGGAGGGACCCCTATGGATTGAGTCTGTTCTACATCTCATGCACGCTGCCAGCTGTATGCAGCATTGCACATAGCATTAGAACAGCAGAGTACATGCTGTGTCGGGCAGTGGATGTAGATATTACACGTGGAAACATGTAAATGCAGCAAGCTTTCACCTCTAAAAAGCAGTTAGAATTCCCTGTAGGCATAGAAAGTGAGAAGCGGGATACAATAATGAAATGTTCTTATATTAATGCTTTCCTGGGGGGGAGGGGGGGTCATCTTTCTGGATCTAATTAGTACAGGGGGCTTACAAAAGGGTCCCTAAATTTGGACCTCATTTACTAAAAGTTTCTGCCGTTCTGCGTCCATGGGCCAAATAGTTTCCTGAATGAGGCCCTGCATCGGATTTTCCTTTTATTAACTTTATAACAGTGTCGCTGCCATAGGCCACACTAGAGTTTCTTGCTTTCTAATTTTCCTTCAGAGAGAGGAGATTGCAGTGACTACAGTTCTTGCACTGCTTTTTAATACTTTATAGAATAAATCTGAGGCTATATTAAAGTTTAAAGGCAACCCAGCTCCGTGACTTTGCCTGTCTCCTGCTGGGTGCATGGTCACTGAGGTCTTATAATCTGTTATTTTTTTTTTCTCCTCCCCCCCCCAGTATGTGTTCATGTTGCATGCCAGAGAACTTGTTCAATTTTGTGGACTATAGGCTGTGATGTCTGCGATGGTAAGATGGGACAGTCTAAGGGATATTAAAAAGAAGGCTATCTTCTCTTCTCCTTGCCATTTGGAAGATACTGAATGCGTTCTTACATTCAAAGCCAGAGACAGTAAGGCTCCTAGACTGCCAGTTCACACAAGGGCAGAGATTAAAAATAGCTTTAATATTCACATACAGAGCCAAGATGCACCACAGAGCTGCCATCTACTGTTCAAGTTTCAGAAGTAGCACATTCTGATGTTAATCAGGCAAAAGCATGAAAAGCAGGTCTAATGTACTCTCTGTACTATCCTGTTAGTTTTCTGTGTTCCTTCAAAGTCAGGACAACAATCCACTTCTAATATCTTGCAACCAACCTGCTGCAGCTGACTGAACCCCCTAAAGTATAATTTTTAACTTAATGAGACATTCTATACAGCCAGAATGATGAGCATCTGTTTCTGTTAGTTTTCCAGATCTTTGGAAATGCAGAAGAACCCTCCAAATAAAGGTTAACTTTCCCTTGTTGAAGAAGAGATTGTTGCGTTCCCCGTCCGTGCCCGGGCCTGCTCATCTCATCACTGCTCCGACGGGTCCCGGGCCATCCTCCTCCGCTGCTGCTGCTAGCTCGGCTCGGCCGCGGCATCCCGCAGTGGCGCTCGCTGGGCCTTCTACCTCCTACCAGGCCTCACGGCGGGGCTCAGCGTCCTCCGTGGCGTAGGCCCTGCCCCTAGGTGTGCGCGCGTGGACCTCCCGGCCTCTTAAAGGGCTGAGGACGGGTCCCAGCTCTGCAGCATGCCCTGATTGATGGGAATACTTAAGGAAGCGGTCAGACACCACTTCCTTGACTTGGCAATCACTCCGGTATCTCTAGTTTGCCTTCCAGGATCTCCTGTTCCAGCGTCTCCTGTTCCTTCATCTCTCCATCCCTGGTAGTACCCTTCGGACTGATCTCACGGAACTGACCATTGCTTGTTCTCTGACTGCTCCTGATTGCTGCCTGGACCTGTCCTCTGCCTGTCCACTGACTTCTCCTGATCGCTACCTGGAACTTGACCTCTGCCTGATCTGACTACTTCCGGATTGACTACAGGTACTGACCCCTGCTTCAGCTGACCATTCTGGACTGATACTCTGGCCTTGATCCTCGCTATACACTCAGACTCTCTGTTCTGGCCTCCTGTGACTTTAGACATTCTGCTCTGAACATCGACCGCTCACCCTTGTTCGTGGTGGGCACTCCCCTGTGCTTCCTCTCTAGGAGATCCTGCGAGGCCCACCTAAGACCAGGCGGCCCGGGTAACCAAGGGTTCAACCTGAGGGAACCCCGGGTTGCTATTGGCGAAGCTCCAGTTAGCCTCTGTCTCCTCCTGTGCTCCGCCTCCTGGTGGCAGGCGCTCTCCGGGTCCGACCAGAGGGCCGTACCAATCCTGCACCAGGCCAAGGGTCCACCTCCAGGTGCAACAGAGATTATAAAACACAGCTTGAGCCACCTTGGAGGTGCATATGGGATGAATTATCAAAAGGTTTTACGTGCGTAAATGGGCTTTTGAAAATTTCCTGGGGAGGGTTGCATACATAAAAGTGTATACATATCTCATTTAAGTGCGTATTTTTATGCAAACAAAAATGAGGAGTTCCAGGGCGGAGTTGGGGGTGGGGAAATCATTGAAAATCAACATTTCACGAGTAAGCCTGCCCTAATTTTCAAAGCACATTGACATGCGTAAGTCTGGTTTGAAAATATGGGTTAAAACGAGTGAGTGTTTTTTACTTTAGTCCTATGCATGCAGTTATAAAATTATCCTCCTTTTTTTTTTTTTTTTTGCTGGATAGACTGGAAGAAATGCGATTAAACCTTGCATATTTTAATGAACTTACCAAAAAATGAAAATGAAGTAGATTTGTACTAGCAGATAAAACACTATGATGAATTAACTGAAACACAGCATTTCTGTATGTGCTTCATCAAAATACCCTGTTACAGACAGTGGCAAGCCATCAAAGTTACCTGAATCATCCTTGGATTTGTACTGATTAGAACAAGTTCACCTCCAGGGATCCAATTAAATTTTCATTTCTAGAAGGTAAAAAAAAAAGAAAAGAAAAGAAAAATATTATATTCTCAAGTTTGTGGACAGGAAAATAATATTAATTATATTTTAACTTTTCAAGGTAAAAAAGGAAATCATTTCCAAAGGCAAAATAAAACAAAGGTTATAAATGGAATTACATACTTTCAAGCCTGTCTGCGCTGCTCATATAGGGGACCGCATTTCCCCTATAGACAGAGGAGAGAAAACCAGGCCCTGTAGTGCGCACTCAAGCCCAAATCACTATTTATAGAGCGGCCAAAAAAGATGAACACTTGCTGAGGCTAGCAAACAAAAGATGTAACCTACCGCAACCAAAACTTTTACAAAAGAACTACCAGCCGAGGAAAATTGCTCAGAAAGCAACATTAAAAGGAAAGAAACAAGTTTATGTTTTTCTCCCCTGCAGTGAGAGCCTGAGGTGTGTGTCAGCAGCGGCTCACGTTATAAGCAAACTTTAATAAGCGAGCCTCAAAGAGGGGATTTAAAAAGCTCAGGGGATTTGGGGACGAGTGCTCTGCAGAAGGAGCTGAATGGCTCAGGGGCATATAACAGGTGGATGCTCCACTGCTCAAGGACGAGGGACCTGACAAGGAGCTGATGAATTTCAGAGATATTATTAGAAAGGAAGGGCCGAGGGCGGGTATAAATGGACGCCACTTTCCAGAGGCAGAAAGGGGGCAGTTGCAGATAAGTAATGAAAAATGCTGAGGAGGAAAAAAAAGCTTAAATTAATGGACTGAGGAACAATATGGCCGAATTAACAGCGATGCTTTGTACTTACACTTGGGGGTGAAGCCCACTAAACTCTGCTGCATTCTGTAAAATGTTTCTGATTCTGTAGCTATTAGGATGAGGTCAATGCATGCGCAGATGCACCCATGCAGCTTTCTCTAGGCTGGCAACGGTGGATAAGACTTCATCTGTTGGAGGAGTTTTTTGATACTGAAGATATGCAAATATAAAATGAGCTTGGACGGGTGTTTAGGCCATTACAACGACTCACGAAAGGTGAACTTCTACCAAGCAGAAACTTGCAGTCATCAGATGTGATTTGGGTCCTTGTTTTTCTGAGGGAACTGCTGCAGCACATGCATAGACAGGGCAGAGGCCTAGAGAGCACCTACTCCAAGCAAAAAGTCGGAGAGGCTTGCATAATGAGTCAGGTGAGGTTTCCCGGCAGCGCATTGAAGAAAGCGCACACATTTTTTCTCGTGTCTTATTGCATCGGCTTCAGAGTGAGTCAAAAGAAGCTTTCAAGGCTCAGGCTGCCATTCAAATGCCTACTTTGGTCTTTGTTTTAATGGTGCCAATGATGCAAAGATCTTTGTCCTCTGGTAGCCCGATGTATGAAAGTGTTCTAGGTGCAGGGGTGTATCTCCTCCATCACCTCCTTTCTCTCTGTATCATTCTCTCCCATGTTAGTCCCTGTCCTGAGGATATCAAGAGTAACTAGAGAGGGTGCTTCCCAGGCTACACTGGCAATGTCATTGAAAGCAAATATCTGTGTCTTCGGCTAACCTATTCCTTGGATATACAGTACATTTCCCTTGTATAAACAAAGGTAGATTTGTTTTTTTAAGAGCTTCTCTCTCTGTTACAATCTCCCTTCTTCATCACGTCATTTCTGTAAAGAAGGTATCCTATGGAAGGTTACTTTGTGTTCATTTTGTTGAAGGGGGAGAGCATGGACTGAGGGTACTCCTGGATGGAGGACCCTGTTTTTGTGAGATCAGCATGGACAGATGTTTAAAAAGGCTAATTAATGCTAATTAATCTCCGCATTGACAGTAATGATCGTGAGAATTGTGCCAATGCCTTGTATCCAGTCTGTTGCTATACCAGTATGAAAGCTCTGTGCCTTGTACATTGTGGGGCATAGAGCAATACTTGAGACTGTGTTGTGTCTTTTTTTTTTGGTTTTCAGAAGACATATTTGTGGTCGAATGTGTACGTGTGTGTACGAGTCTGTGCAAAAGGTGTGTATTAGGTGTGTTTTATTTTGGCAAAGAAAAGTGCAATGAAATGTATTCATTCTCCTAGGCCTCTGGGCAAAGTTGCACAGTGACCCCCTTGTGCCCATGGCGTTCATTTTTCAGAGCCTCTGTTAGCTGAACCCTCTTAGGAATAGGCTTACTTCTGTGATCACGCTATTTAGCTTCTCCTTAGTAAGTTCCATGTTCATATTAATAGGTTAACAGTGGTCCAAGGTAGGAATTAAATAGTGTGGGTGGGTGTACCTAACCCCGATTAGCGACGTTCCCTAAAATACTGCATGGAACACGTATTTGCCCAGGCATTTAAGGCTAGCTTTTCTAAAGCTCAGAGGCCTAGGCAGTAAACGTCAGCACTACAAACTGAGAGCTATTCAGAAAGGCCTTACTGTGCATGTTAAAGGAGTCCGAAAAGATGTTAGTCTGGGCATGCAAAAATGTATGTCCCCACAGAGGCAGATGAAGGAATATCCTAGGAAACTGAGACTGCTCGCTAAATATCATGTTTGGAGCTAAGGTTTTGTGTCACCTGGATTAGAGTATTGTCTGTTTACTGCACTTAATGCCCGCATTGTTATTAATGAGCAAGGCAACATTAGATAATATATATTAGATGGAATCCCAGCCTGCTTAATTCCAATCAGTTTCCTAAAGATAGATTAACATAACCCCATTTGGTCACTTTATAATTGAATAGAATAATTATAATTATAATTGAATAGAATAATTATAATTATAATATAATTATAATTGAATAGAGAGAGGAATATCGAGTAAGAAAAGGGAAGTGATTATTCCCTTCTACAGGTCCTTGGTGAGGCCTCACCTGGAGTACTGTGTTCAGTTCTGGAGACCGTATCTTCAAAAGGACAAAGACAAGATGGAGGCGGTACAGAGAAGGGCGACCAGGAAGGTGGAGGATCTTCATCGGATGACGTACGAGGAGAGATTGAAGAATCTAAATATGTACACCCTGGAGGAAAGGAGGAGCAGAGGTGATATGATACAGACTTTCAGATACTTGAAAGGTGTTAATGATCCAAAGACATCAACAAACCTTTTCCGTAGGAAAAAAATCAGCAGAACCAGGGGTCACGATTTGAAGCTCCAGGGAGGAAAATTCAGAACCAATGTCAGGAAGTATTTCTTCACGGAGAGGGTGGTGGATGCCTGGAATGCCCTTCCGGAGGATGTGGTGAAGACCAGAACTGTGAAGGACTTCAAAGGGGCGTGGGATAAACACTGTGGATCCATAAACTCAAGAGGCCGCCAATGAAGAGTGGGTGACTCGCCAGAATGATGGCTACTGCCTGGAGACAATACCCTTATTAAATAAACATACGCATGCTTATTGTGACTCCAACATCGCTCTAAGCTTCAACAGCAAGAGGAAATGTGGAAAAAAGGATTCACACTCACAAAGAGGGGAGTAGCTGGCTTGTTACGGCGGTTACTACCCCAAATCAAATAAGCCTGATACTTCACTTTCAATCATATACAGCATAGTTCTCTGCTTCAACGGCAGGGGAGAAGAAAAACTGATAGTTCACACATCCAGCAGAGCTCTCTGCTTCAACGGCAGGGGAGAAGAAAAGAGGGTTCACACTCACAAAGCGGGGAGTAGCTGGCTTGTTACGGCGGTTACTACCCCAAACCAAATGTGCCTGATACTTCACTTTCGATGCATATCCAGCATGGCTCTCTGCTTCAACAGCATGGGAGAAGACTGATACTTCATGCTTATCCAGCATAGCTCCCTGCTTCAACGGCAGGGGAGAAGAAAAACAACCGATAAGGGCTGTATAACATAGTCTGGGTAAAACAAATAAGCATGGGTGTAGCTTGCTTATTGCGGCGGCTACTACCCCTAACTAATCAAGCTAGATATTTCACTTGGATGCAGCTCCATCACTGCTCTCTACATTAAAGGTGGGGGTGGAAGGGAAATAGAACCAAGAGCTAAGAGAAACAGATAAGTATGAGAGAAAAAATGTGTGAAGCTTGCTGGGCAGACTGGATGGGCCGTTTGGTCTTCTTCTGCCGTCATTTCTATGTTTCTATGTTTCTATGAATAAGACCTTGAGGTGGCAAGTTTCAGTTTGCCCACTTTTGAAACAAAAGTCCGTGGATTTTGCATCATTTATTTAGAATTTATTTAGAAAGTCTTTTATACCGATATTAGTGGGGACAAAATATTTTAAAGAGAAAATGCGTGCACATATTTTACCATTGAAATCTGTCACGGGTACAAAGGTCCTTTCTGCATGGGCCCTTCTGCCATGGGAAATAATATAAAAGGCAACTGGACCTCAACAAAGCAAGTTGAAGAATAATGCATGGACTTTTAGCTGCATTTAGGGGGATCAGTTTTCAGACTGACAGACGTGGCTAAATTCATATTTGCCCACATGAATGACTCTGAGAATTATCTGCTTCCAGCCATTATTGACACTTATCTGTGTATGGTTATACAGCCTTACAGCTTCACTAAACCATTCAGTAGTTGGATCTGCTCCTGGTCAAATTTCCAGCACTAAGCTGACGTGATATTATAGTCTTCCAAATAACCTGGAAACTGATTCTTAGTTTAATTCCTCTCTCACTACCTCACTATCCAGTTCTAAAATATGAATTAAAGGATCTACACTAGCCATAGCAACTGGAAATGGTATTACAGTAATGCAAAGTCTTCTTTACAACTATTTCCCCCCCCCCCCCCACACACACACACATCAAATGTTATTTAAATTGAAAAATACTGCAGTGTAAAACTCTAAGATTTCATTTTCTTCCACACGTTTAGTGGATGACTTTTCAAATTTCCTCTCTTTATGGCTCTGCTTTTAAATAAGTCCTTCCTGGAATTATTAAAACTCTAAGCTGCAGTTCAATCAGAATACTCCAGATGGCACACAATGATGATAAAATTATGCATGTTACTTTGAGGGATTCAGGATGAAAGAGAAGGAGCTGATAGCTTCGGGGATTTTTTTAAAACAGCCTTCAGAGCTTGCACAGAATATAATAAACTCAATTCATTTTTTTCAATTTGACAGTTTTTCCTTTTTGTCACACAGAATGAAATTGAAAGTTCACTGCAGAATAAATTAAAAGCAAGCTCAGGTAATTAGTTGTTTGGTGTGTGTTTGTTGTTTTTTTTTGCCTGTATTAATATAGTTACATCTTCCCAATCGAAACAGAGAAGTTAGGATATTGCCCTTAAGAACGAGCACTGCGATGTATACATTTTTAAGGTGCATCTATGAATCTAAACATTTTTTAAATGTTATTTCTTTAAGCAGCACATCATCCCAGAAACATTTGTGCAGTACAATGGTTTCTTATAAATGCAAAACTAAGTATTGGTGTAGTACAGTGCACATAATTCTATTTGCTGTGTTATCCTAGAGTAAAAAAAAAATGCTTTCTTAAGTATCTATTTCGTTATACAATAAAGTTTCTTGGAGAGAGGATCCCTACAGGTAAACAGCATTGTTGCACTCGCTGGCCACGGAGGTGCGTGGCCGGCGTCTCTCACCCTCAGGGGCAGGAGGCCTGCTCCTACCCTGAACCTGATCGCACAGTCCCGCCACCGGTCCCATATGCCTCAGGCCCACCAGTCTGCTGCTGCTTCCACGGACGCCATCATCGACCCATCCATCAGCCTCTCTAGGTGCGCGTATGTGGCTCTCCCCGCTATTTAAAGGCCAGTGGCAGGAAAGCTTCCCCAGCTGATGAAGTCAGGCTAGGGGACTATTTAAACCCTGCCTGGCTGTCTTCCACTTGCCTCAGCAACAGGTCCCTCTCCAAGAGAGAATCTGATTGCTTCCGACTTCATGCTCCTGATGCCAGGTTCCTGACTCCGTGCTCCTGATTCCCGATTCCCGAATCCATGTTCCTGTTCTGCATTTCTGGTTCCTGACCCTGTGCTCCTGCTCCTGGCCTCATGTTCCCGCAGCCGATAAACAAAACCTCGATTGGGCCGCACAAAAAAGAATTAACGATGTGAATCGGAACCGGAATCGGTTCCGATTCACATCTCTATTATATAGTGACATATTCTACAGACCAATCCTAACTGAAGACCTGGATCAAGATTTGGTGAAAGACATCCAAAATTGGGAAAGAAAGAAGTGCTAATCGTTGGAGATTTTAATCTGCTGGATGTGGATTGGAGTATCCCTTCTGCAGAATCTGCAAGAAGAAGAGAGAGGGTGGATGCCCTTCAAGGGACTCTGCTGAAACACATGGTAATGGAACCTATGAGGGAGGATGTGATATTAGATCTAGTGCTCACTAATGAGGATAATGTCCAGTCAAATGCCCATATGAGCACCAGTGATCATCAGACAGAATGGTTTCATATCACAAATAAAATACAGAGAAGACACATGAAGAAATGAGTTCAGAATTTCAAAAATATGGAATGTACCTGGAGGAAGAACAAAAGACTATGAGAAAATGGGTGAGATAGAACAACAGTGGACTAAATTAAAAGAAGCTATTACAAAGGTAACAAATCTATATGTTAGAAAAGTAAACAAATGGTCAAGGAAAAAGAAACTGATTTGGTGCTCAAAGGAGGTGCCTGAAAAAAAAAAAATAAAGGCAAAAAGAACAGCATTCAGGAAGTATAAAGGATTCCAAAAAGAGGAATACAGGGAAGAATACCTAGCGAAACTGAGGGAGATGAAGAAAGAAATCAGGAAAGCAAAAGGTCAAGCAGAAGAAAGGAATGCCAAAAAGGCAAAGAGAAGTGGCAAACACTTTTCAGATATATCAGAGAAAGAAGGAAGGCCTGAAGTGGTATACTGAAATTAAAAGGTGAGAAGGAGCAAGGTGTAGAGACAGATTAAGAAATGGAAGAAATATTAAACAAATACTTCAGTTCTGTATTCAATAAAGAAAACCCTGGCGAAGGACCATCACTGGTTGACAAGACCGTAGATGGGAATGAAGTAGACACAACTCCTTTTGTATGGGAAGAGCTAGGAAAAGTGAAAATGAACAAGGCCGTGGAGCCAGATGAGGTACATCCCAGGATACTACAGGAACTCAGAGATGTCCTAGTGGGTCCGCTGAAAGACCAGTTCAATAGATCCCTGGAAATGGGAGTGGTGACATGAGATTAGAGAAGAGTGGTTGTGTCACTTCACAAGGGCAGAGAGGGAGCTGTTAACCACAGGCCAGTTAGCCTCCTCTCAGTGGTGGGGAAATTAATGGAAACTCTGCTGAAAGAAAGAATAGTGAACTATTTACAATCTAGTAACTTGCTGAAAAATAAGATGCTTGGGAGTCAGCGCCAATGTGGTGGAGTGGATTACAAACTGGTTGACTGACAGGGGACAGCAAATAATGGTAACTGGCGCATACTCTGAGAGTATTAAGTGCTCAGTCAAGGATCAGTATTGGTACAGCTCTGTTCAATATCGTTGTGAGTGACATTATGAAAGGGATATAAGGTAAAGTTTGTCTATCTGCAACAGAGTGGACATGCTTGAAGAGGTAGAGAGAATGAAAAGTGATTTAAGAAAGTTGAAGAGTAGTTGAAGATTTGTCAGCTGAGATTCAATGCAAAGAAGTGCAGAGTCATGCATCTGAGATGCGGTAATCCAAAAGAGCTGTATGTGATGGGGGTGATAGATTGATGAGCACAGAACAACAGAGAAATTTGGGAGTGATAATGTCTGGCGATCTGAAAGCAGCAAATCAATGTGAGAAGATGGTGCCTAAAGCCAGAAGAATGCTGGGCTGCATAGAAAGAGGAATAACCAGTAAGAAAAAGGAGGTGATAATGTCCTTGGTGAGGCCTCACCTGGAATACTGTGTTCAGTTCTGGAGCCCATATCTAAAAAAAGATAGAAATGGGATGGAGGCGTTCCAGAGAAGGGTGACCAAAATGGTGTGTGTCAATATCAGAAAACTTATGAGGAGAGGATGAAGGATCTAAATATGTATACCCTGGAAGAAAGGAGGTGCAGGGAAGATATGATACAGACCTTCAGATACCTGAAAGGTTTTTAATAATGCATGAACTTCAAACATTTTCCATTTGAAAGAAACCAATAGAACTAGGAGTCTCAAAATGAAATGCCAGTTGAGACCTCAGAAACACCAGAAAAGATTTCTTCATGGACAGGGTGGTTGATGCCTGAAATGCCCTTCTGAAGGAGTGCTGAAAACGAAAACAGTCAAAGAATTGAAAGTGGCATGGGATAAATACTGTGGATCCCTAAAGGCTAGAGGATGGAAATGGTGCATGCTGTAACTTGCTGGTGCGGCAGTTACTATCCTTAACCAATCAATCTTGATACTTTTGATGCAACTACAACATTGCTCTCCACTTCAATGGCAGGGGAAAAGGGGAATTTGATTCAGACAACAACTGAGGGCCCAGACTATTATGGTCTGTGGAACTGATAAGCACGGGGATGACCTGCATGGAGCATCAAGTAGTTACCTTACAGAAGGCAAGGGATTAATACTTTTAACCAATAAGTCATGATGCTTTTAATTAGAGATGTGAATCAGAACCGGAATTTTAAAGATGGCACCGGCTGTCCATTACTCCTTCCATGTGACAGGGGCTGGCCAATGGCACGGATACCCGTAAAACGTTTTTGGGGGGGGTCGGGAGGGTGGGGGAAGCTAAGGGATCCGTTTTAAAGAGTTGGGGGGGTTAGGGGTTGTTTTTGTTTGCCGTTTTTCCCGCCCTCCCCCAAAATGATAAGAGAACCCCACGAACAATTTTGTGGGGTTTTCCTATCGGTTTCGGGAAGCCCCCGATTTCTGACGACTTTGAAAATATCGTACGATATTTTCAATCATCAAAAGCATGATTCACATCCCTACTTTTAATACAACTACAACATCGCTCTCCTCTTTGACAGTGGTGGAGGGGGAGAGGATGGAAGAGGAATTGGATTCTGATGAGAATCAACACGGGCCTTGACTTTTACAGACTGGAGTACTGATACGCAGACATAAGTGAAAAAGCACAGGACTGCTTCTAAGGCCAAGTCCATAAGCAAAACTCATCAGCACTGTCTGACTTTTCAAGAAGGCTCATCATCCAGTGAAAATGTTGCTAGTAGTAAATTTTTTATGAGTTATCATATGACTTGGGAATAACTGCATGGAGTGGAAGTTGGTACACTTAAGAGAAACATGGGGTAACTTGCATGACACAGCAGATACTACCATAAGAAGCTTGCTGGATGGACCATTTGGTACCTTCCTGCTGTCATTACTATGTAACTATGGAATCTATAATGTTTTTATTGCAATATTTTTCTATTTTTACCAAGATCCATTACATCTACCTGTCATATCTGATCCTATAGCTTTTTTGTTTTTTTACTAATACCAATTTTTATAAGTAAAATATCAGAAAAATCTGATAAAATAAGGTTTAGCATCTGGCTGGCCCTAGTGGAAGTGCTGTGCAATGTCTTGCAGAAAATACCTGGTGTGATCCCTTAATTGGGTCTTTCACTCTCTGCTATGGAGACAGTTATTTACATCCCCCATGGGGGAGGAAGCCATGGTCACCTAGTGGCCAGATTTGGGGCCCTTGGATTTAGGGCTCCATAAAGCATCCCGAGAGCATGGGCCACCAGCCCAGGACTATTGCTGCAGTGACCAGACTGGTAAAGTTGGGTGGTGGGAGAGAGGGATAAGGGGGCTTATATATAATAAGGGAAATTCCACTCAGTTTTGCAAATAAAGGTTCACGGAACCAGGATCCTAGCTCTGGTTCTACTAATGATGGAAATCCAAAGGGGGAGGAGGGAAAAGCTAGACCATGATAAATTAAACTATGAAAATGTATTGCTTAATATTATCTATTTCCTCTAAGAGGCAAACTAAAAAGTGTTTTTTTTAAGCCTCTAGCTATTGCCTGTTACTTTTACTACAATGCTAGCCCTGAACCTTTACTTTGAGTTCTCTGCAGGATATTTAAAAATAATATTTACTTCTAAGCAAATATTTTGTAAGCACAGAAAGCTTTCCAGTTCTTTCTAGAACATTTCATGTAGATGGGAATTTCTGA
Organism: Rhinatrema bivittatum; assembly: GCF_901001135.1. NCBI lineage: Eukaryota > Metazoa > Chordata > Amphibia > Gymnophiona > Rhinatrematidae > Rhinatrema > Rhinatrema bivittatum. The sequence goes on from NC_042629.1 coordinate 18,441,090, forward strand.
AGTAGAACATCTTTGAATTCATGAATAACAATTGAGCCCTTTAGTTCTGCATTAAACCTAAACCCATTATTCTCCATTTAATGCCGACACATCATGTCACTTCAGTGTGTTTTTTTTAAAGGCAGAGTAGAATATTAAACATTTTCTGCGCTCGTCATGGTACCTGCTACACTTGCCACATTTAGACTATTTTGAGAACATGGGGCAAATCTGATAGTTCTGCATATTGCAATTCACTGGAAAACATGTCTTCCTTGCTTGTATATGCAATCTCTACTTCAAAGGAGGATTACCTTGCATTAGCTTAAATAGGAACTCAAGTGCCAACAGTTTTCCCCACAAACAGCTGCATTCCTAGTTCAGCCTTGAAAGCGAGAACATTTTCATACATGCATATGCATGTCCTCAGTCTATGAAATGAGGAGCAAATCAACAAGGTTATACAAACCTCTTGAATGACTATGCAGAGTCCCATTGCCAGGCTTGCCACTCTGATCAGCATCCTCAGTAGAAGGACGTGAACTCAAGCTACGCAGACTCCCAAATGTTTTTCTTCCCCCACAAGCCAGTCTCCAGGGAGTATAAATCAGCCTTTACTTTAATTGATAGCCAGCCTGACTGTTCCTATTTAGGGAGCGATTTGTGCCTTTCTGAAAAAGTTGATGCTCCCCGCACGCACCTCTCTCTTTCCATTCTGTGCTCCTAGCTACGCTGCACTAGATCTTTCACTCAAATTTAGTTGCACTGCTAATGCTGACTAGGCTCTCTAGATACCATTCGGTAAACTGCCTGAAACATAACCTCATTTCAGGTCAAATGCCTCTCAGCTGTAAACCATTTCCAAGGGTAAAGCCTTTAATGTTTCAGGTCTTCCAGATGTCATAAAATGGATCAGCACAATGACAAATTTCTCATTCCTTTTCATTTCTTTCATAGTGGTAACCATATGAGATGGAGAGCGGAGACCCATATGATACAAGCACAAAAAGGTATCACTAGAAAGCTGCAATACAGTGATAACTGGAGCAATAGGCTATTGGTCTTTTTTTGTCTCAGGCTAGAGCATTTTTATATGGCCACATATAGGTCAATATTATTCAGTGCCATTTAGCTGGATCAGTTTTGACTTATTCAGCTAAGTAGCAGCTTCTGAATATCTGGTTCTGTTCAGCAGCTACCACTTAGCCAAATAACTACTTATTCAGTTAAGCAGTAAGCCAGCTAAGTGGTGGACAGGACAGGGCATAACGGGGAGAAGCTACTTATCAGATAGTGGCAATATTCACACTTATCCTAATTTGGCTAGATAAGTTAGACTTGCTATTGAGAAGGTCTAAAGTTAGCAGGTAGACTTAAATGGCTAACTAAAGTTATCCGGGCATTTTCAGCTGTGCGGCCGCACCACTGCATATCCCAGCTAAGCTAGCCAAATACGTCTATCCCTCTAACTTAGCTAACTGACTCTCTTCTGAATATGGACTACATACATCATATTATAAGATTAATATACACAGGTAAACAAATGATATATGTTACAGAAAAATAACAATCTACCAAATATTGCAGCTACCTGAAGTGGCTCATTTCACCAATGCTGTCAAACAGTTGTGTTATCATAAGAACCATTACAATGGCAATAGTTGACACTGTTGTTCGTAGCTTCAGCAAGGAGACCATGTGTTGGAGACTAAATTAACCTCTCAACGTCAGAGATGGTCTTCAGACCATGGCTGAGGGGCATTCTTAAAACAAAATAGGGAATCTTAGACAAGCTTTTGCTGTGCTTGTGCTGCAACTTTTCTATGGATACATAAAAGATTTCAGTTAATCTGGCATCTTTGGTGAGCACTGAGCAGTAAATTTACTGGAACAGGAAAAAAATAACCTCAGCAGCACTGATATTATTGTCCTTTACTTCTAAAACTGAGAGGCTATCACATCCACCTCAAAACTCCATTATTTAAGACTTCTAGCTGTCTTATGGTCCTGGAGAAAGTGAAAACTTTGTAGGTTGTAATATTGCATATTGAAGCAAGAAAAACATTGTGGCTGAGCATCAGCTTTTGAAAAATTATGGTCCCCTTGTCCTCATCTGAAGACATGACCTGTAATATGTACTACTTCAGCATTTTTGTTTGTAGGGAGATCAATGTTTAAACGGATTCACTCGAGTCACTAAGAGAATAATGGGGGCTAGTTTGCAACATTGTGCATAAGTTAGCTGACAATTGTACCCTAAGTTACCCCAATTTTCCAAGCGGACCTACATGCATAACTATGCTTTGAAAATTATCCCAATAAAATCAACCCACACACCTACTAAAATGTACGCAGAATGTTTTCTTAAAAATTTCGGAAATCTAAAAGTATGCAGATAAGTCCACACCCCTCCCTTTCTCACTCCTGGGAAGCCTCCACTCAGTGGGCCGCATTTTAATACCTACAAGAGAGCGTACATTTGTGCGTGCAACCCGGCGCGCACAAATGTACGCCCAATTTTATAACATGCGCGCGCAGCTGCCCTCATCTTATAAAATCTGGAGTCGGTGCATGCAAGGGGGTGCACAATAATGAACCTTGCATGCGCCGAGCCCTTGCGGAGCCCTGCTGGCTTTCCCCGTTCCCGCCGAGGCTGCTCCGAAATCGGAGCGGCCTCGGAGGGAACTTTCCTTCCGCCCCTCCCCCACCCCCAGCCCTACCTAAAACCTCTCCCTAACCTTTATTTTATAAGTTGTGCCTGCCTCTGGGCAGATGTAGGTTGCGTGTACCAGCCAACGGCCGGCTCGCGATCCCGTGTACAGCGCCAAATGGCCGCTGTGCCTAGAGGCTCCGGCCCTGCCCCCCGGACCGCCCCAACCTGCCCACATCCCGCCCCTTTTTTCAAGCCCCTGGACTTACACGCGTCCCGGGGCTTTACATGTGCCACCAGGCCTTTTCAAAATAGGCCCGGCACGCGTAGGGCTTTGAAAATCTGCCCCAGTCTGAATAAACCTTCCATACATACTTGACATATGCACATAAAAGTTAGAGATGTGCTTCAGCTGAACCTTTCGATTCGGCCTTTGTTATGGGCCACACGCAGGAAATTTCGGTTTCCTGCGGTTTGGCCCCTTTTTTATTTTTCAGCCACCCCGAATTTCGGGTTTTTCGGGGTTGCCGAAACAGGACGAATTAGACAATATCAATGTTGAAATTGTCTAATTCGTCCCAGACGAATGCATATCTCTAATAAAAGTTAGCCATTTCATAGAAAGGGAATTTCTCTGTATGGAAAAATTGTTTTACCCATAAAAATCCATTTGAAACTTCCTCTCCCTATAGGCGAATGCCTGGGACTCAAGAATTGCCCTCTGCGTAGCAGTTAAATGTGGCTGCTAAGTTTCAGGAGATGGCTAGATTTAGCTGCAAGAGAATGGGGGCATACAGAGGTAATTAGGGGTTGGTATGGAGAGAAAAGGTACAAGCAGGCATTTGATTTTTTTTCAAGTCCTTCTAGAATGTGAATACGTGTAAACCTTGCGAAATTTCAAAGGGGAAACTATGCAGGTAGTTTCCCTTTTGAAACCTGAAAATTAGTTTGAAATGGTTTCCCTTCCGAATATTGTACCCTTAACAAAAAGTATCACAGCCAATAGAAATAAGGGTCAACATATGAGGGGTAGGAGATAATCTTTTTATTGAACTAAATTAATACATCTGTGACAAACTTTTGATGCTTATCCTACCACATTTGGTGACACGTATTTCTTCATATGGAAGGGTACTAACACAGCAACCACCATATTTTGATCAAAATAATTCAAATTTTAGGATTAACTGAGAAAAATGTTCCACGTTCAGTTTAATCTGTGTGTTTCTTTACAATCCCTCAGGACAATCCTATCCACACCTTTGCAAGTCTTGGCAGAAGAGAAACTGTTTTCAGCAATCTAGAAATACCAGCATTTCAAGTATCCTGCGACATTTTTTGTTGCATCAAGCTTGTCTTTGAGTATTGCTCAAAATCCTCATCTCCTCTTCCCTGGCACTGCTTGAAGAGCGCTTATGGCAAATTTGCTTCTATAATCATAACTTGAACCCACTGTGGGGGTGTGAGGACAGAATGAGACTGGCTGGAAGCTCAGTTTTTCCACTTAGTATATTCATGATTAGCATGGAGAGAAGGAGTTGAATTAGGGGGAATGTTTTTAGAACAGCACAGATAAATCCTCATAAATGTAGTACAACAGCTTGGCAAATGCACAGCGTTGAAATGTGATGCAGCCAAGCTCAGTAGGGAGTTTGGAACGCACAAGGCCATGTCTCTTCTAATGAACTTATTTAGATTAGAAAATGGATTTAATATTTTATTGGAATTAACCTGAGCCAGCAAAGAGGATTACAATTTCTTTCCATGAATATAGTAAGATTACAGGGTAAGGTAGCATGTTACAGGAATATTAAGTACAATCTGAGCATTGCTGTAGAGCTAAAGAAAATTAAGCAGTCATTTTACGGTAGTACTGTTTAGGCAGTAAGCAGATTTGAGGACCTGGATGGGATCCTTTCTCTTTGAGAAATTCAGAGAGAAAGGATATTTACTTAATAGTGAATAGAGCGCTAAATTTTCCATGTATAATTTTTAAAAGAAATTTCAGAAAAGGAACATTTTCTTTAGTGGCGAGTCTAACAAAGACTACAATGACACCACAAGAAGAAAAGAAGGATTAAAGTAAGGGCTTCAATATTACAGACCCATTTAAGAAAGAAAAAACACTGAACTTGATTTGGAAAAATATATGAAAAAGTATAATCCTCCAAGTTATAAAATGTTTCTCTTCTCATGATACTTGAATTGGAAACTAGAAGTTAACAAAATGACATCCTTAAAAAAACAGAAAGCAGATTAATAAATTTTGAAGACAAAACAAAATATCCATGCAACACAGTTTAATATTTGGCTGTGCAACATGAAATAATGTTAAAGGATGTTAATATTAAGGGGCAGATTTTCAAAGGGGTACATGCATAAGATACGCACGTACCCCACCGAAAACCTGCCCCAAGTTCCCCCTGCGCGCACCGGGCCTATGCTGAATAGGCTCGGCGGCGCGCACAAACCCTGGGACACGCGTAAGTCCCGGGGCTTTCCTTGGGGGGGGGGGCATGTCAGGGGGTGTCGGGGGTGTGTCGGGGGTGTGTCGTGGCGGCGCGTTATTCGGGGGTGGGGCCGCGGACGTGGTTCCGGCCCAGGAGCATGGCCGAGGCCTCCGAAACTGCTCCCGGGCTGGGGAATTGTGTGCCGGCGGCCGGCCTGGCGCACGCAAGTTACACCTGCCTCGGGCAGGCATCCAACAAAGGTAGGGGTGGGGTTTAGATAGGGCTGGGGGGGTGGGTTAGGTAGGGAAAGGGAGAGGAAGGTGCGGGGGGGTGGAGGGAACCGGAGGCAGGTTGCGCGGCTTGGTGCACGCAGGCAGCCAATTTTGGGCAGCCTTGCGCGCGCCGACCCAGGATTTTAAAGGCTACGCGCGTATCTATTAAAATCCGGCGTACTTTTGTTTGCGCCGGTCGCGCGAACAAAAGTACGCACGGGCGCAGTTTTTTAAAATCTACCCCTAAGAGTACCAGAAGTAAGCGTAACACATAACATTATAGTTAGTATGAATGGTAGCAAAAATAGAGCTGATGAGCAAAATTGCCCAGAGAATTTGAATAAAACGCTGCTGTCTAGTTTATGGAGGCTGTCTGCATTTAATTATAATTCTTTACCTTGTTTGTAAGACTAAACCTACCTACAATATGAAAAATCAGATGTCAAGAAATATGTGCAAATGTTTCCCAAAAGGTGTCAGCTGAAATCTTTAGAATTTTTCAAGCTGTTAAAAGAAAAGAAACATCTTTAATGTCTAAATAATTATTTAAAATAATAATGGACCATTATAATAAGCATTACTGGTCATTAGACCTTCATTGCTTTATGAATAATCATTCGTCCAAACCTCTTACATTTTTTTTGATTTTTCAAATTATTGCAAATAAAAATGTGAACAAACTTATCTTAATCATGCTCTGTATAGAAACTTTTCAAAACAGATTTGATATTGCATGCCATATGCTGATGCCAAAGTTCCAATATCATGATCCAAAATGTCCTGACACAGGCTATGTTTTGAAGATCATATCTGTCAAAGAATGAACTATAAGAAGAACAAACAGTAATTAATAGGAAAGCAGCATTTAGCATTCCAAGTAGCATGACTGCACATACCACCTCTTTCATCTTCTACATGAACATTTGGTGCCAAGTTCAACTTCAACCCCAGAAGTGGACAAATTTTATCACCAATTTTTGTTGGAAGGAGGAACCACCAATCAGAAAATTTCAAAAAAATCACATCATAAGTATCTATCATGACTAATTTTAGATCAACGAATACCACTTAATCTCAGTGTTAAGTCCCCGTGGGGCAACAGTGTTTAATTTTGGATACGTAAATTGAACACTTGTCCCATGGGGATTTAACACTGAGATTGAGTGGTATTCATTGATCTAAAATTAGTTATGATAGATTCTTATGACATCATTTTTTTAAAATTTGCTGTTTGGTGGTGCATCCTTCCAAAAAAAAATGAGTAGGCGATAAAGAAAAATTCATATACTTCTTGGGTCAGAATCAAACTTGCCACCAAATACTCCTGTAGAAGATGAAAGAGGTGGTATGTGCAGTCTTGCTACTTGGAGTGTTAAACACTGGTTTCTTATTAATTACTGTTTGTTCTTATTTTTATTTATTTATTTGTTTATTTGCAACTACTTGATATTCTGCACTCTTGCCAAAATAATGTTAGAGGTGGATTACAACATAATAAAATGATTAAACATCATCCTTTGCATTGTTGGGACTTTTTGGATCATGATTTTGGGACTTTGGAATAGCATATGGAATGTGATATCAAATTTGCTTTGAAAAGCTTCTAAAAAGAATACCATTTAGATAAGTTTGTTCACAAATTTTTATTTGCAATATTTTGAAAAATCAAAAAATTACAAGAGGTTTGGACCAATGATTATTTATAAAGCAATGAAGGTCTGATGACAGGTAATACTTATTATGAAGTTATAGTATAATTTTGAATGATTATTTTCACATTAAAGTTCTTTTTCATTCTAACAGATCAATTGTAAGAAATATCTGCAGCCTTTAGGATCTTCCGGAAGATCCTCTAGGAGGTTACAATTAGCAAAGTGCTCCATGATGCAAGAGATTTAACAAATGGCTGATTCTGCCTCATGGGATTCCCTACAAAACTGGTTCTAAGTCACTTTGAGATGTTCAGCTTCGATTTTAAAGTTGTTCATGCAATACATATTATTTATATACTACCAGAAACATACAGAGCTCAAGGCAAATCCATTCTCATGCCAAATGCCCTATTATTTCCCAGAGCTTTGGAATTTTAAGTTTAAGCAGCAAAAAGAGGGAGGTTAAGTGACTTGTTCAAGGTCATACAGTATGGGGTAAATATAAAACTGAAACTAGAAAATCCTAAATTACAGCTCTATGTTACAATCCCTATAGGTCACAGGACAAAAAATATCCCAACATTCTTCTAGCATGAGTCAAAAAAACAAAAAATCTAATCTGTTCCTGACATACCCTGCTTCATTCTGTCCTGGGTTCATGGGTCTGTTGGGGTGGGGGTGGGGTTATGGCACTCCCTAGTGATACTTTTCTTAGATGCTAATTCTTATGTACACATGGGAGGAGCAGGGCTCCAGGGTCTGAACTTGAAACCAAAAGATTTCTTGTTCCTGTCCTTATTAATTTCACTACCACAGAGCTGGGATTTCTCCTGCCCAAGGCAAGTCCCTTCTAATAAACCTAATTTAACCAGAATTAGTCTATTTTGATTTTTTGCTTGCCTTTTTACAACATGCTCAAGGTGGCATACAAAACACATTTGCTTAAAACAGAAACCTTCTGTTTATGGTTCTTATATGATATTTTAGAGTTCTTCTCTTAAGTTCATTTGTGAATAATCAAAATTTTATGGAAGTCAGGAACTGTTTCAAATATAGAACAAATGATGACGTATTGTAGAAAACTGGCAGATGGATGTTAAACAAGTGAACAAGTTATTTATTAAATGCCATAGGATGCAGTAACTTGCAAACATAACTATGCACTGCTAAGCAATATTATTAAGTAAAATTGGTATCTTCTGGTCAATCACAGAAACATTGTCAAAGATACTCGTCTATGTAAGCTAGTAGTCTGATAACTGCCTTCTCTCAATAAGGCTAAAACAGAAACAGAGAAACATGATGGCTGAAAAGAACATATGGCCTATATCAACTCTGTATATAAGCCAACAACATTCATACAGTTTTTTTTTAAATTATTTTTGTATATTAGCAACTTGAATCCAGATCAAATTGAAAATTGAAATCAGGTGGCGGGACTGTTCATAACACCCATGCATTCCTTAAGCACCAATTCGCTGGATAGTGGATATGCTTCGGGTCGCTTTTAATCATAACTTCTCTGCCACACTGTACACTGTTTCACATTTTTTTTGTAAAAACAAGTTTAAAGTCATTGTAAATAAAAAAAAATTGGGAAAACTAGCATTACTTCTCTCTGCACACTTATAAAACGGAGCGCTCAGCTCAGCTAACTTTTTCAAGATAACTTGTCCACTAACTGGCCTACTGAATATGGAGCTCAAGAAGCACAGAACACTGTGTGCACCTTTCACATCGTTTTGTTTAAGGAACGCAGCAGGGAATGGGATAATGAAGCTCTCTTTGAATGACAACTTGAAGCAATGACTGACATTATGGAATATTAATTTTCTTCCATCAGTCTTGCACTGTATCTGTTTGACATTTAAGCTCTGCATCCAATACTGAATTAAAAATGTCAGTAAGCACTACCCACGTAAGTAAAGTCTTTATAAAGTGTTTCAGACTTTGCTATGGTTTACTGGTGAAAAACTTGCAACCGATATGTCAACAACATCTACTTTTTCTAAAGTTCCTTTTGCAGAATTCAGCCTTAATTTAATTGGCTTTTTAGCAGTTGTATTTTTTCAGGTCTAGAATAGGAAATTAATCAATCAATATCTCTGAGTAAGGGTTTTTTTGGGTTTTCATTACAAGTACATGACTTGGGTTCATTGGTGTATCTAACTTTGCCAAAATCTGTGTCTTCTTACTTTGCTATTTTTTAAAGGAGTTCTCTCAGTGCAGCCTCATTACATCCCCTTTAATTTTATATTTGATAGATAAATACAAAGAAACCATTGCATCTATTGTAATATAATATGTGGCCACCAACTCTAGTGGAGAACTATTAGCTGGATGACTATTTATAAAAATTCCTGAATTGATACAATGTCATGCATGGTGATGCCATAGGAGCAGGACTGGGGGCAATTTTGATACTGCCTGCATTAGTGAAAAGTCTACTGGTGCTTTTTACCCACAGACTTTTCGCTAATTTTCAAAAGAAAATATATGCACGTGCTTTCCCTTTGGAAATTGTGCCCTGCTAATGTGTGCAGGCAGTTTAAAGAAAACTTCCATGCATGTTTTTGAAAATGCAAAAAAAGGTTTTCACATAATTGCAAACCCCCACCCACAAGAAAGCCTCTTCCCAGCAAAGGTAAAAGAAGGCCCATCGGGTCCTTTTAAATGTTCATTTTAGCATGCAAAGCACTGTTTCAATCGAAGAAATAACTTTTAAAATTACCCCCATAAAATACAATGTTCAGAAGTCATTTATCAGGGTCAATACCAATTGACCTGGGTAGAAAGGTGGTCGGAACTATCCTCACCCTTCTCCTGGTTAAAAGCACATGTGGGGGTTCCATGGCACTTGTACCTTTAGCAGGGTCATGGAAGGCATTCCTGGGGGATTAAGAAATTGCACACACACACACACACATTGCATTTTCAAATGTGAATGTGCTATTTTCCATCCCTGGGTAAAAGGCAGGTACAAAATCTATAGGCCAATTGTAACTATGAGAAAATGTAGAAAGGGAAAATAAATGCAAACTTTCCCTTTCAAAAATCATACAAACTCCATGAGTGCAAAGTACCCAGCGGACTTTGTACCTAGGTGGGCTGTTTGGAAAATTGCCTCCATGTGGCATGCAAAAATAAATCTATTTCATTGTCTGATAATGGTAGTGACCAGAGCCAGAGGGATGCTAGAGTCCAGGGGGACAGAAATAACTAGCAATAAAAGGGAGCTGCCTTTCTCTGGGGCAGTGGTGAGGCTTCACCTAGAGTTCTGTGTTCAGTTCTGCAGGCCATGTCTCTGACAAGAGATGGTGATGGAGAAAGACAACGAAAATGGTGTGGGTCTGCACCAAAAGCCATGAGATGAGATTAAAGGACCTTGATATGTGTACCTTAGGGGAGAGAAGAGACAGGGGAAATATGTTAGAGACAATGAAATTCCCAAAAAGCATCAATAATGCACAAACGCGCTAGAAGCAAAACTTCTTCAATGGAAATCAAGACGTAGAACTAGGGGGCAATGATATGAAGGTCCAAGAGAATGGACTCAGGAGAAACAGCAGGACATATGTTTTCACGGAAAGGGTGAAGGATGCCTGGAATGTCCTCCTAGAGGTAGTGCTGGTGATTTAGACAAAAGCTGTAATGGAATTCAAAAAAAGCATGGGATAGACACCAAGGATCCTTAGTGGCAAGAGAATGGTACAGAAGCACTGGGGTAAGCTGCACAGAATGATGGCTCAGGCCAAAACAGCAGTGCTACAAGAGTATAAGGCTTCCAAGAAGAATGCATTAGGGTAACCTGCTCAGAGCGGCGGTTATAATCTTAAGCAGGAGTAGAACAGTGCTGAGCTTCCAAGAAGACTGGGAGGATCTCATGGAGTGATTATGGTTGGAACCCAAACTTCAATGAGCATGGGGAGGCTGCAAATGTTTTCTTTTTTTTTAACAACAGCCTCACTAACTTTAGGATTTATTATAAAACTTGATAATAAGATAGAGAAGAGGACCTGGGTGTTGGCTAAAATTGGTCTTGTTAGAAGCAAGGTTGATGGCAAGGCCTGATCAGTGATCTTTATCTGCCATCATTTACTATATTACTGTGGATTTGCATATTTTTCCAGACAGCAGCATTTTAAAATTGTAGCAAAGAAGGATTTTGTTTGTGTACTAAAACTTTCAACTCTGGCAAGACAGAAGCAAATAAAAGCAGAGGATGCATGCTGAAGCAAAGAGCAGGCTTACAGGATTTGAATTCCTTAACAATAATGTGGTCAAATTCTGCAGGAATCAGGTTGTGCTTTGACCATCTTCAGTACTGCCAGGGGCAGTTCTACAATGAGGCAGGGTAAGGTGGACACTTCAGGCAGCAAACTTTGGAAGCGGCAAAAACGTCCCTCCCCAAACTCTATTAGCGGCCGCCGCACCCTGCCGCCAAAACAACAAAGGACCTGCGCAGAATTCCCTCCCTGCGCAGCCGAGGTCTCCTTCAATCAGAGTCGTATGAAGGGGGAGCAAGGGGGGGGGCAGTCGCCCCGGGTACTAACAGGAGGAGGGGTGCCATTGCCATGGTCTGGCACAGAAGTAACGTGTTGGTGGGGTTCCTACTTCCCCACCAGCAAAAGGAAGGCCCTGCCGTGCCGCCAGCCTTTCCCGGAGCCGGCGGCAGATGAAGAGGCCCTGCCGTGCCGCCAGCCTTTCCCGGAGCCGGCGGCAGATGAAGAGGCCCTGCCATGCCGCCAGCCTTTCCCGGAGCCGGCGGCAGATGAAGAGGCCCTGCCGTGCCACCGGCGTTTCCTCCAAGCTGGTGGCAGATGAAGGCCCAAGCGTGCTGCTAGCAGAGCTCGTCTTGCTCGCGGCAAAGATGAAGGCTCCAGTGAGAGTGGGGGTGTGTATCTATGTCTATGAGAGAGAGGGTGCCTGGGGGGGGGAGCATGTGAGAGGGTGCCTGTGGGGATGCCAGAGAGAGGGAGCCTATGGGTGGGGGGAAGCAGAGGAGGGGGGCACCATCTCTTCTCTCAGGCAGCAGATTACCTTGAGCCGGCCTGAATACTGCTTTACATTATTTTTATGCTCCTACGTCCTTTTTCATGGATTTGGCCTCTTAATTTGTCAATTAGCTTTTCTGTTACTCATGCAAGGTTTGTCTTTTTAATTTGCATAGTCTCATCATGATAACCTTTAAACACATGCATATCTGCTGTTTAGCATATCTGTAGAATACTCCTACTCTCTGAGCTTCTTTATCTCTGGAATTATACAAGCTGTTTTCTAGAAGGTATATTTTACTTCATTCTATCATCTAATGTTTGACTACTTCTCTTCTTGCTGGGTTAATAATGACCTTAAACAAGTAACTTTTATGTTTGACTGACTTTTTATTCCAGTGGGTATCTTCTAGGTACTGGTATTTTTATCAAGCCTTCTTTAGTTTTGAGAATAATATAGTTTCCACTAACATCAACCTGGTATCTTCTATTAGTATTGAAGTCAATAGAAACTAAAAAAAAAAAAAAAGTTTGTTTTATTCAAGAGGAAATATTAGTGTATAAAGTTTTTTAAAGCGTCTTTAATAGGGTCATTCCCACCATTGTGAATTACAGGATATTGCTAAGCTTGGCTTAGAAACATTGAAACATAGAAATGACAGCAGAAAAGTGTTGCAATTCCACCTGTGGCTAGGGCCACGGGCGGCCTCTCACCTTCCTGCCACCCGGCACTCAGACGCCATTGCCATGTGGCAGACGCCGCCACCATCATTGCTTCAGTCCACGGTCTGAAATCGCCGCCGTTTCCTTCTCTCTCTCCTTCCTCGCGGCTGGGCCAACGCTGGGATTTCCTGCGACAGGGGCCACCGACCAGACTCCTTGTGGCCAGGAGGCCTCCTGAAACTCCTCTTCAGGCCAGAGCCACCCCCGACGTCGGGCCTGCCTCTCCAGCCTCACCATGGTTGCTCTCCAGGGTCCTGCCTCCTTAGGCACGAGGCTGCACCTCCTCAGCTCATTTAAAGAGCCAGTCCTCTGGCTCCTCCTAGTGACATCACCGAGGGATTTCTTCATTGGCCCTATAAAAGGGGCCTGCAGTCACTTGAGCTTTGCCTTTGCTACAAGCACTCTCGTTCCTTGTTGCCCTGAGCTTCCTAGCTCCCGTGCCTTCTTATTATCTTCGCTTGATCTCTACCTGGTACTGACCTCCACCTGCCTGACTACGCTGACCTCTCCAGACCTGACCTCTGCCGTCTGACTACGCTGACTTCTCCAAGCCTGACCTTCACCTGTCTGACTACTCCGTCATTTCTATGAGAGACCTCCAGAGGCCAATCTAAGTCCAGGTGGTCCGGGTATCCAAGGGCTAAACATGCAGAAACCCCGGACTATTATTGGCGAAGCTCCAGCTTGCCTCTGTCTCCTTGTGAGCTATGCCTCCTGATAGCAGACGCTCTCTAGGTCCGACCAGAGGGTGGTACCAACTCTGCGCCAGGTCAAGGGTCCACCTCCAATGCAACAAAAAGGACCAACAGTCCATTATCCATTCTGTCCAGCAAACTTATGGAAGTTTCTGCCTTGCTGTACTGGTCACCCCTATACTTATCAGTTTCCCAGACTGTCAAATTCAGGGCCCTTGTTGGCTGCTGTTTGAGTCCAATTTCTCAGCAGCTCAGCTGCTTCAACGGCAGGGGAGAAAGTCTGACACTTCAAGCATATCCAGCATAGCTCTCTGCTTCAATGGCAGGGGAGAAAGTCTGACACTTCAACCATATCCAGCATAGCTCTCTGCTTCAACGGCAGGGGAGAAAGTCTGACACTTGAACCATATCCAGCATAGCTCTCTGCTTCAATGGCAGGGGAGAAAGTCTGACACTTGAACCATATCCAGCATAGCTCTCTGCTTCAACGGCAGGGGAGAAAGTCTGATACTTCACTTTCAATGCATATCCAGCATAACTCTCTGCTTCAATGGCAGGGGGAATGAAGAAAAGTGGATCTATATACAGACAACCAACAAGGATTGAATTATATAGTCTGGGTAAACAAATAAGCATGGGTGTAGCTTGCTTATTGCGGCGGTTACTACCCCTAACTAATTAAGCTAGATATTTCACTTAGATGCAGCTCCAACACTGCTCTCTACATTAATGGTGGGGGTGGAAGGGAAATAGAACCAAAAGGTTACTAAGAGCCAAGAGAAACAGATAAGTATGAAAAAAAAAAGTGTGAAACTTGCTGGGCAGACTGGATGGGCCGTTTGGTCTTCTTCTGCCATCATTTCTATGTTTCTATGCTTATTTATTTTCCCAGACTGCAAAAATCAATGTCCTTATTAGTTGCTGTCTAAATCTAATTCCTCTTTTCCCCCTGCCATTGAAGCAGAAAGCAATGATGGAGTTGCAGCAACAGTTTGAAGGCTTCATTAGGAACCCATGCAGGTATTCTACTGATACATGCAAGGTGGAAAATGTTTTATTTATTTATTTATTTATAAGCATTAGATATTCTTCTGTTTCCCAGAGGTAGACCCAAGAAGGATTTCATAAAGTAACAAGGTATAGAGAACATAAGCAATGGACACATACAAATGTTAGGAAGATTGGAAATAAATAAGAAATGGGGAGCATTAGGTAGGAATAAGAAAGTGAGGACACTGGGAATAAACTGCAAATGTATTGTTAAGAAGCAATATAAACTCCAACAGTGTGAAAGATGTTAGAACCAGTTGGGTAGGGAGTAGCTCAGAAGTGGGCAAATCTTGTGGGATTGACAATCATCTTGTAATGGTGGACCCTTGGGCTGAGGGGGAGTTGGCGCTACCTGTGGGGAGAAGCTCCACAGGTCCCCACCATTGACAGGTGAAGCTGGTGGAAGCAGAGGCCCAAATGGAACTTCACCAGTATCAGCCTATGTTCCCCTTAGGTTGAGCCCTAGGGTAGAGAGGAAGAGGTAGAAGAGGTAACAGCTGTCTACCATAGGCAATTTGAAAGGGCAAGGATTCCATGGTGGAGCATGGGTGAGAATTGTGGGAGAACTCCACCCATGGAAGGAGAGACACCCAATCATCTTGGTGGGTATTGATATAAGCCCGTAGGAAGTTCTTCAATGTCCAATTGGTTCGTTCAGTCTGACCATTCACTTGAGGGTGGTAGGCTGTAGTGGTCCAATGTGATGTTGAATTTCTTGCACAGGGACCACCAGTAGTGTGCTGTGAACTAGGTACCACGGTCTGAGACAATGTGCTTGGGGAGCCCATAGAATTGGAACACATGCTGAAGAGTTGAGCTAGCTCCAGGACCATGGGGAGACCAGGCAGTGGCGTGAAATGGGCCATTTTTGAGAAACGATCAACTACATCCCAGGTGACAGTATTGCCATTAGAGAGGGGGAGATCCACGATGAAGTTAGTGGGCAAATGGGTCCAAGGTTCCCTGGGGGCTGGCAATGGCTGTAACAGCCCCAGGGATGTCCCATCAATGGTTTCTGTTGCGTGCAGGTGGGGCAAGAGTCCACATAAGCTCAAACGTCCTTATGCATATGGGGCCATCAGTAGAATTGTTAGAGTAATGCGAGGAATTTGGAATTTGTTGCCAGAGGATGTGGTTAGTGCAGTTAGTGTAGCTGGGTTCAAAAAAGGTTAAGTCCAGGTGGTCTTCTCCTCCAAGTTCTTGGAGGAGAAGTCCATTAACGGCTATTAATCAAGTTTACTTAGGAAATAGCCACTGCTATTAATTGCATCAGTAGCATGGGATCTTCTCAGTGTTTGGGTAATTGCCAGGTTCTTGTGGCCTGGTTTGGCCTCTGTTGGAAACAGGATGCTGGGCTTGATGGACCCTTGGTCTGACCCAGCATGGCAATTTCTTATGTTCTTATGTTCTTATGAGGGTCCAGGTTCGTCCAGGGTGGCCTGCAACACGGGAATCATGGAACCATCTTAACACTTTCTCACGGAACTTGTGGGGAACAACCATCTTCCCTGAAAGGACGGTCATGGTGGATGCGAGGAGAACCCATGCCAGGTCGATGATGTTTCAGAGTGGTTCCAAGGTGTCCTGAATCAGAAACAAGTGGAAAGAGCATCCACTCAGACATTCTTGGTGGCGGGCCTCTATCTGAGTTCGAAGTCAAACCGAGTGGGCCTGTCAGGGATTCAGATGCTGGGCTTGATGGAGGTGCTCCAAGTTCTTATGATCAGTGTAGATGGTTATGTAATGTTGTGCTCCCTCCAATCAGTTGCACCATTCTTCCAGCGCTAATTTGATTGCCAATAGCTCCCTGTCACTGATTCCATAATTGCGTTCAGCTGGGGAGAATTTCTTAAAAAGGAACAGGGATGCAAGCTTCTGGAGGAAGAGTACTGGCTCAGGATGGCCCCTACCCCCTCGGAAGAGGCATCTACTTTGATAATGAAGGGGCGATTTGGGTCTAGGTGGTGAAGGCAGAGCTCCTGAAGAAAGGCAGCCTTTAATTCCTGAAAGGCTGCCATGGATTCTGGTGGCCAGAGTTTGGCATTAGCCTTCTTATGGTAAAGGGCCATGAGCAGAGCAGCGATCTTGGAATAGTTATTTATAAAGTGAAGGTAATAATTAACGAAGCCCAGGAATCTCTGCAGGGTTTGCAACCCATTAGGCTGAGGCCAATCTTGGATACTCTTGAGTTTGTCGGGATCCATGCTCCAGCTGGAGATGATGTAGTCCAGAAAAGGGAGACTCTCTCTTTCAAACAAAGACTTCTCAAGCATTGCATAAAGCTGATTGTGTCAGGGACATTGGAGTACCCAGGAGATGTCTTAGTGATGAGAATCCAGATCCTTGGAGAAGATCTCATTTATCATGTTTTGGAACATGGCAGGGGTGTTGCACAGGCCAAATGGCTTCACCAAGTACTCATTGTGGCCATCTCTGGTGTTGAAGGCTATTTTCCATTCATCACGATGTTGGCCCAACTGGATCTTCACCAATACCAGCCCATTTTCTCCTTAGGTTGAGCCCTCGGATGCCAGGACTGGCTGGTCTTAGGTGGGGCTCCACTATACTGGTGGAAGTCAAGGCAGTTGTAAACACTGTGGTCAGCATGCTGAAGTGTCAGTGGAGGAAAAGCCAGGGGTCAAGAGATGATTAAGCAATGTAGGTATACAAGCCATGGTCAGAGGCAGGTGGTGAAGCAAAGGTCAGAGTTCAAGCAGTGGTCATGGCAGGTGGTGAGAAACAAGGTCAGAATCCAGTCCAGAGTCAAAGCCAGAAGCTCAAGCCAGAGGGAAGATGATGAGGAGGAGGACCTCAGACATAGACAAAGGAGAGAATGACCAGGAAGACAAGAACTCAGGAAACCATCTGAATTGCCTTGGCACCAGGAACAGGAACTCAGGAACACGTACAGCAGAAGGATCCAGGAAGTGAGGATCAGGGCTCAGGAACCAGGAATGCAGGCAATCCGCTACTCCCAAAGGAGTCGACCCATTGCCAAGACAAGGGCTGGAAGCTGAAGCCGGCCTGAAGTAGTCCCAGAAGGGTTAAGAAGGGCAGGATCAGGTGCATGCACACCTAGAAGAGTGGCGCTTTGGGGCTGGGGAGATCAAGGCGGCCACTGTGCAAGTGGGAGGAAGGCTCTGGTCGGCGCTCCTGCTCCACAGGGGACTTCTCCAGTTTCGAGGAACGTAGGGGTGAGTGTGGCAGCTCACAGGAGGCCACGATCTGCCAAGCACAACAGAAGACTTCTGAATGAAAGGTGATAGGTGATGAGTATCTGCTGTAGAGTCTAGGGGAAGGCCTGTCTAAACAGCCAAGCTTTGACATTTTTCTGGAAGATGAGATAGCACAGCATTAGGGACAGAGTAACTGAATAAGCAACGTCACATAAATGTTAGTTTGGTTGAAGCCAATGGAAGAGTGGATATAAGGGCCTCTTTGGAGGATCAGTTCCCTCATGGGAATTTGGGAGAGCAGAAGTTGGTAAAGATATTCATTGAAGACAAAGCTTAGTGTTTTTAATTTTATCTGCTCTCACATGGGAGCCAGTATAAATTGGTTTAACATGGTCAGTGGATTTGACCCCTACCAAAAGTCTAGCAGCTGTGCTCAGTAAAAGATGGAGGTGTTTGATATTGCATTATGCAATGCCATAGAACAGACAGTTTCAGTAATCAATGCAGTTTGTGATCAATGCATGTATGACAATAACTAGGTCACATTTCTCACAGTTACACAGTCCATAAATCTGAAATAAGTACACAATAAAGGCCTTTACCTCCATTGTGATGTGGATTTCTATTATGATATGCTGGTCAAGTTATACCCCCAGACTACATATAGTCTTTAAGTTGTAAGGGGGTTTCTGACAAGGAGGTGCAAAATTAATAGAGATTTAGAGAATACTTTTGTTGGCTTAATGAAATGAATTTGGAAGAGTTTAGCTTGAGTTTGTTAAGGCATAGGACCACTGCTACTGAGATTAGCAATGGCTGCATTTTGGTCAGTCCCTGTTTTGATGCAAAGCTTGATACCATCAGCAAATAGGTAAGATTTGATATTGAAAGATTGTATGAGGTTGCAGATTAGGCAGATGTAGATGTTTGTAATGGAATTGCTTCTGACTCTTCTGGTTGAGGATGTATTTAGAGATTGGGCCTTTTTTGGACTCAAAGTTCTCACACAGACACACATCACATAATTGTAACTACTGTGAGAATAAGTGGTGAACACCAAGTATGCAGAATCTTATGTGAGGGGTCAGAATTACAAGAGACTGTCTAGACTATGTTTTGGCAGCTCTGCATGAATTTCGCATAACATAGTTTCAAATATACAGCTAGGGTATAACTGGCAGAGGGACAAGCAGCGTGTTCTGAACTGAAGAGTGATAATAGCTAGAGGAGGGGAGAGACTTTTTCCTGGACATGATAGAGGAGACTTATCTTTTACAAATGTAAGTTTTATGTATTATATATGCACTTATTGCCTGTTCTATCCTCTTATTGCTTAAATAAACCTATCAGAAATACCTGGAACCGCAATGTACCGAGTTAGTGCGTGTGAGTATTTGTGTGGTGAATAAGCTTCTGGGTCCAAGCCCCCAGGTATAATCCCATTAATTGTGGGGGAGTGTTTACATTGGATAGACTCCCAAGGTACAGTCCTGCTGGTGAGCAGACAGAAGCCCCTCAGACAAAGTTCATCATGTTTCAGGTCAGAACCCAGAACAATGTTAAAGAGGATTGGGGAAAGCACTGGATTCTGGAGCACTCCACAGTGAGATCACTAGGTGTGGATAGTTTGTCGGTCCATGTATCAACCTAATAAACAAAGGTTGACCGACGTGCCGCAAATGCGCAGTAGAGAGCAGCTCTACCGCGCATGCGAGCACGTCGGTCACAGTGTGCCTCTTAAAAATAAAAATGGTGCTGTAGGAGCAGCGGCCCGAAGACCCGGAGCGGCGGCGGCGGCCTGAAGACCCGGAGCGGCGGCAGCACCGGCCCGAAGACCCGGAGCGGCGGGAGCGGCAGCGGCGGCCCGAAGAGTGGCGGCACCGGCCCGAAGACCCGGGCTGGAGCGGCGGCCCGAAGACCCGGAGCGGCAGGAGCGGCGGCCCGAAGACCCAGAGCGGCGGCGGCATGCGCACGAGGGAGGGACAGACTTCCGTCCGTCTGTCCCTCCCTCGCGCGCATGCCGCCGCCGCCGCTCCGGGTCTTCGGGCCGCCGCTCCTGCCGCTCCGGGTCTTCGGGCCGCCGCTCCGGGTCTTCGGTGGAGATCGACTGAGGGGAGGAGGGAGGGGGGAGAGAGGAGTGACTGAGGGGAGGGGAAAAGAGGGGGGAGAGAGGAGTGACTGAGGGGAGGAGGGAGGGGGGAGGGGGGAGAGAGGAGTGACTGAGGGGAGGGGGGAGAGAGGAGTGACTCAGGGGGAGGAGGGAGGGAGGAGTGACTGAGGGGAGGGAGGAGTGACTGAGGGGAGGGGGGTGGGAGGAGTGTCTCAGGGGAGGAGGGAGGGGGGAGAGAGGAGTGACTCAGGGGAGGAGGGAGGGGGGAGAGAGGAGTAACTGGGGGGAGGGGGGAGTGACTGAGGGGAGTGACTGAGGGAGGGGGGAGTGACTGAGGGAGGGAGGAGGGAGGGGGGGAGAGAGAGGAGTGACTGAGGGGAGAGAGTGGGGGAGGTGGGAGGGAGCATGAGGGGGAAGGAAATGATCCAAAAAAAAATGTTAATGTAGCCCGTTTTAACGGGCTTAACGGCTTGTATATGTATATATAGTGGTTAGGGAAAACAGATTAATACAAATGCTTAATATTTAACTGGAACCAGAGTGAGTCGGTAACAATTGAGAGTCTCTTGCATCATAGGCCATTGCTCAAACCATTAGACTTCCACTCTTCCCTCCCAAAAATATATTTATTTATTTATTTAGCACTTTTATATACCGACTTTAAATAAAATAAGTATAGATGAAAAAGTAAACTAAGGAATAAGAGCCAAAGAGAAAGCCATAAAGGCATGACATAAGCAAGCTGATACATTAAGAAGAATAGCTGGAAGCATTTTGATAACTGATAATTTAAATAAAGCCATTTATTTGCCCATGTACAGTATTCACCCAAGTTAATTTTGTTATGGTACCTTGTGAGAGGATTACTATAATACAGTATTATCTATTTACCCATTCTTTTATGAAATATGTGATTAGTGACTATTTTCTGGTCAGTGCAGTTAAATGAATTACCATTACAATGTGCGTTTTAGACAAAACAAATCCTAAATTATCCCCGCTGTTTTTTTCTGGACAAATCCATTGATAACAATTACTCTCTCCCAATAAATATACAGTGTATGATATTCTCTTTCTTCTACATTTAGATTTATGTTCACTTTCTGGGCATCATAGAAATGAATAGAGAAATGGCTTTCAACTTCCATTTCCATCCCTCCTTAGAAAATTACTGCTGAAGCCAAGGCACTTTGAAAAATGCCCATAGAAAACTACAATAATTTACAGCTATACACTTTATTTTCCATATTTTTTTATAGCCTGTTTATCAAATAATTTAGCAATAGCAAATTTCATTTACAGCTAAGTGACAAATCATTCAGGCATAATCTTCTACCAAATAGTGTCATAAACTTAGTAAGGAAAGCTAGTGAGAGCATTCATTGATCATTGGTATTCACAAAAGTATTGGTCTTAATGAAAAGCCTACAGTAACAATAAGGTGGTAATTTTGTAACATTGTACATAGGTTAGCTGGCAAATACTTATGTTTTAGCCAGTTTTCAAAGCCAACTTACACCAAATCTACCCACACCCAAATGCACCTACACACACACATTTACTGACACGCTTTGGAAAAATCAAACCCCTCCTCAACTCTGCACACTGCCTTTTCTCAGTCTGGATAGATTTAGGCTCATACTGACACATACTTGGAAAGTAACCTGCATATCAGGCAGGACATTTAAAAAATTACCCCCCCAATTCTTTGGTAATCATACATATTATCCATGCTTATGTATTTATGCCTAATCTGATTTTTTTTTTAATTAGAATAAAAACGGCAATGTTATAAAACCTAGGATTGCGTGGCACCACATCAAAGTGGTAGCAAGATCTCAGGATGATTTTGAAATTCACGCAAGCCATCACTGTGCAAAGGAAGTCCAATATATCTATCCTCAGCATGGAATCACCAGTCACTGAATACTGAATATACATAAACGAGAAGCTAGGTTTCAAATTTTAGACCATTTTAAATGTGTACCTTCACTGTTTTTCCAGTGTCAACATTATCATCTTTTCATGAGTACATTATGCTTCGACTTGTTCATACAGCTTTTGTGAACTGACTTTGGACTGAATATTTAAACAAGAGTGCGGCAGGATGCAGTAATAAAAGGATGCATATGAGCCACCAGGATGAACTAGATAGGGTTTTCTTACTAACTCAACCAGGGGAACTCAGCAGAAGAGTTCCTATCTTAAGGCCAAGAGGTTGGAAGCTGAAATCCTGGGATCTCCAGGTGGAAAAGTAGGATGTCGCACTGTAGAGCTATGCCCTCTGAAGAGGAATTTTAACTTTACATGAGTTAATCTATGCACATAGAGGGTAATCTTAGAAAGCATTTGTATGCTTAAAATTGGGTTTTATACATTGAAAGAAATTTACCTAAGTGGGATACAATAGATGTCACTGAATTGTCACTAGGATATTCACGTGTAAGTGCACTTTACACACGTAAATGGCTTTTCAAAAATGCTATGATAGTCTGTTACATTTATTTATGTGCTTAACTCTCTTTTAAATTATCCTTAATGTGTGAAACCATTTAGAGAGAGAGAGCCATGAAACTGTTTCCTAGGTTGGCATAGATCAATATCTTTTGATGTTTAAACTTCGCTGCTTAGATGGGACTTAGCACATCAGGAGCTTCAGTTCCTTTGTGCTTTGAACACACTGTTACAAAAACATTAAATGGGACCCTGAATTTGTCACTGGCTATTCAGCCATTTCAATCCATGTGAAACAAAGAAGAAGTTTGAATGGAAATAAAGAGCTCAGTAATCAAAATGGTGTGCCTGGCCAAGACGGAGACTTAGCCAGACAAACCTGGGACTTTAAGTATGTCATTGAGGCAGTGCGGGGGTGTTTCCATGGGCAGGGCTTCAATTTAGCCAGCTAGTGTTGCTATAATCCAAAATTTTAAAAAATATGTTTAGGGGATTACAGTGGAGGGTGGAGGGGAAGAATTGAGCACTAGGCCCTGTCATTCTTTGGGTGTGAGGGGGAGGATTGTATCTGCTAGCCCGCTAATCAGTATATTTTTGGTGATGCTTACATTTATCTAGGTAAACTCACTTGGAAGACTTAAATGGCATATATTCAACCAGATGGCCAAAGAAATCCGGCTATAGTTATCCAGATGACTTTGGCCGAATATATTCAGTGGAACACTTATCCCACTGAATATCCATCACAAGTTATCTGGCTCACTTTTGCTGGATAACTTATCCGCTTGCTGCTCTAATGAATATTGACATAAAAGCTTCCAGTTAATCCAGCAGAGGTAAAATGGCAAGTTTTCTACTATTAGGAAAGTTATGCATTTTGGGGTAGATTTAAAAAAAAAGTGCGTTCGCTTTTTTTTTTAAATCTACCCCAAAATGCATAACTTTTAGATTTTAGATTTTAGAAGATACGTGCGTATCTTCTAAAATCCTGGATCGGCGCGCGCAAGGCTGCCGATTTTGGGCAGCCGGCACGTGCCGAGCCGCGCAGCCTGTCAGCATTCCCTCCGAGGCCACTCCGAAATCGGAGCGGCCTCGGAGGGAACTCTCTTTCGCCCTCCCCTCACCTTCCCCTCCCTTCCTCTACCTAACCCACCCCCCCGGCCCTATCTAAACCCCCCCCCCCCTTACCTTTGTCTGTAGATTTACGCCTGCGAGAAGCAGACGTAAATCTATGCGCACCATGCTCCGACCCGGGGGCTGGTCCGAAGGCCTGGACCACGCCCCTGGGCCGGCGCCGCGCCCCACCCCCAAAATGCCGCGTCATCAGGTCCCGCCCCGACACGCCCCCAACACGCCCCCGACACGCCCCCTTCCGAAAACCCCGGTACCTACGCGCGTCCCGGGGTTCTGCGCGCGCCGGCGGCCTATGGAAAATAGGCGCGCCGGCACGCAAGGCCCTGCTCGCGTAAATCCGGGCAGATTTACGTGAGCAGGGCTTTTAAAATCCGCCCCTTAAAGAATTTGCCTCCATCTTGTATCCTATATTGTTGATTTCATGATTTGTTTCACTGCTACCATTCTTCTTTCACTTGAGAAATAAACAAAAATGAGTTGAGATGGTGACAACATGCAATTTTCTGATGAGGAAGTTGATTTTCTCTAATTGTTACATACAGAGAGCAATCCCAACAAACAATGCTTTCCAATGATGGGGGAATAACAGCTTTTTTACATTTGGAAGAGTATTATAGCTCCTTGATGCATTTTGGTTACTAAAGAAATTTGACTGCACTGTGGGATGATTGTCCAGTGAAATTAGATCATTATTTTGGTTATATAACAAAAAATTAAAACAGATATAATCGAGAAGGTATTATACTGTACAGTGGGTTGGTTGCTTTATTTAGCTATAAATACATTGTTTTATGCTGATTTTAACAGTAGTGCACAAATTCATGTTTATTTGTTTATATACCGTCACAGCAGTTTACAAAAGCTAGATACGTATGACAAAGTGCACACGTATCTAGCTTTATCCTTTCATCTTTCTCTACCCATTCCCAGTGTGTCTTACCCAGAAGATACGTCCCATTCCTGGTCAACAACATAATGCATGCTCTCCTCCAATACTGAACCTATCAGCATCAGTCTGGAACATTAGAGCACCACTACTAAATCATCATGCTTTCTCCTATAATCTCAAGACATCTTGTCTACCAAGCTTTGATTGAGAGGTGAGTCAATCATGAGTCACCTGATTCATAGGCTTTACATGAAGGTTGAGCTATTGTCTTTTTGAGTTTGGGTTAAAAGAAAATGACTATATGTGGCAGCATCAGCATCAGGGATGCTGCCTAGGCCTCTAAATCCAGGGTGGCTCAAAATATTAAAAGAACCTTGCATGAACCCTCAGACCAAGCTTGTACAGCCCTGGCACTGGGCAGATCCATAATACCTATATTCTAACTCCATGTTATTTATTTATTTAACACTATAGAGACCGCAAATCTGAATTTCTGTCCTTGTTTGCCTGGTTCTGTCTTGCCTGCCCTGTTTCCTGCCTATCTTCCATCTCTAACCAAATCCTGCCATCATTCCTATGTGATCACCGCCAGTGAAGCCCTGCTGGCCACCAAATCCTACTGGCTCAACCCAAGGTGGGGGGGGGGGTAGCCGGCCAGGCAGAAGACCTTGCCCTGCTCTGCTCTTGACCACTATGATTCTCCTGTCTAGGGAATTACCTTGCACTGGCCTGCCCTGCAAATAGCCAGTGGTGATTTGTGAGAAAAAAAAGTACCAGGTTAGAGCCAGCAATGGCACCCACCTTCCACTCTTGCTGCACGGGGGAAAAATATTCCAGGTCATCATCCTGGCAAAATCCAGCAGAGAATCAGCACTGGCAATGGCTCGGCTTTCATGAAGACAGGCCATACTTTCCAGCAAGGATCTCAAATTACACTCCAGATCTCCCTATTCCTATTTCTTTACTGAGCAGAGAATGCTAACTGTGCTGCTTTTAATAATGGTTTAAAATGTACCATTGGAAAATTGAACCACAGTAGTTTGAAAAGATTAATCTAATGCAATACAGGATCCAGTCTTGGATGTTATTCCAGGTCAATAACTCTATTTATCCTGATCTGGGAAATTCAGATTTTCATAGGGATCAAAACATTTATTATATCTACTTTTTTGTCCAAGAAAGCATTCTGTATTTTCAGAATTAGCAATAAATCACTTTCAAAAGGTATGACAGAACTGGATTCTAACTGAAGATGAGTTATCGCAGCTATTCCATAAGGTGAACGAGTACCTGTATACAGGCAAAGGGAGGAATGGGGAAGAAAGGAAATGGGTAGGACAGGTAGGCCAAAGGAGGAAGGGAGCCCTCTGTGAGGGGTCTTGAGGGGCAATTAGCCTTTCAGCAAGAGGGAGAGGTTAAGGCAAGAGGCTGGGCCATAGCCACCACCATTTAAGTTGTGGATGGCCTTCCTGGATGGAGTTGAGATGGGGATAAGGGAGAGGGATAGTTTTGAGGGCTGTTGGCACTTGCATGGGTAATGACTGTTGTATATTCTGCAAAAGTAAGGCATAGCAGTAAGTGGAGAATGTATTAATACATGCATACAAATATTCCTGGATGGATAAACTGAAAATACTAATCTCAAAAAAATCCACTGTGTATAAAAATACTTTACTATACATCACTTTTGATACATACAAGTAGATATATACATTCGTTGCTATATCAGGGCTCTGTGACATTTCAATTCCCCAACAGTATAATCAGTATAATCTTTGTTGAAATGTCCCAACCTTAACTGTGTGAAAAATATCTACTTATTTCAACTTGTAAAAATAAATATAAATGGTCTCCAAATGTGATTGAACCTCAACTGTTGGGCGGTCATAATGTGACAGTGCCTTGATTTAGCAATGAATGTCTGTTTATGATTGTCCACCTACATCTACTTGTAGGTCTCAAAATTATTGTACAGTTAAGTATTTTTATATAGGGTGGATTTTTTTTGTGATTTTGGCAAGGAATACACAGGTAAGGTAGGCCACTGGGAGGCCTAGACAGGACAGGGCAAAGCAAGGAAGACAAGACCAGTAATATCCACAGGCAAGGCAAACAGGAACCTTGCAATGGAAGGTAATAGCAAGGATAGCCAAAGCAAGGAACCAGGGTGACTCGATAATGAGGCCCAGAGTTAAGAATAAGACTAGTTTTTAATAGGACCAGCCTTACTGCATCATGTCTAGCAGCCACCATCGTTAAACTATTACAATTTTGTAAGTTAGATGCACTGGGTCAAATATCACAGCATATAATAAAGTCAAGGGCAATTACTCTAATGACATGAACCTCTAGAATATGGAAATTAAAAAATAATTGTAATCCCTATAATGCTTGAAATTGGGTAACAATTCTAGAGGCCATATCTCACACTTCTATTTAGATGGATACTGTAACTATACCACAATATTTATATTTCAGGCTTTCCTGTGCAAGGGTAAAGTTTCCTCACATTGCTCTTTACTTCTTTCATAGTTAAGCCTCTTTGAACTCAGCACTGATAATCTCAGCATTAGAGAACAACAAAGTCACTACTCAAAAAAAAGAAAAAAACACATGAGAGCTGTTTGGTGGTTTCCAACATTTCTCTTTTACTGATGCTTTAAAGTCCTTACAGCCTTGTACTTCAATTTCAAGATGATACAAGTTATTTTAGTAAGTGTACAACCTCTTACAGTCTTTCAAGTTCAGATGTTATTCCAATTTCTTTCTTTCTCTTTTAATTACATGATCCCTTCCCTCCCACTGGAATATAAAGCAAGTGTGGTGCTTACCTCCCAATGTAGATACAGTATCAAAATGTACTTTTAAAGTATTTTGTCTTTTATATCTTATCTCCTCTTGTAGTAACAAGGGTGATACCTTTTTCTCCTTCTCATCTTCGGTAGATATTTAAGGGCCACTGACATGGTCCATCTTCTCTCCTTCTCTCCCCTTATTTCACAGGATGGCTGGAAGTCATCTTCTCCTTGGATGAGTTGAGCCCATTTTGTGCAGCATGATGTCATTACATTTCCTGGAGTTGTACAGCAACAGCCCTATCGGATTCCCAATGCCAGGCACTGCAGTATTGAGAATGAAATGAAGATGCTCTGGCTCAGAGTTGTAGAGGACTATAATAGTGATTGTTTCTCACCCATAGTTCTGGTGACAAAGCCAGATGGGAGCATCAAGTTCTGAAATGACTTTAAAAAGCTCAGTGAGGTATCAAAACTTGACATGTACCCAATGCCTCTGGTAGATGAACTGAGGTCAGCCCTGGACCTTAGAAAAGTGTATTGGCAGGTGCCTCTCACACCAGTGGCAAAGGAGAAGACCGTATTCTCTACACTAGATGGAATTTTCCAATTCACCATCCTCCCTTTTGGACTCCATGGTACCCTCGCAACATTTCAGCATTTGGTTGACTGCCTGCTGTGCCCGCATCAAGGTTATGCAGTCGCCTACTTGGATGACATCATAGTACACAGCTAATATTGGAAGACACATCTAAGCCAACTAAGGCCATGCTAAAAAGTCTGATGAAGGCAGTACTGATAGCCAATCCAAAAAAAGTGCTTGCTGAAAGGGCAAGAAGTCCATTTTATTGGCTACACCCTTGGGACAGGGAAGGTCCACCCACAGACTCGGAAGATTGTGATTATGTGGGTAACAATCCCACAAACAAAAGCAAAAGTGAGAGCTTTTCTTAGCCTTATATGGTATTATAAATGGCTTATACCCAATTACTCAGAGAAGGCGGAATGTCTCTCAAGGCTGTTGTTAAAGGAAGCCCCAGAGAAGGTCCAATGGTCAACCAAAGCAGAGAAGGCCTTCTAGCTCTGAAAGTGGCATGCTCTGAACTGGTTCCAATAAGTCCAGACTTTGCTGAACCCTTCATGATGCAAACCGATGCCTCAGAGGTAGGCCTGGTAACAGTATTCATTCAAGTGAAGGATGGCAAAGATGCCCTGTGGCATACATCAGCCAGAAGCTGCCAAGAGGAAGCATTTGTTAACAACTGAGGAAGCAGGCTTGGCAGTCCAGTGGGCCTTAGAGCCTTTTGTTACTAGGATGGCAGCTCTCGCTCATGATGGATCAACAATTGCTCATATGGATAAATGCACAAGGAATCCATTGCAAGAATGATGAGGTGGTTCTTGGTACTGCAACCCTTTAACTATAAGTTCTGCAATAGGGCAGGAAGGGAAAATGTCAATATAGATTTTCTGTCTAGAGAAGCATCCCTCGTACAGGCAGGCATTCAACCTAGTAAGGCTGAGTTGAAGGGGATGGGTTCCATTAGGGATTTCAGTTCTATTAGGGGTTAGGAAAGAATGAGTTTTAATTGATGGTTGGAGGGGTTTTGGATTTGGAGGTTTTAACTGTTTTTATGTATTTTATATGATATTCTGCTGTGAACCACCTTGATCTGCTTTGTATGTTTGGTATGCGTGGCATATAAATATTAAATGAAATGAAATGTGAAATAAATTCCCTCAGAACACCTTAAATGACCAGCCACAGCTATCCCTGGTCCTCCTTAAGACCTTATCCAGCAAGAGATTCTAGGCCCAGGGAGGATCCCTGCAATCTAGCATAAGAAGGCAGGGCCCAGAAGGGAGGAGGCTGCTCCAGTGAAAAGGCAGGAAAACAGCTTCTGCCTGAACTAACTATATTTAAGTTTGTTAACACTAGGAACTGCTGAGGTAAGCGGCCTTTGTGCTGTTTTGTTTTACTTGTCAATACAGTCTTTTTGTAAATGTGGAACCAGCCAGAGTTTGGCCTCACTTTTTTATCCCTGGCAACTCTTGAGTGCCCACAATAGGGTTCTGGGGAACATTTAAATAGCTTAGGTTCCAAATGGTTATCATAATATAGAGATCATTATCAGTTCAAACTCTACCTTGTGTCAATTGTAATATATCATTGGTATTTTAGTAAACATTTTATTCTAAGAGAAAGCCAAGCAAATGGAAAAGAAGAGAGTATGAGCCTGCCCATACTGTTGCTGTTCCTGGCCTGAGGAGCACAGCTACTTGGAGGTCCTAGCCAGTGTTTCAAAGGCACATACCCAGCGGCATGCTGCTGCTGGTGCGCCCAAGCCAGTGGGTTTTTTTTGCAAGGAATAATGGGGAGAAAAAGAAAAGGGAAGGCGTTTGGATCCCCAGCTTTCCCTATAGTAGTGAGAAGGCCTATGGACAATCATTTGTCACGATCTGGACACCACATGGTAACAACTCAGCATGAAACTTCAGGTGAGGCATCTCTGAGCTTCATTGCTCCTTCCCCTCCATCCAGACCTACCTCTTCCCCTGTGGGAGGGGGATCTGCGGATTTTGGAATTGTGAATATTTCTGGAAGCTGTGGTATGCCTAGGGAGATGTTTTTGGATCCATCATCAGCTATTGTGTAAGATGGAGGTAGAAGAGAGATCACTATGGCAGACCCAGTCCACTTGGGAGATACTCTCAGTCGGGGTTGGGGGGGGGGTTTGATCCAGAGAGTTCATCACCCATAAGAGGATTATTCCTTCTCCTGTTATAGTGAATATGACATCTGGGGCAATTGAGGAGGGATCAAAAAGAGGTATTACTACTGAAATAACATTGAGGGACCTTTGGAAAACAATGACTTGAACTGAAATACATTTTATTCAATCTATCTCTCAACACTTCTTCTTCATGGTGAGAGCAGTTTGAAAAATCTCTGAGTTGGATAATCGAGCCACTAATATTGAGAAACAAAGTACTTTACTATCTGAGTCAGTTGTAAACTTACAGGCTTCAGTAGTGGCTAATATGAAAGATTGCCTATATATTCACTCTAAATTGGAATCCATAGAAAACACTATTAGGGCAAAAAATCTTCATATACTGAATTTTCCAAAACCTAAGCTAATGTCTCCAGTTGAGTTATTTAGGAAATGTATTAAAGAGGTATTGCAAATTGTACAGGAAAAAGAAATGGTTCTGTCTAGATGCTTCTATGCATCTGAGTTTAAGAAATAAATAACAGAGGAAGGAAATATTGATATATTTACATCATTTAATAGTTTTAATGTATCAGCTTTCCTAACAACTCTTAGGATACTATTTCAACAAGAGCCACTTTGATTATTTCTTTTGTTGCTGAAGTAGAGAATTGGTTCTGCATCAGTATTTGAAATACAAAGCATAAGAATTCTATGGAGCAGTTATGCAGATTTTTCCAGATGTTGCACGTGAGATACAGTTACGTAGGAACGTGTCCCTGTCTATGAAAGCGAAGGTTTATCCTTGGGGGATTTATTCTTCTTAAAATGTCCTTGTACGTGCCTAATTAACCTCCAAGGGAACAAGTATACCTTTATTGATCCCTCACATTTGGAATTATTTATTAGAAACAAGTCTAGCAATGCCTTTACTGCTACAGAGGTGTGAATGAATATTCAGGGGTACCCTTTGTGAGACTGATGGATAGTTTATGATAGTTCAACAGAAGGGATGTATAATTACCTTGTAATTTTTTTTCTTTAAACAGGCTCCATGATGTGGATTTTGTAGTATTTGAACTATTGTATTTCATTTTATTTTTCTTATATATTGAATGTTAAATTAAAATCAATTTTCAATTTCTATTTCCTTGATAAATTGGTATAAATGAAAATCCCAAAAAAGACTAAATGTAATAACGAAACGAAGAGCGTAGTCTGATTATGAATTTCTTTATAATAATGAGCACAGATTATATAGCATTGATCTAATACATTTTACTCTAATCCTGTCAAATGTTGTCCCGCCATGAAACTGTTTCTCCTTGTAATCTACCAAAAGCTTTCTGGCTATGAACTCCATTTCCATAATTCAAAAAAGGAACATTGACTTCTCACATGGTATTGCGACAGAGGTAGGTGTTAGATGACTTCCTTTATGAGCTGAGAAGCTGTACAGAAGTGATTTTTGATTGGTCCTAAATAAATAAGAAAATGGACAGTGCTCACTTGAACTTGTTTCTCTCCTATATGTCTTTAGAGTGTCTGCTATTAGCATTCTCTAATGCAAAATGCCCAAATGAACTAATCTTACTAATGAGGTTCATTTGTTCTTTGACAAAGAAAGAAATAGAATTCTTAAGAAAAATACTAATAGTCATGACTTCAGCCTTATAATTAATTCTCCTCTCCAATCCGGCAAGCATGAAAACAAACAGTCATTTTTTCATTTGTTCTTCTCTTTAGAACAACTGTATGGCATAGATATGCTTGATTAATGGATTTAATTTGCTCTTTTCTTCTATGGCCAGTTTTCATATTACATTGGCTATCACAGGACGGGACAATAATGTGGGCATTCTCACTGTGCTGTACTCCATCAGTGTCGGTTCCCAGCTTTGGGTTTGCATCTTTAACCTCCGTGGTCCTGTAGAATCTTTCATCAATCTGTGTTACAGTCACCTTGGGAAGTGGGCAGAAGTACTCACTCAGCACTTACAGGTAGTAAAGTGTGTCATTATTTCTAACAAAATGCTGGCAGCCCTGCACCTTTCATATCCAGCCAAAGTATGATTTGTGAGATCAACAAACCAACTGTTCAAAGAAAAATGTAAGGTAATGCTCAGGTCATGCTGGGTCTCTTTGTAAAAACAGTGTTGCAGATGGAGACTCTGCTTTAGATCAAATCTGCTCCCCCACTCACCAAACCATTCCCTCTAAAGAAGGATACCAACATAGATATTAATGGTGTATATATATTTTTTTTTTTTTTTGCTTCTCATGAAAGCTCTCCAGAGATTGTCTATGAGATAAACATTTTTCTGAAAAAAATATAAAAAGAAAGTTTGTTATATGAGCAAATGGCCTAGATTTATCAAATGTTTTTCCCACAGGCATCAAATGGGAAAAACCTTTTCATACACCTGGCCCAGAAAGCTTTTTCCTTTCATAAGGCTCATCCAGAAGGTTAACCAGTTATTGTAGAATGTATTGTTTAGAGAGTGCATGCTGTCCTGAGAGGGGCAGAGTAGAGAGTGAAGTTTCGCAATAGTAAACATCAGGCTTGTGCCCACTGCGAAAAAATTGTTCCTCCTTGATGTGCAGTGCTGCTGAAAAGGCAATGTGTAAAAGGCAGCATGGAAATGGGATAAGAGTTTATTAACCCTAACTATGTATTCTGCGAGCCTTCCCTGACCCACGCACAGGGGGTAATGTTCAAAAGCATATATATTCGTAAAATCCAGTGTTACACACGTAAATCAGTTTTTCAGAAATTACCCGGGGATCATATGAGGAAAACGACACGCGGAAGGGAATTTTCTTGTACTTTCCCGTGCGTTGCAAAGAGACACGAGCGGGTGCAGATTGGGGCAGGGAAATCGTTTATGCACGTTCATTCGATTTGTGAAAGCACAGGTCCGCATGCAGATTTCTGTCTCCTCTCTAGACGGTGGAAATGTGTGCGACTAGACCATGCTAAAGAACGCATGGTCCCGTTAATGTTCAAAGTGGACTTGCACGCAGAAGTCCGTTTAGAAAATTAGGGCGGTTATAACATTGGGCTCTTTAGTTTCTTTTTGCCTATGCCCATGTTTTCAATCAGAAATAGTAAGTCATAGTTTTCTTACTTTCTTTCCCGCACCCTGCCAATATGCATTTTTGCTTTTGAATGAATTTAAATAATACAGTATGGAGATAGACAGGTAGTCAAGTAATTTGGGCTTCTTGCCCTATTTCAAGCTAACATTAAGGCAGGCCCAGTGGGCTCCTTCTGCTCAGTTCAAGATGATGGCTAAATCGGGAAAATGACTCCACATATTTGAAAAAAGGATAATGAGGATTATGAATATTCTAATAACTCAAATAAATAAACTTTTTCCATGATAGCTCCTGTCCTGTGGAACACTCTTCCTCTGCCTCTGTGTCAGATACAGGATTATAAGACTTTCCAGAAAATGCTCAAATCACATTTGCTTCAAGAAGGTATTTGGAGTATCTTGAGCAAATGATTTTGTTTTGAATTTTGCTGTCATATTATACGTTGTAAGCCTGTATGTTATTTATATTTGTTTTGATCATCATGGTATTATTTGTCAGTATGTTATTATATTATTTATGTTTATAGACCACAAAATCATGATCACCAGATTAAAAGAAATCGGGATAAAGCGCACAGTCCTACAATGGTTCTCCTCATTTCTGAGCAACCAGTCATTCCGAGGGATACACATCTGATTCTATTCCCATTAGAAACTGGATTGCTGCAGGGGTCAGCACTATCAGTGATGCTATTTAACATCTATATGCGTCCACTCTGCCACTTACTTTCTAGCATGAGTATTAAATACTTTATTTATGCAGATGATATCCAGTTTCTAATTCTGATTGAAAGATCTTTAGAGCATTCATTAAAATTATTGGAAATTTACTTCAAAGCAAACAAATACTTCAAGAAATGAGCTGTGACAAAACAGACATCATTCTGCTGAATAGAAAGATATCAAATATATCCTCCACATCAACTTTACACTTAAATGATCAAACAAAAATTGAGCTATCAGAACATGGAAGAGATCTACGCATCATCATTGACAGTGGACTAACCATGAAAAAACACATAAACCGAAAAATGAAAAATGGATACTACAAATTAAATATCTTGAAAAGGTTAAAACCCTACTACACTTAGACTCCAGGACTCTGTTACAAACTGTTACGCCCGTTGATCGCAGATGGCTGCAACCACTAATGCTCACCTCTTTCTTTGCTGCTTTGTCATCATTGGGGAGAGTGACAGACTCCGCCAGCTACCGGCGACCTTCCTGGCATTCCCGGGACAGCGTGGGCGCTGCCGACCGCCATCTTGCTTTCAGGATCACTTAGGCGCGTGCGCACAGGCCAGTCTTAAGCACGTCATGGCAGGAACCTCGGGGGCATCCCCTCCGAATGACGTCTTCACTCTGCTATACTTAAGCTGGCTGGCCCTGCCTATTGCCGAGTTAGCAAGGAATTTCCTCATTGCTGAATCCTCTTCACTCTTACAGATTTCCTGTTCCAGGTTCTACACTTCGGCGTGAGACGCCTTGGGTTACCCGCTCCTCGGGGGCCCTTTCTTGTCACTGGCTATCCGCTCCTCGGAGGGCCTTCTGCCTTGGACTGCTGTCTGTTCCCGTTCCCCGGGATCTCTCCGGGAACTACAACGCTGTGAGCACCTTGACTCCACGGACCTCTACTATACCAGCCTTAATGTGGGATCCTCTCCGGAGGAGAGGATCCCACAGTAAGGCTCAGGCCACTGCCGTGTCATCTCTAAGTGAGGAACCACTCCGGTGTACCCTGCGCTGCAGGCCACTACTGCATACTCGCTACAGGACCCTCACCCATGTTCCCGAACCTCGGGCCTCTACCATACCATCTCTAAGTGAGGAATCCCTCGGTGTACCCTGCACTGCAGGCCACTACCGCATCACCACTATGGAGAGACTTCTTCAGCATACCCCGCTCTGCGGGTCACTACTGGATTTCCACATCTGAGGTATTCCCTCTGGGTTTACCCCTCTGCTCAGACCTTGTTACTTTTCCTGCACCTCCCACTCTGCGGGTTGTGCCTTTCTACCTCTCTAATACTCTATTCCACAGTTGTGTCTGATGTCTGCTGAGACCACAACTCCCGACGGTGAGGCTCACAGGGCTCCTCCCTGTGGGTGGTACCATCCCTCA
This sequence comes from Rhinatrema bivittatum, assembly GCF_901001135.1. NCBI lineage: Eukaryota > Metazoa > Chordata > Amphibia > Gymnophiona > Rhinatrematidae > Rhinatrema > Rhinatrema bivittatum. The sequence continues at coordinate 18,476,047 of NC_042629.1, forward strand.
CCTCAGCCCAGAGCCCACACACATACAAGTCATAACACAAACCTTAATGTTCTATGAATTTGACTACTGTAATTCATTACCACTGGGTTTACTTGAATCAACAATTCACTAATGGGCTGCAGCAAATTTGAGCACCTCTCCAACATTATTATTACATTGGTTGCCCATCAAATACAGAGCCCAATATAAAATATAAACAATCATTCATAACTCATTATACAATAATAATGTCATTTGGCTAAATGCTTCATTGCATCTTTATATTCCCAATAGAATTATATCCGCAAACAAAGATCTTTTACAAGTCCCTATGGTCCGCGGCGCACACTTAAGCGAGGTCAGGGACAGAACAATCTCTATAGCCGGCCCAAAGTTCTGTAACACCTTGCCGAGTGAGCTAGGATTAGAATCCAACAGCAGGATCATTAAAAAAAAGATTGAAAACTTGGCTATTTAACATCGCATATCAGAGAAACAATAGTGATGGAGCATTTTAAGCTGATTAGATTTATTTTATTAAGATTATGTACACTGTAATTTGAGAATTATGTATGCCATTATGTTAATGTTTATTTAATGTGTTGTAAACCGCCAAGATTGACTGTATACATTGACAGTATATATATAAATAAATAAATAAATAAATAAATAATGTTTCCTTGTAACCCGCCTAGAAAAGATGTTCTGGTAATTAGGTGGAATATAAATTGCTGTAAATAAATAAGGCCTGATTTTAAACCTCCCCCCCCATGCATAAAACATGGGGGTTACGCGCGCGGCCGGGCCTGCGTGCACTGCGCGTATTTTAGAAAAAGCCTGGCCGCGCACGTAACCCCTGTTACTCACACAAGAGCCAGGCCTCTATGAAGGGGTAGTCCTGAGAGTAGGGAGGGGTGGAAGAGGGGGCAGGGCAGGGCGGAGCTGGAGATCGCCGGTACAATGGCCATTTGCCGCTGTGCCGGCGCACGCAAATCATGCCAGCTCAGGAGCTGGGTAAGTTCCGAAATAAAGAAAAGAAACAAAGGTAGGGTCTTCAAAGGGGTCAGGGAGGAAAGGGGAAGAGGAAGGGAGGGATCTCGTCACCGCGCGTAAACCACCCCTGCATGCACCGGCCCGGATTTTATAACGTGAGCGCGTCGGTGCATGCATATTATAAAACCGCCCATCCAAATGCGCGCGCATATTTTTTAAAAATCTACCCGTTATTGCATTGCGTGATTTAATAGTGGGACAATCTTAAAAATATGCATTTACAGGGTTATTCAACTTTTCCAAGATATGAAAGGCCTGAAAGCCATGTTTTTATAACCTAGGAAGGGATACATTTTATCCATCAAGGTCAACAAATAGCTTTTTGCATGAAAATGTTTCTAAAACACTGATTTCTTTATCTATGCTTGCAGCGTGTCTTATCTTTGGTAACCCTTAAGGGATTAGCAGATACAGACACCTTCTTTTTCTTTCACTTAAGGGTAGATTTTGTTTTAACATGCGCGCATCAGTGCGCAAATGTTATAAAATCCAGGCCGGCGTGCGCAGGGGGGGGGGAGATTTGGCCAGATTACACACGGCGACGAGATCGGGACTCTGCCAGTTCACTCCCAGTCCCGCTCCAATTAAGGAGCGGGACTGGGAGGGAACTTTCCTCCCCCTACCTACCCTCCCTCCCTCCCTCTTCCCCTCTCCTCCCTGTCCCCTTTGAAGGCTCTACCTTTAGTAGACATCTTTATTTCTGAACTTACATCTGCTCCTGAGCTGGTGTATGTGTGCCGGCAGCCTGCCGACGCATGATCCCCAGGCACAGCAGCAAATGGTCACTGTGACATCAACCTCCAGCTCCGGCCCTGCCCAGCCCTGCCCACTGGACCACCCCTTGATAAGAGTCCTGGCTCTTATGCACGTAATGGGGGTTATACGCGCAGCTGGGTCTCTTCTAAAATGCGCACAGCGCGTGCAAGGCCCAGCCGTGCTCATAACCCTCATTTTGTACGTGTGTGTGTGGGGGGGGGGTGGGTTAAAAATCAGGACTTTACTGTATACTTGCTAATGACCATTCCCAGAGAACTCTGCAGAACTATCAAGGAATGGCTTGTTTTCCTAAATACCAACCCTTTTTATGAGAAGAAATAGACTAGTATTTGAATTCCATTACTGGCGTTGTAGGCGATGAAAATTGCACTGAATACTCCATGCCAATGCACCCAAAGCATTGCAAGCAGTGCCTAAGTATTGGGGGCATACAAGGATTATTTTGTCGCATTTGTTTCTTTACTTTTGTTTGATGGGGATTTTCATCCTGATTTTTGTTTTCTTTTCACGGTAAAAAAGAGCATTTCATTTTCAAATAAAATAAAAAGGAAGTAGGAGCCTGTCTTGGAATCCGTTCCTCCCTCAAAAAAAAAAAAAAAATCACAATTCTAAAACAGAAAAAAGTCTCACTGGGTCTTTTCCCCATCCTCCATACCTATATGGATACCCCCTCCCCCACCTACCTGTAGTCATAAGTACCTCATTTGTGCTCTATTTAAAATGGCACCAGTGGGTCCTGAGGCCGGCACCATTTTGTTGCATGGAAGTATATCTATCTCACTACAGTTACCTCTGTACAACAAAATGGCGCCAGCCTCAGGGTTTAACAGTGAGGTTTTTAAATAGAGCACCAAGGGGGCAGGAGACAGGGGATTGTTCCAACCCGGTGAAGACACATGATTGTTGCTAAGCAGGGAGAGGGGGACCTCTAGAAGGGTACTGGGACTGGCTGATTTTTTCAGGTGGGGGGAGCTGGCCTTCAGGAAAATGAAACAAAATAAAAAAAACAAGATACACTATTCATTTTTCTTTCATTTCTATTTCAAAATAAAATGAAATGAAACAGGAAAATGCATCCCTGCTAAGAATGAATATGGTGACATGGAATCAAGCCACAATCAGAGCTTAAGAGATGCAATGGCGTATAGCAGTTTTGAATGAGGAACATTCGGACCTGTGTGGGTTGCTAATCAGTCTCAACGGCGACATTTGTATCAGTTTCCAAAAGAAAACACCAAGGATGTCTGTAGGAAAAGAATTAATATGTCTACAATTCTATCAAAGATAAAGTCTGATTCTTCAATCTTATATTTATGGAAGGTCAGCGACTTGCCCTTCAGCTTACCTGAGAAGCATAATAAATAAAAGGTTCTCTTTCCTGAATGTTGAGAAAAAAATATTAGCACATAGATTGCTTATATAAGTCATATGAGTCTTCCTTATTTACCATTTTGCTCATTAATACTCAGCAATGCAAAAGTGTATAGATTTTACAAATATAAAAACCAGTATCTAGGATAAGAGTTCATCAGTTTTGACAGGATACCAAATTTCCAAATCATGACCTTGTAGAAGTAATAATGTTATCATTTCTTTCTCAGTCCTAGTTTTTCACCCTCAGATTTCAGTTTTCTTGATTCCTGCAGTGCTGCATCAATTACAACCTGCTCTCTTTACATCTCAGCTGACACTGCTTAGTGCGATAAGTTTGAGAAAATGGTTTGCATTTTGTAAGTTGCAGATAGACGAAATTTAGAAGCAAGCATACATGTGTGGACCATGGATGCTGGTGCCCCAGAAAGCAGGCTCCTTTACTTCTGAATGGAACTTCTTGTTATTCTGTAATAGGTGAATTTTCAGATTTTCATTTTTCATGTAAATGACTATCATAGCAATTTTCAAAAGTGTTAAGTGCCCTTACGGTAGATTTTAAATAGGCTGCATGCGTAAAATCCGGCCTTTACGTGCGTGTTTGGGCCTTGTGCGGGCCGAGCCTATTTTCCAAAAGGCCTGGCCATGCGCATAAAGGCCAGTGCGCGCATAAGTGCTGGCTTTCCCGCAAGGGGCAGGCCGGGGGTGTGTTCTGGGCGGGGCGGCTGGGACAGCGCCTTTGATCGCTGTCCCGGCTGCCGCGGCAAGGGCAACTTAATTCAGGTCGGGCGCTGAAGTAAGTTGGAAAACAGAAAAAAAAAGGCAAAAAGGTAGGATTTAGGGGTTGAGGAGGAGAGGGGAAGGGGAAGGGATGCTAGGGTAGAGGGTAGGGAAGTTCCTTCCCAGTCTGCTCCTTAATTGGAGGGAACTGGGGAAGGCCGGGATGCGTTGCCGTGTAAAGTTTGCATAAATCCTCCCCCCCTTGCCCGCGTCACCTGCACATATGCGAGCGGATTATAAAAGCTGGTGTGTATGTGCTCGCGGCCCATGTATTTTATAACATGCGTGTGAACCTGATTTGTCAGCAGAGGATATGCTAATACTGGGGTAGGAAACTCAGATCCAGGAGGTGCCATAAACAGATCTGTTTTTCAGGACATCCACAATGGAAATGCATGATATATGTTTGCATCCAGTAGAGGCAGTGCATGCAAATATACCTCATGCATATTCATTGTGGATATCCTGAAAACCAGACCTGTTTGTGGCACTGCAGGACTGGAGTTCCGTACTCCTCTGCTAATATGTGCTACACTCATGGTTACGTTTTTAAACTTTTTTGAAAAACTTTGTGAAACAGTTTGTCAAACCTGAAAAAAACTGTGGATTGTCAAACTAATTTGAAAAACTTTAAAGAAGATAAGGTCTTATGTGCACTCTTCACATCAGTAAATCTGCATCAGTTTTAAAAGATTTGCATTATTTGGAGGACCCGCTACAATCAGATTCAACATGGATTTCCTAGAATCAGTTAATCTGGATTCAAGCTGTTGTATTTATTTCAAATTTGCTGTGAAAAATTTCAACATATTTCCTTAGCAAAACCCAGGAAAATCCAAATCCTGAAACTGAACCAGGTTGAAATTTTCCTGATTTGAGTTTGTCATCAAATTTTTTGCACATCTCTACTCAACAGTCTCTTAGATGTGTCAAATCTCTACAGATTGCAGAAACAGCTGTCCTCACTGCTCAGTCTGCAGCAGCAATGGATCCAGATGCTTTGCCAACTCTATTTGCCTAGCTAAGGAAGGCCAAATTATAGCAGCACTACAGCGGTTACAGGCAACTTAATTATTCACCCTTCCTCCCATGCACATATGTCTCATAGCATTTGGCATGAGAAGAGGTAAATAAATTGTGATACTCACAAATGGCAACATAAAATATGAGGACAGAAAAAGACCATATGGCTTAGCTAGTCTGCCCATCCACATCAACTACTCAGCTCTATAATTCCTAACACTTCCTCAGAGATCCCTTGTGCTTATTCCATGCTTTCTTAAACTAAGATACTGTCTTTGTATCCACCATCCTCTCTTAAAAGAAATATTTCCTTGGATTACTCCTGAGCCAACCCCATTCTCCATCATTCCATGATCCCTCATTAAAGAGCCTTTCTGGTGAAAGAAGTCTGCCTCCTGTGCATTGATGCCTTTATGGCTGTCCCAGCATGCTTTAGAATGAAGACCACTGGTCATTTTAGTAACTACCCTTTGAATTGACTCCAGTTCATATCCGTTTGAAGTTACAGTCTCCAGAATTGTCACAGTATACCAAATTAGATCTCACCAGAGTTTTATACAGAGGAACTATCATTTCTTTTTTCTTCTGAACATTCCTCTCCTTATGCACTCAATCATCCTTCTGGCTTTAACCACCTGGTTGGTCACTTTAAGATTATTAAATATGATTGCCCCCAGATCCCAATCTTCTTTTGTACATAGAAGAATGTCACTGCTCCCTTGGGGTTTGTAGCCCAAATGCATGACTGCATTCTTTAACAGTAAATCTTAGCTGTCAGACTAGACCATTCCGCAAGCTTTGCTAGATCTCGCCTTATGGTTTACATGGGATGCTATCTTTCATTTTGTTGCAGTTATATACCTTGAGGTCTCCAGAACTTATGCTTTGGCTTGCTGTTCTAAACGTACTAAAAATCTCATCCCATACCACCAGCACTCATTTTAATTATCAGTCACTTATGCAGAGCTGTGTCAAAGGCCTTAGTGAAACCCCAAGTACACTACATCTAGTGCTCTCCCCTGTTTCAACTCTCTGGTCACTCAATCAAAGATATTGATCAGATTCATTTGACAAGACCTATCTCTATAAAACCATGCAGTCTCAGACCTTGTAATTCATTAGAACCGAAATACAAAGTATTTTCCTCCATATATACCAAACATACATTTGACCTTTTGTAAGTTAATTGAATAGAAAATTGTCAATATGTTTTTACTGTCTTAATGCATCATACCTTTTTCTGAATAAGAAGGTGGTTCATGCAATTGTAGTATCAAGAGACCGAGGTTACACATGCTCTCATTTCAGATACATAAAACTCTGAAAGCATGATTGGCTACATCAGTTTTATTTTGTTTTGTTTGAAACATGTCTATTTAATTACTCCATAAGGGAGCAATTTTCAAACTATCTGCACTGGGGGGAAAGAAACTGTGTAAAATTTTAACCCACGGTACTTTGAAATTTGCCATGGATACCAACTACCTATGCATATTTTGCACCTGCTTAATATTGCAGGCACTTTTTCCATGAAAAATAATGTGAATAAATTTGCAAACTGCAGGGAAACATTTCCTTCCTCAACCTAAACATGCCCGCAGGAATGCCTGCTCTATATGTATTATAGGATGGCATGCATCCTTTTAACTGCATTGAGGGAGGATGATCTTCAGACTGTCAGTTTATGCACACAAATCACAATTTATCCATGCAAATGGCTTTGAAAATTGCCCTTTTCATGGTCATGGGATGATATGTTTCAACTTCTCACAGTTCCTTGTGCTTTCCAGAAACAAGCTTTAGTTTGCTGTTTTAAACATACAACAAATCTTAGCAGGAGAGAGAGAGAGAAAAAAACACTGCCATTAGATAAGGCCTAGATTCATCATTTTGCGATAAATATAGCAAAAATAGCACCTTTGATTAAAAAAAAAGGGGGGGCATAGTTAGGGTAATTTTCCTCATACTGCTTCACATAGGCATCACATCACAAGCTGAGAAGTCCCCAGAAAAGCTTTTATTGCATTTTGGGCTGCTGGTGATTCAGAGAGAGAAAGAGAGAGAGAGAACCTCTGTAGATGCTCACAAGAAAGTTAACTATTTATACCATTGTAAGTGGGGGCAGTAGTAAATTGGGGTGAAGTTTGTAGAGTGGGGTGGTTCTGGGGGGCAATTTTACATGCACAGTCCAACCTACGAACAGCACAGTTACCATCAGTGAAGATTTATTGTGATTTGGAGGGATGAAATTTTAAAGGATTTGTACCATGTTCTCTCTACCTAGCTTGATGCACTATCCACCTAGTAGGGATGTGCAGCAGGGATGGATTTGTCCCATTTGGTATTCGTATTTGTCGGGACCCAAATCCGTTGCATCCGTTCTTGAGGGACCCTGATCCGTTCATTAGTTACATATGTATTTGTTTCCCCCAAAAAATCCCATCTCAACCCTTTAAATTTAATTAACTACAACTCCCTATCCTCCTGACACAACCCCCCCCCCCCTAAAGACTTGCCAAACGTCCCTGGTGGTCCAGTGGGGGTCCGGGAGCGATCTCCTGCACTCGGGCCGTCGACTGCCAGTATTCAAAATGACGCCAATAGCCTTTGCCCTTACTATGTCACAGGGGCTACCAGTGCCATTGGTCGACCTCTGTCACATGGTAGGAGCAATGGATGGCTGGCACCATGTTGTGCTCCTACCATGTGACAGGGGCTGACTGTCACATGGTAGGAGCACTGTCACATGGTAGGAGCCGACTGTCACATGGTAGGAGCCCTAAAACTCCAGAAGAGGCGCACATCCTGAAGTGATGCATTAACTAGGAATGTGCTATCATTTTAAAATATTTGGGGTTTTTTGTGCCAATTCTCATCTGATATTATCAAAAAATGTTGAAATGTCATTTTCTTGCATTTCTGTCATTTTATTGAGTACTAAAGTGTTTTTGTGTGCACTAAAACCATTTAGCATGTGCTAAAAAGATTTAGTGCATATTTATACAACAAATGTATTGAAGACAAAACAAGAGAAAAGAAAATAAATAGAAAAACATTCCTGAAAAATGAAACAAAAGTTTCTTCCATGCACACCCCTATTTAAGACAAGAACATTTCAACATGCCATGGCCCCTGTATATCTGTTACTCTGCATGGTTAAGATACAGAATCCATAATATATCGGGCTTGGTAGTGTGTCCGTCAGTGCTCACGCATGTTCCCCAGCCCGCTGATAGATGGTGCAGGCAGCTTCCTGGCCACCTTGGAGGCTCAAACACGCCGTACAGCAGCCATGTCACAACACTAGCTACAAGAGGTGCTTCTGGGGGAATTCAGTGCTACTGTGGAATGCAGATTTTGTGCAGAATTCCTCCTTCCCTCAGATTTCCTCCCTCGCCGGAAGACTATTCAAAACCGGAAGGACAACGGCCATCGCGGGACAGGCAGAAAATAGCAGAGGAAATCCTGGCATGCCACGAACAGAGAGTGTCCCGCGGCACACGCTCCATTCGCGGCGAAGATGAAGGCCCGGTGCCCAGTTCGTGGCGAAAAGGGAAGGCCCTCGTGTGCTGCGATCGGCGTGCCCGGGCCTTCATCTTCACCACGAACGGAGCGTGTGCTGCGGGACGCGCTCCGTTCGCGGCATGCCGGGGTCTACGCTGCTATTTTCTGCTCAAGGCGAAAATGGAAGGCCCCGTGTGCCACGAACAATGCGCCGGGCCTTCATCTTCACCGCGAACGGTGCGAGTCCTGCGGCATGCCGGTGAGAGAGAATGTGTGTCGGGGAGGGGAAGGTGAGAAAGAGCATGGGGGGGATGCCGGTGAGAGAGAATGTGTGTGTGAGAGAGGGGGGGTGACAGAGAGCATGATTAGTAAGAGGGGGTGGGGATGGTGTGAGAGAGAGCATGGGAGGTAAGAGAGGGTGGGTGGGGGGATGCTTGAGTGTGGGTTTCAGAGAGAGGGAGCCTATATGAGGGGAGGGGGATGCCAGTGAGAGAGAATGTGTGTATGAGAGAGGAGAGGGGGTGTGGGGGAGTGCGAGAGACAGCTTGGTAAATAAACTTTGCCAGCCCTGGCTTTAGCAAATGTGCCTCCACGTCCCTTGCCCTGGGTGAAAACAATTTCGTTTTTCCTTTTCAGCTGACGCTTCCATGCAAGAGCAGATGTGCCAATAAAAAGGCTCGCCGTCCGGGCGTAGAACAGGTACGGTTGCTAATTCTAATTATTTCTTTGTTTTAATTTTGGAAACAATTTTTTGAAAGAAGGTGGCCCTTACTCTGTTTTCCTTATGCTTTCTTTTGGCAAGACAGACAGAAGAGCATTTGAGTTATACTAAAGTAGGTACTAATGCTTTCGCTATCCACAATACTTCCAAAAACTACAGCAGGGACTGAAATAAGAAAATATATCAGAAGAGAGGAAACATCTCAAAACCTGGTCCAAAGCACAAAGCAGTGTTCTTTATTTAAAGAGGTAACAAAAAGACCACTTGCAGACATATTGATCCTGTATTTTTCTCCTACAAACACATTTTTGAAGGATGTGAGAGACATAGTTATCTCGTTGCCAGATTAAAGCCTGTAAGCATTGCCCTGTATCAAAGGTCAACACCGTTATCAATTACAGATCCCGCTGCTCCCTGCCATCACCTGCATATGGCTTTTTCTTCTCTCAATGATTCATTTAGGTAAGCGGATTTCTGATTTTAGCCCTAAGGTATACTGCATCTCCATGGGCCATTAGCAAAAGAAAATTGATAAAATCAACCAAATCTGTGACACATGACATGCAATGCACATATGTTTGATGAAGCTCAGGCCAGTTACTATATTTCAGAGGGACAGTTTATCTACGCATATTCTTTTATTTACATGTGAAGGCCATAAATCCTGGGAATTGAAACAAATTTAAATTAAAAGCAACCTTCATTTCACAGGAATACTGTCACCAATTGAAAGTCATCCAACTAGAACCAGAATATGTACAGTTCTACAATAAAAAAAACAGGCAAATGAGAAATAAGAGACTTTAGCAATTCTTCATGTAGGAGTCTATGTAATAAAACATGCACTAAAAATGTTTAGCATGCAACTTAGTAAAAATTAAACATGCAGATAAAAACAGCACTGAACAAACAAATAAAACAAGATTTACTGGGTGCACAGTAAAAAATCTCTCTGATAGTATGGTCACACTCATTTACTTACAGAGGGGAAGCTAAATAGAGTTATCATACTAAATCAAGTATACTCATTTTCTCTTCCTGCCTCCTTTAAAAGGTAGAAGTGGGAGAGTTACTAGATCCCAGGAATGGAAATCAGAATTTCTCAAGAACATAAAACTGAAATGGGTGAGTGTTTATAATCGTCTACCTTTAGTAAGGGTCTTCAAAGACCAGTTTAAAACATTATGGGATGGATTTTAAAAAGGTTATGTGCATAAATCCGGAGGCAGCATGGATTCACCAGGAGAAGGTCCTGTCAGACAAATCTAATTGACTTTTTTGATTGGGTGACTAGGGAATTAGATCGAGGAAGAGTGCTCGATGCCATCTACTTGGATTTCAGCAAAGCTTTTGGTATGGTCTCGCACAGGAGGCTTGTGAATAAAATGAGAAGCTTAGGATTGAGTGCCAAGGTGGTGGCTTGGATTGCAAACTGGTTGATGGACAGAAGACAATGTGTGATGGTAAACGGAACTTACTCTGAAGAGAGAGCGGTGTTAAGCAGAGTGCTGCAAGGATCGGCGTTGGGACCGGTCCTGTTCAATATCTTTGTGAGCGACATTGTGGACGGGATAGAAGGTAAGGTTTGTCTTTTTGCAGATGATACTAAGAATGGACACACCAGAAGGAGTGGAGAGAATGAGACGGGATTTAAGGAAGCTGGAAGAGTGGTCAAAGATATGGCAGCTGAGATTCAATGGCAAGAAGTGCAGAGTCATGCATATGAGATGTGGAAATCTGAAAGAACTGTATTTGATGGGGGGTGAAGGGCTAATGGAACAGGAGAGAGACCTTGGGGTGATAGTGTCTAACGATCTAAAGTCGGTGAAACAATGTGACAAGGCGATAGCTAAAGCCAGGAGAATGCTGGGCTGCATAGAGAGAGGAATATCTAGTAAGAGAAAGGAAGTGATAATGCCCTTGTTCAGGGCCTTGGTGAGGCCTCACCTAGAGTACTGTGTTCAGTTCTGGAGACTGTATCTTCAAAGGTACAGAGACAGAATGGACGTGGTCCAGAGAAGGGTGACCAAAAAGGTGGATGGTGTTCATAAAATGACTTATGAGGAGAGATTGAAGAACCTAAGTATGTACCCCCTGGAGGAAAGGAGGAGCAGGGGTGATATGATACAGACTTTCAGATACTTGAAAGGTTTTAATGATCTATGGTCAACAACAAGCCTTTTATGTTGGAAAAAAATCAGTAGAATTAGAGGTCATGATTTGAAGCTCCAGGGAGGAAGACTCAGAACCAATGACAGGAAGTATTTCTTCACAGAGAGGGTGATGGATGCCTGGAGTGCCCTTACGGAGTAAGTGGTGAAGACTAAAACTGTGAAGGATTTCAAAGGGGCATGGGATAATCACTGTGAACATAAGAACATAAGAACATGCCATACTGGGTCAGACTAAGGGTCCATCAAGCCCAGCATCCTGTTTCCAACAGTGGCCAATCCAGGCCATAAGAACCTGGCAAGTACCCAAAAACTAAGTCTATTCCATGTTACCGTTGCTAGTAATAGCAGTGGTTATTATCTAAGTCAACTTAATTAATAGCAGGTAATGGACTTCTCCTCCAAGAACTTATCCAATCCTTTTTTAAACACAGCTATACTAACTGCACTAACCACATCTTCTGGCAACAAATTCCAGAGTTTAATTGTGCATTGAGTGAAAAAGAACTTTCTCTGATTAGTTTTAAATGTGCCACATGCTAACTTCATGGAATGCTCCCTAGTCTTTCTATTATCCGAAAGAGTAAAAAACGGATTCACATCTACCCATTCTAGACCTCTCATGATTTTAAACACCTCTATCATATCCCTCCTCAGCCGTCTATTCTCCAAGCTGAAAAGTCCTAACCTCTTTAGTCTTTCCTTATAGGGGAGCTGTTCTATTCCCTTTATTATTTTGGTCACCCTTCTCTGTACCTGCTCCATCGCAATTATATCTTTTTTGAGATGCGGCGACCATAATTGTACACAGTATTCAAGGTGCAGTCTATTTGCTTTTTTGACTGTGGATCCATAAAGGCTAGAGGATGGGAATGAAGAGAAGAGCCATGGGGGTGGATTACTGGAGTGGAGGCTACTACCTGGTGATTACTACCCTTACTCAATTAGCCTTCACACGGTTAATGCAACTCCAACATTGCTCTTTGCTTCAACAGCAACGAGAAATGTAGAATAGAGGATTTGCATTCAGATAACAACCAACAAGGACTGAACTTCACAATCTGGGTAAACAAATAAGCATGGAGGTAGCTTGCTTATTACGGCAGTTACTACCCTAAACCAATTAAGCCTGATACATCACTTTGAATGCATATACAGCATTGCTCTCTGCTTTTACAGCAGAGGAAATGTGGAAAACAGGATTTACATTCAGACAACATCCAACAAGGCATTGATCTGTGCAGTCTGGGCAAACAAGCATCGGGGGTAACTTGCTTGATCCGGCGGTTACTACCTTTAACCATTAAGCCTTATGCTCACCTTTGATGCATCTCCAGCATTACTCTCTGCATCAATGACAGGAGATGGCAGGAAATTTGAATCAAATGGTTACCAACAAGGGCCTTGAACTTGGTGGTTGATAAAACAGATAAGTATGGGAAAATAAATGTGGGAACTTGCTGGGCAGGCTAGATGGGCCAATTGGCCTTTTTCTGCCATCATTTCTGTGTTTCTAGTATCTATAACCAGAAACTCATTACTGGAAAAAAAAATTGTGGCTCCAGATCATGGCCTATTATCTGAAAAAGAAACAACCCTTGATTATTCAAAAACTGGACAGCGTCATATGATCTATTAACTAGAAAAACTCCTATTATCTGAAATTATTTTCAGAAAACTCCTTTTATCAGAATGACCTTGGTTCCAAAATGATGCTCTATTGGGGGTTGCCTACAATAAAGCAAAATAAACTAAACCACTAAATTAGACCTAGATACAGACAGTGAATTTCATGAGCAAGTTCTGATTAGAAATATTAAACTTATGCCAGTAGTAGTGCATAATATCATATTAGGAAAGGGATTTCATTTAGAATGTTATCTACTTTTCTTCCCCGATGGTGTATAACATAAGCTAACTCTCACTAGCATCACATTCATTTGTAGAATTTTGTTTTTCTTCATGCATGGTATTTCTTCTACGCTTTCATTACTATGACAGAAAGCCATCATGGTTGAGGTGGTATCAATTCCCCCGAGGTAAACTCCACAACTGAGCTCTGAATACCACTTGTTTCTCTGATCTAACCACAAAACCTACAAAGGCTTTTATTAATATTTATGGATATCCCAGTGACACAATTGTTTTGGGGGTGAGGATGCTGAAACTGAATAATCATTTATTAATCATTATGTATCTGTGCAATAATTCACATCCCTCATCTTTGAAGTGTAAGTGAAGAATTGAAGTTTCAGGAGCACATGTACTGTTAGCCTGAGGGAGTTTATTGACATGAAAGAAACTGATGACCCACATTTAAAAACAAATGTATCTTTTGAAATGTAACTTTATGAATACATCTGAGGTCATATCACAAGCATTTGACCAGTTTATGTTTAGATGTATATATCTTCAGCTCTGTGTATTTAGAAATTACTAGTGGATATACAATACTGGCACTATGTAGATGTCATTAATCTATAGCTTATTTTTATCTATATACATAATATGGTCCCAGCCACTGGTGTCTGTCAGGCCAGCAAGTGTACCCCATTCCAATGACCTATGCTCCCCTATACTCTGGTGAATGTTCTGTCTACAAAGAGTCCTAGCACAATCTGTAGACAATGGGCCCTATGGCCTTACAGAAGTCAGTTACTTGGGCTAGAGGGAAGCCCGGTATTGTTTGATCAGCACACAATGGGCCACACAGTCTGGTTGTGAATAATGGGGAAAGCAGATTGAGGTGAAGTTTCGCTGGGTGAAGGCTAGTTCTGTTATAATTCTCATTTCATCTCCAACCAATACAATTTTAAGTGGTACATTTACTGAAGGGACTCAAACTTGTTATATTATTATTGCTCATTGTTAAGGAGATCCTGTGGGGTCAATTAAGCATCCTATAAGGATTATAGAAATATACTTCTAAAAATCTTTTGAAAGCAGCTCAGGCTATGATGTGACAAGTACAATCCATCCTGAAGCTTTACAAAGGCCAATGTGAAAATACCTTGATTATCAGACTCTCCCATGCAACCACAATGCCCATTCCAGATGCAAACTAATTATTGATTGAAATGATCTCATCTTAGCCTACTTCACAAGCCCTGTCATAGTAAGAGGAATTACCACAAGAAGTCAGAATAAAATTTACAAATACATCAAGTTCACCTATTACATTTTATGCAGTTGTGATTTTCAGCCACAGATCAAGATGGCAGGTAATAAGAACCTAGTCATAATGAAACACATATATTACAGGTAATTTAACATGTTAACCAAATTCTACACAAACTACACAGAGCTAATATTTAATGTATTTTGTCTAGGTCTGTAATTTATTATGAATAAACAAATCATAGAATATTAGGATTACAAATCCATACCGTGCAACCAACGTAAAATCTAATTTGACCACTGGCATACAAAATTGGGAAGGCTCTTATTTTCTGGTTTCACAAATACTGTTCACTAGTACTTAGTGTCTTTTCTAACCATGGCCACTATAAGAAAATTATAAAGATGCTTGTTGTGAATCTGCCCGCTTCCGCGGACAGATTCCCTACTTGGTCCCCCTGACGCGGCAGGACGCCGCCAACTTTGTCCACCACGGTCTGGAGGCTGTGGTTGTCCCCGTCCTGGCGTGGCAGGCATGATGCCACGCTGCCGCTCCTCTGACACAGCAGGGAGCCACTCCCGAGGTCCTCATTGGGCAGAGAGGCTGCCTCGCTTCTGCCTGCCTTCCCTGGCATTCCTCTTCGTGGCCTGTACACCGCCCCGAAGCCTGCCTCTGTGGCAGGGAGCCACCGCCGGCCTGCCCCTGCAGCCGGGAGCTGCAACGCCATTGACAGGGTCCTCGTTTGGCAGCCTGGAGGCTGCCCCGGGGCCTGCCTGCGTTCCATCTGCCTTCCCTGCTCTGCCGCTGCAGAGCGCAGGAGAGCGCCACTGTCCGTGGTCCTGCTTCTTCTCTCCAGGCTTCCCTTAGGTGCTGGCACGTGCCTCTTCACAGTATTTAAAGGGCCAGCCACAGGAAGTGTTGCTGGCTCCTCCTCATGATGACTTCCTGCTTCTGTCCTATAAAAGGGATTCTTCGTCAGTCTCTCATCGCCTTCGGATCAGGTTCCACAGTTGCCTGTATCTTCAGACCGGTCCAGTTCCTCCATGGTCTCCTTGCTTTGATGGCTTTGTGTTCAGTATATTCATGTTTCTTGTTTCCAGTCCTGGTGTCAGCCGAATCCGGATGTCCTTGTCTTCAGCTGTCTCCATGTTCCAGATGTTTGTCGTCCTAGTCTTAAGCGTATTCAGGTTCCAGACATCTCCTGTCCCTATCTTCAGATGTCTTCAAGTTCCCGGTACCTGATGTTCCATGTCTTCATGTTCCAGAGGTACCTTGTCCAGGCTTCCTCACATCTCAGCCTTCCTGGTGTTCCAGCCTTTCCTGATGTTTTGCTCCAGTGCCTTCCAAGTTTCCTCCACTCCGGAGTCTTCATGACCTGCAGCTCCAAGGTTCTCTGAGCGACACTTCTCCATCACTAGAGTTGCTGCAGGGGGATTGGTTCCCTGTACCCTGGAGTCATCATGTCCTGCCAGCCCTTTTGGAGCTCCGGATGTCATCTGGCTCCGTTGTCAAAGTTCTGCCTCTGCTGGATTCTTCCCTGCACTTGTTCTGCTCCCAGTGTGGTCCATGACCAGCCTTCTCGGGCTGTGTAGGGTTCGCAGTGGGACAGGGTGGTCCGTGACCAGCCCATTGGGTCTGCCCGTGAAGGTGGGTTGTGTAGGGCACCCTGAGAGACAGTGCTGATGTCTACCCTCCCAGTTCCTCATCTTGTTTGGGATGCCGTTGCATCAAGCCCTCGCCTGTGATGTCTTCATCTGCGATGCTGTTGCATCGTCCCTCATCTGTGATGCCATTGCATCGTCCCTTGTCTGCGATGCCATTGCATCGATCCTCGTCTGCGATGCCCTCTGTGACATCTTCGCATCAGTCCCTCATCTGTGACGTCTTCGCATGTCCCTCATCTGTGATGTCTTCGCATCAGTCCCTCATCTGTGATGTCTTCGCATCGGTCATAGTCTCAAGTCTTCTATGTTCCAAGGACTCCGTCTGCCCTTGTCCTCATTCTGGCCTGCCGTCCATTGCCGTACCCAGCGGCAGGTCCGAAAGGGCTTGGAATGGTTGGAGGACTGTTCATCAATCAACATTGCGTTGTTGGTTGTCTGGGGTGTGCAGGTCTGGTTGAGGGTCAGACCTTGTATCCTAAGTCCTTGTGCCTGCCATGTCTTGCCATGTACCCATGCTCACACTAGTTCACCTCCCACGGTTTGGCTTGGGGCTCCTCCCTGGGTCAGGAGAGGGACCTTGGGGTGATAGTGTCTAATGATGTGAAGACAGCAAAACAATGCGACAAGGCGATAGCAAAAGCCAGAAGAATGCTGGGCTGCATAGAGAGAGGAATATCGAGTAAGAAAAGGGAAGTGATTATTCCCTTGTACAGGTCCTTGGTGAGGCCTCACCTGGAGTACTGTGTTCAGTTCTGGAGACCGTATCTACAAAAAGACAAAGACAAGATGGAAGCGGTACAGAGAAGGGCGACCAGGAAGGTGGAGGATCTTCATAGGATGACGTACGAGGAGAGATTGAAGAATCTAAATATGTACACCCTGGAGGAGAGGAGGAGCAGAGGTGATATGATACAGACTTTCAGATACTTGAAAGGTTTTAATGATCCAAAAACAACGACAAACCTCTTCCGTAGGAAAATAATCAGCAGAACCAGGGGTCATGATTTGAGGCTCCAGGGAGGAAGATTCAGAACCAATGTCAGGAAGTATTTCTTCACGGAGAGGGTGGTGGATGCCTGGAATGCCCTTCTGGAGGAAGTGGTGAAGACCAGAACTGTGAAAGACTTCAAAGGGGCGTGGGATAAACACTGCGGATCCATAAAGTCAAGAGGCCGCCAATGAAGAGTGGGTGACTCGCCAGAATGATGGCTATTGACACAATACCCTTATTAAATAAACATACACATGCTTACTGTGACTCCTACATCGCTCTAAGCTTCAACAGCAAGAGGTAATGGAAAAAAGGATTTGCACTCACAAAGAGGGGAGTAGCTGGCTTGTTACGGCGGTTACTACCCCAAACCAAATATGCCTGATACTTCACTTTCAATGCATATACAGCATAGCTCTCTGCTTCAATGACAGGGGAGAAGAATAACTGATACTTCACACATCCAGCAGAGCTCTCTGCTACAACGGCAAGGGAGAAGAAAAAGGGTTCGCACTCAAAACACGGGGAGTAGCTGGCTTGTTACGGCGGTTACTACCCCAAACCAAATGTGCCTGATACTTCACTTTCCATGCATATCCAGCATGGTTCTCTGCTGCATCGGCATGGGAGAAAGACTGATACATCACGCATTTCCAGCATAGCTCTCTGCTTCAACGGCAGGGGAAAAAAAAAAATTAACAAACAACAAACAACGGCAGGGGGAAAAAAAAAACAAAAACAAAAAACTGATGCTTCACGCATATCCTGCATAGCTTCAACGACAGGGGTGAAGAAAAAAAGGATTCGTAATCACAAAGCGAGGAGTAGCTGGCTTGTTACGGCGGTTACTACCCCAAACCAAATGTGCCTGATACTTCACTTTCAATGCATATCCAGCATGGCTCTCTGCTTCTACAGCAGGGGAGAAGTAAAAAAAAAGCCAACAAGAGCTGTACAACATAGTCTAGGTAAAACAAATAAGCATGGGTGTAGCTTGCTTATCGCGGCGGTTACTGCCCCTACTACCCCTAACTAATCAAGCTAGATATTTCACTTGCATGCAGCTCCATCACTGCTCTCTACATTAATGGTGGGGGTGGAAGGGAAATAGAACAAGGAGCTAAGAGTAACAGATAAGAATGAGAGAAAAAATGTGTGAGGCTTGCTGGGCAGACTGGATGGGCCATTCGGTCTTCTTCTGCCGTCATTTCTATGTTTCTATGTTTCTATGTTTCTATGCTGTGGCCCAAGGGCTCACAACCCTGTTTAGAGACGACTGCGCCTCCGTGACTCGGAGCATGATGGCCGACGGAAGCCGCGCTCATAACAATGCTTTTGCTAACAGTGGCATGTTTTCCTTAATTCTTTACACAAACATCAAGCCAAGAAAATTTTTTAAAAGAAACTTGCCATAGAGGTAAAAATTAATACTAAAAAGCTTTTCAAATACATTTGAGGCAAAAAGCTTGTGAGGGAGTCAAGAAGTTAGAGGGGTGCTCAGGAAGGACAAGGAAATAGTAGAAAAAAATGAATTATTTGCCTTAGTATTACCAAGGCATTGTTGGGGATGTACCATTCTAAAAATATTCTTAAATGGTGATGACATATTCATTAATGATCTGGAAATGGGAGCAATGAGTGAGGTGGTCAAATCTGTAGAGGACACTATTATTCAAAGTTGTTAAAAGAGCAGTGGATTGTGAAGAATTGCAGAAAGATCTTGCAAGACTAGGAGTCTGGACATCTAAATGGCAAAGGAATCCCATCTATAGGTACCCAATGCTGGGGAGCCATATTAGAAATCACCACCCAGGAAAAGAACCGTGGAGTCCTCATGGACAATACTTTGAAATCCTCAACTGAGTGTGCAGCAGCAGTCCAATAAGCAAACCGAATGCTAAGAAAGATCTGGAAATGAATGGAAAATAAAATAGAATATATCAGAATGCCTCTGTATCGATCCATGGTACAACTACACAGAGTATTCCGTGCTTTTCTATATTTATATATAAATGATCTGGAAAGGAATACGACGAGTGAGGTTATAAAATTTGCGGACAATACAAAATTATTCAGAGTAGTTAAATCACAAGCGGATTGTGATACATTACAGGAGGACCTTGCAAGACTGGAAGACTGGGCATTGAAGTGGCAGATGAAATTTAATGTGGACAAGTGCAAGGTGTTGCATATAGGGAAAAATAACCCTTGCTGTAGTTACACAATGTTAGGTTCTATATTAGGAGCTACCACTCAGGAAAAAGATCTAGGTATCATAGTGGACAATACTTTAAACTCATCGGTTCAGTGTGCTGCAGCAGTTAAAAAAGCAAACAGAATGCTAGGAATTATTAGGAAGAGAATGGTTAATAAAATGGAAAATGTCATAATGCCTCTGTATCGATCCATAGTGAGACTGCACCTTGTGTACAATTCTGGTCACCATATTTCAAAAAAGATATAGTTGCGATGAAGAAGGTACAGAGAAGGGCAATTAAAATGATAAAGGGGATAGAACAGCTCCCCTATAAGGAAAGGCTGAAGAGGTTAGGGCTGTTCAGCTTGGAGAAGAGATGACTGAGGGGGGATATGATAGAGATATTTAAATTCATGAGAGGTTTTGAATGCGCTTTGAAAAAGCGCATTTTGAAAAGATCTCGCCAACCCTATGTAGACTTAACTGGTTACCAGTGAATGAACGTATAGTGTTCAAAATAGGCATGTTAGGGTACAAGCTTCGGGGTAGATTTTAAAAGAAGCGCGATCAGCCTACTTTTGCTTGCGCATCAGACTCAAGCAAAAGTACGCTGGATTTTAGTAGATACGCGCGGAGCCGCGCGTATCCACTAAAATCCTGGATCGGCGCGCGCAAGGCTATCGATTTTGTATAGCCTGTGCGCGCCGAGCCGCGCTGCCTCCCCCCGTTCCCTCCAAGGCCGCTCCGAAATCGGAGCGGCATCGGAGGGAACTTTCCTTTGCCCTCCCCTCACCTTACCCTCCCTTCCCCTACCTAACCCACCCATCCGGCCCTGTCTACACCCCCCCCTTACCTTTGTCGGGGGATTTACGCCTCCCGGAGGGAGACGTAAATCCCCGCGCGCCAGCGGGCCTGCTGCGCGCCGGGCCGCAACCTGGGGGCGGGTACGGAGGGCGCAGCCACGCCCCCGGGCCGTAGCCACACCCCCGTACCCGCCCCCAAAACGCTGCCGACACGCCCCCGGAACGCCGCGACGACCGGGCCCGCCCCCCGACACGCCCCCCTCCGAGAACCCCGGGACTTACGCGAGTCCCGGGGCTCTGCGCGCGCCGGGAGGCCTATGTAAAATAGGCTTCCCGGCGCGCAGGGCCCTGCTCGCGTAAATCCGCCCGGTTTTGGGCGGATTTACGCGAGCAGGGCTCTGAAAATCCGCCCCTTCGTGCGTCAGATTCTACCTTTTGGTTTAATGTACTGTTACGGATTTATAATCCAGTTAGATGTTTGAGATCTTCACAATTTAATTTGCTAGAGATTCCCTCAATTCGCCATGCCCGTTTATCCTGTACTAGGGAGACTTCTTTCTCCATTGCGGCACCCATTCAATGGAACCTTCTTCCTTTTGACCTCAGATCTTTAGAAGATGTTAAAAAATTTAAAACGGCATTTAAGGAATATCTGCTTCATCGTGCGTTCAATGATAAATGAGGCTGCATGAATGTTCTTAATCTGCTCATTAAAAGATATATGATGATTTATTAATTGAATATTCAATTTTTGGAATATGCTCTTATGTCTAAAATAGTAAATGTACCATTAATATTTGGTATTTTGCGGCTTGGTTTCTGTGAAGCTGAAATCTGTTGCCTGTATTTTATTTTGTTTTTATTATGTATGTACTCTTGTATATCGCCTAGGCCTTGTTAAGTGTTAGGCGATTAATAAATTTTAATAAATGAAAATAAATGAAATGAATGAGTAGATGTGACTCGGTTATTTACGCTTTCGGATAATAGAAGGACAAGGGGGGCATTCCATGAAGTTAGTAAGTAGCACATTTAAGACTAATCAAAGAAAATTCTTTTTCACTCAACGCACAATTAAGCTCCGGAATTTGTTGCCAGAGGATGTGGTTAGTGCAGTTAGTGTAGCTGGGTTCAAAAAAGGTTTGGATAAGTTCTTGGAGGAGAAGTCAATTAACTGCTATTAATCAAGTTTACTTAGGGAATAGCCACTGCTATTAATTGCCTCAGTAGCATGGGATCTTCTTGATATTTGGGTAATTGCCAGGTTCTTTTGGCCTGGTTTGGCCTCTGTTGGAAACAGGATGCTGGGCTTGATGGACCCTTGGTCTGACCCAGCATGGCAATTTCTTATGTTCTGGGCCAGTATATGTGCAGGATAGCAATAGACCAAAGTAGCTCAGCTCTTCAGGTTTACTAAATTGCAACTGAGTTTTCCAATAATTGCATGCTAGGTCTTCACAACCGAGCTACAGGAACTGGTGTATAGCAAGCTGCTAATCTTAAAGCAATACATAAGAGTGGCCAATAGTAGCATGGGATCTTCTTAGTGTTTGGGTAATTGCCAGGTTCTTGTAGCCTGGTTTGGCCTCTGTTGGAAACAGGATGCTGGGCTTGATGGACCCTTGGTCTGACCCAGCATGATAATTTCTTATGTTCTTATGAGGTCTAGTTGACCCATCTAAAAAAACCAAAGCAGAACTAGAAAAAGTGCAGAGGAGTGCATCAAAATTGATAAAGTGGCTGGGACTGCTCCCTTAGAAAGAAAATCTAAACAGATTAGAGCTATTGAGCTTAGAGAAGAGATGACTGAGAGGGGACTTGATAGCAGTTTATAAAATCATGAGTGGCGGGAACAGATTAATAGGGAATGGTTATTTACCCTTTCAAATAATACTAAAAGAAGGGGACAGTCCATGAAACTAATCATAGAACATATTTGTTTCCCTCAGGGCTCAATCAAGCTATGGAATTTGTTGCTGGAAGATGTGGTCAAGGCAATGAGCATAGTGGGGTTTAAAAGAGGTTTGGACAAGTTCCTGGAGGAAAGGTCCAGAATCAATTGATATCCAGGGAGACTTGGGAAAGCCACTGCTTATCCCTGGGGCTGAGGAACAAAAAATAGATCTACATTTTGGGAGCTATGGGATTGTTATGTTTATGAAGTGTTGGAGTATATTCTTGAGTACTGTGGTGATGGCCACTCCCACGGGGAGGAGCCCCATGAGGAACCGCAGTGCTAGGCTAGACTCTATACACACAGACACAGAGAAGTAGTATTTATTGTACAGCTTGATGGTACTTCCCGGGGCACACAGCAGAGAAGGTAGTCCAGTGAAGTAGTCCAGAGGTCCTCAGCAGAGGAGACCAGTCTCACATTCAAGTAGGTGATAGGCAGCGCAGCGTAGCAGGGACAGGTCCCGGATATAACCCTGAGCACTGAAGCTGAAGGTGAGACAGATTGAAGAGGTACTCACTGAGCTGAAGCTGTATTGTAGAAGGTCCTGGCAGGCAGACATTGTTCAGTGGCAGGCACCAGATTAGGGAGAGCAGGCCCTTGAGGAGCAAGTACCCGGTAACCCAGGATAGGCACCTGAAATAGAGTAGAAGAGCCCTCGAAGAGCGGGTACCCAGGTTAGTGAAGAATACCCCGAAGGGCAGAGAGAGCTTCCTGCAGCAGCTGGAAGTGGCAGAGCAGCTTAGATTGGAAGCATTCTAATCCTTGCTAACTCAGTTTGTTAGCAAACGAAGGGCAGGCTAAATACCAGGATGTGATGACGTCACTCGGAATGGACGCCCCCGAGGTTCCCGCCATGACATGGATATAGATGTGGATGGCATGCGCGCATGCACCCTTGGAGGCCCTCAGAAAAATCATGGTGAACACCGTCGCCGTTGCCGATCCGGAAATGCTGGAGAGAGCGGCATGAAGACGCGGCAGCAGCCATCTTCCCAAGGCTTGAGGAGAGAGAAGGAAGAAAGGTGAGTCACAGAGGTCAAAGCCATCTGAGACCGATGGATGCAGCAGTACCCCCCTTCAAAGGGCCCCCTCCAGACCCCCCTACCTGGTCTAGGTTTTTGAGGATGAGATCGATGAAGCATCTCTTTGTCCATGATATTAACCAATGGTTCCCAAGGGTTTTCTTCTAGTCCGTATCCCTCCCATGACAGGAGGTAGTCCTAAACTCTGCCTCTCTTTCTTACATCAAGGATGGCATCGACCTTGTACTCGATGTCTTCTTCTGCATCAATAGGAGTAAGTTCAGGTGTCTTGGTGGAAAACTCACTAAGAACAAGCGGTTTCAGCAGCAAGGCATGGAATGCATTCTGAATTCTCACAGCTAGAGGGAGTCTTAGAATACAGGTGAGTGAGCCCAACCGTCGGAGAATAGGAAAGGGTCCGACAAAGTGAGGAGCAAATTGAGCAGATGGAAGCTTAAGTCTCAGATGTTTGGTAGACAGCCAAAATTTATCTCCAGGATGGAATTCAGAAGCCTTGCTTCAGTGAGCATCATAGCCTTTCTTTGCTCTTAGTCCTGCTTTTTGGAGCATCTCTTTAGTCTTTCTCCAGAGCTGCTGTATATCTTTGGCAGTAGATTGAGCTGCCGGGGATGACAATGAAAGTGGAAGTGGTAAAGGTAGTAAAGGTTGTCGTCCGTAGACCACTTCAAATGGAGTAGATCCAGTAGGACGCTGGATGGGAATTGATGGCAAATTCAGCCTAGGGCAACAGTTCAGCTGTCATTCTGTCGTGAACCGACATAGGTGCGGAGGAACTGTTTGAGAGTTCTATTCATTCTCTCGGTTTAGCCATTCGACTGAGGATGATACGCAGAGGTGAAGTCAAGTGTGATGTCAAAATTCTTACACAAGGCTTTCCAGAACTTTGCTGTAAATTGAACTCCTCTGTCAGAAACAATATGCTTAGGCATGCCATGTAGGCAAAAGATGTGACTGATGAATAGCTTAGCAAGTTCCATGGCTGATGACAAGCCAGGGAGAGCCATGAAGTGAGCCATCTTCGAAAATCGATCCACTGTAACCTAAATGGTGTTGTTACCTCCAGAAAGTGGAAGGTCCACCACAAAATCTATTGCAATATGGGTCCAGGGTTCATCTGGTGCTGGCAAGGGTTGAAGCAGGCCCCAAGGACATCCGGGCGGAAGTTTCTGTCTGGCACAATTGGAACAGGAGGCTACATAAGCTAGAGTGTCTTCTTTCATGGTGGGCCACGAATAATACTTTTGTAGCTTGGCCAGTGTTCGTCTTTGACCAGGGTGTCCAGCCAGTTTCGAATCATGAGCCCATCTTAGCAATTTCTTTCTTAGATTGCAGGGTACAATGGTCTTATCTGGAGGTACCGGATGTGTAGCTGTCAGAATCACTCTCTTTGGGTCAATAATATGCGGGGGTTCATCAGGTAAGTCCTCTGAGAGGAAAGAGTGAGATAATGCGTCTGCTCTGACATTCTTGTCACCAGGGCGATATTTGAGCAAGAAGTCAAATCTTTTGAAGAACAGGGACCACCTCACCTGTCTATGGTTGAGGCATTCAGCATGACGGAGGTACTCCAGATTTTTATGATCAGTGTAAACAGTAATCTGAGATTGTGCACCTTCAAGCCAGGGGCGCCATTCTTCAAATGCCATTTTTATTGCCAAAAGTTCTTTATCCCCAATGCCGTAGTTCTTCTCCGCTGGCGAGAAGCGTCGGGAAAATAATTAACAGGGGTGCAAGATCTTTGAATCACTGGTCTGGCTTAGCACGGCCCCTACACCCACATCAGAGGCATCAACTTCCACAATGAAGGGTCGAGTAGGGTTCAGATGGCGAAGACATGGTTTGCTTTGAAAGGCGTCTTTTAACTACTGGAACGCAGTCACAGCTTCCATAGACCAAGTAAGAACATAAGAACATAAGAAATTGCCATGCTGGGTCAGACCAAGGGTCCATCAAGCCCAGCATCCTGTTTCCAACATGTGCCAAACCAGGCCACAAGAACCTGGCAATTACCCAAACACCTAGAAGATCCCATGCTACTGATGCACTGATTCAATTAATAGCAGTGGCTATTCCCTAAGTAAACTTGAATTAATCAACTTATTCAAGTTATCCAAACTTATCCAAACCTTTTTTGAACCCAGCTACACTAACTGCACTAACCACATCCTCTGGCAACAAATTCCAGAGATTTATTGTGCGTTGAATGAAAAAGAATTTTCTCTGATTAGTCTTAAATGTGCTACTTGCTAACTTCATGGAATGCCCCCTAGTCCTTCTATTATTCGAAAGTGTAAATAACCGAGTCACATCTACTCGTTTAAGACCTCTCATGATCTTAAAGTCCTCTATTATATCCCCCCTCAGCCGTCTCTTCTCCAAGCTGAAAAGCCCTAACCTCTTCAGCCTTTCCTCATAGGAGAGCTGTTCCATCCCCTTTATCATTTTGGTTGCACTTCTCTGTACCTTCTCCATTGCAACTATATCTTTTTTGAGATACGGCGACCAGAATTGTACACAGTATTCAAGGTGTGGTCTCACCATGGAGCGATATAGAGGCATTATGACATTTTCCGTTTTATTAACCATTCCCTTCCTAATAATTCCTAACATTCTATTTGCTTTTTTGACTGCTGCAGCACACTGAGCCAACGATTTCAATGTATTATCTACTATGACGCCTAGATCTCTTTCTTAGGTGGTAGCTCCTAATATGGAACCTAACATCGTGTAACTACAGCAAGGGTTATTTTTCCCTATATGCAACACCTTGCACTTGTCCACATTAAATTTCATCTGCCATTTGGATGCCCAATCTTCCAGTCTTGCAAGGTCCTCCTGTAATGTATCACAGTCTGCTTGTGATTTAACTACTCTGAATAATTTTGTATCATCCGTAAATTTGATAACGTCACTCGTCGTATTCCTTTCCAGATCATTGATATATATATTGAAAAGCACCGGTCCAAGTACAGATCCCTGAGGCACTCCACTGTTTACCCTTTTCCACTGAGAAAATTGACCATTTAGTCCTACTCTCTGTTTCCTGTCTTTTAACCAGTTTGTAATCCATGAAAGGACATGAAAGTAGCAATGTTGGCTCCCTTCTTAGTCATTGCTGTTAATGGAACAGTCAAAGAAGAGTAATTTTTAATAAAGGTCAGGTAGTAATTGGTAAATCCCAAAAATTGTCTTAGAGCTTTTAGGCCCGTGGGCTGTGGCCATTTTTTAATACTCTCAAGCTTCTGAGGGGCCATTTGGAATCCATTGTTTGAGACAATGTAACCTAAGAAGGGCATGGATTCTTTATTAAATTCACATTTAGACAATTTGGCGTACAAGTGGTTCTCGCAAAGTCTCTGCAGAACTCTTTTGACATCTTCTTGATGGGATTGCAGGTCCTGAGAAAATATCAAGATGTTGTCTAATTAGACAACAACACATTGGTAGAGTAAACCATGCAAAATATCGTTCATCATGTTTTGGAAGACAGCCGGAGCATTGCACAAGCCAAAGAGCATCACCAGGTATTCAAAGTGTCCATCCTGTGTATTAAAAGCTGTCTTCCATTCATTGCCAGAGCGGATGCGAACTAAGGTCAAGCTTGGAGAAAAGCTTGGAGAAAATCTTGGCTCCCTGTAGCCTATCAAATAGCTCCGAGATGAGGGATAACGGGTAGCTGTCCTTTATGGTGATCTCATTCAGACCTCTGTAGTCAATGCATGGATGTAACGTTCCATCCTTTTTCCCCACAAAGAAAAATCCTGCGCCGGCAGGAGACTTAGAAGGTCTTATGAAGCCTTTCTGGAGATTCTCCTGTATGTACTCCGACATCGCCTTATTCTCCACCTCGGAGAGGGGGTAGACCCTTCCTTTGGGTGGCTCCGTATTTGGCTTCAAATTGATAATGCAGTCGTATGATCTGTGTGGAGGAAATACATCAGCGGCTTCTTTTGAGAATACATCTCAACCCAGGCAACAACGGGGTAGTTGGCATCCATGGTATTGGAGAGACTTCCATTAAGCATTTGCCATGACAGTCTGGACCCCAATGTGAAAGCTCCAAAGTGGTCCAATTGAAATGTGGCATGTGTTTCTTCAGGCAAGGTAGCCCAACTACTAAAGGGTGCATGGCCTTCTCTAGCACAAAGAATGAAATAGTCTCTGTATGAAGAGCACCGGTACGCAAGCTCACTGATTCTGTAAGCAGGGTTACTTCACCCGGTAAGGGCTCTCCATGAATAGAGGATAATAGTAATGGAGGCGTCATAGTAGTAGCAGGGATCTGCAAATGTTCCACTAGACGTTTCAAAATGAAATTTTCTCCTGCCCCAGAGTCTACTAAGGCAAGGGTCTGATATTCCAAAGGTCCGCAGATTAAAGACACTGGAAGAGAGAGTGGAGGAGAGGATGCAGTTAGACCTAAGAAGAGTCCTCCCACAGGACTTAGGTCTGCCAGTTTCCCAGACATATAGAGTATGTTTGTACAGCATGACCAGCTTGTCCACAATACATGCATAGTCCCAACCTCTTTCGGAATCATCTCTCTTTGGAAGTCAAATGACTGCGGCCCAATTGCATTGGTTCTTCTTCGCCAGTAGAAAGCCCTGGGAGTGTAGGCTTGGGAACAGACTTGGCACAAATCTCTCCCTGGAGTGGTCTTCTTGGACTTTTGACCTCTTGAACTTTGTAGTTAATTCGGCAATCAATCTTCGCTGCCAACTGCATAAGTTCTTCTAAGGTTTCGGGCATCTCACGAGTCACCAGATCATCTTTCAACGGGGAGTTCAGGCCTTCAAAAAATAGGGTTTTTAGACACCTAGGGTCCCATTGTAATTCAGAAGCTAACATCTTGAATTCAATGGCAAAGTCTGGTAAAGATTTGTTACCTTGTTTTAGCAGGATCCAAAGCTGATCCTGCTATTGAGTACCGGGCAGGGTCATCAAATACAGACTTAAACAGTTCAAGAAACCCAGCAAGATCATTCAGGATAGGGTCATTGCACTCCACAGCAGTGAGGCCCAAGCCAGCGTTCTTCCATCCAGATACGAAAGGATATAGGTGGTCTTGGCATACGCTGTAGGGAAATAGTTAGGTTGCAGAGAAAAGTGCAATCAACATTGATTAATAAATCCTCTACACTTCCAAACTTCACCCGCGAAGCGTGTTGGAGCAGAGAGAGGAACTGTAGACCTGACCGTCACTTCTGGCGATGTAACTTCTTTACCTGTGGCAGCCAGTGTATTCATCTGTCCGTGTAGCTGATTAAAGGCAACAGCCAAGTTGTCTAGCGAATTCTGTTGTTCGGAGATTTGCTGGGCCAGGCCCAGAATGGCCTGCAAAGCGGTGAGCTGAGCCAAATCCATAGAGTTAGCAATTTGTTATGGTTATGAGATGTTGCAGTGGATTCTTGGGTACTGCGGTGATGGCCACTCCCATGGGGAGGAGACCCTTGAGGAATTGCAGTACTAGGTTAGACTCTATACACGCAGACACAGAGAATTAGTATTTATTGTACAGCTTGATGGCACTGCCCGGGGCGGACAGCAGTGAAGGTAGTCCAGTGAAGTAGTCCAGGGGTCCTCAGCAGAGGAGACCAGTCTCACATTTGAGTAGGTGATAGGCAGAGTGGCGTAGCAGGGACAGGTCCCGGATGTAACCCTGAGTGCTGAAGCTGAAGGTGAGACAGACTGAAGTAGTACTCACTGAGCTGAAGCTGTATTGTAGAAGGTCCTGGCAGGCAGAAGTTGTTCAGCGGCAGGCACCAGATTAGGGAGAGCAGACCCTTGAGGAGCGAGTACCCAGTAACCCAGGATAGGTACCTGAAATAGAGTAGAAGGGCCCCCGAGGAGCGGGTATCCAGGTTAGTGAAGATTACCCCGAAGGGCAGAGAGAGCTTCCTGTGGCAGCTGGAAGCAGCAGAGAAGCTTAGACTGGAGGCATTCCAATCCATTCATGATCCTTGCTAACTCAATTTGTTAGCAAATGAAGGGCAGGCTAAATACCAGGATGTGATGATGTCACTCGGAGGGGACGTCCCCGAGGTTCCCGCCATGACGTGGATATAGACGTGGGTGGTGTGCGCGCGCGCATACTAGGAGGCCCTCAGGAAAATCATGGCGAACACCGTTGCCGTTGCCGATCCAGGGACGCCAGAGAGAGTGGCATGAAGATGCGGCAGCAGCCATCTTCCCAAGGCTTGAGGAGAGAGAAGGGTATGGCAGAGAGGTCGAAGCCGTCTGAGACCGACGGATGCAACAGGGGTACTTGTGGCCTGAACTGGCCACTGTTAGAGATGAGATGCTGGGCTCAATTGTTTTTGGTCTAATCCAGCATGGCATCTCTTATATTCTTATGGTTTTATTTTAAAAGATGTTTTTAAGCGCACATACAGTATACGATGAAATTGTCCATAAAACAAGGAGTACAGGGCAATGGTATGAAGTCGGAAGGAGAAAGGTTTGTATCAGGGATCTGCAAACTTTTCAACTGAAATTTCAGTTGAAATGGCTGAGTCTGAGCAGTTCTCTGGGTAGGTGGAGAAGGGAGTTGGGGATGACACCTGAAAGTTTGCTGAGCCAGGGAAGGGCCCTCCCCCTCATGATATGTGGAAGGGATTCATATCTGTGAAAGGAGGGGAAAGGTTCCCAGAGGAGTGGCAGACAATGAGTGTCAATAATAATTTAACAAAATAGCAAGCTGGCAATCCTGCCTCCACTTTACTTTTCCCATGTATCTGCTCAGATGTAGGGATATGGATGTGGGTAGGAGTGTGATTGTGGCACACTTCTACTTCCCCTTTCTCACTACCCTCCCCCTTTCCTCTTCCTCTAACTTCCTTATACAAAATATGTACACAGTAAATTAGACAATATTGCCACTGTATTGCCTTGACTGGGGGCCATCATAAATTATTTCTGCCATTAGTGACATGAGGAGGCCTATGGTTGCTACATCTAAAAGGACTACCCGATCCTCACATGGAATGCCATATTACCTTTATGCCATAACAATGCTAGATGGCTTGTATAAGGGAAAACACAGTGAAATGGAAGGCTGCGCCAAGATAATGGTCTCCAGCTCTAAAGAAAAATGCCAGGACTTTTATATCAAGGAAATGTTGAGACAAAGTCAAGACATTTATTGATAAAGCATGAAGCTTTCCCCACAGCAATTTGCCACTGCCATTATCATTATTTTCCTTTCACTAAATGGCTGAAGGAACAATCATTCTGAGAGCAGCCACTCTAGGACAATGGTAGTTCATTTTTGGAACATTCTCATTGATTCACAATGCACCAATCAGCAAGTACCTTTTATATAACGATAGTGTTCTGACATTTCTGTTGAAATTCAGTTTGTTGTGACTGGAGCTATACCTTTGTATAGCACCCATTGTACCTTTGTATAGCACCCATTGTACCTTTGTGAATTTGCTGCTCATCCATTGACTACTTCTACTTGTATGAATATAGGAGGGTCTGAAATCAGATTAACTGACACTTGCCTTTCTTAGTACAACAAACACGCTGTTCCTTCCATAAATTCCATGTTATGCTAGCTCAGCTTCCTTTGTCGAAATCCACTTTTCTTAGCCTTAGTAATTTTATAACTAATCAAGCTCCACATTTTGGTTAGTTTGCCAGAAAATATGGCATTCATTCTTTCTTGGAATTCCTCATTCATTTTAGACTAAGAAGAATAGCAAGAACCTTATTTAAATCAATATACTGTGGCTCGCTGATTTTAGTATGCAAGCTATTTGTGTTAAAGCATATATGTAACATTGACTAATATAGCCTTTCAACCACAGGCCATGCACCGGGACAACATTGACTACCATATTGGAAAGGCAAGATATAAATGGCAGTTTCTATACCCTTAACAGAAGGCTTGGGGATAGTCTGTACAGAGCAGCAGTTACTTAAAAGAAAACATAATTAACCCATTATATCCCAAAAATTTTTAAGGAACTATCCCCTAAATAGGACATTGGGACATAATCGGTTAAATTTAATTGTGGTATGCTACAGTCATGGACCCTAAATTTGGCCACCAGGGGTCACTGTTGCATGATGACAAGTATTTCCTTTCCCCTACCCTCAACACATACAAATGGGGGCTATGACCACTGCCTGCAAGGTTTCCCCAGCCCCAGCTGGCCAGCCAAGAGAAGACCTGAACCTAGGTCCTCCACATGGCAGGGCATAAGCAGTCAGGCCAGTCAAACATGTAACTTTTTGCTTCAAACATGATGACTTTCCTACAAGTGTTAGTTTTGACTGATGACTATATATTAATCTCATGAATTACAGATAACACATGAATTAAACATTATGGATTTTATGCTATAAAAAACAGAACTGAAGGGGTATTTCTGTGCTGCAAAGATACCAAAAAGCAAAATCAATCTTGGCACTGCTGGGAAGAATCTGTACCATGCAGTTCATTTCTTCATTTATTGAGGGCTTACAGGGGTTTAATTTCGACTGGAAGTAATTGATTTTAGAGCTTGTTTAGTTAAAGGCTAAGGAACACAGTGAAATCGGAACATCTTTTATATTAAGGAAAAAAAGCTTCAAGGGTTTACCACATCTGGTGGCCAAGAAAAATATCCAAAAATGTCACGTATACCACCGGGATGAGAAAAAGAGCCAATTTCTTTCCAGTTTTGTCCCAGCTCCCAGTACATTTATATATATAGGAGAGTGGGAGAGAGAACATATTCAGTTTGCAGTACATTAAAACCCAGTTTGTAAGCCCATGGTAGTTTGAGAGCAGTTCTCTTTAAATCAATTCTTTATAAATCCCTATAGCTGAGTGGAGAGACTTACAATATAAAAATTACTAAGATTACAAAGAGGTAAAGAGGCTGTCTGATAACTCCCCATCCTATGAGACCAATGAAATAAACCATGCATTGAAATTCTGTGCACACTTTCTTAATGCACATGCTAAATAATGTTTTAGCTCCCAGTGCAGTAACCTAATGTTATACTAATGTATGCACAGAAACTCAAATTAAAATGTGGGCTAATCTTTTGCATAGGCTATGTTGCGGAAGTGGACCCTTGGACCGAGCTGAGTTTGGCACTACCCACAGGGAAGAGCCCTGCAGGTCCTCACCATTGACAGGAGGAGCTGGATGGAGCAGAGGCCCAACAAGAACTTCACCACTACCAGCCCACATTCCCTTTAGGTTGAGCCCTTGGGTGCCGGGGCCAGCTGGACTTAGGCACGGGCCTCTGTGCAGGAATGAATCCATGGGTGAGGAGATGGTTGGCCTGCGAGTAGGAAACAGGGTCAGTCCAAGCAGAGGTTGGGGCCAGTAGCAGACAGCAAGACAAGAAGGAGGCTGAGGTCAGAGCAGGAAGACGAGAAGCAAGCAGAGGTCACAAGGCAGGCAGAAATCCACAATGATCAAGAAGAGGTCCAAAGTCAAGCCAAGGAGTCAATCCAAAGGAAGGAAGGCAGGGTCAGCACAGCGAGAAGACACCAAAGGAAGACGAGGGACTACAAGGCAAGGATGCAGGTACTCCGAAGACACAGGAAGATGAAGGCAAGGCACAGGAACAGAAGCAGGATCAGGAACCAGGAACAATGTGGCAAAGAGCCTCTCCAGGAAGTTGACCTATTGCCGACACGTCTGAGGCAGGGCAGAGCAAGCCTTAAATGGTGGAAGCCCTATGATCCTATGATGTCATCTCAGAGAACCGCAGTGGATTTCCCATAGCAAGTCCTTTAAATGCACTCAAGCCACGTGTGTGCATGCCTAGCGATGCCACGCTCAGCTGAGCAGCGGCCCTAGCATGGCACATTGGGCCTTTGCAGTAGCCAGCTGTGTCTGTGCCCAGCTGGCGTTGGCGGGCCTCCTACGGCCCGGGAGAAAAGGCAAAATTGGCCGGTCATGGGAAGGACCAGTGACTGGTCAAATACAACAGGCTAAGTGAACATTTTAATGGAGAAAAAAGTATCAGACTAACAAATCATGTTTTATATGCAAACAAACATGATTTGTGAGCACAAACATACATGCACTCAAAAAAAAAAGAAAACAAAAAAAAAACGGGACAGAGTAGGGCACAATCCTCCTTCCAAACACCCTGCTCCTAAGTTCCAAAATAAAAAATTATCCTTCTCTTTCTTGCTCATTAAAAAAATAGAACAATGGTCCAACTCTCAATATCCTCACATCCCAAAGTTAAATTTTGTAATATTGCAGGGATCCTCCTCCTGGTTGGCTGCCAGTATTAGCATATAAAATTAATTTATTCACTTCTCTCACCATTCATTGGTCATTGATAGCTGTAAGTGAAAGGATCAATCCCTGCTCAGAACTCGAGAGCGGGGATAAAAACAACAACAAGCCTTTTTCCCATAGGAAAAGAACGAGGAATCAAAGTTGCAGATAGGTCAGGAGAGGCAACAACATAAGGAGTTTTACATTTTGAAAACCATGAGCATTGATTTTCAGGGAAAAAAGAATCTACAGAAAAGAGTAGGTGCAAGTCTCTTGCAATTACTTTTTCCCTAGGCAGTTTTTAAAGGAAAGCATGCTCGTACTTTGCTGGTGAAAATCACTTCAAAGTGCGTAGGGAAAAGTACCCACAGGCTTTTCACCTACTTGCATAATTTTGAGAATTGTCCCCTACAGAAAATCTGGCATATCATAAATATAGAAATGGTGGGAGAAGAGTCCATTGGCCATACATGAAAGCCTTATATTAACAAGCTTCATGCTTACAATTCATTAGACAGAGGTAAATGTCTGCTAAAAGACTGGTAGGACTATGACTGGGCAATGTAGGTCAATATAAATATTTCAGTGAGGGGGAAATATTTAAGGATGGCAGTTACTAAAATAGGATAGAACTTGAAAGCAAGAAATTTCTAATTTATACTAGGAAGAATTTACAAAAAATGTTCAAAACAAAGCATTCACTTTATCTTGCTGAATAAATATTGCATTTTCAAATGTGTGTTTGAAAAATAAAGTCCTACAATCAAAGTTTACATTTTAGGAGACATTAATGATGCTCTTCTGCATGTAGAAAATCCTCTTTAAGTCTCCATTAATGCTCCAAACCATTAAGTCCTAATCCCATAAATCCACACTACCTGAATAACTGGCAGCATTAAGAAGATTTAGAGTGAATCAGTATTCAATGGAGAGTCACGAAGAACACATCCTTCAGCATTTAGGTCTTTATCTGTCCCAGAAAATCTTATAATGTAGAAACGAAAACCTGAAAAAGGAACACTGAAGCTAAAATAACTCAAGTATGAAGCAAAAACCCTGCCACAAAAAAAGTATAAAGACTCTATGTAATAAAGATTAGCATGCAGGTTTAAGCCATTTAGCATGTATTAAAAGAAATGTGCTATGAACTAACAGCTTTCTGTGCATGCTAAATCAGTCTGAAAAGACATCAGTGTATGTGTGCTAAAATTAACATGTACATGCATGAAAATCAAGGAACATCGTATGCAAATGAGGCTTGAGTGTGTATTCAGTAAATAACATGGTATGCTCTCCGCCACCCACCATATAGCATGTGGTTGTTGCAAGCACAGACGGGCGCTTGAGAGCATGAGCCCCTGTGCCACGTCGGGACTGACACAACCCTGGGCCTGGCCATGGTTCATGCCGCTGGCAGGCGAGTGCATCCGAGTATGGGCTGGCTGGAATGAGAAACTCTCTATACTTGGAAACAGGAATTTTCGTGACTTGGAACAGGAACACTTGGACATCCAACATGCTCCAGGAACTGAGAACCAACAACCCATGCTGGTCTCTTGGGGTAGCCCACCATCCACTCGAAAGCCCTTTTAAAATGCTGCTTGGAAGCAGTTTGAGCATGAGGCAGATGGAGGCTGAGGACTCAAACAAGATGAGGCTCAGTACTTGAAACATGACAAAGGCTCTGTACTTGGAAACTGATGAAGGCTCTGAACTTGGAAACTGACAAAGGCTCAGGACTTGCAACATGATGAAGCTCTGAGAGAGTCTGGCACTGCTGTATACCCTATACAACTCAGGAACTGGCCGCGTACTACGACAATAGTGGCACAGGCACTGGACTCAAAGACTTGGAACATGACAGAAGCTGGAACAAGAGCTCTGAAGACCAGGAACAGGACTCAGGAATTCGGATTCAGACTCACTCAAGAACTTGGATTAGGAACTCAGACTCAGGAACTCAGCCTTCAGACTCCGGAACTTGGCAGGACTTCCGAAGACTTGAACCAGCGACAAAGACTCTGAAAACTGTAGACAGGATGAAAGGTTGGAACCAGGAACAAGGCAAGGCTTTGGATTCAGGAACAAGATGAAGAGGCCACAGGAACATGAAACAGGAACCATGAAGGTCCTTGAAAGCGCTAGCAGACCTTTGTGAAGGCAATGAAGAACTGGCTAAAGAGCCCTTTCAGGGCTGCAGGAAGGACATCATCAGAAGGGTCCATGGGGCTTTTCCCACCACAGTTCCTTTAAAGCTGGAGCTGAGGTGTGTGCTCACCTAAGGAGATGATGGGGTACACTGAGGTGGGTGGTGATCCAGGCCACAAGAAGATATTGGTGGTGGTGGCATCCCAGGCTGCTAAAATCCAGGCAGCATTGGCAGTACCCCAGGCCACATGCGGAAGACTCAGGGCAGCGGCACTCCAGCTGTGCAATCGGCAGAGATTGCATCTCCAGCTGTGGAGAACAGCGGCACACAGGCAGCACATGCAGCAAAATCAGCATCCAGCCAGCAGTGGTGAGTGAGGCCGCTCGTGGGACCCTCCTGCGAGTGGTATCGCAACAGGGGTCACTAAAATAAAAATATTTAATATCTGCCTTGGACCAGGTGTTAATTTAGCATTATTGTAAGGACTTAGCTACCAACATGCATTGTGTATTCCACAATGTAGAAGACAATATTTTTTTTTTATCTCCAATAAGGCATCATCTCCAATAAGGCATCATCCAATAAGGCATCATCAAACTACAGACCAGTTTCTAACCTACCTCTAATGGCTAAATTAATTGAAAAAACAGTACAAAAACAACTTTCTGAGCACTTAGATAACAACAATATCCTTTACCCATCACAGCACGGCTTCCGTAAGCACTATAGCACTGAAACACTCCTACTTGCACTAACAGATAATATACTAAGAGGTTTCGACAGTGGAAAACATTATATTCTGGTATTACTAGACTTATCAGCAGCATTTGATACAGTTAACCACAAAATACTAATTAAAAGGCTCGAAGAAATAAGACTACAAGACAAAACAATCACATGGTTCAAATCATATCTAAATAATAGAACATTTCAAGTTCAAATTAAAAACACTCTATCCGAAAAAATTACCTTAAAAACAGGAGTCCCACAAGGGTCAGCACTCTCAGCTACGCTTTTTAATATATATCTATTGCCATTATGCCATCTCCTCGCCGGACTAGGAATCATTCACTATGTCTACGCTGATGACATCCAATTAATCTTACCAATAGATGACACTATTGAAAAAACAATGGGTTTAGCCGTTATGTACCTGGACATAGTGAAGCAACTATTAAACCAAATGGAACTGATAATAAACATCGATAAAACTGAATTCATACACTTAGAAAGGAAAAGCATGAATATTACACAAACCCCAGTAATTCTCAATAGCAACCTAAAAATCGATTTAGCCAAAAAAGTGCGCAATCTTGGAGTAATAATTGACAATGAACTGAACCTCAAACAACACATATCACTAAAGGTGAAGGAAGGGTATGCAAAACTCATGGTACTCAGAAAGCTAAAACCATTACTCTCGCTGCCAAACTTTCGTACAGTGCTCCAATCACTGATACTTGCAAGCACTGACTACTGTAATGCTTTACTACTCGGCCTACCCTATACTACTGTAAGACCCCTGCAAATTTTACAAAACGCTGCAGCTAGAATTCTCACTGGGAAAAGTAAAAGGGATCATATTACAGATACTCTCGCCACTCTACATTGGCTACCCATTGAACAAAGAATTCAGTTCAAAGCACTCTGCACAATACACAAACTTATCCATTGCGAAAAAGCAGAATGGCTGAACACAGCACTTCGAGTCCACGTTCCACACAGAAATCTAAGATCAGCAAACAGAGCACTTTTAACCATTCCATCCGTGAAAACAGCAAGACTTACCCAAGTCAGAGAACGTGCACTGTCTCTGGCCGGTCCCATTTTATGGAACTCCATGCCCCTTGAACTTAGACTTCAGAGCAACCATAAATTTTTCAAAACACAACTCAAAACCTGGCTTTTCAAACTAGCCTTTAACAAAGAGAGTGATGCAAGCATGTAAACAAGAATAAGCGGACACGTAGCAACAAGCTCACAAAATCCAGTTACTACTGGAAATTAGCTCACCACTAATTTTAACTGTAGTCAAACCATAGGATACATCGCTATAAAACAGACAATCCCCCAATTGATTTTCTTCATATGCATAATCCTTATAGTAAATTATATTAGTCCATATTGTTTGTTACCGAATAGTACTGGCACCACCTATGTAAATTATGATCCATATTCACTTGGATATTGGTGCACTATTGTAAACCGTTATGATAGTAAATAACTTAATGACGGTATATAAAAACTCTTAAATAAAAAAATAAAAAAATAATAAATAGCAGGGCTGTGATAATCATTGCTGTTCTAGATGGGGTTTTGGCCAAGATCATAGCATAGTCAAGGACAGGATTTGAGCTATGATCCGATTACAATCCCTTCATGGCCTTTAATAAAGCTAAAAACTGTAGAATATAGGATGAGGGGTTAAATAAATACCTTGTCACAAAACCCCATTTAGAATATATCGCTGTAAGGACCACTGCTAAAGCAGGAAAAACCTTTAAAAAAAATATTGTCCTTGATGAGGTTTGTATGTACAAACACCATGGCAGCCATTTTTTCTCTTCACACAGAATAACTCTTCTTGGAAAGTTTTGAGACCCTCCAAGACTATGTCTTCCTGCAGTTGCAGCTTTATCCAGGGTGGCAATGGCTTTGACCCCAATATATTTTAATTGTGTGCACAGGGCATCACCAGGGCAAAGGCTGACCCTGGTCCCAAAATTACAGAGTGCTTATAGAGGAAGAATCTTTGAATGCCAGTGCCCTCTGAATTCGGATTTGGCTAATTTTCCTCCCTGGCATCAATGCAATCTATGTGTCAAGGCTAACCAAAGCACCATCTGATGTCAGCCATTCTTCTCCTTGTAGACTCCCATGGCTTGTTGCCATATGAGGGTATGGCCCAGCATTCTGGGTGTAAATGGCACAGCCTGCATGTTGATGCCATCACCTCCCAGCTCTAATTCATATTTCCATAATAACATAGTAGATGATAGCTGAAAAAGACCAGCTAGCTCTTCCACCCTGCACAGTTATTCCTTTCCATGCTGACAAGTCATACGGCATGACCACCTATAAGATATCCTTCTTATTTATGACAAGTTTTACAACCTTCCTCCTTTGGAGGAAGAAATGCCAATCAGATAATCAACACAATTACAGAAGAAAGTAGAGACTCTAGTATCAATGTTATCATCTACCTGGGGACCAATGACCCTGCTAGACATGGTATCCTTGTAATACAGAAAGATTTCCAAAAGCTAGGGATGAAGATTAGACATCTGGCAAAGACCATTGCCTTTTCAGAAGTATTACCTGTTCATGGAAAAGGGAAGGAAACATAAGAACATGCCATACTGGGTCAGACCAAGGGTCCATCAAGCCCAGCATCCTGTTTCCAACAGAGGCCAAACCAGGCCACAAGAACCTGGCAATTACCCAAACACTAAGTCTATCTCATGCTACTGATGCAATTAATAGCAGTGGCTATTCCCTAAGTCATCTTGATTAATAGCAGGTAATGGACTTCTCCTCTAAGAACTTATCTAAACCTTTTTTAAACCCAGCTACACTAACTGCACTAACCACATTCCCTGGCAACAAATTACAGAGTTTAATTGTGCGTTGAGTGAAAAAGAACTTTCTCCGATTAGTTTTAAATGTGCTACATGCTAACTTCATGGAGTGCTCCTAGTCCTTCTATTTTCCGAAAGAGTAAATAACCGATTCACATTTACCTGTTCTAGACCTCTCATGAATTTAAACACCTCTATCATATTCCCCCCTCAGCCGTCTCTTCTCCAAGCTGAAAAGTCCTAACCTCTTTAGTCTTTCCTCATAGGGGAGCTGTTCAATTCCCCTTATCATTTTGGTTACCCTTCTCTGTACCTGCTCCATCGCAACTATATCTTTTTTTAGATGTGGCGACCAGAATTGTACAGAGTATTCAAGATGTGTTCTCACCATGGAGCGAATCAGAGGCATTATGACATTTTCCATTTTATTAACATTCCCTTCCTAATAATTCCTAACATTCTGTTTGCTTTTTTGACTGCCATACAGATAACTTCAATGTTTTGCTCAAAGCATGGTGTAAATCAAGTGGATTTGGTTACATTAGTGGATGTGGCCATGTATGGAACAGTAAAAGGTTATACTGTAAGGATGATCTACATTTGTCCTTGGCTGGAAAGAGGATGCTAAGTGAGAAATTCAGAGCATATACTATGAGGCATTTAAACTAGAAGGAGGGAGTGGCAGGAGGTGGCCAATAAAATTGCCATGTCACCCTCAAACAAGACAAGAATTGAGAGAAGAAAACAATAATGTCAATTAGCTCTAAATAGCAGAAAAGATGACTAAGAAGAGCAGAAACCCTAGGGAATTGAGGTGGAAAGCTATGACCACAAATGCGCTAGTCTGGGTAAGAAAATCCCAGACCTACAGGTCCTAATGTTGGAGGCGGACATTATTGCTGTTACGGAGACATGGTTCACGGATTCTCATGATTAGGATATGGCAATACCGGGCTATAACTTTTTAAGGAAGGACAGAGAGAACAGAAAGGAGGAGGAGTAGCTCTTTATGTAAAAAACAATATCCAAGCAACTGAACTGCAAGGAATGTGTGGTAGAGAAGAAGCATTATGGGCCATCCTAAAAAAAGATGATGGTGCATCCATTTTTACTGGAATGGTTTACAGGCCTCCGACTCAAATGGAAGAACTAGACAGAGATCTGGTCAAGACATCCAAAAGATGGGAAAGAAGAGAAAGTGTTGATTGTTGGAGATTTTAATCTGCCGGACATAGACTGGAGAATCTCTTCTGCGGAATCTAACAAAAGTAGAGAAATAGTGGATGCCCTGCAAGGGGCTCTGTTCAAACAAA
The DNA here is from genome assembly GCF_901001135.1 of Rhinatrema bivittatum. NCBI lineage: Eukaryota > Metazoa > Chordata > Amphibia > Gymnophiona > Rhinatrematidae > Rhinatrema > Rhinatrema bivittatum. Next base: position 18,516,477 of record NC_042629.1, read on the forward strand.
TGGTAAAGGAACCCATGAGGGAGGGAGTGCTCACTAACATGGATAATGTCTCTAATATCTGGGTGGGTGCCCGCCCACCTCAGCACCAATGATCATCAGACAGTATGGTTTGATATCGCAAATAAGATATGGAAAAGTCACACGAAGACCCAAGTTTTGAATTTCCAAAATATGGACTTTGTTGAATTGGGGACATACCTGGAGGCAGAACTAGAAGACTGGGAGAAAATGAGAGACGTGAAACAACAGTGGGCCAAAATAAAAGGAGCAATTACAAAGGCAACAAATCTATATGCTAGAAAAGTAAACAAAAGTAAGAGAAATAAGAAACTGATCTAGTTCTCAAAGGAGGTGCCTGAAAAAATAAAAGCAAAAGGAACAGCATTCCAGAAATATAAGGAATCCCTAAAAGAGGAAGACAAGGAAGAATATCTGGTGAAACTGAAGGAGATAAAAGAAGTAATCAAAAAGTCAGACAGAAGAAAGGATTGCCAAAGAGGTAAAGTAAGGTGACAAAACATTTTTCTGATATATCAGAGAAAGGAGAAAGGTCCGAAGTGGTATAGTGAAATAGAAATGTGACAAGGATCAATGTGTGGAAAGAAGACTAAGAAATGGTAGAAATATTAAACAAATATTTCAATTTGGTGTTCACTAAAGAAGACCCTGGATAAGGACTGTTGCTAGTTAGCAAGACTGTAGATGGGGGTGGAGTAGAGAAAACACTGTTTACAGAAGAGAAGGTATGGGAAGAGCTAGAAAACTGAAAGTGGGCAAAGCTATGGGGCCTGATGAGGTTCATCCCAGGATACTGAGGGAGCTCAGAGATATGCTGGAGGGTCTGCTGCATGACCTGTTCAATAGATCCCTGGAAACAGTAGTGATGCCGAGTGATTGGAGAAGAGCAGTAGTGGTCCCGCTTCACAAGAGTGGGCGCAGTGAGGAGGCTGGAAACAAGCTGGTTAGCCTCACCTCAGTGGTGGGAAAATTAATGGAGACTTTGCTGAAGGAAAGGATAGTGAACTATCTACAGTCAGGAGCATTGCTGGGAGGCTAAAGAATTGGATTGAGGAAGAATGCTTAATGTTATCTACTTAGATTTCAAGAAAGCTTTTGATATGGTCCTGCATAGGGGGCTTGTGAATAAAATGAGAAGCTTGGAAGTAAGCACCAAGATAGTGGTGTGGATTACAAACTGGTTGACAGACTGCAAACAGTCAGGCTGATTCAGTAAAGTCCACGGGAGAGCGGGCAAATGCCCGCTCTCCTGGCGCGCGCACTGGCCACTTGCCTGTGCGCGTGATTCTGTATTTAAATGAGGCCCGGTGGTAGAAACAGGCAAAAGGAGGCGCTAGGGACACTAGCACATCCCTAGCGCCTCCTTTTGGCCCAGAGCAGCGTCTGTCAGCGGGTTTGACAGCCGATGCTCAATTTTGCCGGCGTAGGTTCTCGAGCCCGCTGATAGCCACAGGCTCGGAAACTGGATGCCGGCAAAATTGAGCATCTGGTTTTCGACCTGACAGCCATGGGCTGACTTCAAAATTTTTTTTTTTTTTACTTTTTTTACCCTTCGGGACCGTCGACTTAATATCGCCATGATATTAAGTCGGAGGGTGCACAGAAAAGCAGTTTTTACTACTTTTCTGTGCACTTTCCCAGTGCCCGAAGAAATTAGCGCCTACCTTTGGGTAGGCGCTAATTTCTGAAAGCAAAATGTGTGGCTTGGCTGCACATTTTGTTTTCTGAATCACGCGGGAATACCTAATAGGGCCATTAACATGCATTTGCATGTTGAGGGCGCTATTAGGTTCGGCGGGTTGGACGCGCATTTTCGGCCCCTTACTGAATAAGGGGTAAGGGAAAACGCGCGTCCAATGGCGGGTTAACAGTGCTCTCCATCAGAGCGCACTGTACTGTATCGGCCCGAGTGTGTGATGGTAAATGGAACTTACTCTGAAGAGAGAACAGTGTTAAGTGGAGTGCCACAAGGATTGGTGTTGGGACCGGTCCTGTTCAATATCTTTGTGAGTGGCATTGTGGAAGGGATAGAAGGTAAATTTAGTCTATTTGAGGATGATACTAAGATCTGTAACAGAGTGGACATACTGGAAAGAGTAGAAAGAATGAGATATGATTTAAGAAACCTTGAACAGTGGTCGAAGATATGGCAGCTGGAATCCAATGCCAAGAAGAGTACAGTCTCACATCTGGGGTGTGATAATCCAAGAGCTGTATGTGATGTGGGCTGAAGGGCTATTGTGCACAGAGCAAGAGAAGGACCTTGGGGTGATAGGGTCTAGTAATCTGAAGATGGCGAAGCAATGTGACAAGGCGATAGCTAAAACCAGAAGAATGATGGGCTGCATAGAGAGAGGAATAACCAGTAAGAAAAAAGAGGTGATAATCCCCTTGTACAAGTCCTTGGTGAGGCCTTACCTGGAGTATTACGTTCAGTTCTGGAGACTGTATCTCAAAAGGGACAGAGACAGGATGGAGGCGGTCCAAAGAAGGGCAAGAAAAATGATGAGGGGTGTCCATCAAATGACTTTTAAGGAGAGGATGAAGGACCTAAATATGTATACACTGGAGGAGAGAAGATGCAGGGGGATATGGATACAGACCTTCAGATACCTGAAAGGTTTTCATGATGCACAGATGACAAACCTTCTCCATTGGAAAGAAATTAGAAGAACTAGGAGGTCATGTAATGAAACTCCAGGGAGGATGACTCAGAACCAACATCAAGAAATATTTCTTCACAGAAATGGTGGTAGATGCCTGGAATGCCCTTCAAAAAGAGGGGACGTAGACAAAAACAATGAAAGACTTCAAAGGGGCATATAGTTATCCTCCTAATTTTAAGAGGTTACTTGCACACAGCTAACACATATGTGTCTTCCATAGAACTGTTAGCTTTTACTTGCATATATATGCAGATTTTAAAACATGTTCGAGCGAGGCCCAGTTTTCCCATTAGTCCACCAGTTTGTCCAGTTAATATCGAGATCTTTCAGACTCCTCTGGTTCTTCATCCTGCATGCCTCCCAGTTGACCCTGACCCCTCACCATGTCCTGTAAGCCCTAAAACTCGTGATCTATGGACTTGTTCCTCATCAGGAGTAGCAAAAAAGTTATGCGGATATCTTGCCTGCTGCAGTTTTCAGTTTTTAATTATGGAGTTGCATGTATAAGTGTTGGCCCTGCCCTGGAACGGCCATGCCCCACCCCCTTCCCAATCTCTTATTCCTCACATGTACATGGTACATACAAGCATAATTTGTAGCCTTTTTAAATCCGCATTTTTTGCGCACAGCCCACATTCGTGCGTATGTGGGCATTTTTGCACGAGCAATGCTTTTAAAATAGACTTGGATTTTCTTCCCTTCTCTTTCTCTTCACCTCCTTTTCTGGAGTCCAGATCCTCTCCTACTTCTGCCCTCAACTCTGTTAAGCAGCCCCATATTCCAGGCTTCTTTTAATGCAGCAAGGAGACAGAAAGTTGAGGGAAGGAGAACAGAGTATGCTAATGACAAAGCTAAATAATGTTCTTATTTGAATTTTTCGGTTAATGTGCAAAATAATAGTGTGGATATGCTATTGGTGAAATGTTTTACCACACACGCACTAAAACCTATTGCATAGCCTGTTAGGTTACAGTTTCAACAACTTGCATCCTAAACAATGTTTAACATGAGTTTTATTGCACAGTCCCCAAAGTGAACAACTTTAATGTGTGGATTTAAAGTTCATGGTTCATATAGCAGCCTATGCCAGAAAAAAAGATGCACAACCACAATATCAGAATGCCCCCACCCTTACCCCCACACACAAAGGTGTACATGCAGACATTGGATTACAGCAGCACAACAGCAAGGTAAAGGCGCTTGCAACAGCAGGAAGGGAACCGTAATAAATAGGCTTACCAGATAGCTCTGCATCAAAAGGAACAGGCTGAACCAGTTCTGGTTTTATCCCTGTCATATCTATGGAATTTTACTACCAGTTTCTTAAGAAGTTCACTGATATAATTAAAGTTAAAAGCAGCACTGCCTCATCTGCTCCCTTTTAACATGAGCTATCTAGTCATCCTTATGCGAGGATTTAAAGCTTACCGCCTAGCTAGGCAAGCAATAAATTGATTTCAACTTTGAGCATGTGTCTTCCTTTTTAACTCATGTATCCCTCTCATAACTTTAACACTAATATGTATTATAAACATGTTGTTCATCTGTGTTTCATATGCCAAAGCCGAGAATTTACACAATGGTAACATAAACCCAAGAGAGTCTATATTTTAGTTGTCATTTATTACATATTTTCCCACAGGTGCACTATCTGGAGCTTAACCTGCAAACCTACTGTGGCCCGCTTTTGTGTTCTAATGCACAGATTGAGAACTAGTAAACCTGGATATGCAAAGAATAAGACACTTATAGCTAGATATATAGCAGAATGATGAGCTGTGCTAAAGAAAAAAAAGGGGCAGGGTGCAATTGTGCAGCCGGCTGCATTGCGGCAGTGCGTTTTCGCCCGCTGCAGTTGAGGGTGGGCCACACACTTTCGCACCCATAGCGCCACAGGAAAAAGGTATGGTTATTTCCTGTGGTGCTGTCGGCAAGAATGTGGAAAACATTATCGCCCACAGTGCTGCCAGGTCATAACCACGCCCAAACCCCACAAGCACTCCTCCCCTTCTCCTCATTTAAATAATACCCCCATGATGTGACCTTTCTTACATGCAGTAGGGCGTTATTGCACACGATAAGGGCCTAATGCATGTGATAAGACCACATCACATTTTGATAAATTACCCTATTAGTTATTAAAAGTCTTTAGCAAAAGGGAAAAAATGAATTTTGAAAGGAAGTCTATGATTTCAGCAAGCTTAAGAAATATTATCAGTGTGCCAAGGGAATGTGTAATGCTCATTCTTAGAGCACAAAGGCAAATAGTTTGGTATTACTAAGTGGCAAAATACTGATGCATATTATACATTCTGCTAATTAAATGAGAGATATCATACATTTCTAATTACTAGACGTTACGAGAGCTCCATATCCAGCAAAAGAATAGATTATGCAAGGCAATGTGTGGTATTATGAGCATATTTATATTGGGTGCATACATATTAAAAAGGGCATGCATATTTGTCAACATAGCCCCCCCAAAAGAAAATAATTTAGTTTTACAGGCGTCCATGTAACAATTCAGAATGAAATTTAAGAAAGCAGATTTTTTTTTCACTCTCTGTCTAGACGAGGCATTTGATCCTAGTCCTGGGAACACAGATCAGATGCTACGTTGCAGCATGTTCTGATGAAGAATTAGGAGATAAGAATCTCTTCATGATATTGTCCTGAAATGTGAATCATTGAGCAGTTGAAGATTGTGAAACAAGGCTTCAGAGTAAAATTTATGAAGGTCACGCAGCAAGGTCGGTGCAACATAGAGTAGGATAGTAGGAGAAAAAAAAAAAGTGAAACAATTCCATATCATCATTGTTCTACCTATAGGCTAAACCACCTTCTCATGTCCTCTGTACCAACTAATAATACTCCAGAAGGGACATTATTGGCATTATTGAATTTTGCTGCTTTGCTAAAATATATAGAAAAAGGCAAAAAGGAAAAAGTCTCTTTGGGGGCAAAAATCAAATGTTCTTAGGAGCCTTCTCCCCATCCCCCCAGTCCCTTATCCTATCCGTAGATTTGAAAAGCTGCTAGGAACAATCCCCAGTTGCTCCTGCCCCTCCCCCCAAGTTCCATATTTTAAAATGGTGATGGATGACTTGAGGCCAGTACCATTTTGAATTATGGCTGTTGGAGCCATTTTGGGTTATGGAATTGGTGGGGCAGGAGCAAATGGTGATAAATCCTGCCCCCCCTTTCAAAGCCACAGATAGGGTCAGAGGCTGGTGGGGTAAGTCTGGGGAGAGGAGAGGGATGGGGAGAGGGTGTGGAGGTGTATTTTATTTTATGACAGGAGGGGTGCCAAATTTCACTGAAATTTCCTATTTGTTCACATCAATACTCTCTTCTGATCATGTGTTTCTCTCCATGACCTGTAAGCATCTATTCCTTTTCATTGTGTTGCCTTAATTTTCTTAATGCACTGTTGCAATAGTAATCCATTAATCTCCAGATGAGATCTTGACAACAGAAAGATAGAATATGGAGACTGACAACCCCAAATGTTGACTGATAATTAAATTAATTCCTGGACACGTTCCTGGAAAAGTCCATACATCATTATTAAGGTAGAGTTGCAGAAATCTACTGCTTATTCTTGGGATAAGCAACTTGGAATCTATTTACCCTTTGGGATCCTAGCAGGTACTTGTGACCTGGCTTGGCCGCTGTTGGAAACAGGATACTGGGCTTGATAGATTCTTAGTCTGACCCAGTATGACAAGTCTTGTGTTCTTATGTACTAGGAAACATTTTTCTGGCAAAGTAGTAAGTTGTAATGGAAGCCATAGTAATTTGTTGAGTTTAGATATGAACAAGACTTATAATAAAGTATCTTCATATTAGAGAATAGAATACTTTTCTTCCCTAGAAAAGCTCATATCAACCTGGATCTGGCATGTGCCCAGTTGAAGCATTGACTGTTGTTTGGATAACGTTATACTTCCATTAGAATACTACTGAATTGTCATTTGTTTGTTTCAATTGTTGTTGAAATGATTGATTTATTTAATATCAATTTAACCTTGTTAACTTCTTCTGACATGTATAATCCCTCTTTCTGACAAATGCATAACAGTCAAGTTTTTGTGAATTGGTTTCTTTTTCAAAAGAGGGTGCTTTCTCTTGTCTGCAGTTTATGGTCATTTAAAAACCCATGATGTGCCATCAGTGCAATTAAAATACTGACTCCATTTGCTTGATTCCTCTTGATGATGGTCCATTGAACTACTAGTATTTGTCAGATCAATTGAGTTCTAATGAAAAAAAAAATATTACCTTAAGCAAGCTGGAGATTACACTGCTGCAATGTGCCTAATTTGCATCTCGGAAAACAAATCTAATCGATTTCTCCATGGAATTTTGAAAACCGATTTCCATGAAACTAATAAAATTTGTTATAGTGGCACTGTTTATTACTTAGAGAGACTTCATTTAATTTCCAAAGCTATTTTTGTGTTTTGAATTAATTATCATAATGCTATTACAAAATTTACATTAATCAGTTTTTTTAGAATACACAATTAACTTTTGAAGTTATTGCATGAAACACCATTTCAATATATCAATGTATAGCTCCTTAACAAAAGAATATACAATAAGGTTTAAATATGTTAAATGCTTTTACTATAGTAGGTTAAATGAACCTGCATCACTTAGTGAAAATCTGAGGAAATGTATATCCATTACTGCTCCAATTTGTTGAAGTTGCAGACACTATCTTATAGACTATAAAGTAGTATTCTGAAAGAATTTATAATGTTTCTGTCAGATTGTAAGTTACTAAAATCCCAGTTTGCTGAAAGATAGTGACCCTGAATTTTAATTTAAAACTGCCGGCAGGAAAACCTGACATATAATAATGCAGGACTACTCAAATACTGTTTTATAAAGAAAGCAAATCTACAGCTTCATTAATCTGAATAGCCCTTAGTTCATTTTTTATGAGAACTAATGTAAATAAACTGCAAAATGTGTGAACTAAATGAGATTAGACATGGGAAACAAGCACAAATATCCACTGTAAAATATCACTCTACAATATTGTTGAACCATTTGTTCTGTTATGATATTATACGTATTGTACATATGTTATCTGGGATGAATGGCATGGGAATGAGCCCTTGAAGCTGTGGCGTAGTTGACATGCCCTGAAGTGGGAAAGACTGGAGCTTTACCTATATCAGCCACCTTCCCCGCAGGTTGAGCCCTTGGTTTCTGGCAGCTGGTAGGACTTAGGCTAGTTCCTAGCATGGTAGAGAAATCAAGAGTGCAAGGGCACACCGGAGTCAGGACAGGCAGCAAACGGAAGGTACCGGGCCAGGCCATGGGTCAGTACAGGCAGTAAGCAAGCAAGAGGTCAGGTCCAGGCAGCAGGCAATAATGGTCAGATCCAAAGCAAGTGATCGGTATCAAGAAATCAGCCCACTGGATGAGCCAAGCAGGGCAAGGCCAGGCTGGGCATGGCAAGCCTGGACGAGACAGGCTGGGTAAGGAAGACTGGACAAAGCAGGAGTACCAGAATGCAGAGGCACAGGAACAGAAGGACGCAGGAGCAACACTCACTGAAGTATGCAGAAGATCTGTTACTGAGACGTCTGACAGGTGTCCATGGCAGCCTTAAATAGTAGAAGTCTGCTGACCATATCAAAGAGCACTGTGGGGATGTTTACACTGCGACCCCCTTTAAGGTGCAATGCATATATAGAAAGACCCTTGGTCATGGCAGCATCAATTACCAATGGCATCCCTGCCACATGAAGATACTGGTGGTGCCCAGTATAAGTGTGGTGGCTCACAGGACCATCCTGTGAGCCGCCAATTGTAACATTATCCATCTTGCTTTTGTAACATTAGCCACTTACCCTTTGCAATCTCTAACAAACTATGTGAAATATAGGGGTGTGCATTCGTTTTTGACATATTGACAATCCACAACATATATGTCCCTATTCGTTATATTCGTGGGGAAGTGAAACGTATCGCAACTCCCCACGAATATAACTTATCATCCGTTTCATCCATTGCATGGTGCATGGCGCGCACACACGCTTTTCTTCGCTGCCGTTTGCAATCGGAGGACACCATTTCGGTGTATCCACTATCCAGAGCCAAAAACCACCCCTTTCCTGTGAGTCATCAGTGACTCACAAGAAAGGGTCAGACAGATTGGCACGGATACCGGAATGCAGCGTATCAGCAATAACATTTTGTGAACTGCACTGAATGCAGCCAATCGCGCTGTCATTCGGTGCTCGGAGACGATTTTCCTGATGACCCAGCACTATATATACTTAAGCATGCGGCGTGCCATGCACTTTCTTTGCAGGGGTGGTGTGGGGAGGTGGTCTCTGTGGAACTAGGCTGCACAGAGCTAGTCTGAGTTCAGACATCTCTATTGAATTGCTAGCTAGGCTAGTTAGTAGGGGAAAAAAGCTATTTATTCTTTATTTGTCTGCAGTGCCTGTGCCAGCTAGCCCTGTTTGTTTTTTAAGCAGTTTATTTAGGTGATCTGAGACAGTCTCTCTGTGCCAGGGAGAGAAGCTGCTAGCAGTGCCATTTTGCTTCATTCACCCTCTGGGCTAGGCTGCAAGCAAGCACCATTTGGGTGTTGTGGCTGGGAAAGATATATTCAATTTTGCTAGAATCTCCATTGGAAAATATATTTCATCAGTTTTCCTGCTGTGCCAACAATTACAGCTTTTTAAACTGAGTTTGTTTATTTCAACTCACTCCCTCCCTCTGTGCACTGGGCTTCAGTGGGCTGGCAGTTTAGCAGACTGAACTTTATTATTGGGACAGTCTGTGCAGTGAAATCCCCAGTCTGCCTCTTTTGTACTTACAAGCAAGCTGTGTGTGTGTGTGCACACCACACACGTTACATTAGTGTATAGGAAGGCACTGCAGTGGGCAGTTTAACAGACTGAACTTTATTAATGGGACAGTCTGTGCAATGAAATCCCCAGTCTGCCCCTTTTGTGTTTACAAGCAAGCTGCGTGTGTGTCCACCTATTAGTAAAAATTTGTAACCTTTCATTAAAATCATCCATTGTATCTGAAGACTGGAGGATAGCTAATGTAACCCCAATATTTAAAAAGGGCTCCAGGGGCGATCCGGGAAACTACAGACCGGTTAGCCTGAGATCAGTGCCAGGAAAAATAGTGGAAAGTGTTCTAAACATCAACATCACAGAACATATAGAAAGACATGGTTTAATGGAACAAAGTCAGCATGGCTTTACCCAAGGCAAGTCTTGCCTCACAAATCTGCTTCACTTTTTTGAAGGAGTTAATAAACATGTGGATAAAGGTGAACCAGTAGATGTAGTATACAGAAGGCGTTTGACAAAGTTCCTCATGAGAGGCTTCTAGGAAAAGTAAAAAGTCATGGGATAGGTGGCGATGTCCTTTCGTGGATTGCAAACTGGCTAAAAGACAGGAAACAGAGAATAGGATTAAATGGACAATTTTCTCAGTGGAAGGGAGTGGGCAGTGGAGTGCCTCAGGGATCTATATTGGGACCCTTACTATTCAATATATTTATAATTGATCTGGGAAGAAATATGACGAATGAGATAATCAAATTTGCAGTTGACACAAAATTGTTCAGAGTAGTTAAATCACAAGCAGATTGTGATAAATTGCAGGAAGTCCTTGTGAGACTGGAAAATTGGGCATCAAAATGGCAGATGAAATTTAATGTGCATAAGTGCAAGGTGATGCATATAGGGAAAAATAACCCATGCTATAGTTACACAATGTTAGGTTCCATATTAGGTGCTACAACCCAAGAAAGAGATCAGGCGTCATAATGGAAAACACATTGAAATCATCGGTTCAGGGTGCTGTGGCAGTCAAAAAAGCAAACAGAATGTTGGGAATTATTAGAAAGGGAATGGTGAATAAAATGGAAAATGTCATAATGCCTCTGTATCGCTCCATGGTGAGACCACGCCTTGAATACTGTGTACAATTCTGGTCGCCGCATCTCAAAAAAGATATAATTGCGATGGAGTAGGTACAGAGAAGGGCTACCAAAATGATAAGGGGAATGGAGCAGCTCCCCTATGAGGAAAGACTAAAGAGGTTAGGACTTTTCAGCTTGGAGAAAAGACGGCTGAGGGGGGATATGATAGAGGTGTTTAAAATCATGAGAGGTCTAGAACGGGTAGATGTGAATCGGTTATTTACTCTTTCGGATAATAGAAAGACTAGGGGGCACTCCATGAAGTTACAACTAATCTGAGAAAGTTCTTTTTTACTCAACGCACAATTAAACTCTGGAATTTGTTGCCAGAGGATGTGGTTAGTGTAGTTAGTATAGCTGTGTTTAAAATAGGATTGGATAAGTTCTTGGAGGAGAAGTCCATTACCTGCTATTAATTAAGTTGACTTAGAAAATAGCCACTGCTATTACTAGCAATGGTAACATGGAATAGACTTAGTTTTTGGGTACTTGCCAGGTTCTTATGGCCTGGATTGGCCACTGTTGGAAACAGGATGCTGGGCTTGATGGACCCTTGGTCTGACTCAGTATGGCATGTTCTTATGTTACATTAGTGCATAGCAAGGCACTGTGACAGTGGGCAGTGGGTAGTTTAATAGACTGAACTTTATTATTGGGACAGTCTGTGCAGTGAAATCCCCAGTGTGCCTCTTTTGTGCTTACAAGCAAGCTGTGTGTGTGCCCACACCACACACATTATATTAGTGCATAGGAAGGCATTGTGACAGTGGGCAGTGGGTAGTTTAACAGACTGAACTTTATTATTGGGACAGTCTGTGCAGTGAAATCCCCAGTCTGCCTCTTTTGTGCTTACAAGCAAGCTGTGTGTGTGTGTACACCACACACGTTACATTAGTGCATAGCAAGGCACTGTGACAGTGGGCAATGGGTAGTTTAACAGACTGAACTTTATTATGGGGACAGTCTGTGCAGTGAAATCCCCAGTCTGCCTCTTTTGTGCTTACAAGAAAGCTGCATGTGTGTGCATACCACACATATTACATTAGTGCATAGCAAGGCACTGTGACAGTGGGCAGTGGTTAGTTTGACAGACTTAATTTTATTATTGGGACATTCTGTGCAGTGAAATCCCTAGTCTGCCTCTCTTGTGCTTACAAGCAAGCTTATTGTGTGTGCACACACCACACACGTTACATTAGTGCATAACAAGGCACTGTAACAGTGGGCAGCCAGCAGGCACTAGGCAGTGACATTAAATCCATAATGTCAGGGAAAGCTAGATGTAGTCGAGTGATTGGAACTGGCAGAGGAGGCACTTCAAAAGGCACTAGTGCCACTCCCCCATTAAAGTTAAAAAGTGACCTGTCACAATCTAAACTCTTTGGAAGGGCAGGCAGTTCCATCCAGAAAAAGATTAAATCTGACCATGATGCATCGTCATCGCCACCACCTGTTTCTGACCTTGTAGTTTAGGAGGTGAGGGAAGGGGAGGCTGAGTCATGCCAGACAAAATGTCGACACCCAAAAGCAGCAGGAGAACAGAAGTCCCGACTAACAGTTAGCGTTGACAATGTATGCGCAGTCACTGTTTCCTTCTGATTCAGATGAAGAATCGTCTTGTGTGGGATTCTCATCAGAAACAGAAGAAGTAATAGCTAACGAAGCTTTAGGAGGATCAGTTAGTCTTGTCTTAGCCTCCACTTCAGTGCAGCAGGGGAGAGATGAAACTGATGATGAGGATGAGGAAGAGCAGTCAGCGCAGGCACAGAGGGTGCCTGAGGCCCCTGGCATTGCTTCTCAGGGTGCACCCACTACTTCAGCTCCAGTGCCAGCATCCACCCCCAAGGCTTTAGAAAATGGATGATCACGAAAGACATCTGTGATCTGGAGCCACTTTAAAGTGACAGGTGACACGCATTTTGCTTGGTGTAATTACTAGAGATGTGCATTTGTTTATCACGAATTAGGCAATTTCAACAAAATTGCCTAATTTGTCGTGGTTCGGGGGCCCCGAACCCCGAAACGGATTTTTCCCAAACTTCAGTGAAAATTCATTTTTTGGGTTTGAACGGGAGGAGGGGCACATTTTATTTTTTTAAATAAAAAACTACCCCAAGCATTAAAATTGACTATAAAACAACCCCCCCCCCTCCACCATCCTGATCCCTCTCCAAGACTTACTAACATCCCTGGTGTTAGCGGGGTCCTGCGAGCGATTTCTCCCTCTTGGCCGTCTGGCTGTCGGGCCTGCCTCACATCAAAATGACACCGATAGCTTTACTATGTCACTTGGGCCATCGGCTGCCATTGGTCGGCCCCTGTCACATGGTAGGAGCAATGGACGTCCGGCACCATCTTGTGCTCCTACCATGGGACAGGAGTCGATCAATGGCACCGGTAGGCCCTGTGACAAAGTAAGGGCAAAGGCTATCTGTACCATTTTGAATACTGGCAGCCGACGGCCCTAGCCCAGGAGATCACTACAGGACCCCTCCTAGGTCAGATCCAGGACCCCTCCTGGGTCAGATCACCCCAAGACTTGCCAAAAGTCCCTTGGTGGTCCAGGGAGGGTCCTGGAGCGATCTCCTGGGCTCGGGCCATCAGTTGCCAGTATTCAAAATGGCACCGATAACCTTTGCCCTTACTTTGTCACAGGGGCTACCAGTGCCATTGTTCTGCTTCTGTCACATGTTAGGAGCACAAGATGGCGCCAGCCGTCCATTGCTCCTACCATGTGTCAGGGGCCAACCAATGGCAGCCGACGGCCCCTGTGACATAGTAAAGCTATCGGCACCATTTTGATGTGAGGCAGGTCCGACAGCACGGAGGGAGAAATCGCTCGCGGGACCCCGCTGGACCACCAGGGATGTTAGTAAGTCCTGGGGAGGGATCAGGATGGTGGGGGGGGGGGGTTGTATTTAATGTATTATAGTAAATTTTAATGCTTGGGGTGGGTTTTTTGAGCTTTGTTTTCCCGCGTCGTTTTTTTGGCCCGTTTCATTTTTCCCCGTTTAGTTTTTTGTTCGTTTTTCCAAAAAACTAACCGAGGAACAACGAACTTTACCCCAAAGCGTCCGACTCAAAAAATGACACGGTACAAAAAAAACGAAGCTCATCTCTAGTAATTACTGTAGCAGGGATATTAGCAGAGGCAAGCAAATGGGACATCTATCTAATTTTGGCATGACGCATCATATGAAGAGGCAACACCCAACAAGAGTACTGCCATCTGGGGATGGTTGCAGTACCAGTCAGGGGACCCCCTTCCAAGCAGCGTGAAGTGGTTCAAAAGCAGCAGAGTCAACCCACGCCCTCATCCCCTTCTAGCAGTCAGGTGGCAGGCCAGCAACCCCCTGACATGTGGCAGAAGCGACAACCCACCATGGAGGAAATGGGGTGGAGTGCGGTAACGCTATCCTGGGGTGGGAGGCAGGCAGCCTTAAAAGTTGTAACCAGGAGCATTGGGGAAATGATTGCCCTTGATGACTAGCCCTTGCAGTTAGTGGAGAATGTGGGTTTCAAGCGTTTTCTGAAGGTCATAGTTCCAAATTACAAAGTCCCCTCCAGAACCACATTTATCAGAAAGGTCATCTCCAGCCTATACAAGCAGCGTCACAGTCACATGCAAGCACTGCTAGCTAAGGCAGGGGGGAGAGTGCATTTCACCTGCGATATCTGGACCGCCATGAATGCTGCACACTCTTACCTCTCACTGACACCACACTGGTGGGACCTGCTGAGGCAGGGGCAGGCAGCAGCTCTATTACTGAACAAGTATCAGGGTGGAGGTGGGCTTTACTGCACACCCACCTGACAGACAAGGCCCATACTGCAGCCAATATTCTAGCATGCATCAGACAGATGCTGAAGGGCTGGCAACCACACCAGCAAGACAGGAATACTCAGGCACAGACAATGGTGCAAACATGGTTAAGGCAATAAACGACAAGCACTTTAAGAACATCCGATGTTTTGCACACACTCTGCACCTGGTAGTGAAGTCAGCTCTGGGGTTGTATTCCAATGACAAAGAGAATGAATATCTGCATAGGTTAATATAGAAGTGCAGGAACATAGCAGCGCACTTCCACAGAAGTGTGAAGGCGGGCAGGTTTTCTGACAAAAGCAGACTGATTTGGAGATGCTTCACAAGTGTCTCATTCAAGACATTGCCGGATGGAATTCCACCTTTATGATGCTCAAGAAGTAAGTGGAGCTGCAGACACCCCTTCATGAACTTTTTGGTACAATGGACATAGGTGTGCAGAATCCCCTAGGACATCATGATTGGTTAGTCATGAGTCAGCTGGTAAAAATCCTGCAGCCCTTCAAGGATGTCATGGAGGAGCTGAGTTCCAGAAGTGCCACCTTGGCTGACATCATCCCTATAGTTAATTTCCTGGATGAACATTTGGAGGCCTTTAAACAGGAAGAGGGAATGACAGTTGAGGTGCTGCATTGTCTGGACCTTTTGCAGCAGCAGGTGGAAGAGAGGTTAAGGCCTTTAACAGAACACATACATGCTCGCCACAGTCTGTGATCTCCGTATGAAAGAGAAACTCGCCCTACAGTACGATTGTCTCTTATTGGTGAAGGACCTGCTGTTAGCAAACGTCCATGAACAGGAGCGCCATAGGCAGAGACAGATTAAGCATGAAGCAGAGGTGGAAACAGTGGAAACTTCACAGAGTTGTGCTGCTAGCCCAAGCAGGAGCAGCACTCTGTCAGCGACAGATAGTACCTCCTCCTCCACTTCAGAACGCCAAAGGCATGTTGCCCATAAAGATTCATCTGTTGTGCGATGAATAAAGAACTATCTGTGTTTGTCTCCATACTCCAGCTTAGCCGGTGGTCCCTCTCAGAATATCCTCCTGGGGGCGCTGTCATCTGCCATCGGCCCAAGGATTTACCAATTTACATTAAAGTGTTCATTCCTTACACTACTGGAGCGGTATCATAACAGACTGCCACTCTATGGGGAGCCTACCCACAACAGAACACGAACTCCGTCTACGGAGTACAATGGACTGTTGGCTACTCTCCTCGGGGAGCAGATTCCATTACAGATAGCTACTCCTCCTCTTCAGAGGAACAAATCTACATCAGATTGCTAACTCTTCTCCTCTGGAGGAGCTGATTACTAACAGTCTGCTAACTCCTCCCCTCTGGGAAGCAGATCCATAACACACATGTACCTGAACTGAAACACTGTGCCTGACTGTCCACTGTCCTGGCCGTACGTCCCTACAAGGGCCTGACCTGAAACGCTGTGCCTGCTATCCACTGTCCAGGCCTTATGTCCCTACAAGGGATTGACCTCTGTCCTCGACTGCTATGCCTGTCCGTCCAGGCCTTATGTTCCTAGGTGGGATTGACGTCTGTCCTCGAATGCTGTGTCTGTCCGTCCAGGCCTTATGTCCCTACAAGGGTTTGACCTCTGTCCTCGACTGCTGTGTCGGTCCGTCCAGGCCTTTTGTCCCTACGAGGGATTGACCTCTGTCCTTGAATGCTGTGTCTGTCCGTCCAGGCCTTATGTCCCTACATGGGTTTGACCTCTGTCCTCGACTGCTGTGCCTGTCTGTCCAGGCCTTATGTTCCTAGGTGGGATTGACTCTGTCCTGTATTGCTGTGCCTGTCCATCCAGGCCATATGTTCCTACGTGGGCTTGACCTCTATCCTCGACTGCTGTGCCTGTTCGTCCAGGCCTTATGTCCCTACAAGGGTTTGTCCTCAGTTGCTTTGCCTGTTCATACAGGCATGTCCCTACAAGGGTTTGACCTCTGTCCTCGACTGCTGTCCTGTTCGTCCAGGCCTTATGTCCCTATGTGGGCTTGACCTCTGTCCTCAACTGCTGTGCCTGTTCATCCAGGCCTTATATCCTTACAAGGGTTTGACCTCAATTGCTTTGCCTGTTCGTCCAGGCCTTATGTCCCTACAAGGGTTTGACCTCTGTACTCGACTACTGTGCCTGTTCGTCCAGGCCTTATGTCCCTAGGTGGGATTCACCTCTGTCCATGATTGCTGTGCCTGTCCATCCAGGCCTTATGTCCCTACAAGGTTTGACCTCAATTGCTTTGCCTGTTCATCCAGGCCTTATGTCCCTAGGTGGGATTCACCTCTGTCCTCGACTGCTGTGCCTGTCCATCCAGGCCTTATGTCCCTAGGTGGGATTGACTTTGTCCTGTATTGCTGTGCATGTCTGTCCAGGCCTCATGTCCCTACAAGGGTTTGACCTCAATTGCTGTCCCTGCTCGTCCAGGCCTTATGTCCCTACGTGGGCTTGACCTCTGTCCTCGATTGCTATGCCTGTTCCTCCAGGCCTTATGTCCCTAGGTGGGATTGACTCTGTCCTGTATTGCTGTACCTGTTTGTCCAGGCCTTATGTCCCTACAAGGGTTTGACCTCTGTCCTCGATTGCTGTGCCTGTTCATCCAGGCCTTATGTCCAGTCCTAACGGCTGAACTCTTGTTGCAAAGGGAAACCTCAGTCTCTGGCAATTTAAACTAGTAATCTTTCACAGCATGGATCCTTAAATAAAACAAACAGTTTTCTTTAGTTTCAGGGCAGAGAAGAGAACTTCCTCCATCTTGCTTATGAAGTCATGATCTGTTTTCAAATGCTTAAATCCTAACAATTTGTACCATTATACACTCTAGGGGCCATCCCATTCCAGGGAGCCCTTTCCTGCTCAAAGGAATGGGAGCTCTCCCCGGTGTTGCAGCCTCTCTCTTAGCACCTGTTGACTCATGTTCCAAACGAGAAAATATCACCCAAGGTACTTAGACTGTGGCAAACACAGTGAGACCATGCTCACAGTGACACCCTGCTCCAGGTTGCCACGCTTTGAAGACTCGTGCTCCACTCTTGGGGCCAACCCATTCTGGGGAGCCCTTCCCGGCTCAAAGGAAAGGGAACTCTCCCCAGGTGTAGCCAGCCTGTATCTACCCTTTGACCCATGTTGAACTGCTGTTCACATGCACCCTCCTCTGTCTCGGCCTTGAAAACACTCATTTGTATATCAGCTACGTCCACCAGGCCTGGATTGGCCACTGTTGGAAACAGGATGCTGGGCTTGATGGACCCTTGGTCTGACCCAGTATGGCATTTTCTTATGTTCTTAGATGCCAATGGAAACACCCCACTCTAGGGGCAAACCCATTCTAGGGAGCCCTTTCCTGCGCAAAGGAAAGGGAACTCTCCCCGGGTGTAGCCAGCCTGTATCTACACTTTGACCCATGTTGAACCGCTGTTTACATGGAAACCTACTCCACCTCGGCCTTCAAAATTCTTGTTTGTATATCTGCTAACTACACCAGATTTTAAAAGACCAGTGAGAGCTCACTAGATGCCAACAAAAACACCCTACTCTAGGGGCGAACCCATTCTAGGGAGCTCTTTCCTATAGAAAGGAAAGGGAACTCTCCCCGGGTGTAGCCAGCCTGTATCTACCCTCTGCCTCTGTGCCTTGCTGCCATACACCAGATGACTCACTCAACTCCTTGTGGTGTTCCAGCCACTATCATAGTTGTTCAGTGTGTTGGTGCTAGACTTTCTGCTTGCTATGTTCCCCCTTCATTGTGCTGTAGGATGTTGATGCCACTTGTCTTGCCGCTTTGCCTGTCGTGCTGCCTTCGAGTGTTCAAGCATCTGTTATTGGTTCTCTCTTTTGAAGCTGTGGTGTGTTTTTGACACTCTCGCTACTGTGCTTTGGGCCTCTGTTAAAGCACTCTTGCCACTTCTGATACACCTTTCCCCCTTTACAGTGCCTTAGGCTATTCATGCCACTTTGGTGCCACTTTGCCTCAGTCTAAGTACCTTGGAGCTGTTTTATTGTTCTGATGATTGCTCCCCAGAAGTTTCATCAAAATTGATAAGAAAACCCCCCAATTCTGCAGCCAAAAATAGGCTGCAAATACTTCCCCCATTGACTTTAATGGGAACTGGAAAACGAATGCACTTATCAACGTATCTGGGGCACCATTGGACAAATGCAACGAATTTGCCCGCCGACGAATACGAATGCCAAATCGGACAAATCCGTGCCCTCTGCACATCCCTAGTGTGTTTCATAATCACATGGCAACTTCAGTTTACAACCCAATGGAAGACAGAACTCCCCAAGTATTTTATAACATGCTTTATGTGTGTTATTGAAACACAAATATCTTTTTCCTAATATACAAGACTTATCATTTATAGGCCAACTAGCTTGTTATACTTTTTCATAAACCCAGAAGACCTTATTGAAATATCTGTTCATGCATTGCTAAACATGTTAAACAATCCCTCAAAACCATTTCAATCAAAGCAAAATCCATAGAAGAAATTTATTAGATTATCATAGATTTAGATTTTTCCATTAATGAATTATATCAAGGAAATCATTCACCTTGCATTTGATAATGCTAAGTGATTACTGCCTAATTTTGAACAGAGAATCAATTAAAGTTTAGTCATTAATTTGAATAGAGAAATCTAACTTTCAAAGCATTAACTTTAAAGTTCTAACAACAGGGTCATTTATCATTTTATGTTAGGGCCTTATCATCTGAGTTTGGGCCCTAACGCGTGCGATAAGACCATAACGCACACGATAAATACCGCATTATGAAATGCGTATGCAAATCCAAAATTAGTATTTGAGTGGGAGGAGTTTGGGAGGAGTAAATGGATATGAGGGTCTGCTAACACCACGTGCGATAGAGTAACACACAATATTGTGGAATTTAATGCCGGAAATAACTACACCTATTTTTTTTTTTTTTGCGATATGGTGGAAAAAGTGTTTATCGCGGCCAAAATCGTGGATCACAGGTATTATTACAGCAATTATCATGCACGATAAAAAGAGGAATGATCACGGACACACCTACCAGGTCTTCTTGTCCCAATAAAAACACCTGTTCTTACCTGGTCTAGCTTCCTAAAGCCATAATGTTTGTGACGAGTTTAATAGTTGGGGAATACCGGATGCTTTGGGAGGCTCACCCCAGACAACAAGAAGCAGAACAACAACAACAAGAACAGGCAAGGCCAGTTCTAAGCCCTCCTAGGGAAGTCCCTACACCGGAGGCCAAGTCACGGGCCCCGCAGTGTTGGAACCCAGGACAGTGCCTGGCACTCAGGCGGCCACGGTGGAGTAGATACAGGGAGCGCATCTTTCCTCCACAAGCATCCTTGCTGGGCATGTCAGAGGATTATATGGTTTGCAGGTATCTCCTCAGCTCTCGGGCTATCCTGGAATTATATGATGAAATCCGAGGAGATCTGGATCCATCACTGAAAGGTCCCTCACTGTGCCTGGCCTCACCAAACTGTTGGCCACCCTGTATTTCATAGCACCCAGCTCCTTCCAAACAACTGTAGGGGTTGTGGGGGGAATATCCCAAACCACTTTTTCATGCTGCTTGGATCAGGTCACCACAGCAGTCTCTGACCACTTTAATCACTACATAGCATTTCCTCAGGACAGGCAGGACTTGATGGACTTGAAGAGAGGCTTTTATGCCTTCACAAACTTTCCCAATGTTCTGGAAGCTATCTACTGCACTCACGTGGCCATCACCCCACCCTGTGACAGGGAGGAGATGTACCGCAACAGAAAGCTCTTCCACTCCATCAACATGCAAGTGGTCTGTGATGCTCGAATGCGCATCCTCGATGTGGTGGCCAGGTACCCGGGAGCTATGTATGATTCCTTTATACTTAGCCAATCGGGGCAATTTGAAAATTTTGAAAAAGGCCTGCACGGTGACGGTTGGCTCGTAGGTAAGGGATACGCTTCTTTCTATATTCCATCTCTGGCTATATGTTTGTGGCAAACGGCACGGACATGGGGGGTGGCTGGAGGGGATGAAAAGCAATGCTGCCATGACAAGTGGTTTGTACAATTATGTCTGCAGGCCATTGACTCAGGGACTGGCTTTTCCTCCCCATGCTGCAGAGACCTGCTAATCTTGTGATGGCAAACAATGCATTGGCCTTGAAGCTTGGTGTGTGGGTCTGTTCCTATCATCACATTGGGAGCTATTTCAATCTCACTGGTTACTGTCAAACTTGAGGTGTGCACACTGCTGGTACTGCATGATCAAATGTGGCCAGTTACTGAGCGCCATCCACATTGTTGACCACACTGTATCTTGACCCTCACACATCTCAACCAGATGCAGTGTCCTGTGCATGTTGGTGGCCTGGCATATTCCCTGTGTCGGGCCTCACAAATAGGTTTCTTTGGAAGATATACTGCTCAGCCGGCATGGACATTTGCAATCACACCATGAGGTACCGGTTTTTTTCAGCTTACATAGGTGTGGCCACTCTTATGTATAGCTTCAAGATTAGCAGCTTGCTATACACCAGTTCCCGTAGCTCGGTTGTGAAGGCCTAGCATGCAATTATTGGAAAACTCAGATGCAATTTAGTAAACCTGAAGAGCTGAGCTACTTTGGTCTATTGCTATCCTGCACATATACTGGCCCAGAACATAAGAACATAAGAAATTGCCATGCCGGGTCAGACCAAGGTTCCATCAAGCCCAGCATCCTGTTTCCAACAGAGGCCAAACCAGGCCACAAGAACCTGGCAATTACCCAAATATCAAGAAGATCCCATGCTACTGAGGCAATTAATAGCAGTGGCTATTCCCTAAGTAAACTTGATTAATAGCAGTTAATGGACTTCTCCTCCAAGAACTTATCCAAACCTTTTTTGAACCCAGCTACACTAACTGCACTAACCACATCCTCTGGCAACAAATTTCAGAGTTTAATTGTGCGTTGAGTGAAAAAGAATTTTCTCTGAATAGTCTTAAATGTTCTACTTGCTAACTTCATGGAGTACCCCCTAGTCCTTCTATTATCCAAAAGTGTAAATAACCGATTCACATCTACTCATTCAAGACCTCTCGTGATCTTAAAGAGCTCTATCATATCCTCCCTCAGCCGTCTCTTCTCCAAGCTGAACAACCCTAACCTCTTCAACCTTTCCTCATAGGGGAGCTGTTCCAACCCCTTTATCATTTTGGTTGCCCTTCTCTGTACCTTCTCCATTGCAACTATATCTTTTTTGAAATGCGGTGACCAGAATTGTATACAGTATTCAAGGTGCGGTCTCACCATGGAGCAATACAGAGGCATTATGACATTTCCCGTTTTATTAACCATTCCCTTCCTCATAATTCCTAACATTCTGTTTGCTTTTTTAACTGCTGCAGCACACTGAGCCGACAATTTTAAAGTATTATCCACTATGATGCCTAGATCTTTTTCCTGAGTGGTAGTTCCTAATATGGAACCTAACATTGTGTAACTACAGCAAGGGTTATTTTTGCCTTGCACTTGTCCACCTTGCACTTGTCCAAATTAAATTTCATCTGCCATTTGGATGCCCAATCTTCCAGTCCTGCAAGGTCCTCCTGTAATGTATCATAATCCGCTTGTGATTTAACTACTCTGAATAATTTTGTATCATCCACAAATTTGATAACCTCATTCATCGTATTCCTTTCCAGATCATTTATATATATATTGAAAAGCACTAGTCCAAGTACAGATCCCTGAGGCACTCCACTGTTTACCCTTTTCCACTGAGAAAATTGACCATTTAATCCTACTCTTTGTTTCCTGTGACATGCACTTAGGCTAATCAAATTGCCCTTTAATGCTCAGGGAAAGCTACAGGCTACCTTATGCACTTATAGGATGCTGTGATGTGCCAGCCAGATCTGGAACTGACAATGCTATGACTGATGGCTTAGATCTGTCATTGCTGCAGGAGATTCTGAGTACTGTGACAGGACCTGGCTTCTCACCCCCGTTGCCATTCCCAACATTCTAGTAGAGACGAGGTACAACGAGGCCTTATGTGCTACATGCAGTGTCATCAACTACACTTTTGGAGTTCTCAAAAGTCACTTTTGCTGATTGGACAAGACAGGTGTAGCTTTAATGTAAGCCCCACCCAAAGTTGCAGATATAGTGCTGCTTTGCTGTGCCTTCCAAAATATTGCTCTTCGCCATGGACTATGAATGGATATGGTTCCTGATCTCCCCCTGGATCCCCCCATGTATCTCCACATGAGCCAAAGACACCACACTGAGTTTCAGCCAGCTTCACCAAAACCCTATACAATGCTACTTTGCATGATAGGCCTCACCTGCCACATCCAGGTCAAGGAGGCCAGTAGACTATTAGCTGCTCCTCTCCTCGCTTTCATCTTTCTTTCTCTCACTGTTTCTCTATGTAGTCATTTTGTAACAGAAAACACATATACCTACTCAGGATTCATCCGGACAACAGAACAGTAGACTGTAGTTGACAAACAGTTGTGAAAGTAAAGGTTACATCAAAGACATGTAGCTGCCATAATGTGTTCTGCCTGATAGTGACACTAAAAGTTACATGTGTGTCCTAGCTAGCACCATGTGGCTTGTCGGCCCTCCCCAGTGGAAGTGTTCACATGTGGATGAGATAGTGCTCAAATGTGATACCAACCCAACAACACAGAAAGGCCATCAGTCATCAAGGCAACCACATGAGACCTCTGGGAGCAGAAGGCCTATACATTCATCACTGTGTGCTGTGTACTATGGAGGCAGCTTGTAGGCTCATGAAGTCATCAGCTGACAACAGTTTCTCTAGCCTTAATGCTTTACACAGAGCAAATCATTGAGAGTGTAGGAGCACACCTGCCCTGCTGACCACTAACTGTAAAAAGGACTTACACTACATGAGGCACAGCCTAGAGTAGCGCTTCTCGACTGGTGTGTCGCAACACTCCAGTGTGTCGCCAAGCAGCGGCAGGGGTGTCACGTGCTACCAGTATCCCGCTGCTCTTAGGGGGTGGGAAGTTCCCTCCCAGGCCGCTCCGAAATCGGAGATGCCTGGGAGGGAACGGGGGAGATGCCTGGAGGGAACGGGGGAAGGCCACAGGCATCGGCAAGCACAAGTTGCACTAATGTGCATCCCTTTGCATGTGCCGATCCCTGATTTTATAACATGCGCTCACCGGCGCACACATGTTATGAAATCGGGTGTCCATGTGTGCTCGCCAGGTAGCGCGCACACATGGACGCCCACGCGTACCTTTTAATATCTACCCCTGAGCGTTCAGTTGTATACCCGAGGCCATATGGTCTTGCCTTCTAGATATGTGGCAAGTTAGAATGTACAAAAGCATTCTAGCATGCAAGGAAATGTGGAGAGCAAACTTTGTTCCTAGTGAAGTGTTAACACAAAAACCATACAATAAAAGAAGCCTACCAGGAAATGTTTTTTCCAAATCAGTGACCACTTTATTAGCAAAGACGTAAACCACTGTTTGAAATAATTTGCGTGTCTTTGGTAATCACATTTTGCAAGGACAAGATAGCAAATAGCACAAAACACTTCACATTTTATAAACAGCACATTCTGTGTAGACCTGTAAATACTGGGCTGGATTTTAAAAGAATTTACATGCGTAACCGGCCTTACGCGTGCCGGGCCTATTTTAAAAAGGCCCAGCAACGAGAGTAAAGCCCTGGGACATGTGTAAGTCCCGGGGCTTGCAATAAGGGGTGGGGGCGTGGGCAGTGCATGGGTGGGGTGTGGGCAGGGCAGTCCGGGGGCGGGGCCAGAGGCTCCAAGCACAGCGGCCATTTGCTGCTGTGCTTGGAATTGCTCACCAGCAGTTGGCCGGCGCGTGCAACTTACTTCAGCTGAAACAAAAAAATGAAGAAAAAAAAGGTAGGGGGAAAGGGTAGGGGAGGTAGGGGAGGGGAAGGGAAGGGAAGGTGGGGTGGGGGGTAGGGAACGGGAGAAAGCAGCACGGCTTGGAGCGGGCTCGGCACACGCAAAGTGCACAACTGTGCACCCCTATGCGTGCACCGACCCCGGATTGTATAACATGCGTGCGCCTGCGCGTGCATGTTATAAAATCGGGCATACATGTGTGCGCACCGGGTAGCATGCGCACATGTACGCCATGCGTTCCTTTTTAAAATCTACCTCACATTGTTTGAAATGGTATCATTACACATACAGGCTTTGCATCTTATACTTTTGGCACAATCATGATTACAACTAAGAACATAGAAAGCAGAAGTGGCAACCGCTAATAGCTACAGTACACCTTAATGTAACTGATAGCAATCTTACTGTGAATGATTGGAAAAGGCCCCCAGACAGCTCATGTTCAAAGAGTGCACAAGGGTACAGCCAAAGGGGCAAGGCAGCAGAGTTCAAGTGAAGGCTCCAGACAGTCCATGTTGAAAGAGTGCATTCAAGGGGACAGCCTAAGGGGCAAGGCAGCAGAGATCATGAAGGCCCCAGACAGTGCATGTTGAAAGAGTGCATTCAAGGGAAAAGCTCAATGATCAAAAACATGTACCTGCCCTAAGAGTCAACCATGGTATTCTGTATGGTAAACGAAAGGGATTTATGAAACAATATGGCTACTCCTGCTTTCCCTCCGGTTTTTTCTGTCCCACTGCTTTTGTAACGTAAGATGTTTTGTATCAGAGAGCCTCGTCTCCTGTAAGATGGCAATATCCACATGACGCTGGCACATCGCTTGCAAAACTTATAGCATTTGATGACGGATCCAATCCCACAAACATTCCAGGCACATCAAAGTCCTACCATGGAAGGTCATGCAATAGAGAACAATATTGTAATAGTCTACAGTGGTTATCATAGAGGTGGAAGGTTCCCTAGCCTAGACCCTTCCCCTGGACAAAGCGCATAAAGTAAAGAAAAGAAGGATGACTTGAAATTAAGAAAACCCATAGTGACACCAGGAAATAATTCCCATAACAAAGTGAACAAAAATCAATTGCAGAAAACTTGCATTGTGAATATAAAGAGTTAGTCTTCTCAGCAAACACCCCTATAGAAAACCCCAACAGGAATACATTATGGGTGAAGAGAAAAAAAAATGTCCTCACACCCCATCCTGTAACCATCCAAAGTAGGTGGATCATTTGTACCGTGAGGGTCTCTCCCCCCCCCCCCCAATCTGAAACAGAGAAAGGAATGCAAAAGAGCAAGCTGCCTCTCTAAACCCTAATATTAATATACCAAAGCAGGATAAGTGAAACACGTAAGTACATGAAGTAACAATTCAGCTTGCACCGGACTTCAACCAGAACTCAGTTTAGTTAGAAATTCTTTAGCCTCTTCTGCAGAAGTAAAGAATCGATTTGTCTCATTGTGAAAGATTTTTAATTTGGCAGGAAAGAGCAGCGTTGATCGAATACGTTGTTGTGCCAGTTGACTGCAGACAGGAGCAAATGCCTTCCTGCACAAGGCCACCGACACCGAGTAGTCTTGAAACAGGAGTATTTTCTCTCCTTCAAGGAATATATTTTTCTGGGGCCGATACACTTGCAAAATTTCAACCTTGTGGGCAAAATTGAGAATCTTGAAGATAACAGGCCAGGGCTTAGTAGAGGTTTTGGCCCCCAAAAGTTAAGGTCCTAACTGGTGGGCCCATTCAGTTCGCAAGGCCCCTTTTTTATTATCCAGATTCAAAGTTTGTTCCAGCCACATCTCCAAGCTCTCACCCAAAGCTTGTTCGGGGATACATTTGGGCACTCCTGAGGCCCATATTGCTTCTGTGCAATCAGTTTTCAAGGTCATCAACCCTGGTTTGCAGGTTGTCACAGGTTTCTTTCAGCAGCATAAAATCTTGCAGCATGGTGATGAGGCATCCTGCATGTCGGACAAGCGCTGTTCCACTACATTTGTTGTTGTATAGTGGTCAGCTGAGCGCTCACTCCAGTAATTTGGCTGAAAATGTGAGTAAATCTGTCCTCCAAAGCTGTAATTACCACTAAGGCAATATCAGAGCCCAGTAGATCTGGGCCATCTGTCCCCAGATTAGTCGGTCATGTTGGCCATTTTGATATCAGCCCTTTTCGTCTTTTCCCTGTCTTTTTTAGTAGTTTTCATCGCCATACTAGATTGTAGATCATTCAAAAATAGAACAGTAGAAGCAGCAGAGCAAAAGGCAGATGCAAGTATAAAAGAAGTATCCAAAGCAGGAGAGAAAGCTCGCTCAAAATGAATAGAAGGAGAGAGGACCCTCAGAGAGATCAGAAGAATATCTGCTCTCTCTCACAGCATCACGTGATCCCCTATTTTGTGTTTTTATTATGTGTGATCCACTAAGTTTTTCAGATTAGCAAACTACAGATTTTTTTAAACCAATAAGTAAAATAATTAACGAAAAAAGATATGACTATTCCAAAATTCTTGCTAAGATTTGTGTGATTATTTAGGATTTAGCTATCATTTTAAAAAGTCCTGAAGTTCTAACATATGTAAAACAGATTGCTAAAATTGTTGATCACCATTTAGTAACTGTGCTAATTTGCATTTCACTTACTTATAATCAACTTTCTACATGCCAATTAGTGGAAATGCCCACACATCCCTTCTAGGTAGATTAAAAATCATTTTGTGTCAACTATATTATGCAACTAATACTCATGAGATGATATGTTAATTACTATTTTAAGAGACAGCTTAATCTCTTGGATATTTTTTAAATCTTAATTAGCACATTTTTAATGATTAAAAGGCTCAAAAATGGTAATTTAAAAGTAAATATTAATTACAGTGAAATTAATAATGATCTTTAATATTTTTTCTTGAAAAAGAATATGTCCCACATCTTGGAAAAGCAAGGAAGCTTACATAAAAAGGGATACATTTACTTATCTAATTTTTTTGCTATTCAGAAGCAGCAGAATGTCAACCCACTAGGCCAGCAAACCAACTGACCTGGAAATAGCCAGGATTACAGATGTAGTCAGTGATCTCCATTACATTTGTGTTTATTCTACTGACAGGATGGTGCTACTTTCTATAGTTTTTCCTTCTTGATTATTTTTATATCTTATTCCTCTAAAAATGCAGCAGACAAGTACAATAATGAAGAAGCACAGAAACAAAGACGAGGATAGCAGATAAGGACTACGAGGCCTATGTAATTGGCTCAATTTAAAATGTGTTTGCAAGTATCATAGAACTCAAGTTAGGGAAGAACCCTACCCTTCTCAGAGTCCAGCAGAGTGAATCAGATTCATCATTCTGGGCCAGACCCCCTAGAGGATATCAGGGAGGGATGAGTACTTGGCCAACCTAGACCTCTAGAAATCCCTCTTGGGAACAGAAGTGGAGCCTTAGTGATTACCCACTTCCTCAGGGACCTTCCTAATGCCATCCCCTGCAGGGAAGAGGGCCGATGATCCTGGACTCCTGGAAGCAGAAGCCTCAGATGGCAGGCTTAAGGTGGCCTGAAAACAGAGCAATTGTAAATTGGCAGCCTCCCCTGCCACTGTGGTGCATTCCTTTCTTGCTCCCCTCCCCCGTGGCTGCCTGCGTTTCCTGTCTGAGGGGGGCAGAGGAATTGGGTGAACAGAGGCCCTACATTTTATATTCTCTGACAGGAGGACACATGTCCCTATTGCATATGGGGCAAAATGACCTGGCCACACTACACACACAACAAAATAAAGATTGCCTGGATTAAATTACAAGAATCTCAAAAGGGCCTCATTTATTAAGCATTTTCCCGTAGATACAGAATGGGAGAAAGGCCTTAGTAAATCAGGCCCAAAGTTTGTTGTAAAGTTTGACATGCAGCCTAAATACATACATTGCAAATAGAAAATCAATCCATATTGCTATTTTTTTTTCATTTTATAAATTCAATTGCAGATAGAAAGTTGTAATAATGAAGGTGAACAACCAAAAGTAGACAACCTCTCAAAATGGTACGTAGCTTAATCCTTGTAAAAGCACCCTGACATGGTGCCATGTTTCATATAGAACTGCTTCAGGAAGTCTCGTCCAAGACATAAAGTCCACAAGCATGAATAATAACAGCTGTTCATGCTCAAACATTATGGTCCTTCTAATCAATATTTTTGCAAAAGTCTCTACATAATCACTACACAAGCACCAGGTTCTACATTTTATTTATTTATTTATTTATTTATTTATTTATTTTTAATTTTTATATACCGAAGTTCTTGTAGGGACTACAAATCACTCCGGTTTACATAAAACAATGAACTGCCCAACAGAGAGCGGAGCTTTACATAGAACAGTAGAACATATGGAACAATATAACTAGATGACAATTTAACATAGTGATAAATAAATATTATAGTTTAACTGGTAATACTAGATGACAATTTAACTAGATGACAATTTAACATAGTGATAAAATAAATTATAGTTCAACTGGTAATACATAAAAATTATATTATTTAATATAAGCAGTATAACTATTTAATGTAGAATAAAGGCGTATTAACAGTGCCAAATATATATATAGAAATGAATTTTTTGAACTCAAAGATAGTTGTTCCGTTGCAGAGTCTTAAAAAAGGACTTGGTGTGGTGTCCATGATTAGGAGATAC
This sequence comes from Rhinatrema bivittatum, assembly GCF_901001135.1. Classification (NCBI taxonomy): domain Eukaryota; kingdom Metazoa; phylum Chordata; class Amphibia; order Gymnophiona; family Rhinatrematidae; genus Rhinatrema; species Rhinatrema bivittatum. Next base: position 18,545,541 of record NC_042629.1, read on the forward strand.
CTAATATATAGGATGTCTGTCCGTCAGAGTAGAATTAAGCGTCTGGGAAGGCTTGTTTGAAAAGAAAGGTCTTAAGTCTTTTTTTGAATTCTTGGTGACTAGTTTCTAATCTTAGATCTGGGGGAAGCATGTTCCACTGGTGGGGGCCTGCTGAAGAAATCGCTCGTTTGCTCAATGAAGATTTTATTTGCGGAGCATGCAGTGTTCCTCTGTATGCGCTTCTGATTGGTCTGGAAGACGTGTGCGGTTGGAGTTGAGAGGTTAATGTGATGGGAGCTAGTTTGTTGTCGCTTTGTGGATGATAGTGAGTACCTTATAGAGTATCCTTTGTTTAATGGGAAGCCAATGTAGATTACGAAGGATTGGGGTGATATGATCTTTTTTGTTAGTGCTTGTTAGTATTCTAGCCGCTGAATTCTGAACCATCTGTAATGATTTGATAGTGTTGGTGGGTATTCCTAGAAGCAGGGAGTTGCAATAGTCGAGCTTAGAAAGAATGATGGATTGTAGTACTAGCCTGAAGTCGGAGAAGTAAAGGAGGGGTTTAAGTTTTTTGAGGACTTGCAGTTTGTAAAAGCAGTCCTTTGTGGTATTATTTACAAACTTTTTAGGTTTAGATGGTTGTCTAGCCATGCTCCAAGGTCTCTGACGTCAGGTGAGAACGTGATATTTGCGTTTGGTAGAGAGAGGCTGGAAGAGATTGTGAGTGGATCCTGGGAGACAATGAGCATTTCGGTTTTATTAGCATTCAATACTAAGTTGAGGCTTGAGAGTAAATTTTTAATAGGCTGAAGGCATTCGTTCCAGTAAGTGATCGTTTTTTGAAGGGATTCTGTAATCGGAAGAAGGATTTGTATGTCGTCTGCATAAAGGTAATGAGTAAGCTTGAGGTTTGAGAGTAGATGGCAGAGAGGGAGGAGGTAGATATTGAAGAGGGTGGGTGAAAGTGAGGATCCTTGCGGGACTCCTTGCTCAGTAAGGATTGGATGCGATTCTTTGTTGTTTATCCTTACTTTGTAGAATCTGTTGCTTAAGAAGGAATGAAACCATCTGAGCGCTGTGCCTTTGATCCCTATGTTGGCTAGTTGGTCTATTAGAGTAGAGTGTTTTACCGTATCAAACGCAGCAGAAAGATCTAGAAGAACCAGCAGGTAGGATTGTTTTTTTCTCCAGATTAACTAGTATTGTGTCCGTGAGAGATAGTAGGAGCGATTCGGTGTTTAGGCGTTTTCGGAAGCCATATTGAGCCGGGGATAGAATATTATGTTCTTCCAAAAAATCTGACAGTTGCTTGTTGACAATTTTTTCCATCAGTTTGGCGATGAGTGGTAAGTTTGCGATGGGTCTGAAATTAGCTGGGTCTGATGGGGAAGCGTTTGGTTTCTTTAGTAGTGGTTTCAGGATTGCTAATTTTAACTGGTTAGGAACTAAACCTTGAGAAAGGGATGTGTTGATAATTTCTGCAATTGGTTTTGAGATGGTGTTTGGTATGGCGATGAGGAGATTTGTTGGTAATGGGTCTGATGGGTGGGAGGAAGGTTTGAGTTTTTTGAGTGTGTTTTCAATCTCCAGTGAAGAAGTGAGCTCGAATGAATCCAGGCTTGTGTTTAGTTGTGGCAAGGCTGTGAGATGGTGTGTAAGGGTAAGGCTGTTGGATGTGATTGATTGTGTAAGGTTGGTGATTTTTGTCTTGAAGTAGTTGGCTAGTTCGTTTGCTTTGTTGAGAGCTTGGTGGTCTGGGATAGTAGGAGGAGATGGTTTAGTTAAAGAGGAGACGTACGAGAAGAGAGCCTTTGAGTCGAAAATGAAGTGGTGTATTTTTTTTGCATAGAATTCTTTCTTTGTTCTAAGGATGGTAGTCCTGTAGGTGTTGAGGAGGGATTTGTAGATGGCATGTGTTGAAGCGGTTGGGTTTTTTCTCCAGCATTGTTCTTTTTTTCTAAGAGATTGTTTTAGGGATTTAAGTTCGGGTGTAAACCAAGGTTTTCTATTGTCTAATGTAGGTTGTATAGTTTTGGTTGTGGTTGGGCAGATTTGATCTGCAATATTGTTGTTAATATTGATCCATGAGGTAGTTGCAGTTGTTGCGTCTGTGAGATCTAGTTGGTTTAATGCTTCGGACATCTTTTCGCTGAGTATGTCTGGGGAGCATGGTTTCCTGAAGTGGATAGTGGATTTGGTAGTGGTTTGAGGAGGTGGGATGTTGATCCTGAGGGTTGTTTGGATGACTCTGTGGTCTGACCATGGAACTGGTGAGCAAGTGGGGTTGGTATGAATGTTAAAGGGTTCGTTAATAAAGATGAGGTCCAGAGTGTGGCCAGCCTTGTGGGTAGGACTGTTGATAATTTGAGTAAAGCCCAAATGGTTGAGTGAGGAAAGGAGTGTTTGGCAGTTGATGGATTGTGGAGCAGCATCTACGTGTAAATTAAAGTCTCCGAGGATTATAGCAGGTTTGTCGGCGTTTATGTGTTTGGCTATGAGTTCAATCAGTAGAGAGGGATCTAATTCTAAGGTTCCTGGTGGTGCGTAGACTAAAGCTATTTGGATTTGTTCGGATTTAAAGAGGGAGAATTCTATTTTATTGGAGGAGTTGGTAAGTTGTAGGGTTATATTAAGTCCTTTTTTTGCTGCAAGGAGGAGTCCCCCACCTCTTTTTTTGGGTCTGGGGACAGAGAATAAGTCGTAAGATTGTATGGGCAGCTGCTTTGTGAGTACAGTATCTGTGTGTTTTAGCCATGTCTCTGTAATTGCACAGATATCTGGATTGACTTCTATGAGGTAGTCACTGAGGATGTCCATTTTTTTGGAGAGAGACTGAGCGTTGAATAGTGTTAAGGTAAACAGAGAGAGTCCTAGGAATTGTGTTATCGGTGAGATCATTATTGGTAAAAGTCTTTGTTGTCGTGCGATGTGCTGAATTGCAGGTTTTGTGTGCTTTCTGATATTGTGCCAGATTTTAGGTATGGTGTAGAGGTGCATTATTGTGGCTCAATTGGTTGGGAATAATGATGCAATATTGAAAATGGTGTTCTAAGTTTTAGACAAGCTGGATGAATACTGTCGAGGCTAGTTGAAAGCTGGTGAGTTGAATGCTGGTGAATTGAATGCTGGTGAGGCTGGAGGAATGCTGGTGAGGCAGGTTGAATGCTGGTGAGGCTGGAGGAATGCTGGTGAGGCAGGTTGAATGCTGGTGAGGCAGGTTGAATGCTGGTGAGGCTGGAGGAATGCTGGTGAGGCAGGTTGAATGCTGGTGAGGCTGGAGGAATGCTGGTGAGGCAGGTTGAATGCTGGTGAGGCAGGTTGAATGCTGGTGAGGCTGGAAGAATGCTGGTGAGGCTGGAGGAATGCTGGTGAGGCAGGTTGAATGCTGGTGAGGCTGGATGAGTGCTGTCGAGGCAGGTTGATTGCTGGTGAGGCTAGTTGCATGCTGGAGTGGTTGAGTGAGTGTTGAGGAAGCAGGTATGTGTATGAGATCTGGAGAATGGGATCACTTGTCGCATGCTAGGGTGACGCTTATGTACCTTGCTCCGGTTGTAGGCAGAGATGCGTGACAGAGTCTTTTGGTGTGGGTGGATTCTGCTTGTGCTCCGGTTCACACGAAGGGGCACACAAAGGGGCAGGCCCCTTTGTCGTGCTCCTTCGGCGTGCGACGCCCGGCGTGCGACGCCTGGGAGCGCTCAGGGCCTTTTAATGCAGTATCTGTAATCACATTCTTCTGTATTCATCCCGGAGCCTTAGGACTGAAGGGTGCTTGGGGAGGCTGCTAGAATTTGAGACTTAGCTCTTTGAGAAAACCCCCACCACTGAGGACAGAACAGAAATGAGCAGGAGGACACCTGATCCAGTAGCAGTTTAGCACTCATCTCCTCAGGAAACGCCTGAGGCTGCGGAGGCTTTCTCGTCTCCATCAAATAGCTTCTGGATTTGCTGCTTTTCCCACAAGTAAATATAGAGTAAAGGGGGGGGGGGGGGATAGGCAACTGCTAGAGGCTTCTCTCCTGCCACTATGGGATCTCCCTTCTAGGGCTCACTAGACCATGGGCCTGGGAGCTGTCTACAATAGGCAATCGACCAGGACTATCACAAAATCTGAAACCAGAACCCTAGACCTCTGTTTCACTGATCCAACTACTGGCAAGTGCCTAAACTGCACCTTCCTTATGACTAGTGATGATGTCATGGAAAAAGAGTATCTCTTCTTTCTCCATTGGCTAGAAGGCAGAGTAAATCCACTTATCTGGATTATTCTAGTGGGTTGATAAGCAAGGCATAATAAGTTAAGTTGTACACTTCTTTCTTTTCCTTCTTCTTATGTGACCATAGGACAATATGATCTCAGACAGATCAGGAAGCATATAGGGCAGGAGTGGCCAACTCTGGTCCTCAAGAGCCACAAACAGAACAGATTTTCAGGATATTCATAATGAATGTGCAAGGCACAGATTTGCATGCACTGCCTCCACTGTATGAAAATCTATGTCATGCATATTCATCATGGATCTCCTTAAAACCTGGCCCTTTTGTGGCTCTCGAGGACCGGAGTTGGCCACTCCTGATATAGGGTAAGAATAGTAGCACATGCATTCAACAGAAAGCACATGCAGCCCTAGGATGCTAAACCATATAGATGCATGCATGTGGTACCATCCATGTCTTTTGTGCGCTTCCTGATCTGTCCAAGACCATAATGATCTTTGGTCATGTTAGAAAATGAAAAGAAACCAATAATGACCAGATTTAAAGAAAGTATAAGGTTATTCTTATGCAGGTATAGTGCTAGGACATAGGTGACAAAATTAACTAGGAGCATTAGTCATAGACATATAACATAAAGATAGAGCATTAAATAATATATGGTTATTTAAATTACGTGGTGCACCTGAGATTGAATTAGCCACTGCACAATTACATTGCATGCAATAGATGCAACAGTAATATTAAATGCACTCTGGGTACACTGCACTTTCAAAAATCTTTAACTCATTCCTTAAGTTCGCAGCTAAACTCCTTCTGAATCAATGCATTCAATGAAGAACTTCCCTTAGGTAAATGTCATTTTAATTCACAAACAGTATAGCTTGGCCCAGGTTTAGTGGATGCCTGGAATGCCCTTCCGGAGGAAGGGCATTCCAGGCATCCACATCCGGAGGAAGTGTTGAAGACCAGAACTGTGAGGGACTTCAAAGGGGCGAGGGATAAACACTGTGGATCCATAAAGTCAAGAGACCGCCAATATAGAGTGGGTGGCTCACCAGAAAGATGGCTACTGCCCGGAGACAATACCCTTATTAAATAAACATACAGATGCTTACTGTGACTCCAACATCGCTCTAAGCTTCAACGGCAAGAGGAAATGTGGAAAAAAGGATTTGCTATCACAAAGAGGGGAGTAGCTGGCTTGTTACGGCGGTTACTACCCCAAACCAAATAAGCCTAATACTTCACTTTCCAAGCATATACAGCATAGTTCTCTGCTTCAACGGCAGGGGAGAAGAAAAGAGGGTTCGCACTCACAAAGCGGGGAGTAGCTGGCTTATTACGGCGGTTACTACCCCAAACCAAATGTGCCTGATACTTCGCTTTCGATGCATATCCAGCATGGCTCTCTGCTTCATGGCATGGGAGAGGCTGATACATCAAGCATTTCCAGCATAGCTCTCTGCTTCAACAGCAGGGGAATAAGAAAAGCTGAGGCTTCACGCATATCCAGAATAGCTTCAACTGCAGGGGAGAAGAAAAAAAAACAAAAAAAAAAGGATTCACACTCACAAAGCAGGGAATAGCTGGCTTGTTACGGCGGTTACTACCCTAAACCAAAAGGGCCTGATACTTCACTTTCAATGCATAACCAGCATGGCTCTCCGCTTCAACGGCAGGAGAGAAGAAAAACAACCAATAGGGGCTGTATGACATAGTCTGGGTAAAGGGAATATACATGGGTGTAGCTTGCTTATTGCAGCAGTTACTACCCCTACTACCCCTAACTAATCAAGCTAGGTATTTCACTTGGATGCAGATCCATCACTGCTCTCTACATTAATGGTGGGGGTGGAAGGGAAATAGAACCAAGAGTTAAGAGAAAATGATAAGTATGAGAGAAAAAAATGTGTGAAGCTTGCTGGGCAGACTGGATGGGCCGTTTGGTCTTCTTCTGCCGTCATTTCTATGTTTCTATGTTTCTATGTTTCTATGGCTTTGACTTACTGAAAATTAATACTGAGCTTTAAGCCCAAATTCTGGTATAGTGCATCTAAACTAGAATGACTGATACCAGCAACTGAATAGTGTACAAATGAGATATAGAAAAGTAGCTGTTGGACAATGCACACTAACTAATCAATTTAATCTACTCTCCCTGATCTTTCAAAAACTCTAATGCCATCAATTTATTGAATGCTGAAAGAGCACATGACAGGATTAATGGCTTCTATTGGTCTGAAGTCTTTTGAAGTTCAGAAGGCACCAAATTTATAAAAAAAAAATGTCTCTATGATGATTTATAATCCTGCTCCTTTTTAAATGATCCATAGGCTGAGGTATCACTTTCATGTTGGTGTATCCTATTGCAAAGGTAATGCATCTAAATCAACATATAAAAAAAGATGATAGATATTTATCATGAGCAGAAAAGTGGCTTCCATATTGATAAGGCCCTTGTATTCCTACTTTTGTCTGAGGTTTATCCTTGCTTTGTAAAGCACTCTAATTATTTTGGAATTTAAGTGCATGTAATTATGATATTGCTTTGGATCCTTCAATTAAATTTCCTTATACAAACAGGCAGAAAGATATAGTTTTGTTATATTGTTAAGATTCCCTCAGCCTGTATCAATTATACAAAGCACTATGAAAATGTCAGTATAGTTAAAGACTACTAGAAAGAAACAGAAACATGACAGAGCAGAAGAAGACCATACAGCCTATCTTGTCTACCCAGTCACCAGATGCTAAGCTTTACAATCCCTGCCCCTCCCTGAGAAATCCCCTGTGCTTGTCCCATGCAAAATTCAAATCAGATACTTTCCTTGTCTCCACCACTTCCACTGTCCTTGCATCTACCACCCATTCTGTAAAGAAATACTTCCTTAGATTTCTTCAAGTCTACTTTCACCCTCATCCCAAGACCCCTCATTCCAGTCTCCTTTCTATCCAAAGAGATCTACCTCTTGTGCATTGATACCTTGAAAGCATTTAAATGTCTCTATCATATCTCCCCTGCCCCACCTTTCCTCTAGGATATTGTGTTTAGAACAAAGACAACTGACCATTTTAGTAGCCACTCTCTGGACCAACTCCATCCAGTTTACATCCTTTTGAAGGTGCGGTCTCCAGAACTGTGCACAGTATTCCAACTGAGGTCTCATCAGATATAGGGGCAATATCACCCTCTTTTTTGTTGATGAGCATTCCTCTCCTTATGTACCAAAGCATCTTTCTGGCTTTTGCTGTTGCCATACACCCAGCCACCTTAAGATCATCAGATACAATCACCTCTAGACCCCAGTCTTGTTTCATAGAGGAATTTCACCCCCTGTACTGTACCACTCCCTTGGATTTTTGCAGCCCAAATGCACAACTGCATGTTTTAGCATTAAATCTTAGCTAGACCATTCCTCAAGCTTTGTTAGATCCGTTGTCATATTTTCTGTACCTTCCTGGGTGCTTGCCCCAAACACAGTCTTCTGAAAATTGTTTGAGGTTTACATCACTTCAATCCTATTTTTTTTACCCTCTCTGTGGTCCTACTCACCACCCTTCCTCAGTAAGCATTAAACAGAAATATTTGTTAAGCAATCCTGCTTTTCTCTTGTCAGCCTCTATATATTCCTCCCTATCACCTGAGTCTCCCAAGGCCACTATTGTACTTCCTCCTATTATAGAAACATAGAAATGACAGCAGAAGAAGACCAAACGGCCCATCCAGTCTGCCCAGTAAGCTTTGCACTTTTTATTTTTTTTTCTCATACTTCTGTTAGTCTTGGCTCTTAGTAACCTTTTGGTTCTATTTCTCTTCCACCCCCACCATTAATGTAGAGAGCAGTGTTGGAACTGCATCTAAGTGAATATTTAGCTTAATTAGTTAGGGGTAGTAACCGCCGCAATAAGCAAGCTACACCCATGCTTATTTGTTTACCCAGACTATGTAATTCAGTCCTTGTTGGTTGTTGTCTGTATATGGATCCACTTTTCTTCATTCCCCCTGCCATTGAAGCAGAGAGCTATGCTGGATATGCGTGAAGTATCGGTCTTTCTCCCATCTAAAAATAAAGAGCCTTTTCCTCACCTTTTATCCTGTTAGCTATTTTCCTTCCATGACCAACTTCACTCTACTACTTTCCCAGCTTCCTTTAGTTTTACCTGTCCATGTTTCGATGATTTCCTGTAGTTTATGAAGGCTAACCTTTCTCCTTACGTTTTCAGCTTCTACTTCAGAAAACCATTGCAGCCCCTTTTTCCTCTATTTACTTTTCTAACAAAAAGGGTAGCTGCCCTTAAAATATCTCCTTTTAGTTTTGCCCATTACTTTTCTAGTTACTCTAGATTTATCCAGCCAGCTAACGAATCCTTGAAATAGTCCCCATTTTAGGAAAGTTAGTTTTCTTCAAGTCTAGAATTCTCGCCTTAAAATGACCCATCACTGCTTGCACACTAATATTGAATCACATCATCTAATGATTACTGCATCCCAGATGATCATCCACTATGACGTCAGATACACTCTCCACATTGGAAAGAACCGGGATTAGTATCATACCTTCTGTGTGGGTTCCATTACTAGTTAATTGAACTATTCTCGCTGCAGATAATCCTGGATTTCCCTGCACCTAGAAGACATTGCAGCTGGGATGTCCCAATCAACATCTGGCAAATTGAAATCATCAATAACATCTCTCCTTTCTTCTGCTTGTGATGGAGATCTATAATATTACGTCGGTTTAAATAGATGTTCCATTCCCTCTTTCCAGATTAGCCCACAATGTGTTATGAATTGGTTAGTACTAGTTCTACACATTTCACTTACAAGGCCTTTCAGAGCCCCCACAGTTTCCATAAGTAGTTAAGGCTTTGTGATAGAATCAATCGTAAAATCTGAGACTGATGTTCCTTATACAAACGATTTATGGACAGCAAATTAATGTTAAACAGAATTTTGAGGAAGAAACTTCAGTATCATCTGTGAATATGTCACTTGACTGAATTATTACTTTTTTATTTTCTATGACTGTATACTTTGGTGCTAATCACTTATAAATGATTGCCAGCCCCTGCCTAGTCCTCTGCTGGAATATTCATAAGTTTCTAAAGAATAAACTGGCGAGAAGATCAGGTACAGGGTCTAAGTGTCAGCTTCACAATATACTGGGTAACATGTACAAACAGGGCAGTTTCGACCTTGGCAATAAGGATAAACAGTTCTAGGCTGGAAACAAGGCTCAATGAAGTTGAATGGAAGGTAGCCCCAGTCTAGGTCCAGGTACAAGGGTTGCAGGCAAGCAGCTCATATAAAAATTCAGAACACGGGAGGACTGAATTAGAAGCTGGACAACCTTAAAAATGCTGGGAAAATGTCCTTGTTGTCAGCCACCACTTTTTACAGATCATCCAAGCAATCCAGTTCCTCAGAAGCATGGTTTTTTACGGATCATCCAACCAATCCAGTTCCTCAGAAGCATGGTTTTAGAAGTCATACTTGAAGCAAGGCTTCGGTCTTTTCCTGTTTTCTCAAGTTAGTCTACTGTTCAGCAAATCTATTCTCTGATATGGGCCATCCCGATTTCAAATTCCATGGTGACCATGCCGCCCCATTCATTCCTCCAACAAAACCTTCAATACTCTTTGCTGGGATCATTTCTAAAGCAACAATGCAGCCAATTTTTGTTTCAGATAATTAAGGAGACAGTTAAAGAAACCATTATTTCAATTACCCTTTTCATCTAGGTTTGCATTTCTTATGTAAGAAGATATAAATGTTTATAGCTTTGGAAAGATCCTCCTACATAGTCATCCCTACCATCATCAATCAAAGCAAATTGGGGATACCATAATGCTAATTCATATCAGACTCCAAAAAGGCATCAACATAGCACAGAAGAGTGAGCTCAAGATAGAAAATGGTTTTTAAAACTGACTATGGCAATAACAAAAGGCAAATGCTGTTTTAGCTGGACAATCGTGACCTTAGTTATTTTCAGAAAAAAGCAAAAGTAGATTGAAAGCAAAGATGATGCCAATAATTATTGTAGGCCTTCTGGATTGTAGGAAGCTGACAATTGATGGCAGATCATCACTCACCAATGGGTTTATTTATCTGAAGGCCAAAATCAATGATGGCTGAAAGTACTAGTAATGGCAGAAAAATGTGGCCAGTGTCTTACTAGTTAATGTGTCTGCCTGCCTATCTGATGAAAAATCAATTATTTTTTAAGAGAAGGCACCCACCTAAGGAGAATGCACTTTATCTATGTCTCTTTGATTAAGCAGATAAAGCGCTCTCAGTGTCAGTTATCTACCACAAAGCTGCTTATCTGTCCAACTGATAAATATACACACATCCCAGGGGGAGTTCGTTGAATTAACCCAGGACATCCTACACTGTGTCTTTATTATGCCCCTAATACAACCCATCACAATACATTTGGAGCCATTTCTGATGCATGATATGCAACTCTGGATGGAAGTGAAAAGAATAGAAAACAGAAACACAGATCTTCAGTCTCTCTTTAACTCTACCTCCTAGCCTCCAGCCTGCGAACACCCATCAGGAACAATCATTATACACATTGCTTTTAATTAGTAGCAGCCACATGTACTCTTATGATATATTGGTTTGCTCCCAAGGAAGGATATGAATCAGAAATCTCATTCGTCTTACTCATCCTAGCTGTTCGTGTTTGCAACAAGCAAATAAGTTACCTCCTAATTTATTAGAGTTATGCATGTCATTAAGTCATTTGTTAGCAGTAACAGATGTATTATTTAGAGGTAGCAATAACCCCATATAGTCTCATTATGATCAATCTCAACAGACTTGTTCATTTGGGCCCCTGGAAAGAAGACATAATTCCATGGAGTCAGGGGTTATGATGCCATGTGGTGAAGATGTAAAGATTATGTCTGTATGTGCCCAGAATCAAAATGCAATTTTCTAATGTTTAAATAGAAAGTCTGTAATTTAAAGGCCATTAGCAAGAGAATTCTTTCTAATTTGCAATCATGCCAAGTCTCGCTGTTCTGCTGTGCTAATGCACAGTTCTGCTATGAGATTCTCTGTCACATGATGAAAACTTCATTTTTCATACACTAGATTTATGTTATTCCTCGCCTATTAACTGTCAAGTTGCCATTTCAGCATCTAATATTCCATATCAGGGAGGTAAAATGGGAGGAAATGTAAGGTGGAATTTTTTTTCATAAAGATATTCCCTGAACTACAGATAAAATCACAACGGCCTCACAAGATCCAGCTGACAATAAGAAAGAAAGGCCAAGATGTCCCTGAAACAACTTGTATACCATAAGATGTCTCCACCACAATACACATACTATACTCATGTTTCTACTACCCCCAGAAATCAAAATTCTATTACAATTTCCCATCATACCTAAGGAATGAGCGGAGGCAGCTTTGAACCCTTCTTTTGTTCTTCCATGCTGCAATATGTCTCTCTCTCTCTCTCACACATACACACACACACTTTAACTGAATTGGGCCAGGATTATTTGAGTTGTAAGAGGTCTAGCACAGGTCTTTGGGGAAGGAGGAGTAGAAATGATTATGTGTCAAAGCAATCAGTATGTAGATTGCAACTAGATTGGGCATTGGATTTTGACACCACTGGGACTGGCAAAGCCTCAATAACATACATTTTCACCAAATCTAGAAGTATAATATTGTTCAAAATGTACAGAGAACTGTAGCACTCCTGGTTCAGTTACTATAAGAGTATGCATCCTGTACCGGATGGTATACATCCCAGGGTTCTGAAAGAACTCAAAAATGAAATTTCATAGATATTACAAGTAATTTGTAATCTATCTTTAAAATCATCTGTTGTATCTGGATTAGAGGGTGGCCAATGTAACCCTGGTATATAAAAAGGGCTCCAGAGCTGATCCCGGAAACTATAGAGTGGAGAGCTTGATTTCAGTGCCAGGAAAAATCATGGAAACTGTTATAAAGAATAAAATCACTGAACATACAGACATGATCTAATGGGACACAGCCAGCATGGATTTACGAAGGGAAGTCTTGCCTTAGAAATCTACATTTTTTTGGAAGAGGTGAATAAACATGTGGACAAAGGTGAACCAGTAACTGTGGTGTATTTGGATTTTCAGAAGGCATTCGACAAAGTCCCTCATGAGAGGCTTCTAAGAATACTAAAAAGTTATGGAATAGGTAGAGATGTCCTTTTGTGGATTGCAAACTGGTTAAAAGACAGAGAGTAAGATTAAATGGTCAATTTTCTTAGTGGAAAAGGATAAACAGTGGAGTGCCTCAGGGATCTGTACTTGCACTGGTGCTTTTTAATATATTTATAAATGATCTGGAAAGGGGTATGACGAGTGAAGTGATCAAATTTGCAGATGAGAAACAAAATTATTCAGAGTAGTTAAATCACAAGAGGATTATGATAAATTACAGGAGCACCTTGTGAGACTGGAAGATTGAGTGTCCAAATGGCAGATGAAATTTAATGTGGACAAGTGCAAGGTGATGCATTTAGGGAAAAATAACCCTTGCTGTAGTTGCATGACAGTGATGGCCAACCTTTTGAGCTCAGTGTGTCAAAATTCATTAAAAAAACCGAGCATAACTCGGGTGGTGTGTCATTTCTAGAAAAATCCATAATTTTGTGATATTTGTAGCTCTAATCAACAAAGTTATAATTTTAATATATATACTGTATTTATTAATAAAGCAAAAACAAATAATTCTTTACCTTACCTGCTTAGTGACTTTTTTGTTGCTGAATTTCATTGGCTAAATCTTCAATTGAAGGTTGGTATTTCGTACACTTCAAGTCCAAGCAAGCGTTACAAACTTCATCTGTCAGTCGTTTTATTGGCTCCCATTCATGTTCACAACACTCCCTCCCCATCTCCCAGGCATGCACACATTCATTCTCACACACACAGACCCCCAGGCAGGCACCCATGCATTCACACACATAAACCCCCAGGCAGAGTCCCATTCATACACATTCACACACTAAAGGTAGACCCCCCCTCTCTTTCTTTTGCCAGCAACCTCAGAACTTCTCTCATTCCTCTGCTGCCACTGTCACTGATGCCGCGTGGCTATTGCGGAGGTGCCGATTGCTGCTACTGACACTGAAGTCCATTCTGCTGCCTCCTCTGTGCAGGCCCCGTGGGCTTCCACTTTCTCCATGCTGATCTCGTACATTGTGAGATCCGTTGAGAAAGTGCTATTCTTGCACATTCCCAAAGAGTACATGTGCCAATCACTAAAAAGTACATTTTTTTTTTTTTGCCTTTGCTGTCTGATCTTAGTTTTCTAATTGGTTGGTCACAGGCTTTTTTTTCACCTTCCCTTTCTTATTTTTTTGCCAATTCCTTTTATATTGTCTTTTTTTCTGTTTCTTTTTTCTCCATCTTCTTCCCTCAAACACACAGTCAGGTTCTCATTCTCACATGCATTTCTCTTTCTCACACACACACACAGGCTCTCACTGGCACATGCTCTCTCTCATACAATCATTCATATACACAGGCTCTCACTGGCACATGCTCTCTCTCATACAATCATTCATACACACAGGTTCTCACTGGCACATGCTCTCTCATACAATCATTCATATACACAGGTTCTCACTGGCACATGCTCTCTCATACAATCATTCATATACACAGGCTCTCACTGGCACATGCTCTCTCTCATACAATCATTCATATACACAGGCTCTCACTGGCACATGCTCTCTCTCATACAATCATTCATATACACAGGCTCTCACTGGCACATGCTCTCTCTCATACAATCATTCATACACACAGGCTCTCACTGGCACATGCTCTCTCATACAATCATTCATACACACAGGCTCTCACTGGCACATGCTCTCTCTCATACAATCATTCATACACACAGGCTCTCACTGGCACATGCTCTCTCATACAATCATTCATATACACAGGCTCTCACTGGCACATGCTCTCTCTCTCTCTCTCACACACACACACACACACACACACACACACAGGCTCTCACATGCTGTCTCTGCAAACATTCAGGTCCTCTCTCTCAACTCACCTCATACACGCACTCTACGGGCCCTCAGCCTCTCTCTCACCTCTGGGCCTCCTCTTCGCGGGTCGCCGCAGGATGGGCTCTGCAGCGGCCCTGATCTTCTCGGGCCGCGGCAGCCCTGCTACCGGACCTCTTCCTCTTCTTGGGCCGCTGCGACTTGGGATTCGCAGCGACCCACGGCGGCTCCTCCTCTTCTGCACGCGCTGATTCGCTTCCTCCTTCCTGCCCACGCGGCTCCGGCAACGTTTACTTCCGGGGCCGCACAGGCAGGAAGGAGGAGCATCAGCGCGTTGTCTTGAGCCTCATCGCTGCGACGCATGAGCCTCCCTGCGCCCGGGGGCATTGGTGGAGTGTAGGGGGAAACTAAAAAACACATTTAAAGGTTCGGTGCAGCTGAAAAAGAAAAGGCTCGGCACAGCCGATAAAAAAAAAAAAAATTCCTGATAGTCCTCGAAACGCTGCGCGTGTCAGCCAAAACGGCTCGGCGTGTCACCTCTGACACGCGTGTCATAGGTTAGCCATCACTGTTGCATGATATTAGGTTCCATATTGGAGATACCACCCAGGAAAAAGGTCTAGGGGTCAAGGTGGTTAATACATTGAAATTTTTGGCTCAATGAGCTGTGGCAATCACAAAAGCAAACAGAATATTAGGAATTGTCTTCCTTTTGTACATATGTATTTATTTATAAACCTCGTTAGAGTATTTAATGCAAATTTCCCCTTGTTATTCACACCCTCATTTATTCATTTGTTAACTTGTTTTATTTGTTCAATGTAAAGCGCCATGCCTGGCGTTTGTTTGTGTTACACTGTAAACCGATGTGATATCCTGGATGAATGTCGGTATATAAAAATTTTAAATAAATAAATAAATAAAATTATTAGAAAGGGAATGGTGAATAAAATGGTAGATGTCATAATGCCTCTGTTTCACTTCATGGAGAGACTGCACCTTGAATACTGTGTGCAATTCTGGTTGCCGCATCTCAAAAAAGATATAATTGCAGAGAAGGGTGACCAAAATGATAAAGGGCATGGAATGGCTCCCATATGAGGAAAGGCTAAAGCATTTGGGGCTGTTCAGCTTGGAGAAGAGACGGCTGAGGAGGGATATGATAGAAGTCTACAAAATCATGAAATGACTTGAACAGATAAATGTGAATTGGTTATTTACTCCATGGGGGCACTCCATGAAGTTAGCAAGTAGCACATTTAAAAAAATTGGAGAAAATTCTTTCACTCAACGCACAATTACACTCTGGAATTCATTGCTAGAGGATGTGCTTAAGGTAGTTGGTATAGCTGGGTTTAAAACGTTTGGATAAGTTCCTGGAGAAGTCTACTAGCTGCTATTAATCAATAAGGAATAAACACTGCTTGTTCCAGCATTAGTACCTTGGGATCTATTTAATGTTTGGGTACTTGCCAGGTACTTGTGACTTGGATTGGCCACTGTTGAAAACAGGACACTTGGTCTGACCCAGTATGGCATATCTTATGTTCTTATGCATGATTACATTCATTTAAATGCTTATGACTAACAAACTGCAAATAACTGTATGCTTACTTAAATACAGCTGCCTCAGTATTTGCTAATGAAGTATGCCACTACCGAATTTCTGAGGCAGAAAATGAGTCTTCTTTATGTATAGTAATATCGGAAGTAAACTTCAGTCAGCTATTTCTGATACTGTATGTGGGTTTAGACTTAATAAATGTTGCAGTGAGGATTACAATATGAATTCCATGCTGAAATTAAAAAAAAAATATGACTAGAGCTGGAATGTAAAATTTACTGAAATCCCCCTAACAAATTGTGTTTCTGAGACATTTTAGCTCTTGCCTTATGTAGCAAAACGGTGGTCTAATACATGGAAGTATGTTCTCTTTTTATTTCCTCTGATTCTAACCACTTATTGGGCTGTGTCTCCCCCCAGAGGCATTCACTGAATAAATTTGTTCTCACGCATTTTCAGGAGCACAGTAAAGAAACGGAAATTACTTTTTCTATAAAGAACATTCTTTGTTTATTCAGAATAAGGTGATTGCCCAGTTTTGAGAAATATTGCAGCCCTGTCCTTTTCAGGTTTGAACAGCCCCAGTTGAAAAATGCCTTGGAGCAGTTTTGCTATTCGGCAAAGAAACATGAACCATCATCAGAGGTCATAACCACAAGAAGCTAATGTACAGAAGCGGAAAGGCATTACAGTTAACATGAGTATGTGCTGCCACACGGGTTCAGAACAGCCGACTGTCTCAACTCCAGAACATGCACTGGAAGACGGATGAGCGCTTTCAACAGTGTTTGTCCCCTGCCTTTAAAAATCTGTCCATTTTACAGACGCTGCAAATGATGGGCCAGCATCAACAAGGATTGTGTTTCCAAGCAAAATTTCCTAGAACACATGTGCTATTCGGAACGTGGTTTTCTTTCATTTCATTTCGAACATGAAACTAAAGAGAATCTAAAAAATGTTTTCATTAAAAAAAAAAAAGGCAGCAGTAGCCAGACTCGGCCCCACCCCAGCAAAAAATCTTGATTCTAAAATATAAAAAAGTCACAGCTTTTTTTTCCCCCATACACCTCCTCCAGCTTACGTGTAACTGTAAGCATCTTCATGGGGCAGAAGCAATGCCCAGGAGCTCCTGTCCGACTGCAGCTATACTCAAAACGTCACCAGCGTGCGGGTGGGGCAGGAGTCTCTGGGGACTGCTCCTGCCCCATGAAGAAGCTTGCAATGGTGGGTAAGCTGGGGGGCGGGGGAGAAAGATGGGGGGAAAGTCCTGTGGGACTTAATTTTATTATTAAGAATCACAAATTTTGCAGTGGGGAGGGGGAACCCTTGGGCTGGCTGCTACTGCCCTTTTTTTTCTTAAACACAAGATGAAATGAAACTCTTTTAGAAAATGGAAAGGAATCAAAATCCTCTGCGTTCCTCTGATTTTTTTTTTATACTGTTCAACCAAAGCTGTATACTCCTGTGTCTATGGTCCAATCAGAATGAAGGTAAAGCATTGTTCAACCAAGGCTGGATACTCCTGTGTCTATGGTCCAATCAGAATGAAGGTAAAGCATTGTTCAACCTAGATTTGATACTCCTGTGTCTATGGTCCAATCAGAATGAAGGTAAAGCATGGCCTGGCACCTCCACTACTGTAAATGACTTCATTCTGATAAGGGTGAGGACTTTCACAAAAGGGTCAAGGTGGAAAAATGTCCCAAATCAATGCTTTATCCTCCCTTGTCTTTTTCTGATTCTTCTGTCTGCAGAGGAGAAGGTCATAATGCCTTGAGCACAGCTGCTTAATATAGAGCTCTTGTTGCACAATGCGGCTATATTTAGGCACTGAAAAAAAACTTTTTAGTCTAGGAGGCATGTTAAATTCAGATAGGGAAAATGTGTGTATATCTAATTTTCAAATATGCATGCCAATTTTCCAGCACATAGCTGGTCCACAGATATTACAGTTGCAAAATAGGTGAGTACTTTATTTTGTCCATATGTATATATTGCATTGTCCATATGTTGCATTGTCCATATGTTCCATATATTGCATTGTCCATATGTCCATATATTGCATTGTCCATATGTTCCATATATTGCATTGTCCATATGTTCCATATATTGCATTGTCCATTGTCCATATATATTTGTCCATATGTATATATTGCATTGTTCAATTTTTCCCCCTATTCCAGCTCCAAGTTAATTTTCCCTGTTTTATTGTAACTTTCTCACACACGGTATTGATACACTGTATTTAAAGTTTCACAGTTTATTGGGAATATACGTTACGCTATGCTTTACACACATTGTTAATTGTAAACCGGGTTGATGTGATATCTGTCATGAAACTCGGTATAACAAAAATAATAAATAAATAAATAAATAAATAAATATACCACATTGCATATTTTCAGAGATAAACTACCCCAGCTGTTACACCTTGAAAGTTATCTAGGAGGTTATGTGGTCAGAAAAGTATCCACTTACCTTTCACTTAACTAGCTTACTGGAAATTGCCCACTGTGTCACTAATTTTCAAAGGGAAACACATGCAAATACCAGAAGTTATGCACATGGCCGGGCTTGCGCGCATTTTCTAAAGGGCCCAGCCACGCACATAACCACCGATACATGCACAAGTGCTGGGCCCTGAAAAAGGGTCAGGCTGGGGTGTGTGGTCTGGGTGGGGGGGGGACAGAGGCTGGCTGGGACAGTGGCCATTAGCTGCTATTCAGGGAAGCACACGCCAGCAGCAGTAAGTAATAAAATTAAAAATTTGGGGATATGTAGGTTAGCTTTAGGGGTAGGGAGGAGAAGGGAAGAGGGAGGAAGTTTAGGTAGGGGAGTAGGGAAGTTCCCTCCTAGTCCGCTCCTTAATTGGAGCAGAGTGGGAGGGAACTGGGGAAGGCCCGATTGCGTCGCCGTGTGTATTTAACAAACATTCACCCTCTAGCGCGCGCCGCCTCCCCGGTGCATGCTGCCTACACATGCACGCGAGGATTTTAAAACTAGATATGCATGTGCGTGCAGCCATCAGATTTTATAACATGCGCACGCCGGCGCGCACATGTTACAAAATCAGCGCGTCCCTGTGCGCTCGCTGGGAGCCATGTGCACATGGACGGCTATGCGCTCCTGGTAAAATCAACCCCTATTTGTACTAGAGGGGTACATTTAATGCGCCTAGCTTCAGTAAATATGCACTTCATATCAGAAGTACTGTACTCAAGCTGTTTATTGTGCTCACTATTCATTCAAACAATAAAAGCCTGATTTCTGCACGTAAATCACCATTTTAAAATCCACGAGGGTCTATGCTCACAAAAATACATGCAACGTGATTTTGTTTGCATTTTTACACACAGAGAGGCTAACTTTTAAACAGTTACACATGAGCCCATATACACATGTATATGGATTTTATTTATTTATTTAACAGTTTTTTATACCGACCTTCATAGTAATAACCATATCGGACCGGTTTACATTTAACAAGGGAATAACTGGAGTAACAATTCAAGTAAACGAGAGCTAAACAATAGGTAGGAATAAGTCAAAGTTACAATCAACAGGGAAAGAGAACTTGGAAGCTTGCGACAAGCTGGAAGGAAGATAAGGCAGGAAAAATAATGGATGAATGAAAATCTACACATAATGTATTACCTGTGCATACAGGTTATAAAATACAAGTAAATGCACTCTGCAACATGTGCACAAGTAAAGAAAAACACACGGATACATATCATACTTATCCAGAAGAGCGCAAAGCCGCTACAAAGCCAGATAAGTCTTAAAATGCCACTTACCTGGCTACATCAGATAGCCAATAAACACTTTTTAGATTTGTCTGGTTATCTGACTCAGCTAGATAAGTATTGTTTTAAGACTTATCTGGATAAGTAGCAACTTTGCTACTATTTGGTTGGATAAGTTGGAACTTGTCGGATAAGTTCCGCTTTCAAGATTTCAAGCGTGCTACTTATTTGGTTAGGTAGCATGCAACTGCTATACTCATGTATATTTATTTCTAACTTTTAAAATATATGTGTGGAGATTTTACCTGCATAATTTCACCCCCATAAATGGGCTTTTATGTGAGTGAGGAGATTTTCTAACATGCGCACGACAATGAAATTGCTAGTTTATCAATTAGTATACCAGTTCATCCAGTCCATCTCCAGGACATTGAAACTCTCCACTCAGACAGCATTTCACTTTTTCCAGACATAAACAGGTGTCAATATATGCAACTTACTCACGTAAATGTTGACCCGTCCTGAACGTCCCTATTTTACATGTCCAAATTGACCTGCATACCCTTTCTTACCCGTGTATTTTGAGGTTTATAAAACAGCATAGACACAAGTATATGCAATTTACATGGCATATGTGCTGGTTTTTATACATGCAACTCTTTGGAAATTCATCTTATAGTAAGTAGGCATCCTAGGGAGCAGAGTTGGGAGAAGGGAAAGGATTTATGCACATACTTTTAATTTTCAAAAATATACAATGTAAATTCCCCTTACCCACAAATTTTCCAGGTGGATTCATACACATAAATGCACTTTGAAAATTTGGGCTAAAGTCTGGGGGGACAAAAGGTAGCACTCACTTCAGCACTATGTAAGCCATTGAAATTTACCCTCCCCCTGTATGTGGCGATTAGATGATAAAGGTTTTTGTTTTTTTAATTACTTGTTATGGGAAGTAAATGTACTTATGGAAGGTAAACAAAACTATGTGCAATTATTTTCAAAGACCCGTTGTCAAACAGATCAGGTTTGATCCATCTAATCAATCACCGTGTGCTAATTAAGTGTGCTTTGTGTAAATCCTTTTCTGGTTGACTCAAAGTCAGGAAATCTATACAGGGCCAGACTTAATGTCTGCGCCATGCAGTCCCTACACATCAGGGCTTTATATGCCAGAGAAGTAGAAGCTTACTGTTCGCAGGATGTTTCCAGCACTGCAAGCTCCTCCAGGTATAAAGAGATAGTGTCACCTAGGCACAGGTTTGGATTTCATGTCAAACACCTTCTTTGGCTAAATAGGCTTTAGATCAAATTATAGCAACTTACTTTCTTACTTTTTTTTGCTGAAAGTCAATTTTCAAGACATATAACAGAGCAGTCACAAAGGTTTACACCTTAAATAATCAGCTACCTAATTAAAGGTATTACTCCTAGCCAATTACTGTCAATGCAACATGATTTTTTTTTAGCAGGTTAATACATTATTCCCTTTCTACTTGCTCTTTCAGGTCAAATTGTACTGGGGAAAAGCAGGGGTTGCCTCTTCGTGAACCACGACATTCTTTCTACAAATGGCTGAAGCTGAACCTCAAACAAAACATCCCTTCCAGTTTCCTAATTGAACCCACCCCAGTCAATTGTTTTTATTAAAATGTGACCCACATTTTGGAAGAAAACCCAGTCATCACATTTTGAAATGGATAGCAAAATGTAGTACAATTTTAGGTACTGGGAGTTCCTACGTACGTAAGCCTCAGTTTGCAAGCAGTATATTTTATATCGGGGTGTCTCACCCCTTTCCTGCAGACCTCACAATCAGTTGTGTTTTCAAGATGTCCGCAAGGAATAATCTACGAAGCAAATCTGCATGCACTGGAGAAACAGCATATAGAAGTTTCTCATCCATTTTCATTGCCAATATCCTGAACATCTGACTGACTCTGGGTTCACAAGGACAGGTTTATTTATTTATTTACTTATTTTCTAACTTTTATATACTATACCCAGCAAAGGCTGACTGGAAAGGTGCTCAAAACAACAAAATATACAAAACACAGATACAATAAAATCATCGTTAAAACAAATTAAAAATACATCTGCACACTTTACCCAACTTAAAACTGAAAGACAGCCAGGACCTGCCCACTATCACCTAATTTAACAACCCCTACTCCGGGATTAACCAGCCTTTCACCCTTTTCCAGATAATTCGATTCAAGCCTGGCATTCAACGGGGCAGAAATCCACAATTCAGGACCCCTAAGAGAACTCACCCTCTTCCATTGTGGGCACCTCTTTAACAGTAGGAATCAGGAAAAGAGCTTGCTGACCTAAATTATAAAATAAAATGTCACTGCCCTAATAGTGCTTTTCCTTAAAAAAAAGATAATACAAGGTTATCCTGCTCCAAAATAAGACCTTAAAACAAGCTCATTTACTCTTAGAAAAGTTACCTACTATTTAGCTAGAACATTTATGGCCAATAAAGGCCTTTGTCATGGGTAAATTGCATTGGCTTTATTGAGAGTCTACCAAGGCATTAATGTCTAATACAAGTCCTTTATGTATTTAATCAAGGAAAGTATATAATGGAGATAGATATCTCCTATTCTCTTCACTTAGAAATTCAGTAAATGAACCATCTGAGGTGTGCAGGGCAGCACAAGTCAGAAGGTCCTCGGGGTAATGGCCTGGCTACTATCAGAAGCAGCCACAGGTGCTGGCAGAGTTAAAAGTTCACAAAGCCAATCGCTAGACAAGCCAGCCATCTGCCCTCTCCATTTTGTTTCTCAGTGCCCCTTGCTCACCGGAGATTCAGAGTTCTGAATCGAGTCTCAAAAAACATCAAATTTCATTAGCAAACACTTCATAGCCTTTAATCAAAGTTTCAAAAGTATTTCATGACCAGCTGAAGTATTTTCCTGATCAGTCACACATCTCCCTGATCACAAGATGGTTAATTTTCTTTGAAATGTCCTGAATCTTAGGAGAGTTGTATACAATGAGCTTCAGTTCCCTTTGTAATTCAAAGCATGACCCTTGCTCAAGAGCTACCTTGAAACCTTGTAACATATCATGCACTGTGAAGAATTTTACAGGAAATAAAGAGACTGCCTGGTTTTCAAGAAAGGGAATCTAAATCTATCTATCTATCTATCTATCTATCTATATATATATATATATAAGAGAGAAAGATAGGGATGTGCTTGTGTTGGAAATGAAACAGGAATTTATAACACAATTTCCTGTATTATTTCATTTTGGTTTTCAAATACAATGAAAGAAAACTAATGAAATTTTGGATTCTTTAGAAAAAATTAAGGCTGCAATCATCAAACCTCTCCCCCTCCAGGTGTTCCCCTGATCCTCCCCAATCCCCCACCCCCAGACCCAATTTCTTCATGGGGCAGGAGTGATCGATTCTTGGTCACTCTTACCCTGTAGCTGCAGCTGCTGCACAGGCCGAGACAAAAATTGACAATGGTGCCAGACTCTTGTCTGCTACTGCCATTTCAGTAAGGGGCTGGGGATTGATCCTGCTCCATGAAGAAAGGTCTGGAGGAGTGCCTGACAATAGTGTTTTCTTTTAGCTCTGAACCTGACATTTTTTTTTTACTATTGATTGCTTTATTTGTTATGTTTTTTTCTTTGATTTTTTTTTGTTTTAAAGAAATGAAAATAAATAAAATACAATAAAAAAAAAAAGAAGAAACAAATCGAAATGGAAAAAATGTCTGTGCACACCCCTAATTATGAAGATGTCTTTGGCCTACTTCATTTTAGCACAAAATTCCCTCTCTCAACTGCACAATGCAAACAGAACATTCCTAATTAATATTCAAAAGAAATAATACTTTTCCTTTTACCACTAAAAGAACAAACATATGAATACAAAGTGAACTGCTCATATGTATATGCCTACACTGCTGCTCTATATACCTTCAGTAAAGGAATATTACTGTGAAAATTGTTAAGTTAACCCCCAAGTTTGATGTAAACCGGCCTGATATGAAGCTTGTCATGAAGTTTGGTATAGAAAAATGTTAAATAAATAAATAAATAAATAAATAAATAAAATAGTTGTGAAAACTTGCTTAATGAGAGGAGGATATTAAGGAACATCTGCCAATGTAGTTAGTAGTGAAATGGTGACTGTGGATTATAGGTGGATAGTGCAAGAATGCAGTAATTATTGTTTATGTTTGTTGGTTTTTATTTGATTTTGTTAAGATTTATTTTATTTTTATTTTATGTTGTATGTCTAAATGTTTATGATTGTATTATAGGGTAGATTTTAAAAGAAGCACGAGTGGCCTACATGTGGGTGCACTACCCGGTGTGCACACATGTATGCCTGATTTTATAATAGGCGTGTGCATGTTATAAAAGCCGGGGTTGGCGCGTGCCAGGGGGGGCACAATTGTGAAACTTACGTGCGCTGAGTCACGCTGCCTTCCTCCATTCCCTCCCAGGCTGCTCCGAAATTGGAGTGGCCTGGAAGGGAAATTTCCTTCCCCCTAACCTAACCTAACCTTCCCACCCTTCCCCTAACCTTTCACCACCCCCCCCCAGCCCTACTCTAACCCCACCTGACTCATCTTACCTTTTATGCCTGCCAGCATGCGATCCTCCAACAGAGCAGCAATGGCCACTATGTCGGAGGCCTCTGGCCCCGCCCTGCCCCTTTTGTAAAGCCCCGGGACTTACACGCATCCCAGGGTTTTATGGGCGTCACTGGGCCTTTTTAAAATAGGCCTGGCACACGCAGGATGATTTACGGGTGTAACCTTTTTAAAATCCAGCCCTATGGGGTGGATTTTAAAAGGGTCATGCGCGTAATATACGCATGAAACCCTTTAAAACCTGCTCCTGCATGCGCCGAGCCTATTCTGCATAGGCCTGGTGATGCGCACAAGCCCCGGGACGCTTGTATGTCCCAAGGCTTGAAAAAAGGGGTGGGGAGTGGGCAGGGCGGGGTGGTCCAGGGGCGGGACCGAGGCCTCTGGCACAGTGACTGTGCTGGGGGATCGTGCACCGGCACTTGGTAGGCAGGCGTAAATAAAAAAATAAAGGTAGGGGGGGATTTAGGTAGGGCTGGGGGGGGGAGGCGGGTTAGATAGGGGAAAGGAGGGGAAGGTGGGGGCGGAAGGAAAGAAATTTCCTTTTAACTCTTCTCAACACTGTTACAGATACTCTGGGGTGGATTTTAAAAGAGTGACACGCGTAACCCTTAAAAAAAAACCCTGCACGCGCCGAGCCTATTTTGCATAGGCTCAGCGGTGCGTGCAAGCCCCGAGACGCGCATATGTCCCAGGGCTTGCAAAAAGGGGCAGGGCGTGGGCAGTCCAGAGTGGTCTGGGGTGGGGTGGGGCCTGAGCCTCCAGGAACAGCAGCCATTTGCTGCTGTGCCCGGGATTATGGGCTGGCCGTCGGCCGGCAGGCGTAACTTCTTCAACAAAGGTAAGGGGTGGTTCTAGGTAGGGCCGGGGGGCGGGTTAGGTAGGGGAAGAGAGGGGAAGGTGCGGGGTGGGGGGGGGGAAGGAAAGTTCCCTCTAAGGCCGCTCCGATTTCGGAGCGGCCTTAGAGGGAACGGAGGCAGGCTGTGCTGCTCGATGCACACAAGTTGCACAATTGTGCATCCCCTTGCGCGCGCCAACCCTGGATTTTATAACATGCGTGCAGCTTCGCACGCATGTTATAAAATCGGGTGTAGATTTGTTTATATTACACGTGTAACCCTTTTAAAATCCGCCCCATGTGTATATTTTTGTACATTGCTCTAAGCAATTTTTTGAAATCTGGAAAGGTGATTAATAAATATTTTAAAATAAATAAATATAAATTTATGTAAAATCACTGATTCAGAAAGTATGTATCTGTAACAGTGTTGAGAAGAGTTAAAAGGAAAATTCTTTTTTTGGCCTTTTAAGAGATAATTTTTAAACTGCTTGCATACAAAAGTTGGGAAAAATCATAAAAGTTAGATTTAGATGCATGTCCAGTTTGAAAATGATCCAATCAAATCTACCTACACAAGTTATATCTGCTAAAACATCTGTACTAATTTTCCTTTAAAATCTGCATGCATACTTTTTAAAAATCCAAATGTGCACACAA
Source organism: Rhinatrema bivittatum (assembly GCF_901001135.1). Lineage (NCBI taxonomy): Eukaryota > Metazoa > Chordata > Amphibia > Gymnophiona > Rhinatrematidae > Rhinatrema > Rhinatrema bivittatum. Next base: position 18,571,196 of record NC_042629.1, read on the forward strand.
GTTCTACTACCCCTTCCCACTTCTAGGAATCTCTTTATCCTATCTGGGTAAATGTACACCCACATATGAAATATCAGACACACAATTTTGTTAAAGGTCATTTCTGCATGTAAAACAGTGAAGTTCCCTTAAATCTTAACTGTACATAAATCAGTACAGGTAAATAGGAGACAGACAGAAATAATGATAGTATATTAAGAAAGAATAATAAAGAACAAAATAACTTTTCCCTTATATCCCTCCCCTACCTGCAGGCTTGATACCCCTCAAGTCAAGCTACTATTATTCTTTATTTCTCTGGTTCTTCCAAGGTATGTTCATCCAAGTTGTTCGCTTCCCTGTTCAATGTAAGACAATTGTTGTCATTGTTCGCATATTTGTTGAATGTAAACCGAACTGATAAGTAACCCTGTTACTTGAAGTTCGGTATATAAAAGCTATAAATAAATAATAAATAAATATGCCCTCCTCTATATAAGCCAGTATTCATAGGAAATCTAGCCTGCATTCCTTTTGAAAATTACCTTCCTAAAAATTATTTTGCATTAAATAATATAATCCATATACATATTGGCCCATGAATTATTTATTTATTTAAAATTATTTATTAAGTATGCTGTGGGACCCAAGTAGTGATCCCAGGCCTGGAGGTACAAACTTAGGCCTGGATTTCACAAAATGCACTAAATATAACATGCGATAGGAAAAGGGGGTGTTTTATGGTAATAGGCAGTTTATCGCAATTTGCACTAATACCTATGCGAAGCGCTATCTTAATGCAAATTGCAATAACTTTTTCACACTTTGCGATAAGTGCCAGAATTGATGTATTTCGGTTTAAGCTCCTGGAGAGCCAGCCAAGCTATCAGGGCCCTGGAGGGGAGAGAGAGAGAGAGGGAGAGTAAGTGAGAGAGAGAGAGAGACACTAGCCATAATGTCTTCACAGTAGATAGCTATTTATATCTCTATGGGAGGCCCACCTAGTCACTAGAGGTGAGGTTTAGGTATTAGTGTAAGGGTTAGGGGCCACTTTGACATTCAAAGTGAGACATACGAACAGAACAGTGCTCTCTTGTGAAGATCTGATGACCTTCGGAGTGAGGAAACTCACCTAAAGATGAGATTTGTGCAATGTTCTCTCAACCTAGCTTGATGGACTCCCTACCTGGATAACCTCAAACTAGGTTGAGAGATATAAATACCTATCTAGTGTGAGGGCATTATGGTTAGGCTCTCTCTTTCTCTCTCTCTCTCCCCCCCCCCCCCCCCCCCAAGGGTCCTGGCTCTTCAGGAACTTAAAACGGCATGTGTGAAAACATCGCAACTGCAATAAAGCCCTATTGCACGTCTTTATGCAACTGAAAAAGGTGTAGTTTAAATTCTCATTAAAGCCGTGTGATACAGCTTCGCAAAACTGTCAGCCCAGCCCACTTGGCTAAAATTCCCACCCCAATATCCTCCCCTTTTTCTCATTTGTATCTCACCAAACGTTATGGTGCTTTCGCAAGCATTAATGGCGTTTTCACATGCGTTAAAGGCATTTTTTGCATGCGAAAATGCCATATAGCACTTTGATAAATGACCCCCTTAGTCTGACTCCAGCCTGTTCAAAAGCACATTTAACTTTATTTGCAGTTTCAACAAACAAACAATAATAGACTGTCTTAACCTTTGAACAGTGTACTCCCATTACTCACTGTCTTGTACTGCTTCCCTCAGTACTCACAGATTCTTTACAGCTTCAGTGTTTGGACAGTATTATTCTACAGGAGCTGCCTTCCTCCTGGAGATCTGGGTCTGGCTTTACTATTCCCACCTGGATCCCAGTTCTTATTCCTCCCCTGCTGGGCCCCGCCCACAGGGATCTCTCTCTCTCTCTCTCTCAAGGGGAATTAAGGTGGACCATATATTTCCCCCCTTAAACCTGCACAGGTTTAAGGGGGGAAATAGGGGCACTCTATCACTGTGGAAAGATAATTTTAAACAGCTAGCTAGATCTCCGGAAGACTTTGTACAGCGAATAGACAGCTATGGATCAGAACAGATTGTAATGATTGATGAGTATAAATCAATATATTGAATGTGATTTGAGTGCAAGAATTGTACAAAGGCAGGACACTATCACCATTTCTTCCCTGCATTCCTGAGACATTCTGGCAACAATGAGCTGATAAAGAACTGGGATGGCCCCAAGGAATATCTGGTATCTCTGGGGACATCAAAGACTAAGATATTTGGTATTTCTTATCAGCTGGGAAGATCAAATGCTAAGTCTAGTACCCATACCAATGAACTGATGATAAGTTAAACAGTTGGTGTCTTTTACCAAATGGGAGATCAAAAGACTGCTACTGAAATACCTTCCTGGGTAAAATATGGATTGGGGGCCTAACTTGCAGAGAGATATAGAAGGCATTGCATTTGCTTATTTTAGTTGGATGAGCTGAGAGGAACAGAGAGCGAACCGGCTGGTTCTTTTCAAAGTCTCCAGGCCCACAAGTCCTCCAGATTTCCTATGAATACTAGCTTATATAGAGGAGGGCATATAAGAGAGGTGTTCTTCTGTTCTTTATTATTCTTTGTTAATATTCTATCTTTATTTTAGTCTGTCTCCTATTTACCGGTATTGATTTATGTACAGATTTAAGGGATCTTATAGCATTAGGACAAAATTCTGATTTGATTGTTAACTCTCTTTTCCAGAGAAGGTTGGCAAATGTCAGGAACTGTTTGGAATCGGGTCCCGTGCTTTTCTCTGATTGCCCATGCAGTGAAGAACTTCTGTCTGCCCAATTCCCAGGGCAAGGAACTGCTCCAGATCCAGGAATCACAGCCCAGTCTCAATTTGCACTTGTAGTAGACTTGCACAATTGTGTAGGAATTCAAAATTGGGCCATGGGAGATCTCCTCATTTGGGGATATTGACAATTTGGTTGCTGTAGCAGCAATTACTAGTGTTAAAGTTTTGAAAAGACACAGGGAGTTAAGGGGTTAACAGCAGAGAGAATGGAGGGTGAGTGGGGGATGCAGGAAAGTGTTTCTCATAGGCAAATACAAACAGAGGAGAAAAATTCTTTAAATGAATTGATCTTTCAGTTTAAAAGTTATGAACAGACTGATAGGAATTAAAGATATTTGCAGAAAATGAACCTGATTTAGCAAGAATGTTTAATTTCAATGACAGTGAAGTAAAATCTGTATCTTGTCAGAACAGGGAATGTATACCTCTCAATGACTAGCATTGAATGTGTACAGAAACTAATAAGGTTTGGTTTCTATAAGCACGGAGTAAATACTTGTGTGAAATGGATCAGCATTGCTCTATGGTGGAACTTTCTTTTTCATTCCTGCACATCAGGCAGATGTGCAATGCAGTCTATACGTCTGATAGCGAAGATTCTGCTACAAGAAAGGGGAGACGAGATTAAAAGAATATTCTTCTGGTCCTGAATCGACAGACCAGAACACCTGTCACGTCACTCAATGTATTCATTGGTATTTGTATTTTATCCCTACTATGTGTAATGAAATATTATAGATACTGTTTATTTAATGAACCTGTATGGCAAAATGAGTTAAAACACGCAGTTAGTTTCCTGGTGACTTGCTCCTTGAACAAAGCAGATGTTTGTAGCTGTTTATACAGAGATCTGATATAAAAGATAAGCTTCCTTATCATATTGCTTTTTGCTTCAAAAATTATAGAGAGGGATTTCTTCCTATTATAGAATTTTTTTTTTTGTTTATTTCAGGTATTCATTCATACTCATGCATCTGACTTAATAATGGGAGTGCAAAGGTTTACTTTAATGACAAGCTTCGAGAACGCTGTCTTGAGAGAACTGTATACACTATGACTGGGTGGAGGGAAAACCATCACTTTCTTCACCACTGAAAAACCCCTTCAACCTTTCATTTTTGGACTGAAGTGCTTAGAATTTATGCATAAGCTCTGTCCTTGTGTTTTCTTGTTTTTATTTGATTATGGAGCAATATTTATTGATTTATTTTTATTTATTATTTTTATATACCGACATTCGATCTCAATCGAGATATCACACCGGTTTACATTCAGGTACTGTCAGTATTTCCCTATCCCCAGAGGCTTACAATCTAAGTTTTGTACCTGAGGCAATGGAGGGTAAAGTGACTTGCCCAAGGTCACAAGGAGCAACAGCAGGACTTGAACCCTGGTCTCCTGGTTCATAGCCCACTGCTCTAACCACTAGGCTATTCCTCCTCTATTTTATATATAATTACTGACTATCATAATGAAATATTTTTATGATACACAAGTTCACATGGTTCCTGGCGCGTACACATGGACACACCGATTTTATAATCCACGCGCGCATTTGCGGGCTGTGCGCGCAAGAAGGGGTAAATTTATGCAAACTCCGCACGGCGATGCATTCGGTCCTTCCCTCTCAGTCTGCTCCAATTAAGGAGGAGACTGGGAGGGAACTTCCCTAACCCCCCTGCCTAACCTTCCTTTCCCTTCCCCTCTCCTCGCCACCGCCTAAAGATTATCTAGCTGGTCTTAAATTTTTATTTTATTACTTGCTGCTCCTCGGGATGGTGTAGGGAAGAGGGATTCAGTTTTGTAAGGAACTGGGGAAACTTTTGGGGAAAGGGGAGACTTTTCCGAAAGGATGGATTCCACCTTAACCAGAGTGGAACCAAGCTGCTGGCACTAAATTTTAAAAAGGAGGTAGAGCAGCTTTTAAACTAGAACAAGGGGGAAAGCCGACAGTCACTCAGCAGCGCATGGTTTGTAGAAATGTATCCTTGAATGAAACAGGAAAATTAGGGCATCTCAACAGAGAGGTTCCATTAAAAGCAAACGTAGTCCATATGCCTATATGCAAAAAATCACCTGAGCTAAAGATTTCCAAATTATCCCTAAGAACTAAAAAGCAGGTTGTTAATACAAACAAAAAAAACACACTTTGAAATGTCTAAGAAGTAAGATGGGAGAGTTAGAGTGTATAGCAGTAAATGATGAGATTGAGATAATTGGCATCACAGAGACCTGGGCGAAGGAGGATAATCAATGGGACAGTGCTATATCAGGGTACAAATTATATCACAATGATAGGGAGGATCAACTTGGTGGGGGTGTGGCACTTTATGTCCGGGAGGGTATAGAGTCCAACAGGATACAGATCATAGAAGAGACTAAATGCTCAGTAGACTCTATATGGGTAGAAATCCCATGTGTGTTGGGTAAGAGTATAGTGATAGGAGTATACTACCGTCCACCTGGACAAAATGGTCAGAGGATGTGGTTAGTGCAGTTAGTGTAGCTGGGTTCAAAAAAGGTTTGGATAAGTTCATGGAGGAGAATTCCATTAACTGCTATTAATCATTTACTTAGGGAATAGCCACTGCTATTAATTGCATCAGTAGCATGGGATCTTCTTGGTGTTTGGGTAATTGCCAGGTTATTGTGGCCTGGTTTGGCTTCTGTTGGAAACAGGATGCTGGGCTTGATGGACTCTTGGTCTGACCCAACATGGCAAATTCTTATGTTCTTAAGTAATTTACATGTGCCGGCTGGCAGCCAGCGCACTTCCCCGAGACAGTGGCTAATGGCTGCTGTCCTGGCTGGCCTCCGTCCCGTCCTGCTCAGAACAAGCCCTCTCCAGCCCACCCCTTTGAAAAGGCCCGGCACTTGTGCAAATACTGGGGTTTACGTCCGTGGCTGGGCCCCTTTGAAAATTTACCCGGCTCATGCATCACCTGGCCATGCACGTAAACTCCCATATTTATGTGCTCAGGCCTTTTAAAATCCAGGCGTTAATATCTAGTTACATACGTACTTGCAGATGCCACTATTTTGTTTCTCACACATAACATAAAGTTTGAATTGATACAGTTTTATTAGTTCTTAGTTGCTATTCTCTGTGTTCCTGGTATAAGCTGTCTGTATATTATCACAACTTTCAGATATTACTTTTTCTTTGTAAGAAAGAATTAGGATAGATTTTGAAACAAAGTTTTGTTTTTGTTTTTTACCTCTTGGGTGGGGAATGCCACACATCAGTTTTAATGTTCTGGATACCTAAAAATAATTAGCAAGCCAGTAGAAGACTGGAGGCCATACTTCAACACAGGGTGGAGAGATACCCAAATAATTGCACCTGTGGAGCTTCTGTTATGCAGACTACACTGAGCAAAGTGAGTCTGTCATTGAATACACAATGAAAGCTGGCCTATGACAAGTGGGTGGCCCTCAAATGTCAGAACAGGCTAACCATGTGTACAATTACCTGAATGAAGATTACCTTGGATGACAGAAGATATTGAAGCTGTGGACGTTCCTGGCAGATTAAAAGTACGCTTTGCTATTTTAAATTCACCAGTTTCTGGGTCAATTAAACTCCAAGGGGTAGATTTTGAAAGCCCTGCGCACATAAATCCTGCCGGATTTATGCGTGCAGGGCACTTGCGCGCCGGCGCGCCTATTTTGCATAGGCCATCGGCACGCGCGTACGTCCCGGGGCTTCGTAAAAGGGGCGGGAGGGAGCGTGTCCGGGGGTGTGTTGGCAGTCCAGGGGTGTTTCCGGGGGCAGTTCGGGGCAGGTCCGGAGGCGTGGCGACAATTCAAGGGTGGGCTGGGGGGGGTGATCCCGAGTCCTCCGGCACTACGGCCTGTGCCGGGGGATGGCGAGCTGGCACATGCAAGTTACACCTGCCTTGGGCAGGTGTAACTTGTACAACAAAGGTAGGGGGGATTTAGGTAAGGCTGAGGGGTGGGTTAGATAGGGGAAGGGAGGGGAAGGTGGGGGGAGGCGGAAGGAAAGTTCCCTCCGAGGCCGCTCCGATTTCGGAGCGGCCTCGGAGGGAATGGAGGCAGGCTGCATGGCTCAGCGCACGTACTTTTTTAAAATCTGGCCCCAAGTGTACTTAAACTTAGATGGGGTTTAGGTAATAATTGATGAGGATCATGTGACCAATTATACACTAGTGAGAGTGCTTTTCCTCTTTAGTTTAGCTACTTTGTACATTGCAGACAGACATTGTTAGATCTGCATGTCTGTAATCAGAATGAATTCACAAGCCCTGACCAAGGAAAAATTGCAAAATACCTTGTATTCTGCATATTCTTATTTCATCTCTATTTTCTTGGACTACCTTTATGAACATTCTAAACAAAATGCTTCATTTGATTGCTTTACAATTTTGATATTGAATTTTTTTTTTTTTTGTCAAAATCATTTTTATTAAAACATCATAGGTACAAATAAAAATACTTACAAGGAGCAATTAGTAACTATATACATTACTAAAACAAGCTCGAACTCCCCTTATACTTCTTTTTATAATATATAAGAAAAAAATAACTCTAATCTTAGCCCAATACACACATTCACAACGCAGACAACCACGCATTCAGTACCCACAACCATTTCCCTCCCCCCTACCCCACTACCCTAGGGATATATCCTTCAAAATTCAATTGCTCATCATTTACAGCACATAAGACATCATCAACTCCAAGAGGAATGATATCCAGCAACATTTAAAGTAGTCTGAAGATCAGACAGTAGTAGATCATAGCAAGTTGACCAACAAAACTGGTATATCAAATCTCTTTCTCTCTCACTCCTTAAGGCAACCATATGTTCCATTTGCAATGAGAATGCAAGCCGCCCATACCAGGCCCGCAAGTCAGGAGACTTATCTGGTGTTATCCAATCAGCTAAAATAGTACGGCATGCCAGTAATATGGCAGTGTGACCAAATTTATCTAAAGATAATTTATAAAAAGAAAGGGCTCCTCTTAGACCAGATAAAAGCAGCTTGCCCGTCCAAATAATAGAAGAGACAGTACATTGAGCAATTACTGCAATTACTTTTATCCAAAAAGATCTAAGTACCTGGCACAAAAATAATCTATGTGCCAAAGTGCCAGTTACTTGATGACACTTAATACATTTAGTAGAGGATAATCTTCCCATCCTACATCGACGAACGTCATCACAAAAAATATGATGTAGAATTTTAAATTGCAACTCTTGTAGAGAAAGGTCAGGTATGCTTTTAGACATGAGTTTAAAACACGAATGTAAGTATGTAGAGGGAACATCCATGCTCAACGCTTCAGTCCAGTATCGAGCTAATGACTCTATATGTGATTTTGAGCGATAGGTTCTGCCGAATTCACACCATCCTTTGATGGAATTACCCATTACAATCCTATCAAAAAAATGCTGTGCAAAAGTTGACTCCCTTGCATAATTCTCAACAGTCCAATGCAAGGATTGAAGATAGTGACGTGTCTGTAGGTATGCAAAAAATGCTTTGTGGGAAGATTATAGTCTCTGGCTAATGATGCAAAATCCCGTACTACTGGTGAGTCAGTAACATAAAAATGAAAAATAAATGCTAGACCCTTTTGTACAGATATGGTAATTATGGTAACATGCCATGCATATACTAGTAAGTGTGAAATAATTTAACCCTTGGGATATTATTGGCTTTTCTTGATATTTCTTAATTACACCATCTCATGTCATTTGCCTATGATTCAGTTAAAGTTGTGAATTGGACAGTTGATCCTTTTCCCTCTCTTGTTTTGGTTATAGAATATCCTATACCAGGAGACCACGTGATGTGGTGAGCAAGAGCAGACGTGCTCAAGAGGGCTCCGGGTGCCGCGTTTTGAACCTTGCTATATTATACCCTTTTAATTGCTCTAAACTGCTTAAGAAAGAGAGAGGCTAAGGGAGTACATGTCTATCACCTCGTATATGCAGCACTCTCCCTACGGCATGCCGATAAGAACCGGAAAACAAGAAAAAGAAAAGACGAAAGCTGCAGACCCTAAAATGGCAGCTGCCCAGGAGCTGAGCACAGCGGCTGAATTCACGCCATCTATGATGGAACAATTAAAAACCCTATTGTGCAGATATCTGAAGTTCACTCGACTCTCTTGGAGTTGAACCCTCATTTAGAACAGATCGAGGGAAAAGTTGGCAATTTGGAGGATGATAACACCGCACTAACCAACAAGTTGCAGGTGCTAGAAACACTCGTAGAGGCACAGTCCTCCAAGCTAGAAGATTTAGAGAATAGGGGCCGCCGATCAAATATATGTCTGTGGGGCTACCGGAATCACTTGCAGAAAAAAATCTAGGGTCCTTCCTGGAGAGCTGGCTACCCACAGTCTTATAGCTATCAGAGCTTACCTTAAAAATCAAGAGGGCCCATTGGCTGGGCCAAAGGAAGGAGGAAGATACCCGGCCGAGACTAGTTAAGGCGAAGGTGCTTAATTTCGCACACAAGCAAGCTATTATGCAAGCGGCATGCAAGACACTGGAGTTAATGTATGAATCGCATAAAATTCATATATTCCAAGTCTATTCAGCTAAAGTTTCCCTGCAAAGAAGAAACTTCTCTCCCATCTGCTCAGCGCTTTTTGAAAAATTTCCTGCTTGCCTCAAGATCTGGCATGCAGACAAGACCCATCTCTTTGACTCACTGGAGGAAGTGAACAGCTTTATGGCGATGACCTTATTTCCTGCTTGCCTCAAGATCTGGCATGCAGACAAGACCCATCTCTTTGACTCACTGGAGGAAGTGAAAAGCTTTATGGCGATGACCTTCCGCTGAGGACGATCAGCAGCAGCAGCCCTGTTTGCCACGTGGTCTCTAACGGACTGTGCGACTCCACTACATTGTGGGCAGAGACAACCACAGGAGATTATCCTTAGCCAGCTGGCTCAGCAGTGATAAGGAACCCGGAAAATGTGAGATGTTCCCCTTATATATTTGGGCTGATGTTTTATATTCACAGTTCTCCTGATAAAGTTACATTTTGTTTTCAACTGTTTGCAGGACACTTTGGTTGCATAATGTTGCTATAGAACCCCATCCCACACTGCTAACGGGGTGTGGGGGTGCATTGGGCAAGAACTATTTGGGGCAGCTCAGAGCTTCCGGTTCCTTCCCACTGATGCGGCTCACATACACTGATTTTATTCCTGATCTGGGTTTGGAGCTACTACGGGTCTGCGTCCTGATGACTAAATTTGTGACTGATTATTATAAATGCCTGGGGACTGGTGACCAAGGTCCTAAAATTTGACTTTTCTCAGGCACAAGTTCAAAGAGGCCGTTCTTCAGTATCCGAGCCTTGAGCATCCTAGGAGGAGGAAACGCGGCACCCGCCCGCATCATCACGTGTTCTCCTACCTCATTTTAGGGGTTTAGGCAGGTTAATACTGTTTGAGTTCATGGAGGGAGGGAGAGGGAAGAGTCTCAGAGCTTGAAGTGGCTGGGAGGGAGGGAAGACAGGTAGAGAAAGGGGGGAAGGTCATGGGGCTAGGGGTTGGGAGGGGCTGTGTGTCAGCTATGTACATTAGGCAACGACTGCAGGGAGCAGTTACCATACTTCATTCACTTCACAGGGAAAAACAGGATTTACTATCATGCTTTACTGGATTTTCAACTTGGAAAGATAAAGTATCACAATGGCGGGAAGGGAGATGGCCCTAGCTGAGGAGGGGTGCATCTCCTGATGGCATAGCAGGTTTTTTTGGTATCTTATTCAGAAGGGAAGAGGGTGCCCTTTCTATGTTCAGAGTTTTCACTAATAGCCTCTTGGCACACCTTGCATCCTGCAGAGAGAGACTATAGACATATTTCTTGAGCATATTCCTCCATGTCCAGACTGGATTATATCTTGATTTCCCAAGGAGGATTCCATGCATTGACCAAAGCGATAATCGGCCCTCAGATTATCTTGGACCACGCACTTATCTGGGCGGACCTAAAATTTAGGCGAAAGAACGGGGGGGGGGGGAAATTCTGGCGGTTCCCCGGGTATTTAAAAGCAGACCCCGAGTTTCACAGTTATCTCCAGAAATGCTGGGAAGAGTATTGCACCCACAATCAATCACACCTATCTAATCCCCAACTCTTTTGGGAGGTGGCTAAAGCTGTGCTAGGGGGAGAAACTCTCTCTTTTGTTGCAACTCACAAGCGCAAACTAAATCACACCATTTTGGTTTTAGAGACTAAATTGGGAAATCTCAAATGGCGCTTAATAGCTCAACCCTCTCAACAACACAAACTTGAATATTTCAGTACTCTACGAGACCTAAATAATCATAGCAGAAAGCCCAGCAATTATGTCAGACCTCTGAGAGAAATTTCTTTTGGTTTGGCAATAAGGCGAGAAAGTACTTAGCTAATCTTGTTAAGGCCCACAGAGGGAAAACCTTTATACCTTCAATGAAAACCACACTGAGACAGAAGATTACATCTTGGAAAGATATTTGTGAGGTCTTCTGGATCTTCTATGAAACATTATATACTGATGACATCACAGGGGAGAAACAGAGGAAAAGGTTTTTTTTTACCAATTTACCCTTGCCTACTTTGTCAGAGACTCAACACTCTTTTCTGAATCACCACTGACATTGTTGGAAGTCTCCTCTGCCATTACTACCAGTAAGCCCGGTAAAGCTCCAGGGCCGGATGGATTTTCTTTTGATTTCTATAAAATCCTAAAGGCCCACCTGGTCCAATCCCTCACGTTGTTTACAATGGGGCGGTTCAAAAACAAGGTCTACCTGCCAATTTTAACACAACGTATATCACAGTACTAAATAAAGGGAAAGACCCCTTGCAGCCAGCCTCATATAGACCGATATCGCTCTTGAATTGCCATCTCAAAATTTTAGCTAAGATACTGGCAGACAGACTTGGTGTGGTACTTCCACACCTCATTTCTGAACATCAAGTGGGGTTTGTGAAGGGAAGACCTGCTTGTGGTCATATTATTAAACTAATAACTTCAATGGCCTCTTTGCTACACCTCCAATCACCGGCATTAGCAATAGGCTTTGACTCAAAAAAGGCCTTTTATAGGGTGTTGTGGCCCTATCTGTTCTCGGTCTTGCAGCAGTATGGGATCAGGGGTACCTTTCCGACCATTATTTCTATGCTATATGCAAATCAGTTATCTCACATACTAGCGAACCTCTTTAAATCAGAAGCCGTCCTCATAAGACAGGGGGTTAGACAAGGATGCCCTATCTCCTCCCTGTTGTACATCTTAGCTATAGATCCTCTACTCTGCAAGATTGCTCAATCTTCGGACATTACAGGGTTCGGGGGGGGGGGGGGGGGAGCCAAGAATTCAAAATAGCGGCCTTTGCAGACTATGTTTTGATCTTCCTTACTGACCCCCAAAGGTCGCTAGCTCAGTTATTTTCTATGCAAGCGGAGTATGGTCAGTTTGCAGGGTTACGCATAAACTGAGATAAATCAGAAGCTTTAGATGTGGGGAGATGGGTTAAGAGCTCATAGCAAGGACCATTTGCCTTAAAATGAGTCGCTACAATGATGAAATACTTAGGTATTAAAATTCCTAGCACATTGACTGATCTGTACAAGGTTAATATAATTCCCCTGCTCCAATCCACGAACCAGTTATTTAAAAAATGGCAGGGTTTACCGCTCTCTATATCTGGCAGGCTTCAACTATTTAAAATTATGATTTTACCGAGGTGGTTGTATGTTCTACAAATGACCCCGTTATGGCTCACCTACCGTGATTATCGAGCAGTGGGGGCTTCACTTCGCAACTTCTTGTGGAATGGTAAGAAGGCACATATAGCACTTCAAATTCTTATGCAACCAGTTGACAAAGGGGGCTTGAACTGCCCAATTTGCGTACATACAACATTGCTTGTTTGATGAGACACTTGAGAGATATACTAGCCGGAACATCCTTTTTCACTCCCCTGTTGACCATTAACTCTTAGGGATGTGAATCGTTTTTCAACGATTAAAATTATCGTCCGATAATGTTTATATCGTCTTAAATCGTTATAGAACACGATACAATAGAAATTCTAACGATTTATCGTTAAAAATCGTTAAATCGTGTTAGTGCGCACTAACTCGAGTTAGTGCGCACTAACTCCCCGTTAGTGCGCACTAACTCGATTTAGTGCGCACTAACTGAAAATGATACAAATAAACACTTTCCAGGTCACTGAAGGTCAGTTAGGAATGAATATGTGTTCCTATTGGCTGGCTGCCCTCTTATCTTTTTTTATTTATTTTTTTTTTTTTATTTTTATTTAAGTTTTTTTATATACCAACATTCAAGACAATAGTCCCATCATGCTGGTTCACATGAAACAGGAGTGCAAAATAAACTTAAACTTGAACAATAGTGCGGAAATAGCAGTTACATGTAACAAGGAAAATTGAACTTGGAATGAGAAGGAAAAAGGAAAAAGGAAAACCAGCTAATTACATATAATTACATTGTAAGAGGTAGCTAATGGTGATGTTGATGGTGATGTGATGATTGTTAGGAGTTAAATGATATTGGAGTTAGGAAAAGCCTGCCTGAACAGCCAGGTCTTGAGTCTTTTCTTGAAGGTTGAGAGGCTGGGTTCCATTCTAAGATCTGGGGGGATAGAGTTCCATAAGGTAGGACCGGCTGTGGAGAAGGCCCGATTTCTTAGCGTAATGTGTCTGGTAGTTTTGGCTGGGGGGACTTGAAGTGATCCTTTGTAAGCATCTCTTGTCGGTCTTGTTGAAGTGTGTAATCGGAGGGGGAAATGAAGGTCAATTGGGGCTAGTTGATGAATGTGTTTGTATATGGTGAGAATGGCCTTGTATATTATTCTGAAGTGGATGGGTAGCCAGTGGAGGCCCATTAGGATAGGGGTTATATGGTCTCTTCTCCTGGTATTAGTGAGTATACGGGCACAGGCATTTTGAACCATTTGCAGTGGTTTGGTGTGTAGAGAGGGGAGACCAAGCAAGATGGTGTTACAATAGTCCAGCTTTGCGAAGATGATTGATTGTAGGATTGTTCTAAAGTCATGAGTATGGAACAGAGGTCTTATTCTTTTCAGTACTTGGAGTTTATAAAAGCAGTCTTTGGTGGTTTTGTTGATGGTGGCTTTCAGGTTCAGGTGATTGTCAATTTGAACTCCTAGGTCTCTCACTTGGTTATCTATTTGATTTGGTTATCTATTGATGTTACCAAGGTTACCACTGAGGTGATGGTTGGGGGGATGGGAAATGGAACTGGAAACTAACGAACACCAACAGAAAATGAAACAAAGTGTTCACACTTCCCAGGTCAGTAAAGGTCACTTAGGAATGAATATGTATGTATGTATTCCTATTGGCTGGCTGTGCTCTTATCTATTGATGTTACCAATATGGTTGGGGGGATGTGAAATGGAAACAGTTGGAAGCTTGACAAAAAAAATAATGTAATGATCAGCACTCACCTGACTAGAACTTGTTTGTTTATTATTTTTGTTAGCAGGCACCTGAAATGCTAGTGCATGTTGAGTTTGCCAATCACTGTGCATTTTAGAAAGGTGGTCCTGGCTGGAACTGTACACAGTTCAAATATATGTAATTGATTGTTGGTAAGTGTATTTTTTAAGTAGCCACACTGGCACCAGTATGTTTACTTTTCCTCCTACTTAACTCACTAGCTCAGCTTTGTAAGAAGGGCTTCTCTGCTTGTGTGTTGTTTTTGTTTGGTGTGAGGAGAGCAGAAACATCAGATCTTTATTCAATCTACTACAGTCATCTCTTACAGTGCCCTATCCCTATTAATACCAGGAGTGTTGTGATCTTCCTGCACACAGTGCCCTAACCCTGATACCAGTCTGAGACAGCTCCCTCCCTGCATTACTAGTGAGAGGCTGGCTTCACAGACAGGGGGGAGCTGCCTGACCCTCACTCCTGACTTCCCCCATGTCCCAGCTAGTGAATGGTGTGTGGGTGAGGGGGGGGGGGGGGAGGATGGTGAAGTCTGAGACAGCTCCCTCCCTGCATTACTAGTGAGAGGCTGGCTTCACAGACAGGGGGGGAGCTGCCTGACCCTCACTCCTGACTTCCCCCATGTCCCAGCTAGTGAATGGTGTGTGGGTGAGGGGGGGGGGGGGAGGATGGTGAAGTCTGAGACAGCTCCCTCCCTGCATTACTAGTGAGAGGCTGGCTTCACAGACAGGGGGGAGCTGCCTGACCCTCACTCCTGACTTCCCCCATGTCCCAGCTAGTGAATGGTGTGTGGGTGAGGGGGGGGGGGGGAGGATGGTGAAGTCTGAGACAGCTCCCTCCCTGCATTACTAGTGAGAGGCTGGCTTCACAGACAGGGGGGAGCTGCCTGACCCTCACTCCTGACTTCCCCCATGTCCCAGCTAGTGAATGGTGTGTGGGTGAGGGGGGGGGGAGGATGGTGAAGTCTGAGACAGCTCCCTCCCTGCATTACTAGTGAGAGGCTGGCTTCACAGACAGGGGGGAGCTGCCTGACCCTCACTCCTGACTTCCCCCATGTCCCAGCTAGTGAATGGTGTGTGGGTGAGGGGGGGGGGGGGAGGATGGTGAAGTCTGAGACAGCTCCCTCCCTGCATTACTAGTGAGAGGCTGGCTTCACAGACAGGGGGGAGCTGCCTGACCCTCACTCCTGACTTCCCCCATGTCCCAGCTAGTGAATGGTGTGTGGGTGAGGGGGGGGGGGAGGATGGTGAAGTCTGAGACAGCTCCCTCCCTGCATTACTAGTGAGAGGCTGGCTTCACAGACAGGGGGGAGCTGCCTGACCCTCACTCCTGACTTCCCCCATGTCCCAGCTAGTGAATGGTGTGTGGGTGAGGGGGGGGGGGAGGATGGTGAAGTCTGAGACAGCTCCCTCCCTGGATTACTAGTGAGAGGCTGGCTTCACAGACAGGGGGGAGCTGCCTGACCCTCACTCCTGACTTCCCCCATGTCCCAGCTAGTGAATGGTGTGTGGGTGAGGGGGGGGGAGGATGGTGAAGTCTGAGACAGCTCCCTCCCTGCATTACTAGTGAGAGGCTGGCTTCACAGACAGGGGGGAGCTGCCTGACCCTCACTCCTGACTTCCCCCATGTCCCAGCTAGTGAATGGTGTGTGGGTGAGGGGGGGGGGGAGGATGGTGAAGTCTGAGACAGCTCCCTCCCTGCATTACTAGTGAGAGGCTGGCTTCACAGACAGGGGGGAGCTGCCTGACCCTCACTCCTGACTTCCCCCATGTCCCAGCTAGTGAATGGTGTGTGGGTGAGAGGGGGGGGGAGGATGGTGAAGTCTGAGACAGCTCCCTCCCTGCATTACTAGTGAGAGGCTGGCTTCACAGACAGGGGGGAGCTGCCTGACCCTCACTCCTGACTTCCCCCATGTCCCAGCTAGTGAATGGTGTGTGGGTGAGGGGGGGGGGGGAGGATGGTGAAGTCTGAGACAGCTCCCTCCCTGCATTACTAGTGAGAGGCTGGCTTCACAGACAGGGGGGAGCTGCCTGACCCTCACTCCTCCGGGGTATTGTGATCTTCCTGCACACAGTGCCCTATCCCTGATACCAGGGGTGTTGTGATCTTCCTGCATGCAGTGCCCTATCCCTATTAATACCAGGAGTGTTGTGATCTTCCTGCATGCAGTGCCCTATCCCTATTAATACCAGGAGTGTTGTGATCTTCCTGCATGCAGTGCCCTATCCCTGATACCGGGATGTGTGCAAGAAGATCACAACACCCCCGGTATCAGGAATAGGGCACTGTGTGCAGGAAGATCACAACACCCCCAGTATCAGGAATAGGGCACTGTGTGCAGGAAGATCACAACACCCCTGGTATTAGGGATAGGGCACTGTGTGCAGGAAGATCACAACACTCCTGGTATTAATAGGGATAGGGCACTGTGTGCAGGAAGATCACAATACCCCTGGTATCAGGGTTAGGGCACAAGTTCTAGTCACATTGACTGATCACATTACTTGTTTTGTCAAGCTACCAACTGTTTCCATTTCCCATCCCCCATATACTGTCAGTAGGAAACTTGGTAACATGAATAAATAAGAGGGCAGCCAATAGGAATACATATTCATTCCTAAACTGACCTTAACTGACCTGAAAAGTGTCAAATTGTATCATTTTCAGTTAGTGCGCACTAACTCCCGTTAGTGCGCACTAATCGGAAAAAACGATTTTTAACGATGTTTTAACTAAAAAATCGTGCCTAAGACGATTTTCTTGCCCTGCCACACGATTTCTATCGTTAAGACGATATGGAAAACGATTCACATCCCTATTAACTCTTGGATGGGGACTACATCCTTAAACCCTTTAATTCAAGCCCCCAGAGAGAAGATAGGACTGGGGGTTATTAGCCAACCCTTAATACCGGCCTGTTGCAAAGCTTGGGCCTTTCTGAATACCCAGACACATCTCTCCTCCAAATTATCTGGGTTTTTGGATATCTGTAATGACCAGATTTTACCATCAGTGCTCAACCCCTCTAACTTTAACAAATGGAGAGATAAAGGGCTGATATGGGTGCACCAATGTTTTTCAAAAGATAAGGGTATAATCCTTACCTTTTCCGAATTTCAAAATGCATATCAATTACCCTCCACAGACTACTTTTCTTATTTGCAATTATGCCACTTTCTCCTCATACAAGAAGATTTACGAGCTATACCCGCACAATTTTGGTTCTACATAAGGTGGTAATGGCCCCTACAGTGCAGAAACCATCCATTGCAACATTTCGCAAATCTTTACAGGCCGAAATGGAAAAGGACGTACTGTCACATCTCTTTCTGACCTGTCAACAATGGCCAGAGTTCACGCTACCCAGCCAGACCTTTGCACACTGTTTTTAGGATATGCCAATTCTATATGACCCCAGATAGGGCCTACCAGGCACATGTCATTGCTTCGCCGATCTGTGCTAATTGCAGGCTTATGGTGGGCTTCTACCCCCACAGCTTTTGGGACTGCCCAGCTATTTGCTCAATCTGGGAACACATAAACAAGCTAGTTAGCCAGATGCTGGGAGTGGTGTTACCACAGGACCCTATGTTGTGGTTCTTTGGGGTACTCCCAGTACATGTTAGGAAAGTAGATACATATCACTTAAAGTTTATCCAAAAGGCAAGCCGGCTGGCTATTTAAGCCAGCATCTGACTTCCTTGCTTTGCCTTTGCAACGTGGTCGCTCCTTGAGTGGTTAGTTGCCTTGTTTCCAGCTCCGGTTCCTGCTTGTTCCAGCCGTGCCTTGCTTCCAGCTCTGGTTCCTGTTTGTTCCAGCCATGCCTTGCTTCCAGCTCCGGTTCCTGCTTGTTTCAGCCTTGCCTTGCTTCCAGCTCCGGTTCCTGCTTGTTCCAGCCGTGCCTTGCTTCCAGCTCCGGTTCCTGCTTGATCCAGCCGTGCCTTGCTTCCAGCTCTGGTTCCTGCTTGTTCTGTACATATCCTGAGTCCAGCTCCGGCCTCACGATTCTCCTTGTCTTCACCCTGCCTCGACCCTCGGACTTCCTCACGATTCTCCTTGTCTTCCGCCTGCCACGACCCTCGGACTTCCTCACGATTCTCCTTGTCTTCAGCCTGCCACGACCCTCGGACTTCCTCACGGTTCTCCTTGTCTTCAGCCAGCCACGATCCTTGGACTTCTTCACGATTCTCCTTGTCTTCAACCAGCCACAGACCTCGGACTTATTCACGATTCTCCTAAGTCCCAGCGACTCGGACCCCTACGGGCTCCTCCTGGGGGGGTCTCGGGTTTCCAGGGTGAAGACGTCACCAGTCCGCTCCAGCTGAGCTCCGCCTCCCGGCTGATTAACATCTGTGGACGTTGTCCATCTCTGCTGGCCCAAGGATCCACTATAGACTTTCTTCACAACATAACATCTTTTACATGTGTAACTCCTTTGAAAATGTACCCCTTAACGTATACCATGCTATTCTACATGCATGCTAGCTTTAACATATGCATGTATTTACTGCAGTTTATGCAGGGAGGCAAGTATTTTATAAAGTGTGCAAGTACTCCAATTATGAAAACATTTATTTGTGCACGGACTTTTATATACCGGTCTGGTGACCTCTTTGCCAGTTCATCTGGACTCCACCATGTTGTCCTTATTAGGGATGTGAATCGTTTTTTGACGATTTAAAATATCGTCCGATATATTTTAAATCGTCAAAAATCGTTAGGGCCACGATACAATACCAATTCCCCCGATTTATTGTTAAAAAATCGTAAATCGGGGGAAGGGGGAGGGCAGGAAAACCGGCACACTAAAACCCCCTAAAACCCACCCCCGACCCTTTAAATTAAATCCCCCACCCTCCCGAACCCCCCCCCCCCAAATGCTTTAAATTACCTGGGGATCCAGCGGTGGTCCAGAACAGCGGCGGTCTGGAACGGCCCCCTCAATTGAATCATTTTGTCTTCAGCCGGCGCCATTTTGCAAAATGGACGCCGCAAAATGGCGGCGGCCATAGACAAAAATGATTCAACGCAGGAGGTCGTTCCGGACCCCCGCTGGACTTTTGGCAAGTCTTGTGGGGGTCAGGAGGCCCCCCCAAGCTGGCCAAAAGTTTCTGGGAGTCCAGCGGGGTTCAGGAAGCGATTTCTTGCCGCAAATCGTTTTCCGTACGGAAAATGGCGCCAGCAGGAGATCGACTGCAGGAGGTCGTTCAGCGGGGGTTCCGGACCGCCGCTGAACGACCTCCTGCAGTCGATCTCCTGCCGGCGCCATTTTCCGTACGGAAAACGATTCGCGGCAAGAAATCGCTTCCTGAACCCCGCTGGACTCCCAGAAAACTTTTGGCCAGCTTGGGGGGGCCTCCTGACCCCCACAAGACTTGCCAAAAGTCCAGCGGGGGTCCGGAACGACCTCCTGCGTCGAATCGTTTTTGTCTATGGCCGCCGCCATTTTGCGGCGGCCATTTTGCAAAATGGCGCCGGCTGAAGACAAAAGGATTCAATTGAGGGGGCCGTTCCGGACCGCCGCCGTTCTGGACCACCAGGTAATTTAAAGCATTTGGGGGGGGTTCGGGAGGGTGGGGGATTTAATTTAAAGGGTCGGGGGTGGGTTTTAGGGGGTTGGCTCACGATTTTAACGATTTTCCACTATATTTTTAAAACCCAAACGGCAACAATACGATTCCCTCCCCCTCCCAGCCGAAATCGATCGTTAAGACGATCGAGGACACGATTCACATCTCTAGTCCTTATCCCCCACCACTCAACCCAGACCTACCATCCAAAATCTGCAGACAAAAGACAAGTGCAATTGCAATTCTATGATTCAATTTGCAAGTGTAGAAGTGTCCGTATACTTTTAGTAATGTATGCATGTATACCACTAATTTGTGCATGAACTATTGAACTGTACTCTCTAACACCTCTAAACTCGCCCATGTATCATCTATGTGAGATACTGTTAGTATGTACATACTTCAGGCTTCTGCAAAATAGTATTTGCATGTGTAACTTCCAATTTTACACACTGAAACCTTCTGAAAATTACCACATGCATGTCTGATTATATTTTCTTGATTATAAATGATTGTTTCTGATGGATGGTTGGGTGATCTCAGAGTGAGTTTATTTAAGACTGTTTATAATTTTTTAAAATTTATTTGAGGCTGTTTGTTGAGGTTGGGAGGTTGTTTTGTGTTTAATTTTTTTTTTATTGTAAGTGCTTTGAGTTACTTATTAAAGCAGATAATGAAATCAAAATAAATGAATAAAACCTACAGGGCCAATTTATGCCTTTTCTCCAGCATATATATGTGTGTATGTGGTTTTACTTTCATGATAGGAAGGAAAGCAAATAGAGCTGTGAGTTAATACAATCTATTGCATTCAATATTGACCTTAGCTTTTTTATACGATCAGAACGTCCCTTCATAGCAAATGATATTTTTTCCAATATCCCATCATTTTCCTGTGCTTTTGAGAACATCACCTACACTTTATTACTCAGCTCCTTGAAGGTGACCTTGAAACATTCTATTATGTTTTGGAAGAAATATTAGGTTTCCCCTGCCTAGGATATCTCTACCATATTTTATGACAACGAGGAAGAGAAACTTCTAAAAATATGTCATTAACACCAGATTGCAGTCAGGGTGATAGTGTCATTTGAAGATGTAAAGACTTGACCTTTAGGAATGTAACTTAAATCTCTGCGGTCAGTGGCAACTTCATTAATCTTTAACAAGAAGTGAGACAAACTGCCTTATATGATATGTCACAGATTAGTAAAGCATGGACTGCCATTAACAAGAGTTCCTTGGAAGTTTACATCCCTTTGTTTAATTTGCTTTGATGTTAGATAGTGAGGATCACTATCTAAAGGGTTGGAGTAAATGCTATATTTAACTTTACCACACAGACTCTACCCCCCCCCCCCCCCTCCCCAAATTTCAAAGTGAATTTATGCACATAAATGTGCTTGGAAAATGCTTGGGTTATTACCCTTCTTCATGCACAAAATAACCAGCCAAAATTATACCCTTTTCTTCCCAGGGCATAAATTGTGCAGAATTATTTACACACATTCCTTTTAAAAATAAATATGCATGCTAGTCCCAATTTCTCCTCATGCTTAGATCCCCTCTCCCCAGAATGCTTATTCCCAGTGTGGGTATAGTACAAACAAAATCATATCCCTGGACTATTTTGTAACAACTACTTGCACGCATAAAACCAATTCTTATGCATGTAAATGAAAATTCAGCCCAAAGTGGCAAGCTGAGCATGGAAAAGGGCATTGTTATTTGAGGGATTCATTACTTTTACCCCATTATCTTACTATAGCCATTCTCCTCTAGTCGCTGCAGACTTAATGCACACACATCTATTTCCAATGAAAAATAAACTGTAAAACTAGGAATCACAGTTTGAAGCTACATCACCGGAATATTTTTTTTTCACAGAAAGGGTCATGGAAGCATGGATACCCCTTCCAGAGGAGGTACATTTACATTTATTAAAATTTTTGAATCGCCTAACACATCAGGCCTAGGCGATGAACAAGTGAACATACATAATCGTAGTACGAAATTACATTTCACAAAAAACAGAGCACAACAGACATCTTCAAAAAAAACAGTCAAAAATAAAAGAATTAAAACTAATATTTTAAATATAAAACAAATATTAAATAAAATTGAAAATGTAAAAACATAAGTAATAAAATTGATAAGTAAAATTAATCCTAACAAAATAGAATGAAAAAAAATTAAATAGCTCTGTGCTTCTAAAAATAGGCTAATTTAAAAAGAACAGTCTTAATTTGCTTCCTGAAACTCTTTACTGAGTCACACTCCTGATATCAATTGAAAAGGAGTTCCAAAGGATAGGCCCAGCAACAGAAAAAACACATTCATGAGTCATATGCAATTGTGTGACTTTTGGGGAAGGTATATCAAGTAGCCTTCATTTGAAAGAGCACAATGTTCTTGTTGGTTGATAAAAGTTCAAAATTGTATTGGCCCAGTGACATGATCGGTCATTTAAAAGCTTAAAAATTTACATTCCTACTTTGTATTTGATTTGTTCTTGTACTGATAACCAGTGCAGCTCAATTAAGTTCAGTGTAATATGATCATTTCTCTTCAAATCTGAAAGCAATCATGTGGCAGAGTTTAGCAGCAGTTGTGTTGAGCATAAAGATGCAGCCAAAATCCCTAAATAAAGACTATGGGCCTTATTTACCAAGGCTATTGCAGACTTGCGCTGTTAGCGCAAGCCTGCGATAGCCTGCGAAGGTAGCACATGCCTGTGCTACCTAAATCGGGGCGGAGTCGGCCCCGGAAGAGGAGGAGTCGGGGCGTCACCGGGGCCGACTCCACGAAGACGGCGCCACCAGCGAAAAGGTAAGGGCCTTTTCGCGTCCAATAGCTACACCTTCTATGGTGGCACTATTGGGTGCGAAACCAGCAGCGATCGCACCGAGGCGGTGCGATTGCTGCCGGCTACCGCAGGACCGTCCCCCCCGGGTCGACCCCTCCACCCCCCATTAGCACAATTTTTTAAAGTATCGCAGGCCTGCGATATTTTAGAAAATGAGGCCCTATTACAGTAATCAATTATAGGAAAAATAGAAGCTTGTAGAACTGTTCAAAATTCAGTGGTATGGAGAAATATTTTGAGACCAGAGAGAACTTGAAGCCTATGGAATCCTTGTGTGATAACATGTTTGATTTGGAGGCAAAAAGAAAGAGTACTATCAAAAAATATGCCAAGGCTTATGATGTGATTCTGTGTAGAAAAAGTAGTATTGTTCAGGGTGAATGTCCTATCACTAAAGAAAGAGTGTGGGCTATTTATGCCAAGAAATTCCAATTTGGACATATTTAGAGTGAGTTTGTTATGATGTAACTACTTTCGGATTGTTGACACGCAGATATTCAGATGTTCAAGAGTCTCCTGCCATGTTGGATGAATATGAATAATAAACTGTATATCATCGGCATATAGTTTATAGCAGTCTGTTAGAGTGGATATAGGAACAAGGTAAATACTAAAAAGTGTTGTGAAGAGAGCAGGACCCTGAGGAACTCTTGTTTTAATAGAGGAAGATGGAGAAATGGAGTTCTTGAGTTTGACATGATGAGTCCGGTCAGAAAAATAAAAATTAAACCACTTTAAAACAGTACCAGATAAGCCACATTCTTGCAAGTAGAAAAAGAGGATGTTGTGATCAATAGTGTCAAAGGCTACAGAGATATCAAGAGAGATAAGAATTAAGGCCTCTTCTGAGAAAATTGGTAAGAGAAAGAAGTAGAATTTCTGTGCTCAAAGAACGATGGAAACCATATTGATGAGGATATAAAAGCTCTAATTTTTCCAAGTGGTCTGTGAGTTGAGATAATACCGCTGATTCGAGTATCTTAGCAAGATTCGGCAGAGAAGAAACGGGCCTAAAATTGGGATCTGTTGGATCAAGTGAGATCTTTTTCAGGAGTGGACATACAACAGCTTTTTTTTTAATGGAGGAATTAGGCCTTCATTAAGTGAAAGGTTAATACATTTAGAAAAAATAGGCACTAGTATGTTTCTAGAAGTAAAGCAGACAGATTGTGGGAATAGAGTATCGTTAGTGAAGACAGACTTTAGCAGAATTCAAGAAAGAGTGGAATAAGTACAGAGGATCCCTTATTTTCAAGAAGATGGAAACAAAATACTGTGATGATAAGCATGGAGTAGTGGTTCAACCCCCAAACCACTATAATTGTATTCTGCTTCCAGGAAATGTATTGGGATGACCTAAATGGAGTGGCAGTTACAACCATAAACAAAAGTCAAGAGGGTAACCTGCACGGTGCTTTGCTGGCAAATTAAATGTGCCATTTTGGTCTTTTTCTGCCATCATTGACTACGTTACTCTGTTTGCAAGTTCATCTCCTAGGTCTGTGTTTGTCAATGAAGTTACACTTAAAATAGTTACTTGGACCTTGTTTACAGGTAATTTTATGAGTAGCACTCATTCCCTTTAAACAAAGATGCAATATTTGAATGCCACTGAATGTAAACTGTATAGTATTTTTGGTTCCATAGCTTCTGAAATTTATTGTAAATGAAACAAGTATAGCAATAAGTAGGGATATGCAGCAGGGATGGATTCGTCCCATTCGGTATTCGTATTCATCGGGACCCAAATCCGTTGCATCCATTCTCGGGGGACCCCAAGCCGTTCATTAGTTACATATGTATTCGTTTCCCAAAAAAACCCCCATCCCAACTCTTTAAATTTAATTAACTACAACCCCCCACCCTCCTGACCCCCCAAGACTTGACAAGAGTCCCTGGTGGTCCAGCGGGGGTCCGGGAGCAACTTCCTGCACTCAGGCCATCGGCTGCCAGTATTCAAAATGGCGCCGATAGCCTTTGCCCTTACTATGTTACAGGGGCTACCGGTGCCATTGGTCAGCCCCTGTCACATGGTAGGAGCACAATATGGCGCCGGCTGTCCATTGCTCCTACCATGTGACAGGGGCTGACCAATGGCACCGGTAGCCCCTGTGACATAGTAAGGGCAAAGGCTATCGACGCCATTTTGAATACCGGCAGCCGATGGCCTGAGTGCAGTAGATGGATCCCGGACTCCCCGCTGGACCACCAGGGAGTTTTAGTAAGTCTTGGGGGGGGGGGGTGGGTCAAGAGGGTGGGGGGTTGTAGTTAATTAAATTTTAACTGGGAAACGAATAAGAATGAACGCATGAACGTATCGTGGGCCCCCCTTGCCGAATGCAACTCATCTGCCCCCCGATGGATACGAATACTGAATTTATTTATTTATTTATTTATTTTTGGTTTTTATATACCGGAAGTTCCTGTATAATATACATATCACTCCGGTTCACAGATAACAGAGATAACTATCGCCGGGATGGCGGTTTACATGGAACATATCGAACAGTAATTCTATTATAAAGTAGAATACAAACTAAGATCTACTAAGAACACATAAATAAAGCAAATAAATGAATGCAACGTATGCAGTCCCTCTGCACATCCCTACTATTTTACAATTAATACTCAGTCAAAATACTCCATTGAACATCACTATCTTTTTGTTTTTTTGTTGTGTGCCTTGTCTGTCTAAGTAAATTAGATGGTAAGCTCCAAAGAGTAAGGACTAACTGTTATGTCTCTGGAAAGCACTGTGTACATCTGATAATGTGCTGTACAATGCATGATAAAAATAGCAGTTTTTGCTCATGGATCTGTAAACTCATTTTTAAAGGGAAAATTACAGAGTGCCAAGGGGTGCACTGGTTCAGAACGTGATCTGCTTGCCCTGCTTTTGGAAATCCAGATCTGGAAAAAAAAACAAAAAAAACCCTACAAAGTTGCTATTTTCAGACCTGCACCTGAGTCAGCCCTCAATCTGAGTATATTTAACCCCATACCTTTGGAGAGGCCTGGACTTCAGCAACACTGGATTTCAAGGTAACCCAGATTGACAGTCACTCAGCTGAAGCTGAAATAAGCCTCTCTCTATATATGTATCTCATCAAGTCTTACTTAGATGATGAAACTTTTGTCTACTGTACCTGATCAACAGAATACCAGAAAAATCATGATCTCTTGTGCTAAAGGTGATGTGATAGACTTGGAAGTGTCACCATCAATCTATATGTATGTCTGTGAGAAGTAGCAGCTCAATTTTATCAATTTTAAATGTGCTTTTAATGATGTCCATGAGCTAACACTGGGGACAATTTTTAACATAATTCCTGTTGAGTTTGATTTTTCAGCTGTTTTAGATTGAAAAAGGCATGCTGATTTCAAAACTGCAGTTAGTTTTCTTCTATCACATCAGGTTTTGTCTCTGCAGCCTATCTTAGGCCTGGATTTATCAAAATGCACTAAATATGAAGCAATTTATTAAAGCTTTGCCAACTGAAGGAGACTGTTTCAAGTATCTCATTTTGGCATTTCCTAGCCTGTCATTTGAAAATATAAAGGCCAGTGTGTTTGACGGTCCACAGATTCGGCAGCTCATTAAAGATGAACATTTCATTGGGCAATGTCAAAACGCCAAAAGAATGCTTGGTTGTCATTCAAAAACCTTGTCAAGGACTTTCTTGGAAATACACGAGCACAGAATTACACCGAAATTGTCCAGAAACTCTTGGAGAGCTTCAAAATGCTTTGTTGCAACATGAGCATCAAGGTGCATTTTCTGCATAGCTATCTTGCTGACTTCCCGAAAAACCTTAGTGCAGTCAGTGATGAGCAAGGTGAATGATTCCACCAAGATTTGAAGATCAAGGAGGCACAGTATCAGGGTAGATGGGATGCAGATATTATGGCTGACTATTGTTGGAACATCAGATGAGATTGTCCACATTGAACACTGCTGGAAAAGTTATAAGCATAAATGTTTACCTTAATATGTATCTTTGGTAGCAGAACTTTACTACTTGTACACAATTTGACTTACAGTAACAGGCTAAGAGAGAATTTGAAAAGAAGTTGGCTGTAGAGGCAAAAACTCACAGTAAAAACCTTTTAAAATATATCTGAAGCAGAAAGCCTGTGAGGGAGTCAGATGGACCATTAGATGATCGAGGGGTTAAAGGGGCACTTAGAGAAGATAAGGTCATCACAGAAAGATTAAATGATTTCTTTGCTTCGGTGTTTACTGAAGAGGATGTTGGGGAGGTACCCATAACGGAGAAGGTTTTCATGGGAAATGATTCAGATGGACTGAATCAAATCACGGTGAACCTAGAAGATGTGGTGGACCTGATTGACAAACTGAAGAGTAGTAAATCACCTGGACCGGATGATATACACCCCAGAGTTCTGAAGGAACTAAAAAATGAAATTTCAGACCTATTAGTAAAAATTTGTAACCTATCATTAAAATTATCCATTATACCTGAAGACTGAAGGATAGCAAATGTAACCCCAATATTTAAAAAGGGCTCCAGGGGCGATCCGGGAAACTACAGACCGGTTAGCCTGACTTCAGTGCCAGGAAAAATAGTGGAAAGTGTTCTAAACATCAAAATCACAGAACATATAGAAAGACATGGTTTAATGGAACAAAGTCAGCATGGCTTTACCCAAGGCAAGTCTTGTCTCACAAATCTGCTTCACTTTTTTGAAGGAGTTAATAAACATGTAGATAAAGGTGAACCAGTAGATGTAATATACTTGGATTTTCAGAAGGCGTTTGACAAAGTTCCTCATGAGAGGCTTCTAGGAAAAGTAAAAAGTCATGGGATAGGTGGTGATGTCCTTTCGTGGATTGCAAACTGGCTAAAAGACAGGAAACAGAGAGTAGGATTAAATGGACAATTTTCTCAGTGGAAGGGAGTGGACAGTGGAGTGCCTCAGGGATCTGTATTGGGACCCTTACTTTTCAATATATTTATAAATGATCTGGAAAGAAATACGACGAGTGAGATAATCAAATTTGCAGATGACACAAAATTGTTCAGAGTAGTTAAATCACAAGCGGATTGTGATAAATTGCAGGAAGACCTTGTGAGACTGGAAAACTGGGCATCCAAATGGCAGATGAAATTTAATGTGGATAAGTGCAAGGTGATGCATATAGGGAAAAATAACCCATGCTATAATTACACAATGTTGGGTTCCATATTAGGTGCTACAACCCAAGAAAGAGATCTAGGCGTCATAGTGGATAACACATTGAAATCGTCGGTTCAGTGTGCTGTGGCAGTCAAAAAAGCAAACAGAATGTTGGGAATTATTAGAAAGGGAATGGTGAATAAAACGGAAAATATCATAATGTCTCTGTATCGCTCCAAGGTGAGACCACACCTTGAATACTGTTTACAATTCTGGTCGCCGCATCTCAAAAAAGATATAATTGCGATGGAGAAGGTACAGAGAAGGGTGACCAAAATGATAAGGGGAATGGAACAGCTCCCCTATGAGGAAAGACTAAAGAGGTTGGGACTTTTCAGCTTGGAGAAGAGACGGCTGAGGGGGGATATGATAGAGGTATATAAAATCATGAGAGGTCTAGAATGGGTAGATGTGAATCGGTTATTTACTCTTTCGGATAATAGAAAGACTAGGGGGCACTCCATGATGTTAGCATGGGGCACATTTAAAACTAATCAGAGAAAGTTCTTTTTTACTCAACGCACAATTAAACTCTGGAATTTGTTGCCAGAGGATGTGGTTAGTGCAGTTAGTATAGCTGTGTTTAAAAAAGGATTGGATAAGTTCTTAGAGGAGAAATCCATTACCTGCTATTAAGTTCACTTAGGGGTAGATTTTCAAAGGGGTATCTTACACACTTACCCCCCGAAAACCTACCCCAAACCCCCCCTGCATGCGCCGAGCCTATTTTGCATAGGCTCTGCGGCGCGCACAAGTCCCGGGACGTCCGTAAGTCCCGGGGCTTGCATGGAGGGGTGTGTCGGGGGGGGGGGCCTGTCGGGGGCATGCCGGGAGTGATGCGGCGTTTCGGGGGCGGCGCTGCGGGCGTGGTTTCAGCTCGGGAGCATTCCGGGGGTATGGTCGCATCCTCCGGACCGGAACATGGAGCGTGGCAGCCGGCCCGGCGCGTGCAAAGTTACGCCTGATGCACGAACAAAAGTACGCGTGTGCGCAGATTTATAAAATCTGCCCCTTAGAGAATAGCCACTGCCATTAGCAATGGTAACATGGAATAGATTTAGTTTTTGGGTACTTGCCAGGTTCTTATGGCCTGGATTGGCCACTGTTGGAAACAGGATGCTGGGCTTGATGGACGCTTGGTCTGACCCAGTATGGCATTTTCTTATGTTTTCTTATAACTCTAAATATATAGTATATTCAGATAATTTTTTTCTTTTATTTCCTTTGTACGTACATTTTGTATGATTTTTGGGAAGAAGGAAGGGTATCCTGTACCTTAAAATGTTGACATGATAGAGAAGAACTGGGGTCATTTTTGGATTCAGATGTCAAAAGTTAGTAAAAAACAAGTGTCAGCTCTAACTCAACGAAAATTGCGTTCCCAGTGTAATTTGTGATTCAGGGTCAGCAACCACTGAAACTGATTTTATTGTCATCAAAATTCCTAATAGTCCTGATGGGTGCAAATACACATACCCATAATGGTATACAGCCATCAACAGAGAATTGTCAGCTACCCCAGAGTTAATAAGGTAAAATCCCTCTTATTATGGCATCACAAATCATTTCTTACAACATTAAATTTAAGAAATAGCTGACGGTTTGACAGGTATTTTTTTATTTTAATTTTTTTCTGACTAGGCCTCTTAAAGAGTTATATAATCTGCACATAAGCAGTGATGGATTTAGGATTTTGCCACCCCTAGGCACTGTTGTGCTGTTACCCTATCCCTACCCTCTCTCCAGAGAAGAGACAACAAAGAGCATCTAAGGCACAACCTTCTTTGTTCCACTCCAGGCTCACCTCCTCTCCATTGGTCCCTGAATGACAGGAGGAAAGGGGCTACATAAGAGAGCAGAGTGACTTTTCTTTGTTCTCTGCTGTGTGCTTTGGCCTCACTTCCTTCCTCCTGTTTCTTGCATAGGACAGGAGGGGAGGGGCTGGAATAGGGAACAGAACAGTTTTATTTATTTATTTATTTATTTATTTAGTTTTATATACCGACAACCGTTTGCACATCGTGCCGGTTTACAGATAACTTACAACCAGATTATATGTAGGCAAAGCCTTTACAAGGAACAGTGTGTAACATAAACGTAGTAACGGAGTAATAACTAGATAACTAGGGGAGGGAGGGGTGGGGGTGATCGAGACAGAGGAGGGGGCAGGGGGAGGGTGAAACAGATACATAAGGAAAAAATATGTACAGGGAATCAATGGGCAAGTGATATGTACATAGGTTTTATACAAGTATTGTATAAGCGCATAAACAACAGTGAATGAGGTGAGAGGATGTGTACGGGTTCTACTAAGTGATGAATTATTATGTGCAGGATGTTACATGTGGGGTTTGTGTTTGATTCGAGTGGGAGGGTGTAGGTCCTGTGGTAGGGGTGTTGCTACAACATTCCAGCCTCACTCCCTTCCTGCCTGTTCTTTGCACTGGAAGGGGAAGGGTTGGAACAGGAAGCAGAAGGCTGTTCTCTAGTGAGTGAGGTTTAGCAGACTTGAGTGGCAGCTGACCTGCTGCCCCCTGAAATTTGCCACCCTAGGCACAGTCCTAGTGTGGCTGTTGGCAAATCCAAGCCTGCACATAGGACCTGTTTAACAATGTTTTTTCCCCTGTTATGTCTCTGAGAAAAGACTTTCATAGATCAGGACTAGAATGTATTTTGTATGGTTTCAATGGCAATTTTTTAGGGATAACATTCACAAGAATGAACAGTGTAGGAAAAACAATAAATCAGGCTTTTTAGGATTTGTTCCACTTTGGTTGATTTTATGCAGAAGTTGAAGGATTTAGTTCCCAGGTTCATCTCTCAGGATTACTCCGAAGATTGTCGAAACGTCTTACCATCAGGCTTGCTATACTGAGGGGCTTCATTATTTGTCAAAATGTTTGCGACCTTATAAACCTGGAAGAACTCTTCGTTCCCAAAGCTTGGGTTATTTAAAGATTCCCTCCTTTAAAGCTTTTCGCCTAAAAGAAACTAGAAGCAGAGCTTTTTCGGTAATAGGACTCCCTGGTGAGCAATTTCTGATATCAATTTTTTAGAAAAAAGGTGAAGGCTTTTTTTGTTCCAAGAAGCGTATAGGAAAACAAACTGTAATTAATTACCTGTCCAAAGAGAATTATATTATAAATGTGATTCAGGTTTTTGTATTTTGGTTGTTTTACGAATTGTGTATGGCTTTATTGTAACATTTGTATTTGTTGTGTTTTAACCCACTTAGCTACACTAATTTGGCACATAAAATGACAGCACTCATTAGGAAACATTGGAACATACTAATATCCACACTGTTTCTGAAGATTTACCATATATAGCCTTCAAAAGGGGTCAAAATATCAGGGAACACAAGGTCTGAGCAATGCCTTTAAAGGCCATGCCTCCATCTGCAAGTAAGTGTATAGGGCATTACTCTTGTGGTAAATGTGATGTTTGTGAACACACAACATCTGGGCAACAATGGATTCATCCCTCTACCAGTGGTACCATCAACCATAGAAGTTATGCTGACTGTACCTCTTGGGATGCAACATACCTAATACTATGTGTTTGTCCACTTGTTTGTATGGGTTGAATCAAACAACTTTGATAGTACATTACAGCTATGTGAAAAGAGCAAAAAAGCAAGCACCAATAGTACAACATTGTATTTCCAAAGGTCATTCATCTAGTCATTTGCAATTCTCATTGATTGAACAGATTGTACCATCTTCTCATGAGGGTGAAATACAAACCCTATTTAATGGACAAAAACTTCTAGATTTTTATGCTTAATACAATATCTCTTTCAGATTTAAATGAAAATATACAATGTGAATTTATATTTGTTAGGCATCCATATTTCATTTTTCTTTTCAAGCACAATTTCCCCTGTGGTAACTTTTTGGTCTTTGTTGTTTTGATAAGGATCAGGTTTTCATGCCTTTCAGTTTTTAAAAATGGTGGTCTGTAGTTTGTCATTTATGAGCAGAGCAGTCCTGAGCCCCTGCTGCAGAGAATTTTATCTTGAAACCCTGGTCCAGGGTTTCTTCCATTGGCAAAGATCTTGCATTGGCAAAGCCACTCTTCCAAATTACCTACTTTTTGAATGTCTGTATGTAGCACTATAGTAATTCTGCTTAGACATTTAAAGGTTAATTCTCAATAATGTGCATAATTTAGCACATAAATGTGTGTCTACAGTTATGCCTATATTTTATAAACTGTGGGATCTGCACAGTTTATACATATCACATATCTCGGCCCCCAAATTATGTGACTATATTTCAGTTTATGCATATTTTTTCAAGCAAAGATCCACAATTATTACACCTATTGTACAAAAAGTGAATGCATATATTTTTACACCTTTAATAATTGTAACTTCAGGCGCCCTCTTTACAGCAGACTGCAACAACGAAAGCAGGTCCCCGGAGCAGATAGGCGCTGGGAGAGAGGCCCGCGCAGCCGGCGCTTGAGCCCATCGGGGTAAGGCCTTTAAATCTCGCCCTACCTCCGTGGGCCCCTGCTCCGGCCACGGGGAAGCTTATCCCTTACCTGATTCTTCTTTAAAATCGCGGCGATCTGGCTGACTCTCCGCTCTCTGCCCACCGCCGCAGGAAGCCACAAGAAAGGCCCTCCTTTGTCCAATCTTCCTCAACCAATCCCGGAGAAGCACGCGAGGTCTTAATCCCGGACATCCGAGGTGCCGCGCGCCGAAGGAGTGCGACAAAGGGGCCCGCCCCTTTGTGCGCCCCTTCGGCCAGCCCCTGAGAGAGCCCCGGAGCCCTCGACCACTAATCGTAAGCCGGCTGAACTCCTGCTAAAACCCACCAAGACCTCCGAGCGTACCAGAACCAGGGCAGTCTACACACTCCAAGCCTGCCATCTAACGCTCGAACGCTCTCTCTCTCAAACATCAATTCAGGACGACACATAAAGAAGCAAACAGCTGCACCTGTGACACACACTGACAACTCTCCAGGACCCCAGCAGCCACTCAACAACGCTAGACAAAGACAATCAAACCTCACAAACGACCCCACACCCCAACAACCCCAACATCCACCCAGCATCCACTCCAGGACTCCAGCATCCACTCCAGGACTCCAGCATCCACTCAACAACTCAACAAATCCACTCAACAACTCCACTCAAACGAATACAGCACCCTCTATAACAACATCTACAAGTAAAATGGATCTAGCCTCTAAAATGCATCCAACATTCTCAATCCCAATCATACATCACTATTTCTCACAGAAAAGGAATCTAACCAGACAAGCAAACCATCGCAACCTAAAAACTCTCACACCAATCCTAATAGCTCCGATAACCCAACTACTAGGCCTCTCCCTATTCACCCTATCGCTCTTCAATGCACAATCTATAACCAAAAAATCACTAATCCTCAACGACTACCTCACTGACTGAAAAAGAGGGGAGGAGGAATCCTACTTGCAACAAAAAAAGACCTCAAATTCTCACAACATCCGATCCACTCCGATACTAAACTTGAAATTGGCTTCTTCACATCACACCAACTCCAAATCCTTCTCATCTATGCCCCCCCCCCGGGACTCTTAGAATCTGACGTCTCACCCATCATCGAAATAACCACTACCCTCCTCAACTTGGATGCCCCAGCAATAATATTAGGAGATTTCAATCTACACATGGATAACCCGGCTCTCTCACCTAGCAGCCAAACTCTTCAACTAGCATTCTCAGCGATGGGCTTTTCCCAAATAGTCAAAAACCCGACACATAAAGCAAGACATATGTTGGACCTGATCTTTATCAACAAAGGCATAAAATCGTCTACCCCACCAAAAAATATGAAGGTACCCTGGTCGAATCACTCCCTGATTTCTACCTCATTCGCACTGGAAAAATCTATTGCCTCTCATTCACCTTCTCCCTCCTTTAATTACAGGAAATCTTGCCACCCCGACGACCTCACCATTCAGCTGACCAAACACCTTCCCGCTATAGTTCTCACGATCCCAATACTGCCTTACGATCCTGGAATACTATCACAGAATCCATAGCCAACAAGCTCTGCCCTCTAACAACAAAAAAATCCCACCCAGACGCCTTCAAAAAACAACCATGGTTCACCGTCGATCTTAGAAGGCTAAAACAAAATTTAAGACAAAAGGAATCTAACTGGCGGAAAACTCCTACTGCTAGCACACTCTCAGCCTACAAACTCACGCTACAGCAATACAAGGCCTGCACCTCCAAATCAAAAAGAGACTTTTTTGCCTCCAAAATCCACAACTTAGTCTTTGACGCGAAAGCTCTATTCTCCTATGTTTCCTCCCTCACCCAAGTACCCTCACCAGAATGCCCTAGTAATCAAGCTCAAGCAAAAGCAGATGAACTCGCTCTCTTCTTTCAAAACAAAATCACTAACCTTCTTACTCAACTTCCCGCCAATATCACCCCCCCTAACTCCAGCTCTAATGCCTCACATCAAAAACATTCATCTAGAAATGTTTGAACCTACTTCTTCATCTGAAATCCAAACCATCCTTAGGAGAATGAAACCATCTTCACACCCAGCGGACCATATTCCCTCAAAACTTCTCCTCTCAATACCAGACACCATCTCCAAAACATTAGCGGACATCATCAACTGCTCACTTTCCCAAGGTTCCTTCCCAGAAGACCTCAAACAAGCCTCACTCAAACCACTTTTAAAAAAACCCAACCTGGACCTAAAAGACCCCAACAACTACCGTCCAATAGCTAATCTTCCTATCATAGCTAAGATAATGGAAAGGCTTGTGAACTCCCAACTATCGGACTTCATTGAAGACAACAAAATTCTATCCGCCTCACAACATGGATTCCGCAAAAGTCGGGGCACAGAATCCCTACTTACTTCCCTAACAGACCTCCTCATCCTAGGTACAGAAAAAGGTCAATCCTTTCTATTGATCCTTCTGGACCTTTCAGCAGCTTTCGATACCGTAAATCACGCTATCCTCATCAACCAGCTAGCTGCGATAGGAATCTCTGGTTTAGCGCTCTCCTGGTTCAAATCATTTCTAACCAACAGAGGCTACAAGGTAAAAATCCAGAATAAAGAATCATCACGCCACGACTCAACCATCGGAGTCCCACAAGGTTCCTCATTATCCCCTACACTCTTTAATATTTACCTCCTACCACTCTGCCGGCTCCTTATCAACCTCAATTTAATACACTTTCTCTATGCAGACGACATCCAGATCCTGATCCCCATCAAAGAATCATACTCAAAAACCCTTGAATACTGGGAATCCTGTCACCAAGAAATCAAAAGCCTCCTCAACAGCCTAAATCTGGTACTAAACTCCGCCAAAACTGAAGTATTACTCATAACTCCTGATAACAATCTCACAGCCTCTCTGCCAACCAACCTTCAAACCAATCATGTGAGAGATCTAGGTGTGCTAATCGACAATAAACTGAACTTCAAAGCCCACATCAATAAAACCACCAAAGACTGCTTCTATAAACTGCAAGTTTTAAAAAGGATAAGACCACTCTTCCATGCCAAAGACATCAGAACCATCCTCCAAGCCCTCATTTTCTCTAAATTGGACTACTGCAGCTCCACATTACTTGGCCTCCCCTCCTCATACACGAAACCGCTCCAAATGGTCCAAAACGCAGCAGCCCGTCTACTGACAAACACTAGGAAAAGAGACCATATCTCCCCAGTGCTACAAGACCTCCACTGGTTACCAATTCATTTCAGAGTCATTTACAAATCCATCACCTTGATATACAAAATCATTCACCAACACACCATAATCGACCTACAAATTCCTCCCCGTTTACACAAATCCACAAGACCGACCAGGGAAGCCTACAGAGGATGCCTCATTGTTCCACCCACGAAAACCACTAATCACAGCAACCTTAAGAGATCGAGCCCTTTCCACAGCAGGCCCACCGTTATGGAATTCCATCCCTCCAGATCTCAGAAATGAACCATGCCTCCAAACCTTTAGGAAAAGACATGGCTTTTCAGGCAAGCCTTCCCGAACTCCACCTAACATGCACCATCAATAAATTCTATGTTTAGAAGCTGTATATATGGGATGCCATATTCATATTTATATGTACACTTGTATATAATTAACCTCCTCTATCTTTCTCTATTTCTTACAATCCCAGTTCATTAGCCCTTGTTAATTGTAACTGCTTCTCTTCATCACGTTATTTATGTTTTTGGTTGTATTATTCACACCCCTGTTTTCTGTAAACCAACATGATGTGAACGAGTTCATGAATGCCGGTATAAAAAAACCTTAAATAAATAAATAAATATGTGTTGCGGTCCCGACCACCTCCCCCATGTTCGGGGTCGGGTCCGCTTATCTTCATCTTGGTCCACGAAGGACCGCGCCGGGCCTCCGGTCCAGTAGGCCGCCAGGCCACTGTCTCGCCACATGTAGAACGCCGTCCAGGCCGCCAGAAGCTCCACCCCTCTCGTTTGCCTCGCGCACGCGCGAGGAAGGCCCTTATGTACACCCAGCACCCGGAAGTTCGGGATGGCCCCTTCTGCTGAAGTCACGCCCCGGACTACATTTAACCGGCGTCCAGTCTCCTACTAGACGCCTTGCAACGAGGTTCTCTGAATACTAGTTGCCTCCCGTTCCTGTACCTACTTCAGTGACGTTCTTGTTTGACTTCCTGATTCTCGACCCCGGCCTGCTTCAGTACACTGCCAGCCTGTTTGCCACCTGCCTGGACCCCGGCCTGCTTCAGTACTCCGCCTGTCTGCTGCCTGCCTCGAAACCGGTCTGCCACAGTACTCAGCCTGCTTGTTCGCTGCCTGCCTCGATCCCGGTTTGCTTCAGCACTTCATCTGCCTGCCTGCTGCCGGCCCAGACCCCGCCTTGCTACAGAACTCTGTCCATTCGACGGATGCCCTGACCTTTGTCCCCGGAGCGTTGGCCCAGCCTCGGATCGCTTCTGGACTCTGTTGCTCTATCTCCGCCTTGACCCGATCCGGGGCCTGCTCTCTTCTCGCTACCTGACTGACTCCCTCTGATCAGCCTCTGAACTTCCCCTGCACAGCCTAAGCCCCAAGGGCCTGGATCCCTACGGGCTCCTCCCGGGGGGATTCCGGGTCCCGGGTGAAGTCCTACCAGGCATCTGACTCCGCCTCCCTGTCTGCCACACTGTCACCCCTGGCAGCCCGGCCCAAGGGTCCACTATCTGACTACCACAGTCCTTGAACTATAACAGTATGCATAATAACCCTCAGTTCATATGTAAAGACAGGTATCATATAAAGCTGACTGATGTATGTAGATATCTGTTGCTCATACTTCCCAACATCAGTTCTCCTTGATCTACGAAAGCTGATCCAGACCTTCACCAATTCATTCACACCCTTCACCACCTGCTCCCACCCAAAAACTGCAAACAAAAGAGAAATCAGATTTAATTTCTGTGACTTGATTAGCAGCTGTAAAAAAAAAAGCATGTTTGATGATGTATCTGCATACTCCATTTATTAATTATGTAAATGAGCGCATATTTCCAAACCCCACCAAGGAATGCCTTTGAAGCACCTTCTATACATGTGCATAGTTTTCTGCATGTCAACAAGACGAACGTTCTCTTCTGAAAATTCACTTACCATGCACAGAGGCTACTTATGCTTATGTTTATTCAGTACTTGACTAATTGCAAATCTTAAATCAATAAATCAATGCAATGTACAATAATATTTACACTTGTATATGACAATTTTACATGCACAATCCTTATGTGAGTCTTTGATTCACCCCATAGAGGGTAATTTTCAACCAACCTACATAGGGCTAAAGACATATGAAAATAAGTCCACTTTGAAAATTCATGGGTTGTCTTGGTATGCATGCAGACACAGACAGAAAGATCAGGGGTAACATTTTGGAAATACATTTACACAATACTTACCCCTCAGATTGCCTCAGGCACGTGTGAGTAAAAGTATGGAAACAATAAGGTTTTGTGCACACTTCCAGCCTCCCAACCCATCAGATGATTTTCAAAGCATGATTTATGTGTGGAAAATAGGGTTTATGCACTCAACATGCTTTGAAAATGAAGCCCTTAGGGCCAGATCTTAAAAAATATGCGCCGGCGTAGATTTTATAACATGCGCACGCTGCCGCGCGCATGTTATAAAATCCAGGATCGGCGCATGCAAGGGGATGCACACTTGTGCACCTTGCGCATGCCGAGCCCTAGGAGAGGCCAGATGGCTTTCCCCGTTCCCTCCAAGGCCGCTCCGAAATCAGAGCGGCCTTGGAGGGAACTTTTTTTTGGTCCCTCCCACCTTTCCCCTCCCTTCCCCTATCTAACCCACCCCCCAGCCCTAACTAAATCCCCCCCACAGCTTATTTCGTTGAGTTACGCCTGCCAGAGGCAGGCATAACTTGCACGCATGCTGGCTCGCCATCCTCCGGCACAGGCTGCTGTGCAGGAGGATTCTGGCCCGCCCCCGAACCGCCACCACACCCCGGCCCTGCCCCTGCCCCGAACCGCCCATTTTTTTAAAGCCCCGGGACATACACGCGTCCCGGGGCTTGCGAGTGCCACCGAGCCTATGCAAAATAGGCTTAGTGCGCACAGGGGTAGGTTTTCGGGGGTTATGCGTGTATCTTAGCGTGTAACCCTTTGAAAATCTACCCCTTAGGGAGTAATTTTGTAACTGTCTGTCATGCTGCAAAGTCAATTACCTGCATAAGTTACACCAATTTTCAAAGTGAACTTAGGCATGTAAGTTTGATTAGAAAACATATACCAGGAAAACTTCATGCAATATTTACACCTGCTAATTTATGTGTTTAGTTTTCTCAGGGAAAAGTGCATGCATTATTTTGAAAATTTCAAAATATCCAAGTAATTGCAAACTCCTTCCAAATGCCACTTAGCGAATGCCGCTGCTCACTGTGGGTAAAGCTATGCATGTGCAGGCCTTATGTGCATAGGTTTATCTTTCTAAAAGACCATTTCCACACTAAAGCAATTTTCAGTAGCCTGCATTGTTACAAAATATGCAGGTACATTTGCTTCCATGGACCTTGTAAGGCAATGTTCAAAGGAAAATAACTCAAGCAGTTCCCCTTTGAAAACTGCCTACAATGTACATGGACACATGGCATCTGCTTTATTTGTGGGCATTAGAAAGGAGGTAAAAAAGCCTTGGGAATGTGTCTTTCTAATCCAGCTAAAAGGATGAACATTATTAAATCCTGAAGGTACTCTTAGCTGTTTTGAGGGGGGGGGGGGGGGTGGACAATTTTGAATCAGGGCAATCTAGTTGACTAACTAGTAATTTGGCTAAATCTCTTGAAACATGTCTTCATAAGTGATTACTTTGAAAACAGTTTTGGCATCTACACGGTCAAGCTGGATGGCCATGTCTCATATTAGATGTCTAAGTAGCATAAAAGCTTCCAAAATCAGAGCCCTTAATTTGTTTCCATTCATTGGCACCAAGGCCTTTCATGAAATTTCTCTCTCTTTTTGCACTTATGCTACGTTAAGGATCATATTGAGAAGTTTTCTCTCTCTTAAGGATGTCTGTTACTACGCGAGCTCCCCAGGGAGAAAACATTATTAGACTCTGTCATTTTCTTTGATATTGCGTTGTGCCCAGGAGGTGTCCTACTAATTATACCTTTCTAAAGAGGTCAAGAGGAATGGGTACAGACTGTGTGTGTTCATTTGTAGTAAATGAATAATCGGAGCACCAGGCATGCAGTTCCTCTGAGACTCACTTTTGGATCATTTACTGCCCCCCCTCCCCCCTTTTTCCACGCATCGGGACTTGCAGAGCAAAAATTAAAGCCATTTGTTTATTCTTACACAGTTTTATTCAGGTCACAAGTAAATCATGGTTGTTATCGTCCTCGTTCTTGGTAATTTCTTTGCTGAATGCACATTCTTTAAAAATAAAAGATCTTAGACCAGCAACTAGGAGGACGTTGAAACCATCCTTTTATTCCCATTGGATGTCCTCAATGATACAGAAGGATTTGTCTGCATTCTCATTCGTTCCGGGCGATGCCTATTGTTTTATCACTGGAGAAGCAAAACTGGTTTGAATGTTTTTTGGGGTTTTTTTATCAGTGGGATTGACATTCATTGGGAGAGAAAGGAAGCTTGAAGCTGGATAAAAGGAACCGGTTATCTCTCCTACTCCAGTGTTGGAGGTCATGAGATATCATTTGTTCTATACTGGAGGAAGGGATGTAAAAGAGAGGGAAGGGAAGGAAGGAAGACAATTTTACACTGAAGACAGACAAGATCACAGGAACTTGATAACAAACCACAAATTAAAATGAAAACACGTTTGAATGTAGATGAACTGTATCAGTAACAACAATGTGATACCATCCAAGCCTAATTTATTTTGGTGAGCACTTGCATGCATACATCAGGAAAATAATCTAGAGAGCTTATTAGAATATGTATCTCTCCACAGCACCTTGCATTATCAAACTACTAAATATATACTCTGTTTCCAGCAGCAATTTGTAGTTAAATAAGTTCTGAGACTATCAGCTCCCAAGAAAAAAGAGGACTGAAAATAAATCACTGTTTATCTAAAAGAATTACAAACATAACTTTTGATGTCATTCATTTTATAACCATAAATCCTAGTGAGAAGAAAGTAAAAATACCAGTTTTTCTGCAAAGGCATCAATATATCATAGAAGGTAAGGGGATAATGAAGCTTTCTGATTAGCTAGGAGCAATTCCTGGGATTATAGATACAGCAGAATGGTTGAGATAATAATCAATATAATTATCACAATAAGTTTTCCTTCAGCAGCCATCCTTTAAAAAAATAAAATCTGCCTTATTTGCCTCTGTACCTGATCTTCAAATTATTTGGATCTGGGCCCAGCCTCACCTGCTGCCATTTAAGTCAGTGGGATCCAAGGATAAGGCTTCTGGGGCTTACATATTCAGCCAC
The DNA here is from genome assembly GCF_901001135.1 of Rhinatrema bivittatum. Lineage (NCBI taxonomy): Eukaryota > Metazoa > Chordata > Amphibia > Gymnophiona > Rhinatrematidae > Rhinatrema > Rhinatrema bivittatum. The sequence continues at coordinate 18,612,078 of NC_042629.1, forward strand.
CCAAACTTTCTTCTCATGGGCCCCACCCGTCTCATCACAGTGACAATTTTCAGTTGACTGTACTTAGTCTTGTGTTTCAAACTTCAGAGTCATAAAATCATCTATATTATGAATATATGTGCAACTGTCATATTTAGTGGTGGTTCTATAAATAGGGAGAACAAGATGGCTGCCTTTTGGAGTGGCAGAAAGTGTCCCCCCCCCCCCTTGCAAAAAAAAAAAAAACCACACCCCTGTGATGGCTGCTTCACTTTGTCTCGCTTGATAAAAACCAGCTGGGATCCCACATCCCACTGACAGGTTACAGCAGGGCTTCCCAAACCTTTAGCCAATGTGACCCCATTTTAGCACTTGAAAATTCACACGACCCCAACCAAACTATTAGCAGGGATGTAGTTCACCTCCAACAATCCCTCCACTCACCATCCCTGCACTCCAACCTCCACCCCCTCCAGAGGCCTCTCAACCTCTGCTCCTCAAGCTGATCCCCTCTTACATCCCTCTCCCCTTCCCAGCCTAACCTCTCGCTCACCCACTCCAGCTTTTTACATCCTCCCCACTGAATCTATTTTATCTCCAAGTCATTTTTGTAGCCCCAATTGATCATCTGTCACCCCCTTCCTCTCTCTTTTCTCACATACTCCCCCAGTTGATACTCTCACTCCTAGCTCCTCTCTTGCATCCCCCCTCTCACCTTCCACAGCCAATCCCTCTCCCACTGATCCAACTCTCAAACACTTCCTGTATCTGATCCCTCCCTTCAAACAGCCCCCCCATCCAAACAACCCCATGATCAGGATCAGCAGCAACATTTTCCTTTGGACCTCAGGCGATGTGGATGACAGCTAATGGGAAGAGAGGGCAGGCTGATGACAGGGACAACATTTTTCTTTTAGGTAAGTTCAGTGATGGGAGAGGATAGAGAAGAAGTGACAACCTGCACAGACCTTGTATATATTACCTGATTGTTGATTTACAACCTGTGCACACTCTGCCCACTCTTCCTCAATGGCTGATCCAATGCCTGATGTTGATCTGCAGCTGGCAACAGCATTAGTAATGAAAGTCAACACAGGATCTGTGAGTCAGTAAAAGCTCACAGGCCCTGCAGTGGCCCCAGTCTCTCCTCACACATGGCTTCCTGTTAACGTGGAAACTCAAGTGAGGGCGGGACCATTGCAGGTGCATGCTAGCTCAAAGATCCCATGCTGATTTCCACTACTTCTGCTACTGGTGATGTCTGGAAAGGATTGCCCTTTGAGCATTTGTGACCCAGGCTGGAGGTTTTGTGACCCCATGTGGGGTCCCGACCCACAGTTTGGGAAGCTCTAGGTTACAGGAAGACCCACTCGGTGGCGGTGCACTTGATGAGGTGCTGGCACGACCCATACCCTATCAGCAGGAAGAAGACACCTCAAATGACTTACTGGCAGAGGTTCTACCAGCAAGATGATCCAGTATAACACCTGAACATAATGTGCTCGCAGGGTTCCCACTCCCTGCCAGAAAGAACCAGTGCAGATGATCCAGATAGTGATCTGCCAGTAGGATGAGGAAGAGTGAAAAGAGAGAGAAAGTCAGGAGATGTGTCAGAAGGTAAGGAAAAGAAGTGACTGACTGAGAGGGAAGGGAAGGGAAGTGAATGAAAAAGAAGGGACGTCAGTGGGAAGGTATGAGGTGAGTCACAGAGAGAAGAAAAAGGGAGGGGGTGAGTCAAAAAGGAGGGGCAAAGAAGGGGCATGGGAGTGAATGACAGAGGGAATGGAAGAGTGTGAGGCAAGTGGATGGTAGGGAATGAATGAGTGAGGAGTGAAGGGGAGGAATGATTGAGAGGGCACTTGTGTGTGAGTGTAAGAGTGTATGAGCATGTGTGAGAGAATAAGCATGTGTGATAACTAGTCCATACAACTATTGTTACCGATTGACAATACAATTGAAGAAATGATAAAGCTGGCCAATATGTACCTAGCATAATCAAACAGCTACTAAACCAGATGGAGTTAGTAACAAACATTGAAAAAACAGAATTCCTACACCTCGAACGAAAAAATATAAACCCAATTCAAACACCAATAACAATAAAAAATAATCAAACTGTGGAATTAGCGGTGAAAGTGTGCAATCTAGGTGTAATAATAGACCCTGAACTAAACCTGAAACAACACATAGCACTGAAAGTAAAGGAAGGTTATGCTAAATGGTTCTCAGAAAGTTGAAACCTTTACTAACCCTGGCAAATTTCCGAACAGTTTTACAGGCAATGGTATTAAAAAGCATTGATTACTGTAACTCCCTGTTACTAGGTTTACCTCAAGCGACCATTAGACCGCTCCAAATACTTCAAAATTCAGCTGCTAGAATATTGACAGGAAAAAAGAAAAGAGACCACATTACAGGAACACTTGCAGAACTACACTGGCTACCTATTGAACAAAGAATACAATATAAAGCACTAGGGATGTGAATCGTTTTTGAACGATTAAAATTATCGTCAGATAATTTTAAAATCGTCCAAAATCGTTAGAGTGCACGATACAATACAAATGCCCACGATTTATCGTCAGGGGCATTTGTATTGTATCGTTAAATAGGGCACACCAAAAAAGCCCCTAAACCCACCCCGACCCTTTAAATCGACCCGACCCGACCCATCGCTATTTTATTTTTACGGAGGCCCGCGCCGCAAAAAAACAAACAAACCCATCTGACCCTTTAAATCGACCCCCCCCCCTCCCGACCCGACCCATCGCTATTTTTTGCAGCGCGGGCCTCCGTAAAAAAATAGTTAGCGATGGGTCGGGTCGGGAGGTCGATTTAAAGGGTCGGATGTGTTTTTTTTGTTTTTTTTTTTTGCGGTGCGGGCCTCCTAAAAAAATGTGAATTGGAATCGGAAATGATTCCAATTCACATATCTTAACGATCAGATTCGAGCCCCCCCCGCAGCCGAATCTGATCGTTAAGACGATCTGGCACATGATTCACATCTCTATAAAGCACTGTGTATAATACATAAATTAATGCATGATGAAAAAGCGGAATGGCTAAACACAACACTACATGTACATATACCACACAGAAATCTGAGATCAGCTAATAAGGCACTATTATCTTTTCCATCTGTTAAATCAGCAAGATTCACACAGGTAAGAGTGTGAGTGCTGTCACTGGCAGGACCCGTACTATGGAACTCAATGCCACTCGAAATTAGACTACAGAGAAGCTTTAAACTATTCAAAGTAAATCTAAAAACCTGGCTTTTTAAATAAGCCTTTTATAAGCAGAACGAAGAGAACAAATAAGCACATAGGTAAGTAAGCACCAAGCAATCAGTTTTATTAAAATTTCTCTCTCCTATCTCCTATTACGTATTAGAATGTTAAATTTATATAGGAACCGTAAAGAAGTTTTTCTCCAAACAAAATATAAGCAAACTCAACACTTTGGGGTAGATTTTATAAATTTTGCGCGAGCGCGTACTTTTGTTCGCGCACCAGGCGCGAACAAAAGTACGCTGGATTTTATGATACACACGTAGCCGCGCATATCTTATAAAATCCGGGGTCGGCGCGCGCAAGGAGGTGCACATTTGTGCAACCTGCGCGCGCCGAGCCCGGCGCGCGCTGCCTGTTCCCTCCGAGGCTGCTCCGAAATCGGAACGGCCTTGGAGGGAACTTTCTTTCCACCCCCCCCGCACCTTCCCCTTCCTTCCCCTACCTAACCCCCCCCCCCCCACCTTGTGTTGGCAGATTTACGCCTGCTGAAAGCAGACGTAAATCTGCGAGCGCCAGCAAGCTGCTGGTGCGCCATCACCCGACCCAGGGGCTGGTCCGGAGGCCTCGACCACGCCTCCCGGGCTGGCGCCACGCCCCCGGTCCCACCCCGAACCGCCCCCTGACCCCGGACACGCCCCCTCCCCACCCCTTTTATGAAGCCCCAGGACTTACGCACATCCCGGGGCTGTGCGCGCGCCGGTGGCCTATGCAAAATAGGCGTGCCGGCGCGTGAGGGCCCTGCGTGCGTAAATCCAGCCGGATTTACGCGCGCAGGGCATTTAAAATCCGGCCCATAGCTTTTATATTAAAATTATACCATTCTCTAATGGCACACCTATAATATGTTATCTATTCCAATCAACTTTTAACCCTATTTGTGCCTTTTTGTAAACCATTGTGATAGTGAATTAACTTAACGATGGTATAGAAAAGACTTTAAATAAATAAATAAATAAATAAATAAATAAATCTCAGGGTGACTGGAAATAAAAGGTTCCCAGGTATGGAGAACGAGAAGATTGTTATCCTCAATAGTTGTATCAGCTGTTTTGAAATATTTCATTGGTTTTTGGGAAATTAAAAAAAAATGTTTATATTTAATTATTGGTTATTATTTTATTTGTTAACTGCTTTGAAATATTTTTATTAGTGTGGTTTACTATTATGATTGGTTTTGTTTTATGAGAAATGTTTTTTGTTTTTCCATTGTTGCACTGCATATAAAGTCAGGTTTGTGGTTTCCTGTTCAGTTTTGTCTGTGCATTTCTGATGTACTTTATGTTCTTTTTATTCTGTATTTGGTGAGGGTCTTTCTATGTTTTGCATTTATGACTGAGGTGAGGTATTCTGCTAGAATGTAGTTTCAGTGTAGGAATCTATAACAGCCTGGCTTGTTCTATATTTCTAATAGGAGGTATTTTGGTATTTTAGGGCCTGCTACAATTTTGCACTGCTGCCTTTTCATAAGTAGGGTGGTTACTGTTTTTATGTTGGCACTCAGTCCTGTTTTAGAATAGGTGGTTTACTATATTGTAATTTGGTTTACTCAGTAGTTTCTGAGTAAACCAAACTAAGCCCAAACTCAACTGGGAAGTATAAAACAAGGAGGCAAGGAAGAGAAAAGGAGGCAAGAAATGGACCTCCAGGGGAGAATGTACCTAAAACCAAAAGGAGGAGAAAGGCTGGAGCGGGGGACCCCCTGAAGAAAGTAGGGAAAAAAAGCACAAACCCTGGGAGAAAACCCAGAGAGCGAGAACCTGGGCCGAGATGTCCCTGAAAGCGAAAAAGGGGCCAGAATCAGACCAGCCCTCCCTGCTAATGAGAATGGAGAAGACTAGGTGTGGCCAGGTGATCAGAGAGAGGAGACCCCGGCTCAGGTGCATAGACTGCCATGGAGCCATAGATGGTGAAGGATGAGGTCAAGCCCAGACAGCCAGCAAACACCAGAGCCAGAAGCTAGTCTCCTTCCTTGACAGCCTGCCTGCTCTTCTAGTACCAAGCCCAGGAAGCAAGCCTCTCCCCTGCCCACATTCTCCAATTCCCCAGCCGGAACCTGCCTCAGAGGTAAACAGAGGTATTGCCTGAAGTTGGACCCAGGGTGAGTAAGTTAGCCCTGAGTAATAATATCTTAAGCAGGCTAAGGTTTATGGCATGGTTTGTTATCACTCATGATACAGAACTTTCTTTAGGTAAAACTGGTGCTTAGTGGCCAGGATGTTAGAGATAGGAATTGTTGCATTTTCTATATACTATGTCCTGCCAAATCTGATAAATTAAAGTCTATTTCTGAGGTGAATACATGTTGTCTTTTCCCTGACTTAGGATTGCAAGTAAGGTGGGAGGGCAGCTGGCAGATCCCTGCACCCCTAAACCTGCTTACAGAAGATGTTAGGGTGGTAGGATTCCCAGGAGTCTGGCAGGGTTGTCAGCTTCTTAGAAATATTATCACTGACACTCTCTCCGCTACTTCACTGGGAACCCAGATCTCAGCATCCCATTTCCCAAGCATTTCAAATCACCAAAAGGGCCAGATTGAAATTGAGAACCCTCCACCTTGGCCTCCTCAGTGATTTGACCATTACCATTTAAATGGGCATGTCATTAGAAATAGACTTCTTAAAATAAGGTGTAACAGACCAATATAATTTTCTTTGTATACTATGAAGACAAATGATTAAATTGTTTATGAATTAATTACATTGTATCCTAGCAAGGAGGCAAGTTATATCTGTGGAAGGGCTTTCATATTGTATTCATTGTAATGGATCAACTGTGTATTCTTGCGAAAGATGATCGATTTAATACTGCCATTGCCATAGCAGTGAGCAATAAGGTGGCAGCCAGAGTCACTGACAAGAATTATATGTGACTGAATAGTAACTGATGACGTTTTCTAACTCAAGATCAATCAAACTTGATAAACTGTCTTTCTCTTACACTGCTGATTGCTGTAGACCTTTCAATACTTGAATTGCCCGGCAACACAATAAGAAAACCTTAGCTCTAATAATAAGTTTCTCATCCATTCAGAAAGCAGGTTTCCTGGAAGGGAGCTTTTTCTCTTCCAGATAATTTACATATAGAATTTTAAAGGCTAAGAATCATTTAGGAGCTACTCACTGGGTCTAGAGTTTTCAAACAGATTACTATAGCATAATATTAGATCAAATTTGTCATTGTAGACTAGAGACACATCTTTATTCCTTTTCAGAGTTTCTTATATATTTACATTTCATGCCACCAGTCTCACATTTCCACACTTATATAATAAATGTGCATTAGATAGAATTCAGCGCTAAGGGTAAACCATTATTTGTAAAGAAATTCCCAAACACTTTTACGGCCGAATTTTAAAATGGCCGCATGCATAAAAATCGGAACTTACACGCGTGACTGGGCCTTGTGTGCATTTTCAAAAGGGCTTGGCCACGTGCGTAAGTGACGATACATGCACAAGTGCAGGACCCTGAGAAAAAAAGGCAGGCAAGGGGCAAAGACTGGGCAAGGATGGGTGTGGTGTGGCGGGATGACCAGCCAGGAGACCAGCCATTAGTTGTTGTTCTGGGGAAGCGCGTGCCAGCAGCCAGCCAGCACACAAGTTGCTTCTGCTCTGACAGTTAGGTAGGGGGTAGGGGTCAGGGTGGAGAGGGGAAAGGGAAGGAAGGTAGGCGGGGGGGGGGGGGGGAGGGAAGTTTCCTCCTTTACTTGGAGAGGATTGGAACTGGGGGAGGCCTGATTTATATCACCGCATGTAATATGGTAAATTTCATATCCCCCCTGCACGCGCCGATTATAAAATCCGGTGTGCATATGTGTGTGGCCCACGGATTTTATAACATGCATGCATGTAATAAAATCCACATGTCCATGTGTGCGCATCAGGAACCGCGCCCTTATTGTCCAATTTAAGAATATTGTCTTTGTAAGCAAACTTTTCTTACTGCAAACAAAATAAAATGACAAAACACATAATACTTTTTCAAAGGGATTTGAAATATCAAAACAAAAATTCTTTCCCTATTTATGATCCATGCTCAAAGCCCATTTCTCATTTCATCTAGAAAGAACTATGGGCCTGATTTTAAAAAGCATTTACGTACAAAAAATTGGGTTTTACTCGAGTAAATGCCCTTTACTCAAGTAAGTGGGCTTTTGAAAATTGTTACAATATATGCCATTGATTTTCTCACAGCAGGGCCAGCTTCCAGAGGTCCTGCACCCCTTGCCATTAGGCATGTGCATCTTAAGATTCCTTACAATACATTTACTACACTTTACATGTGTAAATGGCTTTTGAAAATTGCTACGATAGAAGTTTCAGTTTGATTTGGTAGGACATTATTTGTTTGTGTGTGTATGTGTTTGTGTTTGGAAATTTGTGCACATAGTTCTGTAGTTGCCCATAGAGTACTTTTTGTGTGTGCAATTATGAATTGTGTGCACAAACATCCAAAATTGATTGCAAACAAAATATTTGTTCTTTTTGGAAGCATTGCTATTTCAAACAAATGCACATCTCTAATATACAGTTTCTATCAGGAAGTCATTTTACTCCCATAAATCCACTAATCCTTTTACTCAGCTTTGCTGCTAGTGTAGGAAGACAACTCTCCCACAGTGCAATGCTTCAAGAGCTGTTTTTTTCACATTTCAGTTTCATCTTAGAAAATGGTCTCTACAGTAGGCTGCACATTCTTGATCCATACGGAAGTCTGCACCAAACACAAGTTTTATAAAACAATTGTAGTAAAATGCTATGAAGGAAAGCTCACCTACAAATCCTACCCAGCAACCCCCAGGAGAGGACTCCAGAGGTCACCATGAGCAAATCCAGGCTTCATGCTCTACAACCACAGCTTCCAGAGGTCCTGCACCCCTTGCCATTAGGCATGTGCAGCTTAAGATTCCTTACAATAAATTTACTACAGAATTTATTCAGAAGAAATTTAATTCAAAATGAGACTTAATAAGGTGAATAATTAATGACGTAATAGGTGGGTCACTGTTATACAAATATTAAATACATCAATAGACTAAAAATACTTTAGATTAGCTTTACATATCTACTAATTTTAACTTGATGAGAAATCAACTAAATTAAGATGCAGAAAATAGTCCAGCAGCGAGAGGGAGGATTTCCAGTCTTTTGCGCTGAGTGCCACATATATAATTATCTCCAAGCTGATGAGAGGTTGTATGTGTACATTAGGAACAAAGAGCTCCTGTCAGAGAATGAGTCCAATCTCTGGAGGCTAGAGTCGCAAACCTGGAGGAGCTAAGGGAGACAGAGAGGTATATAGAGGAGACTTTGAGGGACATAGTAGAGAAGTCCCACCCTGTGCTGTCTTGGAGAAGAAAAGTCACCTGGGAAGAGAGCATCACCTTGATGAGGCAGGAAGCAATGTTGTAGCTAGGACCTACCCTCAAGTTAATGTAGTATCCTCTCACACCAAGTATAGGTCTCCAGAGGCACCTGCCCAGGAGAGAAGGATTAGGATGTCCATTGTAGTTGGTGATTTGATTATTAGTAAGTTTGATAGCTGGGTGGCTGGTGGATATGAGGATTGCTTGGTAACTTGCCTGCCTGGTGTGAAGGTGGTTGACCTCAGTCAGATAGCATTTTAGACAGTGATGTCGAGGAGCCGGCAGTCTTGATACATGTGGGTATCAATGACATAGGAAAGTGTAGGAGTGAGGTTCTGGAACCCAAATGTAGGTTTTGAGGTAGAACGTTGAAAACCAGAACCTCCAGGGTAGTATTCTCAGATGTGCTCCTCTGTGCCACATGCAGGATCCCAGAGGCTCAATGCATGGATGAGTAGATAAAGGGAAGAAGGTTTTTGGTTTGCTAGGAACTGGGCATTATTTTGGAAAAGGGGGGGGGAGGATTTTCCAAAAAGATTGGCTCCACCTTAACCAGAGTGGAGCCAGGCTGCTGGCACTAATCTTTAAAAAGGAGATAGTGCAGCTTTTAGACTAGTTGGTGAGGGAAAGTCCACAGTTGCTCAAATGCGTATGGTTTGGAATAATGTATCTTTGAAGGATACTAAGAAAACAAGGAAATTAGGGCATCCCAGTAGAAAGGCTGCAATAAATGTCAAAGTGGACCAGGTGTCTAATTAAAGAGCAGAAAGATTCAGAATTACCCTTGTCAACTGATGAGTGGGTGGCTCATACAAACAAAAAACCTACTTTGAAATGTCAGTATACAAATGCTAGAAGTCTAAAAAATAAGATGGGAGAGTTAGAGTGTATAGCACTAGATGAAAATGTGTATATAATTGGAATCTCAGAGACCTAGTGGAAGGAGGATAACCAATGTGACACTGTGATACCAGGGTACAAATTATATCGAAATGATAGGATGGATCAAATTGGTGGAAGGATGGCACTATATGTGAGAAAGGTCATTGAGTCAAACAAGATAAAAAATTTGCAGGAAACAAAATGCAACGTTGAATCTTTATGGATAGAAATTTCAGGTGAAAAGGAGAATAAAATAGCACTGGGGGTATATTACCATCCATCTGGCCAGATTGAACAAACAATGAAATACTAAAAGAAATTAGGGAAGCTAACAAAATCAGCAGCATAAAAACGGGTGATTTTAATTATCTCAGTATTGAATGGGTGAATATCACATCAGGACAATCTAGAGACATAAAGTTCCAAGATTAAATAAATGACTACTTCATAGAACAGCTGGTACAAGAACCAAAAATAGCATAAACTATTTTAGACCTAGTCCTTAGTCTAACATTGGATTTGGTGTGAGAGGTAACAGTGTTAAAGCCACTTGACAATAGTGATCACAACATGATCAAATTTGACAATAACTGGAGGGAAAGAACTAAAGAAATCTACTGTAACAGTTTAACTTTCAAAAAGGTTACTGATTAAAGGAGGAAAATGGTTAGGGAAAAACTGATAGGAACAATTGCAAAGGTTAAGAATTAGATGAGACATCGATGGTGTTTAAAAATACCATCTTGGAAGCCCAGACCAGATATATACTACACATTAGAAAAGGTGGAAGGAAGTCTAAATAACTACCAGCATGGTTAAAAGCAAAGGTTAGAGTGACTATAATAGCTAAAAAGAAGGAAACGGGATCTGAATGAAGAAAACAGGAATAGCATAAGCACTGACAAGTTAGATGCAAAGCATTGATAAGGAAGGCAAAGAAAGCATTTGAAAAGAAGCTTGCCGTGGAAGCAAAAACTAATAACTATTTCAGGTACATTTAAGTTAAAAAGCCTGTGAGGGAGTCAATTGGACCATTAGATGTCCAAGAGGCAAAAGGGGCACTTAGGGATGACAAAGCCATAGCAGAGAGACTGAATTCTTTACTTTGGTATTCATAGAGGAAAATGTAAGAAGAGAACCATGCCATAAATGATATTAAAAAATGATGATTCAGAGGAAATGAAACAAATAACAGTGAACCTTGAAGATGTACTAGAGCAAATTGACAAATTAAAGGAGTAGCAAATCACCTGGACCAGATGGTATACATCCCAGAGTGCTGAAAGAATCAAAGAACTGAGAAATGAAATTTCGGACCTGCTGCTGGAGGAAACTACAGACCAGTGAGTCTGATGTCCATGCCAGGCATAATAGTAGAAACTATCATAAAGAACAAAATTGCTGAACATATAGATAGGCATAGTTTAACTGGACAAAGCAAACATGAATTTAGCTAAGAGAAGTGAAATGAGCCCTAACCTGAGTAGGCAATGGCTTTTCAGCAGCCACATATGTGGCCATGAATACCTCCTTAATCCAGTGAGCTATTGTAGCCTGTGAAGCTGGCTCACCATATATAACTCCACCATAAAGGACAAACAGGCAATCTGTCTTTCAGAAAGGTTTAGAAATCTCCAGATACCTCACGACATGCCTCTTGACATCCAAACGATGCAACAGGCGATATTCTTCCACATCTCTTTCCCTATCCAGGGACAGCAGGGAAATGGACTGATTCAAGTGAAAATCCAAGACCACTTTAGGCAAAAAAGAAGGAACAGTATACAGCTATATCGCCCCTGGAGTCAGGCGAAGGAACGACTCCTGGCAAGAAGAGGCCTGCATCTCAGAAATTTGACATGCAGAACAGATTGCCACCAGAAATACCATTTTCAATGTCAGTAACCGCAATGAAAGGCTACGCAATGGTCAAAACGTAGGGCCCGCCAAGAAATCCAACACCAGATTAAGACTCCACAAGGATACCGGTAACTGCAAGGGAGGACAAAGAAATGGGCCACATCTGGATGAGCCAACAAGGATTCACTATTCACCTGGCCCCTGAAATAGGCAAGAGCTGCTACCTGTACCTTCAAGGAATTAAGGGCCAATCCTTTGACCCATCCTGCAAAAATTCTAAAATGAGTGGGATCTTAACCAAATCCTCGATCTTAACCAACTCCTCGATCTTCACACCAAGCCTCAAACACTTGCCATAGGCTAAGGAAGTAGAGAACTTTCAAAGCAATCCCCAGTAGGGAAATGCATGTCCACTATATGCTGGATATGGAGAATACTAGCAGACTGATGTCACAGCAGGACTATATATATTATGACATCAGCTTGCTCCGTCTCCATCTGCTGGTAGAGGTGCATAACCCACTGGTCCTGAATCCATCTATCCACATGCTAGGAAATAGTACATTTTCCCAATGGACAAAGGTGAATAGTTGAGTGCCTCAGGGATCGGTTCTGGGACCACTGCTTTTTAATACGTTATAAATGACATGGAAATGGGAACAACAAGTGAAGTGATCAAATTTGCCGATGAAAATAAATTATTCAAAGTTGTTGAGTTGCAAGAGGATTGTTAGAAATTTGAAGAGGACCTTACAAAACTGGGAGATGTGGCATGCAAATGAAATTTAATGCAAATGAAATTTGGTGGAAAATCATGCACTTAGGGAGAAGAAACCCAAATTATAGCTACACAATACAAGATTCCACATTAGAAGTCACCATTCAGGAAAAGGATCTAGAGGTCATCATTGATAATACATTGAAACCTTCTGTTTAGTGTGCAGCAGCAGCCAAGAAAACAAATAGAATACTAGGGATTATTAGGAAGGGAATGGAGAAGAAAACAGAGAATATCATAATGCCTTTGTATTGCTCCATGGTTAGACCTCATCTTGAGTATTGTCAGCGAATTTTAAATCGGCCATGCATGCAAAAATCGCCACTTACGCGTGTGGCTGGGCCCTGAGCGCACCATGTTCATTTTCAAAAGGGCCCGGCCAGGCGTGAAAGTAGCGATACACGCACAAGTGCTGGGCCCTGAGAAAGCGGCAGGCCAAGAGGTGTGTTTTGGGTGGGGAGGGATGGAGGCCAGACAGGACAGCAGCCATTAGCCGCTGTCCCGGGGAAATGCATGCCAGCCAGCTGGCTGATTGCGTCACCACTAGGACTTTGCAAATATTCACCCCCCTGTACACGCACTGCCCACACATGCATGCTCGGATTATAAAATCCAGCACGCATGTGCGCGCAGCCAATGGATTTTATAACATGTGCATGCTGGCACGAGAGCATGTTATAAAATCGGTGCATCCTTGTGCGCGCACCAGGAACCACGCGCAAATGGACACGTGCCCGTATGTTTGAAAATCTCCCAGTGTGCAGTTTTCATCACTACATCTCAAAAAAGATATAGCAGAATTAGAAAAAGAAGGGCGACAAAAATGTTAAAGGTGTGGAATGATTTCCCTATGAAGAAAGGCTAAAGAGGTCAGGAGAATAGATGGCTGAAGGGAGATATTATAAAGGTTTATAAAATAATGAGTGGAATGGAACAAGTAAACTTTAATCTGTTTATCAAAAAGTACTAGGTAATACATTTAAAACTAATAAAATTAAATATTTTTTTACTCAATGCATAATTAAAGTCTGGAATTTATTGCCAGAGGATGTGGTGAAAGCTATTACTGTAGCTATGTTTATAAATATTTTGGACAAATTCCTGGAGGAAAAGTCCATAAACCATTATTAAGATGGAGTTGCAGATATCCACTGTTTATTCTTAGGATAAGCAGCTTAGAATCTATCTACCCCTTGGGATCATGCCAGGTATTTGTGACCTGGATTAGCCACTGTTGGAAACTGGATACTGGGCTTGATGGATCTTTGGTCTGACTCAGTATGGCAAATCTTATGCTCTTATGTTCATGTACTTTTGAAAACAAGCATAAAAATGTGTAATTTCTTCTTAAAAGGTTTGCTGAACAATTAAAGAAACCTGGAAAGTGTTCAAAATTTCATGGATTTGTTCGTCAAACCTTTTTCAAAGGAAAATCAGAAAAAATTTAAGACGATTTCATTAGCTTGTTGGATCTGTTTTGGGGTTTTCTATAAATTAGAATCAAATTTTTCATATCTGTATCAGAATTTTTGGATTCCCAATTAATTTAGCCCACATTTGTGAGGGTAAATTCATTTGATTTCCTCAATGGATTTTAGTGAAATTTAAGATTCCATTGAGCTGAAGCCTTCTTTAAAGTGTATTTAATCTGAGTCCAAAATTGTTCCCACTTCTCTAAAGAACAGAACAGTCAGACACCAGGAGGGATGAAGACATGAACGGAATCTTTTCTTGAGTTTTTGTGTATTGCATTGCTTCTATTAGTGGCAGTGGGTTCGAATAGGTCACCCCTTAGGGTAAACCTTTTGTAGGATTCTTAAAATCAGTAATGGGAGACACTCAGGACACTAAAGGAGTAATTGGATTGAAATGGAAAAAAGGACAGCAATTAAAGAAAAAGCTGAATGAATAATGCAATAATAACGGTCAACTCTACTGAACTGACATTGATATGATGGAATATTAAACAACCAAGATACTCATTAGTATATGAGAAAAAAGTAGAGAATGTTCCATCAGGCTATTAATATGTCCTGTACACCTGTATAATTAACTGATATACTACACTTCTGTATGCTGCCAGCAGGTCATAAATTTGTTAGGCATTTGTTACTTCTAAAATATTTTTCCATAATAGAGAGTAAACAAATTATAAAAATTGTACAAGTAAAAATGTCATAATAGCATTTTGAATCTCTTAAATTAACATGTATGAAAAGGTCTTGGTCTGCATTCTGTGCAGCTGCTGAAAAACAGCGTCTTACATTTGTTAGTGCTGCAGAATGCCTTTGCTGGGAGGAAGCTTTTATGATAAGCCCTTAGTAAGCAAGTCCAGAGAAAGCAGCATCAAAAGCATTTCAGTCATTCCACAAAAAAAAAAAATAAAAAAAATAAATAAACAAAAAAAATCCCTTTAGTCCAGAATTTTGTTGGACAAACTAAAATTTGACAAATGAGCTGTAAATTCAAGAGCAAATAAAGGAATTTACTAAGAACATTTTGGAGCTGATAGATTGCTCACTGTCAGGTCTATCCAGTACCGAGCGGTAGGAAGAGCTGCGTTAGTGCCCGGCGCATCCGCGGTTGCCGCACGCACAGTGCAGCTCACCTACCGCTCGATCCTGAACTATAATTTCATGCAAATGTAAACCGCGTCTAAGAAGGGTCCGTGAAGCGTTAGGCCAGCGCAACCCATTGTACTGGATAGAGCGCCTATACAGTATCCTGGGTGCGCGGGCCTAAGGCTTCACGCCACGCTGGTATCTGCGCGAAGATGGACGCCTCCAAAAAGTAAGTTGCTTCGCCGCTTCACACTGTCAGTGTCTCTTCTTCCCTCCTCCTGGAGCAAGGCTGCTTTTCGCACCCTGCTTCGGGAGGAGGGAAGAAGAGACACTGACAGTGTGAAGGGGTGAAGCAACTTACTTTTTGCAGCCCCCATCGGACCTCTCCTGCCTCCCGCTGCGCGACTTACTTTTTTTTGCAGCCATCAGCAGGAACGGATTGTGGCTCCCCTGCCTCCCGGCGAAGATGGACGCCTGCACGGGGGAAAGCGGCCCCTGTGCGTGCAATTGGCCGCTCAAGACGTGACGTCACGACGTTTGGCGTCACGGCATGTGACGTCACATCTTGAGCGGCCAATTGCACGCACAGGGGCCGCTTTCCCCCGTGCAGGCGTCCATCTTCGCCGGGAGGCAGGGGAGCCACAACCGTTCCTGCTGATGGCTGCAAAAAAAAGTAAGTCATGCAGCGGGAGGCAGGAGAGGTCCGATGGCGGCTGCAAAAAGTAAGTTGCTTCGCCGCTTCACACTGTCAGTGTCTCTTCTTCCCTCCTCCCGAAGCAGGGCGCGAAAAGCAGCCTTGCTCCGGGAGGAGGGAAGAAGGGGCTGGCAGTACGAAGCGGCGAAGCGACTTACTTTTTGCAGCCCCCTCCGGACATCAGAGGGGGCTGCAACGTTTTTTTCGCTTTTTTTTTTTTTTTTTGCTTCGGGAGGAGGGGAGAGGACTGGGGCTGCCCCGGAGACCGGCACCCATGATCGCGGCCGGGGCAGGTGAGCGGGGGCTGGGGGAAAGCTTGCCGCCTACCCTTACCCCTGCCTCTACCGCAGGGGTAAGGGTAGGCGGTAAGTTAGCAGGTTAAACGCGCGACAAAACTGCAGGGAAAGATAGCGATAGTCGTGGCGCAGGTTACGGGATGCTAGGGAATAGCTAATTCGCTCGTTTGCATGCAATATACATGCCGCGTGCGGAAGGGGTTGGCCGGGGATTTTAGGACGCGGTAGGAGTAGGTTAAAGGGGATTCGGGATCGCAGGAAGGGATAACGCGGCCGGAAAGTGAGTAGAACGCGGCTTAGGAGCAGGGTAAACGCGGCCGCACTTTACAGGATAGACCTCTGTGATAGCCACATATAAGTCACATTCCAGGGACCGTGAGTGTGATTGTTGTAATCAGACAGCATTATGTGATAACCTTCTCAACTCTCAGGCAAGAGGCACAGCTGGCAAACCCAAGTAGAGGCCAATGTATTAAAATGTGCTAATGGTAACACAAGCATTAATACACATATTGGGGTAGATTTTCAAAGGGGTACGCGCGTACCCCCCAAAAACCTACCCCAAACCCCCCCTGCACGCGCCGAGCCTATTTTGCATAGGCTCGGCGACGTGTGCAAGCCCTGGGACGCGCCTAAGACCCGGGGCTTGCAAAAAGGGGCAGTCAGGGGCATGGCCAGGGGGCACGGTTAGGGATCGGGGGCATGTCCGGGGGCATGTGGGCGGTCCGTAGGCGTGGCCGAGTGCCCCGACACAGCAACCTGTGTCGGGTCCTGCCGCGCCGGCACACGTAAGTTACTACTGCCCGGAGACAGAAGTGGATGGTTCTCCTTCGCTCGGGCATCGGGGATTGCCAGTCCTCTCTCCCCCCCTCCCGAAGCAAGGAGCACGGCGAAAATCGACTCGACATGTTATTAAAGCAAATGTGAATAAAGTGCAACAAAAGTAAACTTACTGCATGTGAATGATAGAGGTGTGAAATGTGTGATCGATCGTCTTAACGATCGATTTTGGCTGGGGGGGGGGGGGAGGGAAATCGGATCGTCGCATTTTGTTTAGTTTTGAAATCGTTAAAAATCGTAAATCGGAGGAGGACGGGAAAACCGGCACACCAAAAAAACCCTAACACCCACCCCGAACCCCCCCAAAATGTTTTAAATGACCTGGGGTCCAGTGGGAGGGTCCTGGCGCGATCCCGGCGCGATGTCCCGCTCTCTGGCCACACCAAAAAAAACCCCTAACACCCACCTGAACCTTTAAAACAAACTCCCACCCTCCCGACCCCCCCAAAATGTTTTAAATGACCTGGGGTCCAGTGGGAGGGTCCCGGCGCGATCCCGGCGCGATGTCCCACTCTCTGGCCACACCAAAAAAACCCTAACACCCACCATCCCGAACTCCCCCCAAAATGTTTTAAATGACCTGGGGTCCCGGCGCGATGATCCCGGCGCGATGTCCCGCTATCTGGCTACGGCTGCTGTGAAGAGAAATGGCGCCGGTGGCCCTTTGCCCTTATCATGTGACAGGGCAAAGGTAGGGCCGGCGCCATTTTGATTCTTAGGTCCCGACGTCACGCGTCCAGGAGATCGCTCCCGGACCCCTGCTGGACCCCCAGGGACTTTTGGCCAGCTTTGGGGGGCCTCCTGACCCCCACAAGACTTGCCAAAGGTCCAGGAGGGGTCCGGGAATGACCTCTTGCACTCGAGCCCTACTGCAAAATGGTGCCGGCCATATAGCCGTATGGCCATATTGACCGAACGCCATGACGTCACAGCATTCGGTCATGCACTTTCGCTGGCTTGAGCACCCAAATTGAACGTACAGGCGGGCGCTGAAGGCAGCAAAAGTGCATGTCCGAACGCCGTGACATCACAGCATTCGGTCATGCACTTTCGCTGGCTTGAATGCCCAAATTGCACGTATAGGCATGCGTTCATTCACCTTCGCCGGCGGGGGCTGCTGGAAGCGGCTTTCGCCGCCGGCTGCCCCCTGGGAGGCAGGGGAGCCGCGGTGCGCGCCTCGGGAGGGGGGTAGAGAGGACTGTTTGTCATTTGCATGCAGTAAGTTTACTTTTGTTGCACTTTATTCACATTTGCTTTAGTAACATGTCGAGTCGATTTTCGCCGTGCGCCTTGCTTCGGGAGGGGGGGGAGAGAGGACTGTTTGTCATTCACATGCAGTAAGTTTACTTTTGTTGCACTTTATTCACATTGGGGTAGATTTAAAAAAAAAAGCGCAATCGCGTAATTTTGTTCACGCAGCAGGCGCAAACAAAAGTACGCTGGGTTTTATAAGATACGCGCATAGCCAAGCGTATCTTATAAAATCCTGGATCGGCGCACGCAAGGCTGCCGATTTTAGGCAGCCTGCACGCGCCGAGCCGCGCAGCCTGCCTCCGTTCCCTCCGAGGCCGCTCCAAAATCGGAGCGGCCTCGGAGGGAACTTTCTTTCGCCCTCCCCTCACCTTCCCCTACCTAACCCACCCCCCGGCCCTATCTAACCCCGCCCCCTTACCTTTGTCCCTAGATTTACGCCTGCTAGAAGCAGATGTAAATCTACGCGCGCCAGCGGAGTGCTGGCGCGCCGTCATCCGACCCGGGGGCTGGTCCGGAGGCCTCGACCACGCCCCCGGGCCGGCGCCAAGCCCCCGGTCCCACCCCCGAAACACCACATCCCGCCCCCAAAACACCGCGTCATTCGGGCCCGCCCCCCCACACGCCCCCTTCAAAAAACCCAGGGACTTACGCGCGTCCCGGGGCTCTGCGCGTGCCGGCGGCCTATGCAAAATAGGCGCGCCGGCGTGCGAGGGCCCTGCTCGGGTAAATCCGGGCGGATTTACGTGAGCAGGGCTTTTAAAATCCGCCCAATTTGCTTTAATAACATGTCGAGTTGATTTTGACCGGAGCCTGCCTATTGCTGTCTCTCTCTGCCGGGGCTTGCCTGATGCTCCATACTAATGCAGGGGTAAGGGTAGGCGGTAAATTAGCAGGTTAAACAAGCGGCAAAACTGCAGGTTAAAAAGGCGATAATCAGGGCGCACATTACTATATGGGAGGGAATAGCTAATCCGATCGTTTACATCCGCCGTGGGCAGAAAGGGTTTCCCATTGATTTAAAGAAGTGGTAAGGATGGGTTAAAAGGGATAGTGAATCGCGGGTTGGACTAACGCGGCCAAATTGTGAGTAGAAAGCGGGTTAGAAGCAGAGTAACTGCGGCCGCACTTTACTGTATCGGCCTGAAAGTTAGGAGCATAGCACAGATTTTCAGAAGTAGGTACCTAATTTAGGAGCCTATATCTAGGCAAATAAATAGCAGGATCCTAAATTTAGGTACCCACATCAGGGTTAACTTTTAGGCCCTAAATGTATGTGTATTTTCAGCTGAAAACTTAGGTCCTCATTTTCTAAAGTATCGCAGGGCCTTATTTACCCAGGCTATTGCAGACTTGCGCTGTTAGCGATAGCCTGCGAAGGTAGCGCACGCCTGCACTACCTAAATTGGGGCGGAATCGGCCCCGGAAGAGGAGGAGTCAGGGCGTCACCCGGGCCGACTCTGTGAAGACAGTGCCACCAGTGAAAAGGTAAGGGCCTTTTCACATCCTATTTCACGCCCAATAACTACAGCTTCTATGGTAGAGCTATTGGGTGCGAAACCGGCAGCGATCGCACCATGGCGGTGCGATCGCTGCCAGCTAGCGCAGACCGCCCCCCCCGGGTCGACCCCCCCGCCCCCCATTAGCGTAATTTTCTAAAGTATCGCAGGCCTGCGATACTTTAGAAAATGAGGCTTAGAGGCCTGAATTTAGGAGTTGCTTAAATACGATTTTCAGGACAATGGGTGACCATTAGAGAAGTACTCAAATGGGTCGAGTTTTCTTGATATCCCTAATGAATATGTGAATTTATTTATTTAAAAGGTTTTGTATACCGCTTATACACGGGTGGAGGTTTAGCTAGTTTACAAACAAGAAATATACATAATATGGTAAATAAAAGAAGATATAACCTTAAAACAAAGAAAAATTAAATAAAATTAAAAAATAAAACAGTACTAGAAATACAATCAAATTAAATATAAAATTAAATAAAAACATTAACGAAGCAACAAATTGACTAAGTTGGTGTGAGTGAAAAGAGAGGTTATGAGAAACATTATTCATGGTTATCAAGCTGAAAAGCAATAGAGCATAAATAGGTTTTTAGTTTTTTCCTGAATTCTTTTGGATTGGTTATAATGTGGTTGGAATAGAGTTCCAGAGCAGCGGCACGTTTTCTGGTAATTTCTAATCTGGCAATTTTGACTGTCGGGACCTCAAGAAGATGTTTATCGAGTGATCTTAGATAACGCCGAGGCTAGTAGAAACGTAATGAGGTGCATAAGCAAACGGAAGAAGGATTATGGATTAAGTTGAAAATTAGTGTTACAATTTTTATAATGAATACGTTGCGTGATTGGTAGCCAATGGAGGTTAAGAAGAACAGGGGAAATGTGTTCTTTCATTTTGGTGTTTGTTAAAAGATGAGCTGCAGAATTCTGTAAATTGGAGCGGATGGATTGTTGAGTAAGGGAGGCCAATATATAAAGAATTACAATAGTCTAAGCCTGAAAGAATGATGGCTTGAAGCACAGTTCTGAAATCTGCTGGAAAGAGAAGGGGTTTAAGATATTTTAGAAGGTTCAATTTATAAAATGAAGTTTTATTAATTTAGATATGTTTGACATGGATAGCTTAGAATCTCAATGACACCTAAATTTCATGCATGCGTTACAATGGGGATCTGGTGATTATCAAAAGTAAGATGTCATGGGGGGGCCACATGGTGAGTTGGGAATAGTGGATAGATGTATCAATTCAGTTTTTGCAGCATTTAGTTTTAGTCTATTATGAGACTGTTGTGCTCTGCGGCCGTGGCGCCCCACGACCGCGTTCCCCTACCTGCCTCTCAGCTCCATGAAAGCCCCGGGGGAGGGCTCCGACTCGGGCCTGTGCTGCCCGCTGCAGGAGAAGCCATCCTGCTTCCCTCAGAGGCGTCTCTCCTTCACCGGGGAGATCAAGATGGCCGCCGCCATGAGATCCAAGATGGCTGCCATCAACTCATTTGCATTTAAAGGGACCTGGGCCCTTTAACTAGACTCACCTGTTTCCAATGATCCAGAGCAGAGGAAGTATATAGGGAGGCTTCCTCTGCTCATTCCTTGACTTGGCAACATCTCTTGTGAGCTTTGTCCAGTCTGCTTGCTTCGGTGAGTTCTTCGAGCTTGGCTTCTGCTTTGTCTTCCTGGTTCCTGACTTCGGATTGGATTACGGTGATTCTCTGGTTCCTGACTTTGGATCGGCAAGCGGTGATTCTCTGGTGCATGACTTCGGACTGGTGAGCGACGACCCTCTGGCACTCGACCTAGGACTCCCTCAAGACTCCGTCTCCAAGGGCCCACCTAAGTCCCAGCGGCCCGGGTCCCTACGGGCTCCTCCTGGGGGGACCGCGGGCTTCCAGGGTGAAGTTCCAGTTGGCCTTTGCACCGTTGCTCTGACCTCCATAGGTCCACCTAAGTCCCAGCGGGTGGGTCCCTACGGGCTCCTCCCGGGGGGACCGCAGACCACCAGTGGTGAACAACACAGCGCCTCATCCCGTCTTTTCATCGCCTTGGTATTCGCCTCAGCCTCCAGTGCCAAGGGTCAGCTGGTCCCGCCTCCTGTTCTGCCTCGCCACCCGACAAGAGAGCCTACGGACCCTCCGAAAGGTACACCACCCTCTTGTCGGCCAAGGGTCCACAAGCCCGAGCATAACAGAGACAGCCACGTTTTTATAGTATCTACATAGAAAGTGATTAATGAGAAGGTATGGTTCCAGGAAGAAGAATATGGAATGAGTAATTGTATATCATCTGCATAGATCTTGAAATCCATGCCTAAACCAGTTAGTATATGACAACGTGGAAGAGATAAATGTTAAACAACATTGCAGAAACACAAGAGCCTTGAGGGAGCCCAGTTGTGGTGGTTTACCATTTGGAGTGGTAAGAGTCTAAATTGTTGAGAACGGTTGGATATGAAGGAGTCAAACCATCTAAGAATGGTATCTTGAAGTCCTATGAATTCTAGACTTGCAAGGAGCAAGTTATGATTTAAGGTGTCAAAGACTGCAGAAAGGTCAAAGAGGATTATGATAAAGTCAGTGTTGTTGTCAAAGCCGCGAATGATTGTATTAAAAGCAGATAACAGTAGGGTCTCTGTGTTGTGCCCTTTACAGAAACTGTGCTGATTTGGATGTAAGATGTTATTGTCAGTGATGTATTCAGTTAATTGATGAAGGAAAATAGATTCAATTACTTTGACGAGGGTGGGCAATGAGGCAATTGGGTGAAGATTAGCAAGCTCAAATGGATTGGTTGTTTTTTCTTAGGTATGGGTCTAACAGAGGTTTGTTTAAGATTCAAGAATGTTTGGGAATGTGCCTGTGTTAAGAGATAAGTTAACTAATTGCACTATGGATGATGAGAGAAAATCTCGGCTGTCTTGTAGAAGTTGGTCTGGACATGGATTATATGGGGAATTTGAAACTTTAAATTTGCTGAACAAGCAAGATATAGTGGATGCATCAATTTCAGAGAAAGTAAGCCATGAGCATGAAAGTAGAGAAAGGTTTATTTTCGGAATTGACAAATATGAAAATTCAGAGGATATTTTGAGCAATTTTTCTTGAAAATGATGGGAAATTTTAGAACATAGGTCATTTGAAATGTTATTATGATAGTTTTTGTGATGTTAAAGATTTTATAATATTGAATAATGTTTTTGGATTGCCGTTAGCCATTTTTATTTTGTTAGTGTATTTTTTTGCCAAGTCAATTTCTTTTTTATATTTTTTTCAGATGAGTAAAGTAGGTTGTTTTCTTTTTTGGAGACTGATTTTTACACCAGCAACATTCAAAGCGACTTAAAGCGGTTTTCATCTAATAGTACAGAGTTAACTCAGTGCTATCGAGTCAAGGGATTTGGATATTGAATTCCAGATATCAAGCGATTGAGAGATGTCATTATCAGAGATCGTAGGAAGATTGTGAAGTAAAGCATTAGCAAAGGTTTCAGGGTCAGCATGCTTTCTTTTAAGGACTTTCTTAGGGCTAACAGGGATTTTAGGTGAAGTGTTTTTTTTATCTCACCGCTTATTGTATTAGGAAGTGGTCCATCCAGGGAATTTGCTGGGTTACTATGGTTAGCTCTAGGGGTGTGCATTCGTTTTCACCGTATTGGCGATCCGCAACGTATATTGTAGGGATGTGCAGAGGGACGCCATACATTGCATTCGTGATTCGGATTCGTCGGGCAGCAGATATGGTGCATTCAGCCGTATGGCGCCCTGATGCGTTAATACGGCAATTTCTATTCGTGTCCCAGCTAAAATTAAAATTAACTTCAACCCCCCACTTCCTGACCCCCCCAAAACTTACCAAAACTCCCTGGTGGTCCAGCGGGGAGTCCGGGAACCATCCCCTGCACTCTCCCATCCTCAGTGCCGGTTTCATCATGGCGCCGATAGCCTTTGTCACAGGGGCTACCGGTGCCATTGGTCAGCCCCTGTCACATAGTATGGGCAAAGGCTATCGGCGCCATTTTGAGTACTGGCATCGGCCGGCCGGAGTGCAGGAGGTCGCTCCCGGACCCCTGTTGGACACCCAGGGACTTTTGGCCAGCTTGGGGGGGCCTCCTGACAAGACTTGCCAAAAGTCCAGCGGGGGTCCGGGAGCGACATCCTGCATGCCGGCCATCTGATGCCAGTACACAAAATGGCGCCGATCGCCTTTGCCCTCACTATGTCACAGGTACCGACGGTCGGCCCCTGTGACATAGTGAGAGCAAAGGTGATCGGCGCCATTTTGAATACTGGCAGCAGATCGCCTTTGCCCTCACTATGTCACAGAAGCCGACCGTCGGTACCTGTGACATAGTGAGGGCAAAGGCGATCGGCGCCATTTTGAGAACTGGCATCAGATGGCCGGCGTGCAGGAGGTCGCTCCCGGACCCCCGCTGGACTTTTGGCAAGTCTTGTGGGGGTCAGGAGGCCCCCCCCAAGCTGGCCAAAAGTCCCTAAGGGTCCAACGGGGGTCCCGGAGCGACCTCCTGCACTCCGACCGTCTTGGGGGGGTTCAGGAGGGTGGGGGGTTTGTTTAAATTTTTATTTAGGTGGCCGTATAATTCGGCCGTATATTCATGGGGAATCGCGATACATTCCCCACGAATACTACGAATAGTGCAATATACATTGCGGATCGCCAATACGGCGAAAACGAATGCACACCCCTAGTATATTGCACTATTCGTAGTATTCATGGGGAAGCGAAACAGCTTTGGGGGGGGGGGCCGCCTGACCCCCACAAGACTTGCCAAAAGTCCAGCGGGGGTCTGGGAGCTACCTCCTGCTGTCCGATGCCAGTACTCAAAATGGCGCCGATCACCTTTGCCCTCACTATGTCACAGGTACCGACGGTCGGCCCCTGTGACATAGTGAGGGCAAAGGCGATCGGTGCCATTTTGAATACTGGCCTTTGCCCTTACTATGTCACAGGGGCCGACCGTCGGTACCTGTGACATAGTGAGGGCAAAGGCGATCGGCGCCATTTTGAGTACTGGCATCGGACGGACGGCATGCAGGAGGGCGCTCCCGGACCCCCGCTGGACTTTTGGCATGTCTTGTGGGGGTCAGGAGCCCCCTCCCTAAGCTGGACAAAAGTCCCTGGGGGTCCAACGGGGGTCCCGGAGTGACCTCCTGCACTCCGGCCATCCGATGCCAGTACTCAAAATAGCGCCAATAGCCTTTGCCCATACTATGTCACAGGGGCTACTGGTGCCATTGGTCAGCCCCTGTCACATGGAGGGAGCACAAGATGGCACCGATGACCATGTGACAGGGGCTGACCAATGGCACCTGTAGCTCCTGTGACAAAGGCTATCGGTACCATGATGAAACCGGCACCAAGGGTGTGAGAGTGCAGGGGATGGCGCCCGGACCCCGCTGGACCACCAGGGAGTTTTGGAAAGTCTTGGAGGAGGGTCAGGAGGGAGGGTTGTAGTTAATTTTTATTTTAGCTGGGACCCGAATAGAAATCGCCATATTAATGCATCAGGGCGCCATACGGGCACCATGCAACATATCTGCTCCCCGACGAATCCGAATCACAAATGCAACGTATGGCGTCCCTCTGCACATCCCTAGTTAGCTCTATATGGGCAGGATTGTAGAAAACGAGGTCTAAGGTGTGACCCCTTTATATGTGTCAGCCTGTCTAAAAGTTGATCCCAGCCTAATCTGGACAAAGCATTAGTTAAAGAAGAGACAGCAGTGTGTGTGTGTGTGTGTGTGTGGTGGGGGGGTGGGGGGGGGGGGCGGGTGGAAGGTAGATTAAAGAGTAGATTGAAATCTCCAGCTATAATAGTTTTAGATAAATCATCTGGTAATATGGTTATGGATTCTCTTAAAGGAAAAAGATTGTTAGTGAGTAGACTGCGGGGTACAGTATACAATGCAAAGGTTTACTGAAATGGTGGAAATAAGCAGGAGTTCATAGGGGTAGTTCATTGGTAAAGGTTTCCTGCAAGGTTGCAGGGAAGCTTTAACAATGATCAATAAACCTCCTCCTCTGCGAATGGGGCGAGATTCTGAGAACGGGATACAGCTTGTGGGACATATAGAATATGTATGAGAATATACATATAGAATATATGTATATACATATAGAATATATATGTGTGTGTATATATATATATATATATACATATATACATATAGAATATACATATAGAATATGTATGAGATGCCTATAAGGGATCCCTTCATGTTCTCTCAATCAAAATGGTACAAAGATTAACAATCAGGGACCGGGCTTTTTCAACAGCAGGCCCCACCATTTGGAATACACTACCCCCAGACCTCCGACAGGAAACCTGCCTCATAAATTTTAAAAAGAAACTGAAGACTTGGCTTTTTGGTAGAGCCTTTCCTGTCTCCTAGACTATATTCTACTAAGATATTATCCAATCAGCTGTGCTTCAATAACTAGCAGAATGTCATATAATCATGTTATAATGCTAGAGTTATTCTCCTGAGGTTGGCTCCAAGCCCCTTCTCTCTGTTATATCTCTCTACTTTGATTATCTTTCTCTTCATTTCCAATTCCAAGTTACTCACCCTTGTTATAATGTAACTTTTTACCTTCTGCTCCCAATCTGTCTCCTCTTTTGAGGTTTGACTAGTTATTGTTAATGTACTATCGTTCTATGTAAACCGAGTTGATTTGATCTGTATCAAGAAAATCGGTATATGAAAACCCTAAATAAATAAATAAATGTATGAGATTTATTTGAATGCACTACCTCCTATGTATGCAAATACATCTCATGAATATTCATTAAGGATATCCTAAAAAATCCAACTGGCTGAGGGAGCCCATAGGACCGGTTTGACCACCCCTGCATTATAAATAGGTTATGGAGATGTAAACAAGTATTCCCTCAAATATTCTAATTACAATCTTATTTTATAGAAAATCAGATTGCTCTAATGAATAATTTTGAAGGCTTTCTGTGAAGGAGACCTTCTGGGCTAGAGGCACTCCACTGGCTGCCTGTAGCAAAATGAATAGATTTCAAGCTTTTATGCATGATTTTTAGAATTATGCATACTTCTACACCTTGCTATGTTTATAACAAGTTTAACAACACTATTAGAGTTCTACAGATCATTCAAAATACAGCTGTCCAACGGCTAACTGGTGCCAGAGTATGTGACCATATCACCCTGTCCTCTTTTCTCTACATTGGTTATCAGTCGAGTGGCACATTCAGTTTAAGGCACAAACCATACTGCACAGGTTATTTTATGGTTCGTCACCCTGTGCATTTATGAGCCAGTCTACTCTTTGATAGTCTAATAAGAACTTCCTTGAAGTTCCCTCTTTAAGGTTCGTACACCTCTGCGTGATCAGAGAAAGAGCTTTCTCCATGGCTGGACAGTCTGCCTGGAACCCCCTACCAGACCAGACTATTTAAATTGTCTATTTAAAAACTTATAAGAAAGCTTTAAAGTCAAAAGTGGATTTTTAAAGATGCACCAATTTTATAACATGCATGTGTCACTGCGCGCATTTTATAAAATCCGCTACCGGCGCACACATATGCACACGATGGCGACACCCAAGCAAGGGGGAAGATTTTAGTAAAAATCGCGTGGTGATGCGATCAGGCCTCCCCCAGTTCCCTATATCCCCACCTATTCTTCCTCCCTTTTCCTCTCTCCTCCCTGACCCCTAACTCCCCCCTAACTATTAGAAATTTTTTGCTGTAGAACTTACTTCATCTTGGTGGGGGAAGTAAGCTTCCCCGGGACTGGACCTAATGACTGCTGTCCCAACCGGCCGGCCCTCTCCACGCCCCATTTGACCAGCCCGGCACTTCCGCACATACCAGGAGAGATGCGCTTGACCGGGCCGATTGTAAAATGTGCTCGGCATGAGCTCTGCCTAGTCACACACGGTTTTTGCGTGCACCACTGTTTGAAAATTCAGCCGTTATCTTTTTTCTCAAACTTTTAAGGGCTGCTGCTCTTGAAAACTGTAAATATGAACATCAGATATGCTGGATCTGTTTGAATGCTTTTTTTATTAAGAGATTGTTTTGTGTTTTAACTGAATTCTGTATGTTTTAATTGTACACCGTCTCGCACATGTTATGTGGAATACAATCTATAAATGTTATAAATAAATAAATAAAACTATAATTTAATGCCAATCATCATGTCCCTTGTGTTTTTCCCAACAAAATCAGTTGGAAATTCCTGTGTTTAAGCTAACTGGAACACAAAAAGGGAGTATTCTTCTCTGTAGGCCTATGGAATTCTTTGTCCCCTGCTATTAAATCTATAGATGACTTGCTAATGTTTCGAAAAATGTGTAATGTGTGGCTTTTTAGAACTGCTTCTGTTTGATTATTTTCTAATGATTATAGTATGTATTACCTATGTCTGTCAGAATGTATTTATGTTTTGTTGTAAACCATCTTGCAGTCTACTTAGGGTGAACCACTCAAATTTGGAAGCAAAAGACATAGCCTTATTTATCATCTGGATTTGTCAGGCAGTTTGCTGATAAAGAAGGACTAATAAGAACATAAGAAAATGCCATACTGGGTCAGACCAAGGGTCCATCAAGCCCAGCATCCTGTTTCCAACAGTGGCAAATCCAGGCCATAAGAACCTGGCAAGTACCCAAAAACTAAGTCTATTCCATGTTACCATTGCTAATGGCAGTGGCTATTCTCTAAGTGAACTTAATAGAAGGTAATGAACTTCTCCTCCAAGAACTTATCCAATCCTTTTTTAAACACAGCTATACTAACTGCACTAACCACATCCTCTGGCAACAAATTCCAGAGTTTAATTGTGCAGTGAGTAAAAAAGAACTTTCTCCGATTAGTTTTAAATGTGCCCCATGCTAACTTCATGGAGTGCCCCCTAGTCTTTCTACTATCCGAAAGAGTAAATAACCGATTCATATCTACCCGTTCTAGACCTCTCATAATTTTAAACATCTCTCTCATATCCCCCCTCAGCCGTCTCTTTTCCAAGATGAAAAGTCCTAACCTCTTTAGTCTTTCCTCATAGAGGAGCTGTTCCAGTCCCCTTATCATTTTGGTAGCCCTTCTCTGTACCTTCGCCATCGCAATTATATCTTTTTTTAGATGCAGTGACCAGAATTGTACACAGTATTCAAAGTGCAGTCTCACCATGGAGTGATACAGAGGCATTATGACATTTTCCGTTTTATTCACCATTCCTTTTCTAATAATTCCCAACATTCTGTTTGCTTTTTTTACTACCGCAGAACTGACAAATTCAATGTGTTATCCACTATGACGCCTAGATCTCTTTCTTGGGTTGTAGCACCTAATATGGAACCCAACATTGTGTAATTATAGCATGGGTTATTTTTCCCTAAATGCATCACCTTGCACTTATCCACATTAAATTTCATCTGCCATTTGGATGCCCAATTTTCCAGTCTCACAAGGTCTTCCTGCAATTTATCACAATCTGCTTGTGATTTAACTACTCTGAAGAATTTTGTATCATATGCAAATTTGATTATCTCACTCATCTTATTTCTTTCCAGATCATTTATAAATATATTGAAAAGTAAGGGTCCCAATACAGATCCCTGAGGCACTCCACTGTCCACTCCCTTCCACTGAGAAAATTGTTCATTTAATCCTACTCTCTGTTTCCTGTCTTTTAGCCAGTTTGCAATCCACGAAAGGCCATCGCCACCTATCCCATGACTTTTTACTTTTCCTAGAAGCCTCTCATGAGGGACTTTGTCAAACGCCTTCTGAAAATCCAAGTATACTACATCTACCGGTTCACCTTTATCCACATGTTTATTAACTCCTTCAAATATACCTAAATCTTCCTAATGTTTGTGATACATCTGAAAATGTCATATTTAGAGATGGGGAGAGAAAAACTAAAGAATGCTCCTTATTGATACATAGTTTAAAAAGTGACCTACTGAATCAGATCAAAGGTCCAGCAAGCCGAGCATCCTGTCTCCAACAGTGGCCAATCTGGGTCATTAAAAACAGGAAGTATTCAGCAGATCCCAAACAATAGGTCTAATTCCTTGCTGCTCACTCCCAAAGGTAAACAGTGGCTTTACCTAAGTTCACTGGGCTCATAATTGCTTGTGGGCTTTCTTCCAGGAAGTTGCATAAACTTCTTTTAAACCCCGCTATACTAGATGCCATGATCACATCCTCAGCAACAAATTCCATCGCTTAATTGTATATTTAGTTAATATCTATCTTCTCCAATTTGTTTTAAATCTGCTATCTTCTAGTTTCATGGTGTGTCCCCTAGTTCTAATACTATTTGGAAGGAATAAATGGTCATTCCTTATTTACCTGTCCAACCCCAATCATGATTTAATAAACCTCTATCATATCACCACTCAGTTTTATTTTCTCCAAGCTGATGAGCCCTAACATGTTTAGCTTTCTTCATAAGGAAGCCAATGAGGTGATTCCTCCACTGTTTCTCATTCCCAAAAGTTCCAAGATGGCAATGCCCAAGTTTACTTGGCTAATACGCTTCTTCTACATATAGCATTGAAACCATCAAACCTGGGAAGGGAAAGGACCTGATTTGGGTCAAACTGGGATAAGCAACTAACAGATACATCTGTGCTATTTCCACTTGACTTGAATCTCTATAGTATCTCAATTAGGATTGTTTTCTCCTGGTTCAAATGGGCATAGTTACTCATATTTGATCAACTCAGAGATTTGTGTTAGATGTTTATGTATCTTATTTTTGTTTTATTATGTATGTTTTTACTGCAATCCACATTCGATAATATGGAAATTGTGAAACATAAGGTGGTTTAAATAAATCTAATAAGTAAATATCGACATGAATCCAAACCAAAATGAATAAATATAGGAATCTATTTATGAAGGTGTAGTTATGAATGTTATTTACCATGACTCCCATGTTTTCTAATAGTGACTTTTGACTAATAACACATGATAATGCATATTAATGAATAATACTGCATCACAACATACATCCAGATTTTAAAAGACCCATGCACGTAAATTTCGGAGGTTATATGCGTGGCTGTGCCTTGTGCACGCTACATGCATTTTCGGAAGTGCCCAGCCACACGCGTAAGCCCTGTTACACACCAAAGTGCCAGGCCTCTCAAAATGGGTTTGCCAGGGGGGTGAAGTCTGGATGGGGAGGGCGGACCAGGACAGCATCATTAGACACTGTTCCGAGAAAGTGCGCACCAGCAGCCAGCTGGTGCGCAGAAGATATTTCTGCTCCAGAGGAGCAATAAGTATTGAAATTGAAAAATTTGGGGAAGCTAGGTAGGGTTTAGGGTTCAGAGGGGAAAGGGGAAAGGGGAAAGGGGAAAGGGGAGGAAGGTTAGGGAAGGGGGTAGGGAAGTTCTCTCCCAATCTGCTCCTTAATTGAAGTAGACTGGGAGGGAACTGGAAAAAAGGCTGATTGCATTGCCACACGTAATTTGAAAATTCCCCTGCGTGCACGAGTTGTGGGCCACCCGCATATGTGCATGCAGATGTTAAAATCCGGCACGCATGTGCGCGTGAACATCGTATTTTATAACATGTGCGTGGCAACGCGTGCATGTTATAAAATTGGCACATCCATGTGCCCGGGTGGGTCTAAATTGACCCCAGAGTAAATAGACCCCACAGATTGTTCAAAACAGAACAGTCACATATGAACCGGGTGAAAGCTGATTGAGTAAACACGAGTAAGATATTTGCAAACCTCAACCTAGAATTCAATATAATATGATCTGCTTTTAGACAGAGAGGTGATACCTACCGGTATTAAGCCCAGGATCTTTGCTAGCATGGTGTCTTCAGTTATGTTCGGGAGAGAGAACTAGATAAGGTTTATGGAGACGGGATCCAGTACCTCCAATTGAAAAAGGTGCTGCCAGATGAGCCATTACAATGGGAATAACATATTACCATGCACTTGGAACACAAGGCACACATCAGTGTTTAATGTCTGGCCTCTCTTTTTACACATTTTTTGACCTGGTAATTTCTTCCTTCACCTTCTGAGTTTCCAATTCAGTCCCAGCCTACTTCAACTGTGGCTGCAGCATCATAAGACTCCATTCGCAACTACCAAGGAGGCTTTCTAATTTTTTCTTTTTTATACATTTTGAGTCAGTTTCCTTCTTTCTCTAGCCCATTTATTACATCAAGAGTCCTCTGAGAGAGAGGCATGAATTATGGGTTACTCAAAAAACTGGAACAAGCATACTCTTAGGACAGTAGGTGTCACTGTTCACTGGGATTCCCTTCCAGGAATGATGTAGGTGGCCTTTTATTTATTTATTTAGATTTATGTTCCACTTTTTGCACTTTCAGCGCTTCAAAGTGGATTACATTCAGGTACCGTAGATATTTCCCTATCCCCAGAGGGCTTACAATCTAAGGCCTGGATTTACCAAAATGCGATAGCAAAATGGGTGTGGTTTATGCTAATAGACAGTTTATCACAATTTGCACTGATTACCTATGCGAAGAGCTAAGTTAACACAAATTGCAATAACAGTTTCAGATCTCTTGTATTTCCTGCATACAACCACTGGGGGGGGGGGGGGGGGAGAGAGAGAAAGACATGTGAAAACACCTTAACGCATTTTGATAAATGACCCCCTAAGTTTGTACCTGAGGCAATGGGACTTGAACCCTGGTCTCCTGCTTCATAGCCCGCTGCTCTAACCACTAAGCTACTCCTCCACTCTTCATCCCCAGTCCCTGCCAAACCCATGGAGAAGAAACTGGGTGTTGGAATCCAACCCAGGTCTACCACACAGCGGTGCTGCTAATGGATCAGCAATTTTTTAATAATATTCATCCTGTTGCTGTCTATTATTACAGAGGCATTTTATTACTACCAGCATGAAAATAAGCTCATATTCTGAAAATTAAACTTGATTACAATAAAAGTCTGCCACATCCACAGCTTTATACCCTCTTTACATAGAATGATTTACTTACTTTGACAGATACAATCCTGAAGCATTTTCCTACAATATTTATTTTTAATTTACCAAGAATCCAAACAACATTAAATCTTCCTGTTATTAAACAGATGCTGCAGGGTAGTTTCTTGGCTCAAAGGGCCTCACTGAATTTAATTTTTAAAAAACACATACAATATTTACTATATGTAGAGTTTTTGATCCTGCACAAAAGTTAGAAAAAAAAATGTCCTTATTGAAATGGAAAAGGGTTTTGAACAGTAGAAGGGCAAGAGAGGTCAGAATAACATTTTCTAGCAATGCATTAGAATTAAATACACAGCCATATGCTTACAAGCGATTATGTGACAAACCACAGTAAGTTATGAGCCATGCAGAATAATTTCATTTTTTCTAATGTCAGCAGTAGTTGCCATATAACCCTAGATCCATCTGCCTGGGAGGTACGTTCGGTTTTACTTTCATTAAAATAGGGAAACTATATAATTCCAATTTTATTTGGATTGGACTGCGAAGAGGGAAAAGAATATTAGCCCTGAGGCCTATCTGTTTATTTTGTAAAATCACAGCAAAGTTACATTTCCTGCAAATATGAAATTGAAAGCATCTGCAAAATATGTTTCTACCGATAAGGGATTCTCTTGTCTTAGGGCTTTAGTTTTTTGATTTTTTATAATGAAAACTAAAAATAAAAAAAAAATTGTTTCCAATTGGGGCATTATCCTTGAAAACCTTGGACATGCCATCCTTTACCTTCCTCTTCCTGTAGCTCCTGGGAAAACCATGGCAGATGACGATGGGAGGGTAAGATCATGAAATAAATGGGAAGTCTGTGACCCAATAGAAGAAACCACATGCACAGTGTTCTGTTCACCAAACATTTGAAAAGGACTTGTATGTTACTTATTGAAGGTTCATGATGCTTTAAGATAAAGGTAAACATGAAGCATGAGTCAGTGTTTGATTAAATATTTTATAGACCATGCAAAAATGGATAGCTGGTCTAAGATGCATACAGAGTACCATGCTTCAGGTGGTCACAGGGCTTGCAGTTTCATGAGCACAAATTACCTGAAGGATTGCAAGCTTACGTTTGCATCTGCATTAAAGCATGTGAATAATACATACTGGAATTTACACCAGTATATTTGATTATACAATCTTCATGAGTAATTTCCATCTCCCAATCTGTCTCCATCTTACTTTTTTGATGAGCAAAAGTGTGCTTGCTCTGAATATGCTAGTTCTTTTACCCAAATACCAGAGAGTATAAAAAGCCTGCAATTTTATATGGGTGTAAGCAAGTCATTTGAAGGCCAGCAGGGGGTTTTTTATGCAGACACAGGAAGTTTTTGAAGACCTATTTGGATGACTCTTTGAAGAAGTCTCAAATTTTAACATGCAGTCAAGACCTGTATGTTCTTGAGAAACTGGATTAAAATAATGCTGAATTATGAGTGCTGTCTATTAGCAATGTATCAGAAAAGTTGACTATTCTTCGGGGAGTGCACGTGAGGGCAGAATCTACAACTTGCCTTGTTCCAGCACCGAGCCACATGCACCTGCCTTGCTAACATCATCCCTAAGGGCCTGAGGGAATAAAAAGCGGCATCTTGCGATGTGTCGCTGCTGGCATGCCGAAGCCGCGTGCATAAGGGGCGCATCCTTTATGCAAATTTTCTCACTTTTTCCATTTCCTCTGGAATCCATTAGGGTGTTCCCATCTGCCCCTTCTGCAACCCCTCCTATTTCTCAAAGGATTCTGGAAGATTTTAATTTTGGAGCTTCTATGTCAGAAGCTGCTGAACTAGGGGCTAGTCTCATTCAATATGAGGACTCTCTCAGCCCCGTCGGCTCTACACTACCCCAGCCCGAAGCTATAGAGAGGAGCCCCGGAGAATATGAAGAACAACCTAGAATGGCTTTATCTCCATTATTCTTAGATGGGGAGGTATTGTCCTTTCGTGGATTACAAACTGGTTAAAGGACAGGAATCAGAGAGTAGGATTAAATGGTCAATTTTCTCAGTGGAAAAGGTTAAACAGTGGAGTGCCTCAGGGATCTGTACTTGGACCAGTGCTTTTCAATATATATATATATAAATGATCTGGAAAGGAATACAACGAGTGAGATTATCAAATTTGTGCACGATACAAAATTATTCAGAGTAGTTAAATCACAAGCGGATTGTGATACATTACAGGAGGACCTTGCAAGACTGGAAGATTGGGCATCCAAATGGCAAATGAAATTTAATGTGGAAAAATGCAAGGTGTTGCATATAGGGAAAAATAACCCTTGCTGTAGTTACACGATGTTAGGTTCCATATTAGGAGCTATCACACAGGAAAAGGATCTAGGCATCATAGTGAATAATACTTTAAAATCGTCGGCTTAGTGTGCTGCAGCAGTCAAAAAAGCAAACAGAATGTTAGTAATTATTAGGAAGGGAATGGTTAATAAAACGTAAAATGTCATAATGCC
Source organism: Rhinatrema bivittatum (assembly GCF_901001135.1). Classification (NCBI taxonomy): domain Eukaryota; kingdom Metazoa; phylum Chordata; class Amphibia; order Gymnophiona; family Rhinatrematidae; genus Rhinatrema; species Rhinatrema bivittatum. The sequence continues at coordinate 18,646,849 of NC_042629.1, forward strand.
TCTATATCGCTCCATGATGAGACCACACCTTGAATACTGTGTACAATTCTGGTTGCCACATCTCAAAAAGATATAGTTGCGATGGAGAAGATAGAGAAGGGCAACCAAAATGATAAAGGGGATGGAACAGCTCCCCTATGAGGAAAGGCTGAAGAGGTTAGGGCTGCTCAGCTTGGAGAAGAGACAGCTGAGGGGGGATAAGATAGAGGTCTTTAAGATCATGAGAGGTCTTGAATGAGTAGATGTAAATCGTTTATTTGCACTTTCAAATAATAGGACTAGGGGGCATTCCATGAAGTTGGCAAGTAGCACATTTAAGACTAATCAGAGAAAATTCTTTCTCAATGCACAATAAAGCTCTGGAATTTGTTGCCAGAGGATGTGGTTAGTGCAGTTAGTGGAGCTGGGTTCAAAAAAGGTTGGATAAGTTCTTGGAGGAGAAGTCCATTAACGGCTATTAATCAAGTTTACTTAGAGAATAGCCACTGCTATTAATTGCATCAGTAGCATGGGATCATCTTAGTGTTTGGGTAATTACCAGGTTCTTATGGCCTGGATTGGCCTCTGTTGGAAACAGGATGCTGGGCTTGATGGACCCTTGGTCTGACCCAGCATGGCAGTTTCTTATAGTCTTATGTTCTGACTGCCTTGGAAACTGTATCTTCTACCCTGGTGAATCATTTGGATAGCTATCGCTAACTTGATGTTCTTTCTTACACAAAATTGATTCTATGCTGGGGAATCTAAAGGAATTCATGGAACAGGTGAATACTAATGCTTCCCAGTTTAAAGACCATAATGAACAGTTATTGTGTGTCCAGGATAAATGTTCTGAATTGCAGAATGTGGGAAACTCTGTAATTAAAGACCAGTTGCAATTAAGTAGGAAAATTGAAAATTTGGGAAACTATTCTAAAAGACAATTTGAGAATTTTGAATTTTCCCAAATGTTCTTTGTTGCCTCTCCTTGAGATGCACAAGAGATTCATTTAGATTAATTGAAAGACTCCTCAGTCTTACCTCCCTGATACTAAAATTAAATCTTCAGATGTTGGGGGAGAGATGCAGAGCTTAGAAACCTTAGATTTGACAATTTTTAGAAAATTCATCCTATGAAATTAAGATTAGAGTTACATTGTTAGTTGAATTTTCTCATGAAATAGATAAAAAATGGACCTTGAAGCTCTTTTTTGTCTTATGGATACCATGTTTTATGGAAAAAAATATATGTATTCCCTGCTGTTGTAAGAGAAATAAAAGACCATAAGAAGGTTTTTCTTTTGAGAAAACAAAGTTTTGACCTTGGGCGCAAGTTTTGTTCTTCACTTTCCTTGTAATTATGTAATTAAATACCAGGGCCATACTTGTGAGTTTTTTATCCTATTCAATTAGATAGGTTTTTGCAGAATAGATTACCTCCAAGTGATACGCTTTCTGATCCACAAGTTTGAATTGGGTTTAAATTTGGGCCTATTTACTATAATCCATGTTTTGTGTGGCTTATTTCCTATGATTGATCGCTCCCTTGATGTGGGCTTACAAGATGATGCTTTTCCTTTTTTTATTTCTTTATTGTTGATTTAATAGATTATGTAATGTTCACTTGTTTTTTTTAAATCAAGATGATTATGTTATTTTGTTTTCTTGAATGTAATCTTGTATAACTACAAAATGAAAAAAAAAAAAAAAAGAAAAGGACTATTCTTTAAAATTGTAAGATTTGTGGACCCTTGTGATGTGGTAAGGTTGGCTCAACCTACAGGGAAAATCCCATAGGTCCTCGCCAACAGCTAGTGGATCTATGGTGGGAAGAGATGGATCAGGAGCTTCACATATACAAACCCCTTTCCCCCTCACGTTGAGCTCTTGGGTTCCAGGGGTTGGCAGGTCTTAGGCAAGAATCTCTAAGGAGGAGGTAAGAGTGTATGTGCAGTATCAGGCTAGGGTCAGAGCAGACAGCAGACTAGAAAAGTCAGTATCCAGACATGAGTCAGTGGCAGGCAGCAGGCAAAAATGGTTGAAGTCCAGGTGAAGGCAGAGGAGACAAGGAAGAGCAGGAAAGAAGGTAAGGGCTGAATAAGACAAGACAGGCTGGCCTGAAGAGACAAGGCAAGCACAGGAACAGGAAGAAGCAGCAACTCCACTACACACACAGGGGTAGATTTTATAAAACTACGCCCGCGCGTACTTTTGTTCATGCACCAGGCGCAAACAAAAGTATGCCGGATTTTATAAGATACGCGCGTAGCCGCATGTATCTTATAAAATCCGGTGTCGGCACGCGCAAGGGGGTGCACATTTGTGCAACTTGCACGCGCCGAGCCCTGCTCTCGCTGCCCGTTCCATCCGAGGCCGCTCTGAAATCGGAGCGGCCTCGGAGGGAACTTTCCTTCGGCCTCCCCCCACCTTCCCCTCCCTTCCCCTACCTAACCCACCCCCCCAGCCCTATCTACACCCCCCTACCTTTATCGCGAAGGTTACGCCTGCCCCAGGATGAGTAATATGCCCTATTAACTTTTATTGCTACAAAAATTCTATTGAAAAAGAAAAAATAAATAAAAGAAAGAATGATTTTGTTAAGTATATTCTTAATGTTTCCCTTTTTTCATATTTTTGGGTTTACAAAATATAGACCAATCTCTAAATCAAATTCAGTGGAGTCTGTTTAAATAGGTCAAAAGGGCTATTGGGACATGCATGCAAGATGGACAGCCACCAGTATGCCATGCCACTTGGGGAGAAGCAAGCTACTTTGCTTTTGCTCTTTTGTGAAGCTGCATTCAGAGGAAAGATTCACGGACAGCCTGTATCATCACTGCAGGTCATGCTCTTCATTAGAAATTATTCAGCAGCCATATTGTCATTGCAGGAAGATACCTCCTCCCTTCTGACTGGTCTGCTGAGACTTCAAAGAGGGATCGCTCTCTGACCACCTAGACACCAGTTAGGCTAGCACTGGTCCTGAAAGTCAATCTTCAAGAAAATCTCTCTCCTTTTGTTCATATGTATGGATCACCCCGGCATGCCCAACTCTTCACTCCAGGATGGGTAAAACAGCAGCACCAGGAGATTTGTTCCAGTGATGATGTCACCTTAGGCTTAAGAACACATTTTTTTACTTGATTAAATCTTTAAATGGTGTGAGTAATCTCAAAGTTTGCCATTACCTAGGTTGTGCAATATATGCTCTGCTTTATTTTAAACTTTTATTTGTATGATTTACCTATTACATTTATTGCCTTTATTGTATTTTATTATTGATTGCTCCTGAACGTACACCTCCTGGTTGTCATCCGCTAGGAGCATCATTGACATAGTAGTAGCCAGGGATGTGCAGAGCAAAATTTTATGTTCATATTTCTTATGTCCGAAAGGGGGTCCCACTTGCGGCCAATATGGACATAAAAAAAATCCAATGAGTTGGGTATATGTACATATGTGCAAAAAAAAAATTTAAACCCCCTCACCCTCCTTAATCCCCCCCCCAGACTTACCACAACTCCCTGGTGATCGAGCGAGGAGTGAGGACGCCATTTCTGCAATCCTTGGCGAGAAGCATGTGACTTCGGCGGCACGTCGAGTGACGCGGCGTCACGTGATTCCCGGCTCGTTCGCGCCGGACGGCTCGTTCGGCCCAAAAAGAACTTTTGGCCAGCTTGGGGGGGTCCTGACCCCCCCAAGCTGGCCAAAAGTTCTTTTTGGGCCGAACGAGCCGGGAATCACGTGACGCCGCGTCACTCGACGTGCCGCTGAAGTCACATGCTTCTCGCCAAGGATTGCAGAAATGACGTCCTCACTCCTCGCTCCATCACCAGGGAGTTGTGGTAAGTCGGGGGGGGGGGGGGGATTAAGGAGGGTGAGGGGGTTTATATTTTTATTTTGGCTCAACAATCGCGATTTCCCACATATCGAACATATCTATGTTCGATATGTGGGAAATCCGATCGTTTATGTCGAATCAATTTTTTAAGTTAAAAAAAAATATGAGTTGCGTTTTACTAATGCGGTCAATCCGAATGCACACCCCTAGTAGTAGCCCAGGAATCAAATTAAATCAATCAATAGAAGCCCGCCCTGCACTTCTGCGCCTGGTACCTCAGGGTCAGTGTAACGACTAAACATTAAAATGAAGAGGGGTTTATCCCCAACAGGTGACTTATATTGGCTTTGTTTCTAAGTCTAGTCATAATTGACTCTCATACCTGACATGCTCATGAGTCCAAAAATCCCCATTCATGTGTTCCCGGATGTGTGAGGGGTACCTGCTCTCAAGCAGCACAATTTAAGTTACGCTCGTTTCCTCAGCTGATATTTAACAGTGAAAGGTGAAACATTTCATTTAAATGAGCTAGTTGTCAGAAAAGGAATGATTTTGATGCAGGATGAGGGGCCTAGGCAGCTCGGTAGGAAAGGCCATTAATTCCTGCATGCCCTGACTTGCAGTAAGAAGCAGCACCGATGATCTAGAACTGACAGCAGAGGGCAGCCGTAACCTGCTTGCCTGACTAGCTGAGCTACTTTCTCATGTAAATTGCACCATCAATCCTTATTTGCGGCTTCCAGCAGCAATAGGCAGTAATGTGTCAGTTTTAGCAGACTTTTAAGGTCAGATATTCAGGGTGTTAGGGAACGGCTAGTTAGTGGAGAGCAGTTTTCAGCCTTTCATAACCTTTATTTATATACATTAGCTACACAATTTGAAAAGACTATGTATTTACACATTTAATTTTAAAATCACAAATTTATTTTGTCCTTTTTTATTTTTAAAAGTTGTTATTGATTTAAACAAAAGTTACATACAAAAAAAAAAAAAAAAAAAACTTGAGATTTGTAAATGATTCTTCTGTTTCATTAACATAAACATGTAGAAATTACCGTCCTCCCCTCTGCAACCCTCTGTCACTCACAACCCAAAATAAACACGCTGAGAATTGGATGAACAGCCCGCAGCTTTATTTGGGGAAGTAAATGACAAATACAAACTAATGGCAACTTGTCAGAAATGAACACCACAATACCCACCCCCTCCAACCCCCAACTCAGCCCCTCCCTAACTTTCCAAGGCCTCAGTAAGGAAGCACCAACTCTGCAGGTATGAGGAGGACTGGGAAGGAGGGGCCCTGTCTTACTAAGCCTTCCTTTCATACCTGCTCAATCCTTTATTGCGGGCTAATTCCCCCATCCTACCTGCCACCTTATCAATTTAAACCCCCAACCAGGCATCCTTCCACCAACTGGCTCGGGTCTCCCAGCCACCCAACCTCCAGCTGAGCCCCCCCACCCAGCCTAAATAAAGCTAAATCTTCTCCTCCGACACATAACGGAAGATTTTTGCACTTTTTCTTTTATACTACTTTTCTCAAAACCTAACATTTGGCCCACGATGCCTCTGAAAGCATGAGAAGACTTTCAAACACTTTCCTTAACTGGCTTTCAGAGTAATATAAGTTTTAACAAATACGATAACTTTTGACTCAGAAGACAGCAGAAACAGCTTGCTGCAAGATCTTCTACTGGCCTTAGGTATTTTAATCAAACGGATTTCATAGGATTTCAAAAGTTGTGCGGTAATAAAACATCCCCTAATTGGTAAGCATAGGAAATATGACTTTAATAAATATTTAATGAAAGAAGAGGTTGTGTCTATTCATTAGGCTCCAGAGTAATATATGTTCATTAACAGAAGATGAATAACAGTGTTTAATATTCTTTGTTTACAATGGAAGGTCACATGAAAGAATCTATGAATATGTAAGTTGTGACCTTCACACTTTGTCAGTTTTAACAACAATGGAGATGTCACACTCATATTTTTGTCCCGTGTTTGATTTCTGACTTTAATTAATATAATTAAATTCACTTTCCAAGACAGACATAAATGTACAGTGATTGATATGATGTCCTTTCTTTTAATTTCCTCTTTTAAGGTAAATATTTGAAATCATAATGAGAAGTGAGGGTATTTTTTTAATTATGGTTCTGTAACTATGGGGAGGGGGAGGAGAGAAATGGCCACAATAGTCATGAGATATGGACAGGAATGCAGCATGCTGTATCTCACCACAGTGGAAGCCTTTTGCATGAATACTTTAGAGGGCCTGACTTTTATGGTCTGAGAAAACAAATAAGCACAGGGGTAACTTGCTGGGGCAATGGTTTCTAACCTTAACCAATAAGCCTGATACTTTAATGCAACTTCAGCATTGCTCTCTGTTTCAATGACAAAGGGTGATAGGGAATTGGATTAAAAAACCAACCAATGAGGGCCCTGACTTTTACGGTCTGGGAAACTGATAAGCATGGGGGTAACCTGCATGCTGGGCAGACTAAATGGACCATCTGGTCCTTTTCTGCCATCATTTCTATGTTTCTATGAGCTATGATCTACAACACAGAACATAACTTTATACAATATAAGAAACCAAGAAGGGCCCTGCTGGGATAGACCAACAGGCCAGCAAGCCGCACATCCTGAATCCAAAAGTGAACGATCAATGCCATTTAGAAGTACCCAGCAGATCCTCACTCCCAGAAGTAAGAGGTGGATGTGATCAAATCTACATGACTAATAATAAACGTGTGCGCCAGAAACTTGTCCAATCCTTTTTTAAGCTCAGTTATATGCTACTAACTTTCACAACATCTTCTAGCAACAAATTTCACAGATGGGGTGGATTGCAGGAAAATACCGGCCCGGGGGATTTTTTTCAAAACTGGCCCATAGGGTATCTAATGCCCTCATGAACTTTCCCTGCAGCACGTGTATCCTCTGGCTGCGGCAGGATCAGTGGCGTAGCCAGAACTGATTTTTTGGGGGGGGGCCCAAAGTTAACATGGATGGGCAGCAGGATTTCAGGTCTGAGCCCAATTAATTGTACCCTTATCCATAAATAATGGCTTAGAGGGCACTTGACAAATAATTTCTAAGTCCAACAGCTGTCATGCATCATGGGTGAAACTTTAAAATATTTTAACTTATTTCAAGCACTTACCAACATTAAAAATTCCTCATTAACCTGTATTAATTTTATATTTATTGCAGTTTATAAATTGACAAGAATATCATGTAAAAAAAACAAAGAAAATACATATCAGATCCTATCAATCATGTAATAAAACAAATATCAATGTATTCTTTCATGAATCCTCTTTCTAAAAAGGCAGAGATCATCATAACTACAATAAAATAGCAATAATCATAACAACATAAACAAGTGCAAAACAAAACTAGGACAGTTCATATTACAACCCAACATGCAAAAAAAAATATATATATATTCAAATTGTGGTGTCACCTCAGCAAAACAAAATCCTTCCACTTTGGGATAGATTTTAAAAGGTGCGTGCGCCGATTTTATAACATGTGTGCACTGGCGCGCGCATGTTTTACAATCCGTTGACCGCAATGAATCCATAGGCGGCGACGAAATCAGGCCTCTCCCAGTTCCCTCCCAGTCCGCTCCAATTAAGAAGCAGACTGGGAGGGAACTTTCCAACCCACCTAACTGACCTTCCTCCCTCTTCCCTTCTCCTCCCCGCCCCCTATCCCTATCCTAGCTAACCCCCAATTTTTTATTTTAACTTTTGCTCCCTTCAGGAGCAGTAGCAACTTGCGCACGCTGGCAGCCTGCCAGTGCACGCTTCCCCGGCACAGCGGCAAATGGCCGCTGTGCCAGCTGCCGCCAGCCCTGCCCCCTGGACCACCCCTTTCTCTGGGCCTGGCACTTCTACGTTTAACGGGGGTTATGCGCGTGGCCAAGCCACTTTGAAAATGCACGCGGCGCGCGCAAGGCGTGGCCACACGTGTTACCCCCAGTTTTTTGCACGTGTGGCCGATTTAAAATTTGGCCTTTTGTGAAGTAACACAAACCCCTGCAAAAAAAACAAAAAACCCCCAAAAACCTAGAACCTTGCCATACCATACAATCACAGTACTAAATCTAAGGAATCAAACAGCACCATTATTTATGAAAAAGCAGCAATACAAATATTACACCAGGCCCTAGAACAATAATACACAACCTACTGCGCAAAAAGAATAAGCTGGATTGCTACAAATCCCTACAGAGAAAATATACACTAGCAGAAATACTATACCTCAATCACACAGAGGCAGAACACAGACTCACCCTTAACTAATACAGATATAAGGGGCTACAAATTAGAAACAGAAATATGCAGATAAAACCAAAATAGAAAGCCTGAGAAACCAGACTCTAAATAGTGGAAATTTAAAGACAGAGCAAAATACTGCTGCTGCGGCGGCGGCGGAGGTGGCAATGTCTGTTTGGGTGGGCTTTGAGCTTTATTCTTTCTTCCAGTTGTGCAGGAAGGGCTCTGCTGCAGCCTTGCAGGCCTGCCGGTCCGCATGGCTGTCTGTTGCGGCCCTGCTGGTTTCTCTTCAGGCCGCAGCAGCCCCTCTCCTTCTCTTTGGCTGGGAAGTTTAAAAAATAATAATCACAAGATGGGAGTGACCGGCTCACTGGGGGAAGCCCTATCTGCTTACTTGTGCATTGACTAATAAAGTACCTTCTTAAATGTGTTTCAAATCTGCCTAGTTTCATGGAGCATCACATAGTCCCAGTAATATTTAAAAGGGTAAAGAACAGTTCCTTATTAATGGATTCTACCCTAAACCACGGATTTCATAAACCTCTATCATATCCCCTCTCCATTGTATCTTCTCCAAACAGAAAAGTCCTAATCTAACTAGGGACTGTCTGAACCTCAATGCTCTTCTTATGTAAAGAAATATCAGCTGCAATCTTGGTTCACTTCATCTTTGAACAGTTTTAGATTTGATTGCAGGTCTTGAAGTAAAAATTCATAACACTAAACTCAGGATATCTAAAAGTTAATCAATCAATGCATACTATGACTAAGTGGATTCTAATAAATGGGTCTAAAAACTACACTGAAGTGTAGTCTACATTTGGAAGAGTTGTCACTTATTCTTCCACTGTAGAATTCAATAGGCAGCACCACTGCTGCTAAGCTTTAGTTTATAGAAACACAATAGGAGTCCATGAGCCACCATCCTCACACCAGCCCTGCTCTCGTTAGGTGCACGCATGCCGGCCACCCAGTGGGAAAAAGGCACCCTTGGATGATGTCATAGGTTTCAGCCCTTAAAAGGGCCTTTCAGACATCCAACTTCGCCTCAGCTATGGGTCTCCTGCATTCCCTGCAGTGTGTGTTGCCAGCCTTTCAGCCTTGCCTTGCCTCATATTCCAGCCTTGCCTCGCCTCATATTCCAGCCTTGCCTCATCCAGACTTGACTTGTCTTCTAGCCCAGCTTCATCTCAACACCCAGTCCAGCCTCATCCACCCTGTATTCCTTGTTCCCATCCTCAGTTTCTCCTGTGTGTCCACGTCTCCATTTGGCTTGCTGCTGCGGACCTGACCACTTCTGCTTGCCACCTGGACCTGATCACTCTTGCGCGCTGCCTGCCTCAGCTTTCCTCTGGCTTCCTGCTGTCTACCTTGTCTCTAGTGTGTCTCTAGCTACCACCACTGCCTTAGGGACCCACCTAAATCGTTCCGGCTGCTAGAATCCAAGGGCCCAACCTGTGGAGGAGGCGGCTGGTGAAGGTGAAGCTCTAGATTGTCCCGCTACAGAACACATTATCAGCTGCCAGTGTGGGCCTTGGGGGCTCACCCACGAGGCTATGTCAACTGTGCCACAGCCCTATGCACTCACACACCCTGTATCCGTTACAAAACCATTTTACCTCAAGAGTGAAGAAATCCATTTTGTGAGCGTACAGCTTTTTTTTTTTTTTCAGGATGGAAACAGCATACATTAGATATTCAAATGATGCAAATAGCAGGTGCAGTGTATGTAGATGTTCCTTGTGTGCATAGTTTGCAATTACTAATTTTCAAAGAAATATTAGAGATATTTTCTGTTTGAAAATGTATGTAAAGTACACATTAAAGCCCCCCAGCAACTGGCAACTAAGCAGGCCCTTTGAAAATTCCCTGTCAAAGCTGCAAGTTAGATAAAACAACAATGCTATGTTGCCTTTTTAATTCAAAATATTGTTTTATATGTCAGGCGTGTGCTGGAGTCCCCTGCCGCGTAACTTTATTTCAGCTATGGATGACGTCTAATTTATAAAATAAAAATAGACGGGTCGGCAGAGTTTTAAGGGTTGGGGCTAACAGGGAGGCCTATTCCTTACTGGACAAACTGAGAACGAACTGGTAAAACACTGGTAATGGCATCGGCATGCGTGTTTTATAAAATCCCCCCTTCTTATGCGGTAGAAGCAGCATTTGAGTGCAGAGGCGCACGTCCACTTAAAATTGCGCTGACGTGTGCACAGTCAGGCTGTTTTATAACATGCATGCATATATGCGCGCATGTTAGAAAATGGTCATGTCCCTTGGGTGCAGGCCGATGAACATGCGTACATGTGCACCCACATGCCTGTTTAAAAGTTAGTCTTTGGGGGTAATTTCAAAAGGATTTATCCACAAAACTGGGTTTTACACGTGTAAATGCAACTTACCCGTGTAAGTGGGCTTTTGAAAATTGCTACAATTTAAGCCATTGACAAAGTTCCTCATGAGAGGCTTCTAGGAAAAGAAAAAAGTCATGGGATAGGTGGCGATGTTCTTTCGTGGATTGCAAACTGGTTAAAAGACAGGAAACAGAGAGTAGGATTAAATGGACAATTTTCTCAGTGGAAGGGAGTGGGCAGTGGAGTGCCTCAGGGATCTGTATTGGGACCCTTAGTTTTTTCAATATATTTATAAATGATCTGGAAAGAAATACGACGAGTGAGATAATCAAATTTACAGATGACACAAAATTGTTCAGAGTAGTTAAATCACAAGCAGATTGTGATAAATTGCAGGAAGACCTTGTGAGACTGGAAAATTGGGCATCCAAATGGCAGATGAAATTTAATGTGGATAAGTGCAAGGTGATGCATATAGGGAAAAATAACCCATGCTATAATTACACAATGTTGGGATCCATATTAGGTGCTACAAACCAAGAAAGAGATCTAGGCATCATAGTGGATAACACATTGAAATCGTCGGTTCAGTGTGCTGCGGCAGTCAAAAAAGCAAACAGAATGTTGGGAATTATTAGAAAAGGAATGATGAATAAAACGGAAAATGTCATAATGCCTCTGTATCGCTCCATGGTGAGACTGCACCTTGAATACTGTGTACAATTCTGGTCGCTGCATCTCAAAAAAGATATAATTGCGATGGAGAAGGTACAGAGAAGGGCTACCAAAATGATAAGGGGAATGGAACAGCTCCCCTATGAGGAAAGACTAAAGAGGTTAGGATTTTTCAGCTTGGAGAAGAGACGACTGAGGGGGATATGATAGAGATGTTTAAAATTATGAGAGGTCTAGAACAGGTAGATGTGAATCGGTTATTTACTCTTTTGGATAGTAGAAAGACTAGGGGGAACTCCATGAAGTTAGCATGGGGCACATTTAAAACTAATCGGAGAAAGTTCTTTTTTACTCAACGCACAATTAAACTCTAGAATTTGTTGCCAGAGGATGTGGTTAGTGCAGTTAGTATAGCTGTGTTTAAAAAAGGATTGGATAAGTTTTTGGAGGAGAAGTCCATTTCCTGCTATTAAGTTCACTTAGGGGTAGATTTTGAAAAACTACGCGATCGTGTACTTTTGTTTGCGCAGCAGGCGCAAACAAAAGTACGCTGGATTTTATAAGATACGCGCGTAGCCACGCGTATCTTCTAAAATCCTGGATCGGCGCGCGCAAGGCTGCCGATTTTGGGCAGCCGGCGCGCGCTGAGCCATGCAGCCTGCCTCCATTCCCTTCGAGGCCGCTCCGAAATCGGAGCGGCTTCGGAGGGAACTCTCTTTCACCCTCCCCTCACCTTCCCCTCCCTTCCTCTACCTAACCCACCCCCCCGGCCCTATCTAAACCCCCCCCTACCTTTATCCATGGATTTACGCCTCCCGGAGGGAAACGTAAATCCACGCGTGCCGAGACCGGACCCGGGGGCGGTTCCGGAGCGCGCGGCCACGCCCCCGGAACGCCCCGGCCTGAAACCATGCCCCCAGGCCCGCCCCCGAAATGCCGCGCCCCGCCCCCAAAACGCCACATCGTTCGGCCCCGCCCCCGACACACCCCTTCCGAAAACCCCGGGACCTACACGCGTCCCGGGGTTCTGCGCGCGCCGGCGGCATATGGAAAATAGGCGCGCCGGCGCGCAAGGCCCTGCTCGCGTAAATCCGGGCGGATTTACGCGAGCAGGGCTTTGAAAATCCACCCGTTAGAGAATAGCCACTGCCATTAGCAATGGTAACATGGAATAGACTTAGTTTTTGGGTACTTACCAGGTTCTTATGGCCTGGATTGGCCACTGTTGGAAACAGGATGCTGGGCTTGATGGACCCTTGGTCTGATCCAGTATGGCATTTTCTTATGTTCTTATCTATAGGTTTTATCTGCACTAAGTGTATTTAATGCAGGTAAAATGGCTTTTGAAAATTGCTATGTAACATTTACATGCGAAACTCCTTTAAAAATTCATCTCCTAAGCCATTTTAATTTTAACGAAAAGAAATGTGAATTGATGCAGTAGTTATTTCTTTCAAAAAGAAAAAGGTGAGAAGACGGCAAAATCCGACCAATGCAAGTCTTGTTTTCCTGCTGCTTAATGACTTCTGTATCACTTTTTTTTGAATAATAGATAAGCAAGCTAATGGAAATAAATGTTTGACTTTGATAGATGCTAACCATTTGCAATTCTTTTTTTCCTCCAAGCTTTGCTGCAGTTTTAAGGTTTATAAACAACTATTATATGTGACCAACTTCTTCATTATGAAACAAAATATTAAGGAGCAGATTCTAAAAGCCCTGTGCACTTAAATCCAGCTGGATTTATGCGTGCAGGGGGGTTACGCATGTCGAGCCTATTTTGCATAGGCCCGGCGACACGTGCAAGCCCCGGGATGCACGTATATCCCAGGGCTTGAAAAAAGGGGCGGAGCGTGGGAGGTCCGGGCGGGGGCATGGTCAGAGGCCTCTGTAGGGCTTCTAGGCCAGCGCGCTCAACCTACGCCTGCCCAGAGGCAGGCGTAACTTTAAAAACAAAGGTCAGGGGGGGTTAGGTAGGGCTGGGGGGGCGGAAGGAAATTTCCCTCCGAGGCCGCTCCAATTTCGGAGCGGCCTCAGAGGGAACAGGGAAAGCCATTGGGGCTCCCCTAGGCTTCGGCGCATGCAAGGTGCACAAGTGTGCACCCCCTTGCATGTGCCGACCCCGGATTTTATAACATGCACACAGCTGCGCGCACATGTTATAAAATCGGGTGTAGATTTGTGCGCGCCAGGTTGCTCCCGAGGAGCAATAAGTATTAAAACAAAAAAATTGGGGGTAGCTAGATAGGGGTTAGGGATCGAGGTGGAGAGCAGAAAAAGGAGGAAGGTTAGGTAGGGGCATAGGGAAATGGAAAAAAGGCCGATCGCGTTGCCACACATAATTGAAAAATCCTCCTCCCCCCCCCCCCCCCCGTGTGCGAGTGGGGTGCCTGCCCGCTCATGCGCATGGTGATTATAAAATCAGGTGCGCATGGGGATATCGTATTCTATAAAATGAGCGCACAGATGCAGTTTTTAGTATCTGATAAAATGAACCATACAGGGGTCTATTTACTAAGCCACAGGTGGGGTTAATCAGCATTTTCCCTCCTGCCCATGAAGAGAGAGAGATCCCCTGGAACTGTAGGATGAGATTCTGGAGGGGATGGGGAAAACCTGGGATCTTCTTCCTGGGGTGCCAGAAGATCATTTTACTGGGCGGGGAGGAGGGAAGAAATTGTTCCATGAGGTGTCGATGGTGGTGATAGTGGAGCAAGGGTTGGACATGTCAAGCATGGCCATGATATTTTATTTATTATTTATTTATTTATTTATTTATTTAAGGCTTTTATATACCGACTTTCTTGATACAGATCAAATCAACTCGGTTTACATTGAACGAAGCAGAACTATAACCAACCATATAACAAGAGACAATTTGAAGGAGCATAAAAGTTACATTCTAACAAGGTTGCTTTAACTGGGAGAAGGAAAAAAAAGAGAGGGCGGATACTGAGATACTGAGTTAAGTGATAACGTTTTGGAGCCATTCATGCCTGTTTTTCAGTATTGGGAAAGTATGTTATTAAATCTCAGTGAAATTGTTCTATACAACAACAGAATTGGAGTAAAACAACTAGTTCTTACTTTATTATATCGGAGACCCAGAATAATTAGCATTTGAAATCTATATTATTAGAGTTCTGAGAATAATTTCATCCAGAAATTGAAGTCAGCATTACTTATAAATAATCTCTACTGAGGCTTAAATTTGCAATGTTTTTAAATTTTGTTTAGTCCGATCATATCAAAATAAGTAAGAATTCTTGATTTTTTTTTTTGAGTCAGTGCCTATAGAAAACCTTTGTTGAAGGTTTGTGTCTCAGATTTGGACAGTTCCGATTGGAGCAGGAATGCAGTTAATACAAAATTCTTTTTTACTTATGTATAAAATGTTCAAATAATATAAACACAAGTATTACTTGTACAGAAAAACAGAGATTTTACAATATTTGCATATATTCCTGAAAGAAAATATATAAACCTAACACTAAGAAACTACCATACTCATCGAGTCCTGCTGTCGCTCCTTGTGACCTTGGGCAAGTCACTTTACCCTCAAGTGCCTCAGGTACAAAAATTTAGATTGTAAGCCCTCTGGGGATAGAGAAATACCTACAGTACCTGAATGTAAACCGATGTGATATCCCGATTGAGATAGAATGTCGGTATATAAAAATAATAAATACATAAATACTAAAGGAAATGAGGAGGAGCACAAGATTAATATAAAAAAGAATACATTACATCAATAAGAAAACATTAGAGGGACAGCGTTCTTATAATGTCATGCCTATAACAATCCAGAGAATAATTAACATGAGAATCTAAATAAGATCTTATTTGTAAAGGTTCAAAATATATGTATCTTGCATTTATATGTGTTATAATATATTTACATGGATAGTATAGAATGAACTTTGAGCCAAGGGCCAATCCCTCTAGGCACATGACAAGAAATGTCTTCCAATATTCTTGTCTCAATCTAGTAATATCTGGAAACATACATATACTACTCCTGGGAGCATTAGTTGGAATTGTGTTTACCTAATTAACAAAAAGAAGAAATGTCATGTTTCAGTTTCAGCCGACTGTATAGATTACAAAATAATCAAATATATTGCTACATTCCCCAAAAATTGCATATACCAATATCTGTAAACTTTAATCTGTATTTACATTTTTTAAGGACTAGTCAGTAAAACATTTCAGAAGTAATATTCTGCAGAACTTCTGAACAAAAAAGGAATCAATAAGAATCTGAAGAGTTTCACAGTGCTGCCCTGTTATCATTAGCAACCAAGCAAGGTTTGTCTATTAACTGCTATGTAATTACTTTCTCTTTCACTGAGAAAGAATAACACAACTAAATTAGAATAGTAATAAATATTACTTTCAATAGGTTTTTCCTCATTCTGAGCATATGGTAAAAGCCTGTTAAAAAAAATCCACAGAGCTTTCAAAAATTAGATCCTGGTGATTTTTTAAATTAAGTTTGCCATATTTAAAAATCCATTATCCTTTTTTTAATCACTTCTGTCACTTCTTTGGTTCTGATTGCAAAGCTTTTACTTATTTATTTTTAATAATAATAATGCAGAAGATAATGATTAATTTAGATTGGTACATCTTCACCAAGGTTCACTTCTAGCAATTAATAGATCTGAAATGAGAATCTTTAAAAAAAATTTTTTTTTTTTTAAATGAAGCTGCAGAAAAATGAAAAACCACTTTGATCTTATGGAAGAACTATTTCCTTGGCTCAGGCCAATTTTTACCTGTCAACTAATGCAAAGTAAGGATGTGACATAGCTTTTGTTTAATTTTGTGTGCACAATTTGTTTTCACATGTGGACCAAATGAAACATACATGTATGTTATTGATTATGTACATAGGCAATTAATTGTGCATATAAGAAATATTTAGTGCATACAAAACAGATTTTCATGTGCTTTAAAAAATGCAATGCACACAAAAAAATTAAACATAAAATGAAATGAACAAAAAAATGAAAACAAAAAAAACAACCCAAAATTTTCAATTGCACACACCAAGGGAAAGTCATGCTGTGTATAAAATATCATGGGGCATTATAAAACAGGTCATAGAAGTGTAAATTTCCAGTGTCACGTGAAGTAGGTCCATTACAATGATGAGTGGACAGCAGATTGCAGCAATAAGGACTTTTCCTGTTGGTTCATTCCATGGAATTCTCAAAAGGTGTGAAACTGCTTTCTTTCCACTTATGGTTTTTGATGCCAATAGAAAAAAACACTTGTCAAGCTCTAGATATTTTATTTTCTGGAACATTAGCAGTGTCTGGGCTCATTTAGAGAATCCAAGCCAATACTGTTGAAGCACTGAGAGCTGCTTTTGAGTTGGTATCATTTGTTTGTACTCTGCTGATGGATTCTTTGGCATCTTTATGTATATAAATCACTATTTCCTTGAAATGGTTTTGACAACAAAACCTGGAAACATATTTTCCATTTCTTAATAAAGTGCCAAGTAAATATAAGATTTCTAATCAAGACTGTTTTACAGCAAAAACAACATATATTGGGTCAGATTTTAAAAGTCCTGCGTGTGTAAATCCAGCTGGATTCACGCGCACAGGGGGGTTACGCATGCCGAGCCTATTTTGCATAGGTCCGGTGACGTGCACAAGCCCCGGGACGCGCATATGTCCTGGGGCTTCAAAAAAGGGGCAGTGTCGTGGCCAAGGGCCTCTGTAGGGCCTCAAAGCCAGGGGATCGTGCGCTGGCACTTGGCCGACAGGCGTAGGTTTCAGGTAGGGCTGGGGGGCAGGTTAGGTAGGGGAAGGGAGGGGAAGGTGGGGGGGGTGGAAGGAAAGTTCCCTCCGAGGCCGCTCCGATTTCGGAGCGGCCTCGGAGGGAACAGGGGAAAGCCATCGGGGCTCCCCTAGGGCTCGGCGCACGCAAGGTGCACTATTGTATACCCCCTTGCGCGCACCAACCCCAGATTTTATAACATACACTCGGCTGCATGCACGTTATAAAATCAGGTGTACATTTGTGCGCGCCGGGCATACAATTGTGTGAGCAACCCGGCACGCACAAATGTACGCCCGATTTTATAACATGTGCACGCAGCGGCGTGCACATGTTATAAAATCCAGGGTCGGGGAAAGCCATCGGGGCTCCCTTGGGGAGCCCCGATGGCTTTCCCCGTTCCCTCCAAGGCCGCTCCGAAATTGGAGCAGCCTCGGAGGGAACATTCCTTCCGCCTCCCCCCACCTTCCCCTCCATTCCCCTACCTAACCCACCCCCAGCCCTACCTAAACCCTCCTAATCTTTATTTTATAAGTTGCACCTGCCTCAGGCGTAGGTTGCATGCACCGGCCAATGGCCGGCCCACGATCCCGCTGTGGCTGGAGGCTCCGGCTCCGCCCCAGCTCCACATCACCCCGCCCCTTTTTTCAAGCCCCGCGACTTACATGCACCCTGGGGCTTTATGCGTGCCACTAGGCCTTTTGAAAATAGGCCCGGCACGCGTAGGGCTTTGAAAAATCTGCCCCTTAGTGAACAGAAATGATAGAGGCAGATGGGAAAAGTCTGGGTTGCCAAAGTGGCTTCAGAAGAGCTGGGACTGAGCTAGCCTAGATTGAAAGAGTAGAACTAGACCCAAATTGCTAAGGGGCACCCTTGCCCTCTCCCCTATGCTTGGAAAGCAACTGTGAGGGGGAAGGAGAGGGTAGTTAATACGGCCAGGAGTATGGAAACCTCAAAGGGTAGATTTTAAAAAGGCTGCGTATGTAAAATCCGGTCTTTACACGCATGGCTTGGCCTTGCACGCGCCGAGCCTATTTTCAAAAAAGACTGGCCATGCGCGTAAAGGCCGCTACATGCATAAGTGCGGGCCTTCCTGAAAGGGGCAGGCCGGGGGCGTGTTTTCTGGTCGGGGAGGGGGCAGGCCATGACAGCGCCATTGTTCACTGTCCCGAAGACCCGGCTCCCGGCGCATGCAACTTACTTCAGCTCGGGAGCTGAAGTAAGTTGCTGAAACAAGGTAAAAAAACAAAACCAACTATCATTTAGGGGGTGGGGAGGAGAGGGGAAGGGTAGGGAAGGTGAGGTAGGGAAGTTCCCTCCCAGTCCACTCCTTAATTGGAGTGAATTGGGAGGGAACTGGGGAAGGCCGTGATGCATCACCGTACAAATTTTGCTAAACTGTGCCCCCCCCACCCGATTGTATAACATGTGTGCATGTCATAGAATTGCACATCCATGTGTGTGTGCTGGGTAGCATGCGCACATGGATGTGCGCCCGTATTTTTTAAAAAATCTACCCCCAAGGGTTCAGTTCAGTTGGCAGGAACTTGATTTCCATCCCGCCCATCTGTTGGGGGTTTGTCTAACTGCTGGCCACAATTAGCCAACCTCAGTTAGTGAAAAAACTCTCAGGTGAAAGAAAGGCCACAGAGAAGGAAGATGTCTATGACACCTGCTGCAAATGCCGTTATTTTTAGAGTCCTTTCTAAATGTCTCTGGGAACTAAAAATGACTTTTTCCAAAGGCTGTGCAGATACTAAAAATGCGTATGTGCTGAAACCATGAGAACTGTTAGCCTAAGGTCAGACCAGAAACCTGGGAGTAACAGGGGGGCAGTGAACACCAGACAGTACCAAGCAGATGTGCTGCATTGTGATAAAAACAGTAGGAGGGAGGGGATCTCCACTCCTGCTTTTTGCAAATTAGGATAAAAAGTAAGCAGAGTTGTGAGAACAGCAGAGAGCGTTACCTGTTACTTATTTCAGACTTCCGGAGCTGAACGGATTTATTCTTGGGCCCATTCCATCTGTCATTAGGAACGTAAGATTTGCTATCTTTGGGGTGGATTTTAAGAGCCCTGCTCGCCTAAATCCGCCCAAATCCGGGCGGATTTAGGCGAGCAGGGCCCTGCGCGCCGGTGAGCCTATTTTACATAGGCCTACCGGTGCGCGCAGAGCCCCGGGACTCGCGTAAGTCCCGGGGTTTTCGGAGGGGGCGTGTCGGGGGCGGGGCCGAGCGCCGCGCCGTTTTCGGGGCGTGTCGGCAGCGTTTTTGGGGCGGGCCCGGGGGCATGGTTACGGCCCGTGGCGGTCCGGGGGCGTGGCCGTGCCCTCCGTACCCATCCCAGGTCACGTCCCGGCGCGCTAGCGGCCCGCTGGCACGCGGGGATTTACGTCTCCCTCCGGGAGGCATAAATCCCCCCACAAAGGTAAGGGGGGGGGGTTTAGACAGGGCCGGGCGGGTGGGTTAGGTAGGGGAAGGGAGGGGAAGGTGAGGGGAGGGCAAAAGAAAGTTCCCTCCGAGGCCGCTCTGATTTCGGAGCGGCCTCGGAGGGAACGGGGGTAGGCTGCGCGGCTCGGCGCGCGCCGGCTATACGGAATTGATAGCCTTGCGCGCGCCGATCCAGGATTTGCGCGGCTACGCGCGTATCTACTAAAATCCCGCGTACTTTTGCTTGCGCCTGATGCGCCAGCAAAAGTACGCCAAATCGCGTGGTTTGAAAATCTACCCCTTTATATGTATCTTTTAATACCTTTCTAAATTATTATTATTTGCTTGCAATCACCTCTCCAGTGCTTGCTGTTTACAATTTATGTTATTATCCTCTTGCTTAGTAAGTGCTTAAATAAGCTTTCCATCTAATACCTGGATCCTGGTGTACTGACTCAGTGATTGTGTCCATGTTTGTGTATCGGAGAAGCCCCAAGGTATAAAGCCCCTCAGTATCTCCCTTTTTCCTGAGAATCAGGCCCCGAGGTTGGCCTGTGGGAGTACAGGCAAGCCCTTCAGTATATTCTGTGTGTGTGTGCGGCCAGAACCCAGAACACCATCCTATTTTATAAATGTATATCACAGCAAGGAGGGGGAGGGGGGCGATTAACCCAAGCCAAGTTGCAGTGTTCAGGAAGTGTTCTAGAGTTGGAGGCATTGGTAATGATGAAACGTTGCATGGGGTTGCTGCATTCAGAAAAGAGTGATGCCAGTTTCCCCTCCATTGGGGAGCCCCTTGATGTTGGGAGGTGGCAGCAAAGTTGCATATCATGACAGGTAACTGCCAGAAGGAGCCTGAAGTGCAGGAGGGTCAGTGGGGGGTCATGGTGGCTACTAGGGAGAGGTCTGGAGGGGGCTATGCTTTAAAGTAGTTAAGCTTGGGTTGAATTTCTTTTCGTTAAACCTGTGGGTCTTGTTAACTGAGCTTGAATTCTGAGTGGTTTGTGACACTTTTGTATAAAGGATGAGCGAGGGTCTCCTCGATGCCCATGTTACTGTATGAATACTAACGGGAGGTAAAAAATTAAACTTCCTGCACAAAAATCAAATGTGAATATGACTTACAGTAAGTATGCTTTACTTTAATGGTATCTACCCTTAACAATGTGCTTGAACTCCTAATGATTGCAGTAAATGACACCACTCTTTGTCCTATTATAACCTAACCTATTCCTATTTTCCAGTCACACAAAATATGGATAATGCTGCATTACAAAGACAAAAGAAACTCCAAAAGCACCAGCATGATTTTTTCCTCCACTCAAACATTAATGAGCTGCTTCAAGAGAACAATTGCTGTAGATAAAGAATTGAATATATTTTATTTATGTGTTTACGATATGTTTCCCAGTTACGGTTCTGTTTTGCTGGAAAGCAGTACTTGGTATAAGGTCAACATATTCAAACAGCAGTCAGCAATGTTGAAGCAAGAGGTGCATTCCAACTGAGAACTGCTTTGCAGGGGCTGCAGGCCTATAAATATTTAATACTGTATGTTCAGGAAAAATGGGCTTAAGCAATCATCCTCATAACAAAGCTATTTTGGAAAAGAAACATGAAACATTTTAATCCATTTAAGGGTTTCTTTTAAACTCTAACTTGAAATCAGCACGACTATTAGGAGAAAAAGAGCAGAGTACCTACAAATTGGAAGATATAAAACTTTATTAGGAAAACACCCACCTTTATCCAGCTGAGCTTATAATGCATACACACACTATGGATTAAAATAAAAAGATGGCACCAGCAGTTTGTTTAAGTCAGAAGAGAGGGGAAAAGGAAAAAAAGGGACATATACATGGGATTTTATACATACACCCACTATTTTACCTCCTCCACTGCCCATGCAAACAGCCAATGCAAAATATGCTGGTGCTCTAAGCATGCACATTTTACAACATGGATAGCTTCTCTTTGACAGTTAGTATGTATTAAAAAACCACAAATTTATTGCAACCATGCGACCTACTCCAAACTGCCCCCTGTACAGAGAACCTTGAATGGGAATGTGATTAGCACACAGTAAGAAGAATACAGAATATGATATTGATGCTATTATTGAAATATGCACATAATAAAAACAGTGCACAAATCAGATAAGAATAAGATTAAATTATTCTGCTATGTACTGAAAATCCATCCTTAATTGACTTAAGGCTATTCAGATAGAGTCAACTTTGATCCAGTTCTGCACATATGCTCGATCCTCGTCAAATTGCCAAGCAATATTCTGACTTTGATTCAAAAGTACATATTTGTCTTATATTCACACAAACCATTCACGGAATCAAAATCTTTGAAATATGCAAACAATAGTGCATATGAGAACTGGATGGCTATTTAAGTTGAGTTAGAACAGACCACACTTAAGCAGGTTGAGATATGAATAGCTAGGATTTTCCAGTCCCAATCAGAATCCCACACTCAAGTATTGATGCTGCTCATATTCACCTCAAACTGGTTTGCTGGTGCTTCTCATCTAAAGAAAGAACCTATTGTATATGGTCTAACAAGCTCCAGATTATCAACATCTTTGGATGTCTCTAAAGAATCCTCAAGTACCAATATATCTACTAGAACTCTGTTCTGCTGATTCCTATTACTTACTCTATGTCTAGGCTAATTTAAATATATTGTCCTTAGACACAGATATAGCTAGGGTTTCTTATATTTGGTTATAACCAAAAAACAATTATATGAGTCTCCCATTGATATGAAAATTGTTTTTTTTCAATTCTAAATGAAAAATTCTGGAAGCAGACCATCCTTGCTGCTGGGCACAATGACGTCAACAGGCCAAGAAAAAAACATTCATATGAATGAGAATAGTAGATCATTTTGTGCATAGATATTTCTGACATTGACTGCTTGGAGTGTGAAAACTAGTTTCAACATTCCCATGAGAAGAGGAAGTAATCATAAATCCTCCTCTGAAGGAAAGAACTGGTGTACATATTAATCTGTATGTACATATGCATGCACACACAAACTTCTTTTAAAGAGTTCTGCATACTAACTAGTCAATCACCCTGAAAATTTGATCACAAACAGTTTTTAACTAAATAGGCCTGCGGCCAAATCTAAAGCTGATCTACACAGAATATTTTGATCCATGGAAATTTATGACATATTTTGTATGGATCTTCCGATTTTCCCCAAAATACATAGCAAACGATATGTGTTTTCCTGTCTGTTTTGGGTTAAATCCATAGGGGCAGATTTTCAGACTCCGCGAATAGGCCTATTTTTGTTTGCGCTCCAGGCGCAAACAAAAGTACGCTGGATTTTAGTAGATACGCGCGGAGCCGCGCGTATCTGCTAAAAACCTGGATCGGCGCGCGCAAGGCTATCGATTTTGTATAGCCGGCGCGCGGCGAGCCGCACAGCCTACCCCCGTTCCCTCCGAGGCCGCTCCGAAATCGGAGCGGCCTTGGAGGGAATCCTCTAACGCCCTCCCCTCACCTTCCCCTCCCTTCCTCTACCTAACCCACCCGCCCGGCCCTGTCTACATCCCCCCCTTACCTTTCTCCGGGGATTTACGCCTCCCGGAGGGAGAAGTAAATCCCCGCGCGCGAGCGGGCCTCCTGCGCGCCGGGCCGCGACCTGGGGGCGGGTACGGAGGGCGCGGCCACGCCCCCGGACCGCCCCGGGCCGTAGCCACGCCCCCGTACCCGCCCCCAAAACGCCACCGACACGCCCCCGAAACACCGCGACGACCGGGCCCGCCCCCGACACGCCCCCCTCGGAGAACCCCGGGACTTACGCGAGTCCCGGGGCTCTGCGCGCACCGGTAGGCCTATGTAAAATAGGCTCACCGGCGCGCAGGGCCCTGCTCGCCTAAATCCGCCCGCTTTTGGGCGGATTTAGGCGAGCAGGGCTCTGAAAATCCACCCCATAGGGTCTTTACAAACTCAAACTGGTTCCAGTTCAAATTAAACTGCGACAGGGCCTGTGTGCCTCACAGGTAGGACAACATAGATAAAGAGCTGCCACACATACAGGTGAATTTTCAAAGGAGTTATGCATGTAAATATAACATACTGTCGTAACAATTTAAAAAGCCATTTACGCGCGTGAAGTACACTCAACGTGGTAAACATTGACAATTCAGTGACATATATTGTAGCAAATTTCAAAAGCCCATTTACACAGGTAAAGTGAATTTACACATGCAAAACCCAGTTTTTAGCATGTAAATGCTTTTGAAAATCAGGCCCATATTTTCTAACGCCAGGATAAAAGAATAACAAAAGAAAAAAAAAAAGGGTTACTGGGGAGAAGACCAGGAAGTATGCCAGGGCTCTACCCCCTTTCTCAACAGATCATGTCTTAGGAGATGAATAAAAGAAGGGCCAGCTAAGGAGATAGGGAAACGTCCAGGGAATGCCCTCATGCAAAGGGAGATAGTGAGGACTGCTCTAGGAAGAGATGGATAACAAAGATGGAGCTTCTTACATTCCACTGAGAGAGAGAGAGACAGCTGAAAAAGAGGCTGCAAGATAAAAGCCCTACAATGATTCGATTTGTGGTTGTAGAGTATCTTCTGCAAGACAACAAAATGGCTAGGTCTTCTCAGGCTCCCTAACAATAATAGTCCTCTATTTCATTCTTCCCTAATAAGATACAGCATGGCCCATGCTCTGTAACAACTGCTGCATGAATATCAGCATGGAAACGTTAATACATGGAGACCGAGATAGTGCGTAGATCATACCCTTTTCCCTATGTAAAATATCAAAAAGAAAATATGCAAATTTTAAAACTAAAACATGCTAAATGCTATCATATATTGGATATGTTAATTATTACAGATTTACACGTCAAGATTTCTAATTATCACAAATGGTCTTTTCCACCCTGATCCATCTCTAACCAAACCATCCTGTGCAGTGAAACGATGCTGTTTTGTTACATGCAAATAAACAATATAACTTGCAACAGTCTATTTAAATTTAAGTCTTAATCCATTTAAACTTGATCTGCTGTGTAATAGCAGTGTTAAATTACAGAAATGGGGAAAATGTTAACAGCAGGACATTATCTTTTATGGAGGGCAAGCAGCGGGGCTGCTATTAATGAAGGCATCATGAGCTTATCAGCTAAAGGTCAGTCTAAGAGGGTTTCGGCCTTTTTTTTTTTTTAACTATTACAATGATTGCATGGCCATCGGGGCCATTTCTAGCAGTCCTTAGTTGTGATATATGAGCAATGTATTTATTCTAAAACTAGGGTGGTCAAATGAAGTTAATATGTTGAGGACCACTCATCCCTTCCCAAAATGTCCTATACCCCGTAGTTTATAAATTAACTCTAAGCACCTTAAATGAACATGAAAAGGATAAATGATAATTCTTATTAAAATAATAATTCTTATTATTTAATTCTTACAAAAAATGTACATCAGTTCACTCTATCTTTAGCATAAGCCCTGTAGAATGGGAAGAACTGCTGCTTTTGTTCTTTATATAAAAAAATAGCTTCTAGTTAGTTGTAGGAAAAAGAAACTGTGGCAGAAGGGTGAGATCTCTCTGGAATGGCTTGGGCTTTCTGCTGACCTGGCAGTTTTCCCTGCTCCACTGGAGGCGTCCAATTCAATTGGAGTCAGAGCTAGGATCTGGGGGCTATGATCCTTCATTTGCAACACCCTGAGATTCCACCCCCCCCCCCATTTTACATTCCCTCCCAAATGATCTTTGTCCAATCACTCTAGTGAATGTCTTTGACCAAGCGCAGAAATCGTATTTTCTAACGTGTGTGCAGATGCGCGCATGTTATAAAACAGCTGCCCGTGCATGCCTTTTAAAACTGACCCCTTAATATATAAGGTCGTGGAATAGATAAGAAATACATTTTGAACTGGCTCATTATGCAGCACTGCCACTGCGCATATTGGGAGTTTCGCGCATGGCCGGGCCCTTTCTAACAAATCTGCTTCATTTTGTCTTGTCTAACAAATCTGCTTCATTTTTTTGAAGGGGTTAATAAACATGTGGATAAAGGTGAACCGGTAGATGTAGTGTATTTGGATTTTCAGAAGGTGTTTGACAAAGTCCCTCTTGAGAGGTTTCTAACAAAACTAAAAGTCATGGGATAGGAGTGTTGTCCTTTCGTGGATTACAAACTGGTTAAAAGACAGGAAACAGAGAGTAGGATTAAATGGTCAATTTTCTCAGTGGAAAAGGGTAAACAGTGGAGTGCCTCAGGGATCTGTACTTCAACCGGTGCTTTTCAATATATTTATAAATGATCTGGAAAGAAATACGACGAGTGAGGTAATCAAATTTGCGCACGATACAAAATTATTCAGAGTAGTTAAATCACAAGCAGATTGTGATACATTACAGGAGGACCTTGCAAGACTGGAAGATTGGGCATCCAAATGGCAGATGAAATTTAATGTGGACAAGTGCAAGGTATTGCATAAAGGGAAAAATAACCCTTGCTGTAGTTACACGATGTTAGGTTCCATATTAGGAGCTACCACCCAGGAAAAAGATCTAGGCATCATAGTGGATAATACTTTAAAATCATTGACTCAGGGGCGGATTTTAAGAGCCCTGCTCGCCTAAATCCGCCCAAATCCGGGCGGATTTAGGCGAGCAGGGCCCTGCGCGCCGGTAAGCCTATTTTACATAGGCCTACCGGCGCGCGCAGAGCCCCGGGACTCGTGTAAGTCCCGGGGTTTTCGGAGGGGGCGTGTCGGGGCGGGCCCGAACCGCGCTGCGTTTTCAGGGCGTGTCGGGAGCGTTCTGGGGCGGGCCAGGGGCGTGGCTACGGCCCGGGGCGACACGGGGGCGTGGCCACGCCCTCCGGACCCGCCCCCAGATCGCGGCCCGCTGGCGCGCGGGGATTTACTTCTCCCTCCGGGAGGCGTAAATCCCCCAACAAAGGTAAGGGGGGGGGTTAGACAGGGCCGGGCGGGTGGGTTAGGTAGGGGAAGGGAGGGGAAGGTGAGGGGAGGGCAAAAGAAAGTTCCCTCCGAGGCTGCTCCGATTTCGGAGCGGCCTCGGAGGGAACGGGGGTAGGCTGCGCGGCTCGGCGCGCGCCGGCTATACGAAATCGATAGCCTTGTGCGCGCCGATCCCGCATTTCAGCGGCTACGCGCGTATCTACTGAAATCCAGCATACTTTTGTTTGCGCCTGGAGCGCCAACAAAAGTACGCCTATTCGTGGTTTTTGAAAATCTACCCCTCAGTGTGCTGCAGCAGTCAAAAAAGCAAACAGAATGTTAGGAATTATTAGGAGGGGAATGGTGAATAAAACAGAAAATGTCATAATGCCTCTGTATCGCTCCATGGTGAGACCGCACCTTGAATACTGTGTACAATTCTGGTCACCGCATCTCAAAAAAGATATAATTGTGATGGAGAAGGTACAGAGAAGGGCGACCAAAATGAATGAAACAGCTCCCCTATGAGGAAAGGCTGAAGAGGTTAGAGCTGTTCAGCTTGGAGAAGAGACGGTTGAGGGGGGATATGATAGAGGTCTTTAAGATCATGAGAGGTCTTGAACGAGTAGATGTGAATCGGTTATTTACACTTTTGGATAATAGAAGGACTAGGGGGCATTCCATGAAGTTAGCAAGTAACACATTTAAGACTAATCGTTTCTATTTTCATTTTCGTTATTTGAATTAAATTATTTTTAGTTATTTCCTGTTACATCCTTCTCCATATGCTAGTTGCATATACTTTTGTTTCTCAAATTGTTCTATGTATCATTGATTCGTTCCAATGTAAACCGGGGTGAAGGCATGTGCTAAACCTCGGTATATAAAAGCTTCAAATAAAAAATAAATAAATAATCGGAGAAAATTCTTTTTCACTCAACGCACAATAAAGCTCTGGAATTTGTTGCTAGAGGATGTGGTTAGTGCAGTTAGTGTATCTGGGTTCAAAAAAGGTTTGGATAAGTTCTTGGAGGCAAAGTCCATTAACTGCTATTAATCAAGTTTACTTAGGGAATGGCCTCTGCTAATACTGGCATAAGTAGCATGGGATTTTCTTAGTGTTTGGGTACTTACCAGGTTCTTGAGGCCTGGTTTGGCCTCTGTTGGAAACAGGATGCTGGGCTTGATGGACGGTCTGACCCAGCATGGCATGTTCTTATGTTCTTAAAATGCACTCGGCATGCACAGGGCCTGGCACGTGCATAACCCTCAGTATTTACGCATGTAGGTCTTTTAAAATCGACTTGCAAGCATTTTCCCAGAGACTTAACACAGCTTAAAGTGGAAAGTTAAATAATTATGTTGCATGTAAAGCAGTTTATTATATTAATATGACTTACCATTCATTAACTACTCAAAGGTCCAGAAAAACAGGAAAGATATATATATATATATATATATGTATATCTAAAAAGAACAAAAATTCCGAACAAAACATCCCTTAATATTTTCCCTAGTTTTCACGGAGATTATTAACACTGCTTAAATAGTGCTAAAATCTTATCATTGGTTCCTAATGTTTAATCACTCCATTATTTTCAACAGTGAATTTTTAAAATGGAAAATGAAATAAAAAATGGATGCCGCAAGTTTAATGAAAGAAGATAGATGTGGCAAATAACGGGGAGGGGGAGGGTCACTGAATCATCGAGCACCCCCCTGATGCAGATGTGTTACGATCATCGAACCGCAGACCGTGTCAGGATTACAATTTGGAAGTCTGTCTGAGTCGCTGCTTACAACTCTTTCAACCAAGGCAAGATAAGTGATTTTTGGGCCCTTCGTTCTGGTTGACAGTTAAATGTTAATATTTTGCAGCCTTCTCGCTAAGTGGTGTGGGAAATAGTGAGATGAAACACTTTTAGGTAGATTAATTACTAAAAACATTAAAAATAGAGAACTCTCTTTGGACTGATTAAAAATGTTAGTGGCTATAGTGTTTTAGGCGTGTGCGTCACATATAATAAGCAGTGTTAATAATCTCTGTGAAAACCAAGCAGAATATTCAGGGAGGATTTATATTTTTGGATTACTGTTCATTAAGCCGTGTGAGTTGTGGTAATGCACCAGCTAAGGTAAAAACTTGACTGCACCTCAAGAGTTTTTGCGATAGCATCGGCAGGCTGACATCCTTGCCAGCATGCAAGAAGGATCTGGTGAGGCCCCATTTCTCCCCCACCTCGTGCCTCCCCTTCCCCTTGCTGAACATGGACACGCACCTTGGTGTGGAAAAGAAAATTGTCAGGCTACCTGGCACCATTTTTATACCTCAGATGAAGCAGGGCAGGAGGCCCCAGCTGCTCTTAGGGAGTATCATCACCCAGGGTGGGCGGGAGATTGGAAGACCTGGTGAGGGGGAGAGGGGAGCACTGAAGCTTCTTTGGAAAGCTCTCAGAATGGGAGCTCACCTGCTGGAGGAGGAAGGGGGGGGAGGGGAGCGTGAAAAGGGATCTGGGTGTGGCATGCTCTCCCTTTACACTGGAGAAGCTGGAGCCAGGGCCAGGGATCCTTTCACTGCTGATGCACACCCACTTCCAGCTACATAAAACAGGCTGTTAACACCCAGGTAACTAAAAGGTTTCGCTCTCTTTAGTGCATCAGGCATTAAATGGAGTGCTGCTAACAGAGGCATCCAAACTGGCCCATTAAACTATGTTACTTGCCGAATTTAACGCGGCTTAGTGTAAAGACTCCAAAATAGAAGAAGATCTTTAGTATACAGGGCCTTAAATGTCTCATTATAAAACAACCATTTATGTGACCAAATACAGTAACACCTATTACTTCAGGACTGATATCTAATTGGCTTTTACAATGTCCTGGATGAAGGTATTTTAACTCTCTAAAACTGCTTGGACCTTTTTTTTTTTTTTTTAGCTGAACCCTATAAAAATTCAATGCCTGCCATCTTGTTTCCTAAACTTTACTTTCTATACAATCTTCTCCTGAAATTTCAAACTGAGACTGCTAGTTTTACAAATTA
Source organism: Rhinatrema bivittatum (assembly GCF_901001135.1). Classification (NCBI taxonomy): domain Eukaryota; kingdom Metazoa; phylum Chordata; class Amphibia; order Gymnophiona; family Rhinatrematidae; genus Rhinatrema; species Rhinatrema bivittatum. Next base: position 18,676,205 of record NC_042629.1, read on the forward strand.
TTTAAGCACTTTATGAGCTAGCTGCTGTGATTTGTGACTATACTATACTATGCAATTTGGTTTAACTGTTCATAGGTATTTGTGCTTGAAGCAGAGACTGGTAGATCAATATTTTGCTATCGCTATTGCACAGATTAGGAGACACAGCCATTCTGATTATAATATTGATTTCTCCATTGCATAAGAATCAACGTATGTTTAGCTTCTCCAGTCACAGATCTTATTACCTCTTTATTCTTCAAAGGAGCTCAGAATAATCTTGACCAGCAAACATCATTTTAATCAGTGAATCTCACAATTTGCATCCCAAAAATGTTAACATTTTTAGGAATAACTGGATGACTCAAGGGATGCAAAGCAATTCACTTTCTTAAACTGTGATCAAGAAATACCATCTGAAAATTGTTTATATATGGAATCCTAGTTCCCAACATGCTGGTGGTCAAATCATTACAACTATCAAAACTGACGTCATCGTTGGCAAAAACTAAGGGGTGAATCAATATAAACCCCAAACTGGCCTATCATATTTAGGTACAATAATTTCGTGCAATCCCTCTGTCTAATATATAACCAAAACTAATATACCAGAGGTAAGTAGGCAAAAATCCAAAGCCCAATGATTAAATAAATTTATTGAATGTATTTTCTTTTATACACCATGCTGACTTTATGTGAAACATATACACATCCTAAAATCTAATAACTTAACATCAATGATATCTCAATCATACCACATACATCCATTCATTCAATAAAAACCTAAGACATACACAATGTAAACATTATGACATGAGTTAATACATACTGAGAAATGCCCTTATTAACATTAATCTACCCACTCCATATACATTTAACATATATTTTCCAAAAATAGATTAATGTTAACAAGGGTATTTTTGGAAAATATATGTTAAATGTATATGGAGTGGGTAGATTAATGTTAATAAGGGCATTTCTCAGTATGTATTAACTCATGTCATAATGTTTACATTGTGTATGTCTTAGGTTTTTATTGAATGAATGGATGTATGTGGTATGATTGAGATATCATTGATGTTAAGTTATTAGATTTTAGGATGTGTATATGTTTCACATAAAGTCAGCATGGTGTATAAAAGAAAATACATTTAATAAATTTATTTAATCATTGGGCTTTGGATTTTTGCCTACTTACCTCTGGTATATTAGTTTTGGTTCTATCATATTTAGGGCCATATAATGGGAAAAATCCCTTTCATACATCTAGCCCTTAATGAGATGTCTGTTTCAGTCTCTATTTCCTACTGTCTTGAATGACCGAAGAGGCCATCTTCATGTTTTCTGGCAGTGCAGAACTGATGGGTGTCCACTATCCTGCCAAGAAGCATTTTGTCCATCAACAAAAATAGCAATAGAGTCCAGTGTGAAGCGTTGTAACAACTCATAAAATAAATACAGTTCCCCTGGAACATGCAATTATCAACAAAAGCAAGATCAAAATAAATTTTAATCTAATTTTCTTCCTTGAAAACTTGTTTGATGCATGCAACCTCTATCCTTTTAGATAATTCTCACACCAGTAATATAAGCTAGCGATCAGTGCTGAGTACATTTTCTTATGGTCATCTTAGAAAACATTTTATCATTTTTTCTATTTGAAACTCAAATTTCTTACCTTGATAGACTACAAAAAGCATACAATTAGCTTCTCCTTTGTTATGTAAATTTTCAGCTAGAACTGTCCTTGCAATTTATATCTATATCGATATCTATCTATAGATAGATATGACACTTTGATTTGATACAATTGTTAGAGAGCCTCAAGGCTCAATCTTTTCTTTCAATCCGTTCTTTTCAATATTATTTTTGCAACCACCGTATTTAATTGGAATTATGTAATTTTATTTTTTTTTTTAAGTATTATGCATATGATGTATAGTTGTACTTTCTAGTAAAAGGCGATTTGTCTGTAACCATTTCTGAAATTACAAACTGTTTATTTGCTGTTATAAACTGGATGACAAACAATGCTTTGGTCTTGAATCTTTCAAAGACATAGGGGTCAATTTTAAAAGGCATGCACACATGGATGCACTGATTTTATAACATGTGCATGGCGGCATGTGCATGTTATAAAATCGGTTCCCAGGCACACATGCATGCTGTATTTCATTTCCGCGCATGCATGTGTGGGAGGGTGGTTTCCTCCATGTGCAGGGGGGAGGAATTTTTTAAAAATACATGTGGCGATGTGATCGGGCCTAGACCAGTTCCCTCCCAGTTCGCTCCAATTAAGGAGCAGACTGGGAGGGAACTTCCCTAACCCTAACCCTACCCCTCCTATCTTTTCCCATCTCCTCCCTGACCCCTAAACCTACCATAGCTCTCCCACCATTATTTTGTTTTGATACTTTCTGCTCCCACAGAGGAGAAGTAAACTCTGCACTCTGGCTGGTTGCTGCATGCACTTCCCCGGAACAGCATCTAATGGCCCACCCCCTCCTCAGCCTGCCCCTTTCTTATAGCCCAGCATTTGTGTGCGTATCAGGGGTTAAAGCACGTGGATGGGCCCTTTTGAAAATGCATACGGCGTGTGCAGGGCATGGCACATAACCCCTGATTTTTACACCTGCAGTGCTTTTAAAATTCAGGCATAAGGCTTTATGGATCTTTAGAAGGCCAAGACCTAAGAGGTAGATTTTAAAAGGGTTGTACACAGCAAAACCGGGAGATAATTAAGTGACTCGGACATGTGCAGGCCGCACCAATTTTAAAAGGCCCGAGGCCATGTGCATTAGGGATGTGAATCGTTTTTATAAAGAATTGAAATATCTTACGATATTTCTTAATTTATTTATCGGTTAAAATGCGACACAAGTTTTTTCCCCTGAATTTTTGTGAAAATCGTTTTTCGGGTTAGTGCACGCTAAAAACGATTTTTCATTAAAAAAAAAAAATGCCGATCCGCAGGAAAATGAGTTTTCCCCGCAGCGACGAACCCGAAAGCGCAGAGGATCGGGCACTCGATTCACATCCCTAATGTGCATATCTCCTATTATGCGGATAAAAAAAGCTTTGGTTAAAAATGGGCAGACATGGGTGTGGCATGGGCAGGCTGGGACTGCACCATGCAGTCAGTTATGCGCAACGCTCGCACCAGGATCCCACAACTGCTTAACTTGATTCTGCTATGGGCTGCACGTAAGTAGGTAAATTTTAAAAATAAAAGGTAGCGGGTTTTAAGGGTTGGGATTAGTAGGGTAAAAGGGAGGCTAGTTAGGTAGGGGGTTGAGGAAGACCTCTCTTTTACTGGGGCGAACTGGGAGAGGAGTGTGAAATACGTCCAATGCATCGCAACGCTCATCTACTAACCCCCCCCCCACTTACGCGCTCGAGACAGCATTCGCAGCACATCTGCGCCTTGATATAAAATTGTGTGCGCATGAATGTGTGGGTAACCAATTTTATAACATGCGTGCATAAACACACGCATGTAATAAAATCGGTGCGTCCACGTGCATGCGCCGGCAAACACAAGCACATCCTCACATGCATCACTTTGAAGTTACCACTTAAGTCTTTAAATTCTAAAATAATAAAAGGGGAGCAGATTATGGGCCGGATTTTATAAATTAGCGCGAGCGCGTACTTTTGTTCGCACACCAGGTGCGAACAAGAGTACACGGGATTTTAATAGATACGCGCGTAGCCACGTATCCATTAAAATCCGGGGTCGGCTCACGCAAGGCTGTCCAAAATCGGCAGCCTGCGCACGCCGAGCCGCACAGCCTGCCTCCGTTCCCTCCGAGGCCGCTCCGATATTGGAGCGGCTTCGGAGGGAACTTTCCTTCCACCCCCCCCCCCCCGCACCTTCCCTTCCCTTCCCCTACCTAACCCACCCCCCCGGCCCTATCTAAACCCCCCCTACCTTTGTCGGCAAAGTTACGCCTGCTGGAAGCAGGCGTAACTTTGCGCGCGCCGGCCGGCTGCCCCGCTCCATGTTCCAGTCCCGAGGGCTGGTCCAGAGGCCGCGGCCACGCCCCCGGAACGCCCCAGGCCGAAACCACGCCCGCGGCACCGCCCCCTAAACATCGCGTCACTCTGGACACGCCCCCGACACACTCCTCCATGCAAGCCCCGGGACTTATGCGCATCCCGGGGCTTGCGCGCGCCGTCAAGCCTATGCAAACTAGGCTCGGCGCACGCAGTGGGGGGGTTGGGGTAGGTTTTCGGGGGGTACGCGCGTATCCTTCGCACGTACCCCTTTGAAAATCTACCCTTCTGTGTATGGAGTAGAAAAAAAAATCTTTGCTCTTCTTTTGACAGTCTATTGAAGTACTCTCGTTAATTTCAGTGTGTTCTAGAGGTTATTTTAATCCTAAAATACTTCATCATTTACAACCATTCTTAAATCCTGTAGATTTTCGAACTATAATACAAACCTTTATTTTAACATCTCTAGATTACTGAATTCATTGTATATTGGTTTGCCAAAAAAAAAAAAAAAAATCAGTTATGGGTACTTCAATTACAGCAAAATTCAGCAGCCTGGTTGGTGCTTAACACAGCCCCATATGAATCTAATCCCCCACAACTTCAGAGTTTACATTGGCTGCCAGTTTCACAATGATTAAAGTTTAAAATCTTAATTAAGGTGTTTAAGGCTTTGCAACCTGATTCCCCTAAGTACTTGTCAAAGGTGTTTAAATTTTATAGTCCAGTAAGATGTTTATGCTCCTCTGGTCAGCACCTTCTGGAGGAACCATCAGTTAGGATTGCTCAATTACAAAAGACAAGAAATCATGCTTTATGTTTTGTTGGTGCAAAATTGTTGAACAATTTACTTGAGGAGTTGAGAATTATCAGGATATAAAAATATTTAGCAAGTTGCTTAAGGCCAGCCTTGTTAGAGAAGCCTATTGATTTTAAATTCCCTTGGAGGAATGGAATAATTCAAAGTTTAATTTTTAAATAGCAGTTATTTATGTGTGCTGTGTTGTTGTTGGTCACTCTTTGTTTTATATTGTTTTATGTATCTTTGGTTATCCACCTAGCATTATTTTTATTATAGGCAAAATATAAGTATTTAAAATAAAAATACAATTGTAAATAAACTTTGCAGAAATGCTGAAAACCTTGATGGCAAAGGATAGTAGTGAGTTTAGTTATATAAACAAGCTGCAAACTGTTGGAAGTCAGCAATAGGTCGCAGAACAATCACAAGAAGACTCCTGGAAAATGTTAAAGCTACAAATCAGAACAAAAGGAACATAGGAACATACAAATGATGGCAGAAAAGGACCAGATGGTCCATCCAAACTGCACAGCAAGCTTATGGTAGGATCTGCTGTGCCATACAAGTCTCCCTCATACTTGTCAGTTTCACAGACCATAAAGTCAGGGCCCTTGTTGGTTGCTGTTTGTGTCCAATTCTCTGTCACCTCTTGCCATTGAAGCAGAGAGCAATGCTGTTGGATCAAAAGTTTCAGGCTTATTGTTAAGGGTAGTAACAGCCACATCAGCAAATTACCCCCATGCTTATTTGTTTTCCCAGACCATAAAATTCAATGCCCTTGTTGGTTGCTGTTTGAAACAAATTCCTCTTTTCCTCTTTTTTCCCTGCCTTTGAAGCCAAGAGTTGCATATTTATTTATTTATTTATTTATTTATTTATTTATTTATTTATTTAGAGTCTTTTTTTATATCGGTATTAGTGGGTACATCATACCGGTTCACATTTGAACAACAGGATTGAAAGTACATATTAACAGGGAAAACAAAAGGGGGAGGGGATCACGCAAGAACAGAGCAGAAGTACAGTGCAACAACAGTATAAAACTCGTTAACATAAGGTGAATGTCCGCAATTGTCAATATATGTGACAACATGACATCATAGTAATGCATGTAAGTGAAACAATTTAACTGAATGGTCAAAAATACATGGGACAACGGCAGACTAAATGGCTAAAGGAGGAAAGGGGGAGGTTGACTAGTCAGGATATGCTTGTTTAAACAACCAAGTTTTTAGTTTCTTTTTAAATTTGAAGAAGCATGTTTTGAGATAGAGACTAGAGGGCAAGGAATTCCAGAGTGATGGGCCAGCAATTGAAAGGGCACGGTCTCTTGTGGAAGAGAGGTGTGCTATTTTAAGGGTGGGCACAGTCAAGGTTCCTTTGTGAGCTGTTTTGGTGGGCCGATTGGGCTGAGCAATGCTAAAAGGAATATCAAGCCAGTTGGAGTTGTGGGAGTGAGTGGATTTATGTACAATAGTCAGTGTTTTGTAGAGGATTCGAGAAGGGATGGGGAGCCAGTGAAGGTCTTTGAGAATGGGGGTGATGTGGTCTGTTTGCTGGTGTTTGTGATGACTCTAGCGGTTGCATTTTGTAGCATTTGAAGCGGTTTTATCGTGGAGTAGGGGAGCCCTAATAGTTGAAGTAGTCCCATTTAGAAGAAAGGGTGGCTTGGATCACAGTGCAGAAGTCTTGGGTGTATAGTAAGGGTTTGAGTTTTTTTAGGACATTGAATTTGAAGAAATAATAAATTTGAAGAAATATGAATGAGTATAGAGCCAACATGTTTCTTCATGCTTAAATGTTGATCAAGGAGAACTCCAAGGTCCTTTACGAAGGGTTGTGCAGCAATGGTCTTAATAGCTGGGTCAGTGGACAGGGGGGAGAGTGGGGGAGATGAGTAGAAGTTCAGTTTTGTTAGAATTGTGCGAGGTGGAGGTTGGTGAGTAGGGAGTTGATTGCTGTGAGGCAGGTTTCCCAGTGCTTCAGGACGTCGGAAATAGAGTTATAAATAGGTATGATGATTTGGACATCATCCGCATATAGATAGAACTTAAGATTGAGTTCAGAGAGTAGATGGCAAAGAGGAGTAAGGTAGATGTTAAAGAGGGTAGAGGATAGGGAAGAGCCTTGTGGGACTCCTTGTTGGAGAGGGTAGGGGGCAGAAATGGCGTTACCTATTTTAATGGAGAAATTTCTATTGGAGAGATAGGATTTGAACCATAAGAGGGCTAGGCCAGAGATGCCGATGCCTTCTAGGTGGGCAAGGAGGTGATTATGGCATATGGCGTCAAAAGCCGTGGAGATATCAAGGAAGGCCAGGAGGTAGCTGTGGCCCTGGCCCATTCCTCTGAGGAGATGGTCAGATAGGGTAAGTAGGAGAGATTCCATATTAAATTGTTTCCAGAAACCGAATTGTGAGGGGTGGAGGATCTTGTGATTTTCAAGGTAGTCTGTGAGTTGTGAGTTGACAACTCTTTCCATTATCTTAGCGATAAATGGGAGGTTAGATATGGGGCGGAAATTGACGGGGTCTCTCGGGTCTAAAGAGGGCTTCTTAAGGAGGGGTTTAACCACTGCCTGTTTAAGTGTGTCGGGGATGGAACCTGTGGAGAGAGAGCAGTTGATGATGTCTGCTATGGCTCTGGCTATTGAGTTAGGGACAGCTAGGAGCGCTTTAGGGGGGATGGTGTCAATAGGAATAGAGATCATACATGGGGAAGTTGTTGGGGGGGGTAAATAATTTTTAAATGTTGGTGATAGGGGTTTCCCCTTTTTCCAAAACAAATAGAAATTAGGAAAAAATTGGTTATTGGTTAAGGGACTAACTGCCATACCAGCAAGTTTTCCCCTTGCACTCTGTCCGCTAGCATTTCTGTCCACTAGCCTTTAGGGATCCACAGTGTTTATCCCATACGCCTTTAAATTATTTCACTGTTTTTGTCTTCAGCACCTCCTCTAGAAGGGCATTCCAGGCATCCACCACCCTCTCCATGAAGAAATATTTCCTGACATTGGTTCTGAGTCTTCCTCTCTGGACCCCTAGTGACCCCCTAGTTCTACTGATTTCTTTCCAATGGAAAAAGTGTGTTGTTGATCACGCATCATTAAAACTTTTCAGGTATCTGAAGGTCTGTGTCAAATCTCCCTTGCACCTTCTCTCCTCCAGGGTTTACATATTTAAGTCTTTCAACCTCTCCTCATAAGCTCACCCACCTCCTCATAAGCTCACCACCTCCTCACCACCTCCTCATAAGTTCACCCACCCTTTTGGTCGCCCTTCCGGAGGAAGTGGTGAAGACCAGAACTGTGAAGGACTTCAAAGGGGTGTGGGATAAACACTGTGGATCCATAAAGTCTAGAGGAAATGAATGAAGAGAGGGTGGCTTGCGGGAATGACGGCTACTACCTGGAGATAATACCCTTATTCAATAAACATACACACGGTTAATGCGACTCCAATATTGCTCTATGCTTCAACGGCAAGAGGAAATGTGGAAAAAAGGATTTGCATTAAAAAAAGCAGGGAGTAGCTTGCTTGTTATGGCAGTTACTACCCCAAACCAAATAAGCCTGATACTTCACTTTCAATGCATATCCAGCGTAGCTCTCTGCTTCAACGGCAAGGGGAATGAAGAAAAGATGATTTTTATTCAGACAACAACCAATAAGGATTGAATTACATAGTCTGGGTAAACAAATAAGCATGGGTGTAGCTTGCTTGTTACGGCGGTTACTACCCCAAATCAATTAAGCCTGATAATTCACTTGAAATACATATGCAGCATAGCTCACTGCTTCAACGGCAGGGGAATGAAGAAAAGTGGATTTATATTCATACAACCAACAAGGACTGAATTACACAGGCTGGGTAAACAAATAAGCGTGGGAGTAGCTTGCTTATTGTGGCAGTTACTACCCCAACCAATTAAGCTAGATATTTCACTTAGATGCAGTTCCAACTCTGCTCTCTATATTAATGGCGGGGGTGGAAGGGAAATAGAACCAAAAGGTCACTAATGGCCAAGAGTAACAGATAAGTATGAGAAAAAAAATCAAGAGCAAAAAAAGCTTGCTGGGCAGACTGGATGGGCCGTTTGGTCTTCTTCTGTCGTCATTTCTATGTTCTATATTTCTCTGGACCGCCTCCATCCTGTCCTTGTCCCTTCTGAGAGACGGGCTCCAGAATTGAACACAGTATTCCAGGTGAAGCCTCACCAAGGACCTGTACAAAGGGATTATCACCTCCTTCTTCTTACTGGTAATTCCTCTATGCAGCCCAGCATTCTTCTGGCTTTAGCTATCACCTTGTCACATTGCTTCTCCATCTTCAGATCACAAGACCCCAAGGTCTCTCTCATGCTCCCTGCACATCAGCCCTTCAACCCCCATTACATACAGCTCTTTTGGTTTACCATACTCCAGATGCATGACTCTGCCATGTCTTCCACTACTGTTCAAGCTTCTTTAAATCACATCTCATTATCTACTCCTTCCAGTGTGTCCACTATATTGCTGTATCATCTGCAAATAGACAAACTTTACCTTCTATTCTCTCTGCAATGTCGCTCACAAAGACATTGAACAGAACTGGTCCCAACACCAATCCCTGTGGTACTCCACTTAGCACCATTCTCTCTTCAGAGAAGGTTCCATTTACCATCACATGTTGCCTTCTATCCATCAACCAGTTTGTGATCCACACCACCACCTTGGTGCTCTCTCCCAAGCTTCTCATTTTATTTACAAGCCTCCACTGTGGGGCCGTATCAAAAGCTTTGCTGAAATCCAAGTAGATGACATGGAGTGCTCGTACTCGATCCAATTCTTGTCACCCAATCACGTGACAGATGACCTCTTTCAAAACTTGGTTAAAGAACAGGATGTGCCCTCTTGAGTTAGCCATCCAATCAAGAGCAAGTAAACTCTGGCCAATCAAGGTCTAACCGTGAAACACTAGCAAATCATATGGCCCAATGCTAAAGTGGGCCTGTACTGCTTTGGGGGTTAAACCATGGATACTGGAACTCTAAAGATCAGATGATGTGAGAAAAGGACATCAGAGAGGAACCATGACAGCATCAGTACCATGCCCTAGTGAGGAATCCAGTGGGTCTCTGGACATCTTGTGCGGCTCTTCTACTTGCTAATCCATGAATAGGGAGAGATCATGCATGGGGAAGTTGCTGGGGGGGAGGAATAATTTTTAAATATTGGTGATAGGGGTTTCCCCTTTTTCCAAAACAAATAGAAATTAGGAAAAAATGAATTTTGACAGGAATTTGTATGGAGGATTTGTTTTCTAACTAAACAAAATGAAGATTTGCATTGCATTTTTCATTTCATTAGACAACAAATAGACATTTCTACAATATAAATAGCAGATGACAGCCCTTCCAGTCTGCTTAGTTGTTTTCTACTTTGGGTAGATGAGAATATAATTTCCCATAATTTCTCTCTTCTTCATACCTAGAACAGGAGTGTTCGCAATTAGGTGGAATATAAATTACTATAATAAATAAATACTTTTTTCAGTCTCTCAGGTCTCCTTCGCCGCCATCTGTAACTGTTGCAAGCATATTTAAAATCTGTCACAGTGGTGGCCTCCACCAACTCCACTGGGAAGCTATTTCAGAACAATTGCATTCCTCCATGTTCTTTTAAGTAGATGATCCTGGAATGCCAGATGCAGCTTTCAGACAAGCTAAGAGACGTTTTATTCAATGGGAGAAGTAAATTATTGTACTTTCTGCATTTATCATTTTATCTTGTGAAAACTTGTTTAGTACACAGATAAACAGGGTCATGTTAGATTTGCTGTTAGCCCAACCTTCTCAGCTTCTGACAGACCTCATTTTATCAGCAAAGACAAATGGAGGGGCAGAAATTGTACTGCAGCACCTACTAGTTTATCATTGTCAGGCCAAAATAAAATCATTGAGTGAAGAATAGATTTTTTTCTGGGCCTCATCCACCAACAGTAAGCTGTCAGTTTGCCCTCTCATGTGGGTTTATGTCTCCAGTAGCAATGAATTAACTTTTTTTTTTTTATTATTATTCCATGCTAGATCATTTTTTCTTGCTCACAAAAAGATTTTTCCAGAATTTTTCCTCAAAAGATAAAAGCTTAGTTTAAAACTATTTTTCTGCTTTTTTTGTGCTGCTTCAACCTAGCATATGTTAATTGTGCAAATATTGGGTGGAAAGAGGAGAAATTTGAAAATGATACTCCAACTTCTTTTGGAGCACTTTACAAGTAGATATCACAGCTGATTTACCTTAAAATGAGCTTTCAAACTCTTGTATTCTGTTTCCTAGTTTTATTTTGCCACTTTTAATGAATACATGTTAGCAAACTATGAACAATCACTTGATTATATTTATCAGAATCCATAATGGCATAAATCACAATTAACTAAGCTTATCTCCTATTTTGTTTCTATAGGAAACAATCTGGATGAAATAGGTCCATACAGGTGAATTATCAAAAAGATTTACATGTGTAAATGTAACTACTATCATAGCAATTTTCAAAGCCCACTTACTCGAGTAAAGTGCATTCAATCAAGTAAAACCCAATTTTATGTAAATATTTTTTAAAATCAGGCCCGTAATGTATTGATTACAAGCGTCAGATGTGCTAATGAGCTTTTTCCCATTTTGGGCCCAATTTATGACGGCTTTTTTCCTCTGTGTCTATAGGAAAGAAGCTTAAGCCTGAATTTTCAGAAGCCTGCATGCGCAAAAGCCGGGGGATACGCGTGTGGCCGGGCGCGCACTGAGCACATTTTACAAATGACCCGTCCACACGCATATCCCCTTATATGCACCGAAGTGCTTGGCTACGTGAAAGGGGCGGGACGGGGGTGGTGCGAAGGTTAGTCGGCAGCCAGTCGGCCTGCACTACTTACTACTGCTCAGGGGAGTATAAAACAACAACAAACCTAGGAAGAAGGGTTTTAGAGATCGGGGTAGAGAGGGCAACAGGGAGGCAGGGACTTAAGGAAGTACCCTCCCAGTCTGCTCCTTTATTGGAGAGGACTGGGAGGGAATTGGGGAAGGCCCTATCGTGTCGCCACACATTTTTAAATAAAATCCCCTCCTGGGTTCCGCGTGGAAGTCGGAACTCTCATGCACACAAGTGCACTAATACAAAATCGGGTGCACATATGTGCGCAGGTATTGGATTTTATAACATGTGCGTGCCAACATATAGAAATTGGTTTTGGGTTGTACGACATACAAACATTGTGTTATTTTACTTAGACAAGTTGAATCACAATCGAGCCTTGTTCATTTGAAGGTCGCTGCTCTCATTCCCCATAGCATCTAATCATTATACTGATTTTATTTTATGCATGGGTCTAAATCTGCCAGTTTTGGCTCTATTTAGCTTGCAGCTGTTTCTGAAGCACTGAACAAACTCTTACACAACTACCGTGAAAAGACTGAGCCACATACCATCAACACATCTCTTTAAAATCAGTACACAGTATGACAATATCATAGATCTGAAGAAATCAAAATATATGAGCTGCTTTGATAGTCCAATCCAAATAACTGCTTCAGCCTGCACTATTATTAAGCACTGTGGGCTGATAGCTCCCTTTGAATTGAAAAAGTCTTAGGTCAGGCTGAAAATGGGGCAAAGCAAATTCTTCCCAGAAGCTCTCAGACATCCATCCCCCTTTCCTGGTAAAATAAGTTTAGATTTTCCATCATTATGTAGGTCTTGCAGAAGATGAATCTTAAAGGTTATGATTTATATGAGCAAAATAATCTAATATGATAAATATCAATGGTGAGATAAGATGATGGTTTCAAATTGAACACACATATCACAATTATAAAGAAAGGTCAAATAAGAATGTATTGGTAAGGCAATAATGTAATAATCTGCTTTATCCCATAAATTATTATTTATTTATGCAGTATAATAATGCAGTACTAATCAATCATAATTAAAAATGCTAGAAGTCACATTTTGATGTTGGAATATTATTTATATTATTGAAGACAATGGAAAAAAATAGGTTTTCATTCAAAAGATGTTTGATTCTACACAGTAAACCATCTAATGCACAGTATTGACAATTTACCACAATAGTGGACAATTTGTGGCATTAAATGGCATATCATGGAACTCTTACCCTGTGCTTATTATGTAGAAATGAAGACCAATTTGTAGTCATTATGCAATGGGGCAGATTTTTAATCTTACGTGCGCCCAACAGTTTCTCCACAAGCGTTATGCACCAAAGATAATCCGCCAACTAACTCCCTCCTCAACATCAACTGAGTTCTTAAGGGATCTTAAGGGTTCTTAAGGGATCTTAAGTTGATGTTGAGGAGGGAGTTAGTTGGCGGATTAGCTTTGGTGCATACCACTTGTGGAGAAACTGTTGGTTGGTGAAAATATCGTATTGAGGTGAGCTGGTGGTGAGGCAGATTTGTTCCGGTATACGTTGCCCATGGAGATGTAGACCTGGTGTCTCAAAATTGTGAGCATGGAGTTATGAGTTATTTTTCATGGATTTATTACAGTGTTGGGTAAATATCTCTTGTAACGGTTGGTTTGTATTCTAGGTATGAGTTGTTAAGTAGCGTTGCGGTAGCAAGAGCGGTGGTGATTGATTCTATATGATGCATTTTGGATGTGGCTGGTGCTGCTTTTCTTGAGGATGTGTAGTCTATTATCCATCAGTCTTCTGTGCTTGTTAGTAGAAGTAAGATTTATAATAATAATTTTGAATATTTCTAATTGCTAATTGATGTCAATGCATATTAAATGTGCTTTAATGTGCATTAAAAAATGTAGCTCACCATAATCAGTTTAGTGTGCTAAAAAATTAAGGGTAGATTTTGAAAGATGTGCACGCTTCCCGGCACGCACACATGGACACGCTGATTTTCTAACATGCACATGCCAGTGTGTGCATGTTATAAAACTGTTGGGCCGGATTTTGTAATCTGTGCGTGCCTGTACACAGCGCAAGAGGGGATACAGTTCTGCAAAATTTACGCGGCGACGCATCCCGGCCTTCCCCAGTTCCCTATCCCCTACCCTAACCTCCCTTCCCCTTCTCCTCCCCACCCCCTAACCCTATCCTATCTACCCCAGATGTTTATTTTTTACCTTTTGCTCCTCAACAGGAGCAGTAGCAAGTTACATGCATCGACAGGGTGATGGCGCGTGCTTCCCCAGCACAGCGGCAAATGGCCACTGTAACGGCCGCATTCAGCCCCACCTCTCCCCACCCCCCGGACCGCCCCTTTATCTGGGCCCGGAACTTCAGCATGTAACGGAGGTCACACTCGTGGCTGTGCCCCTTTGAAGATGCACGCAGCGCGCGCAAGGCCTGGCCCTGTTTTTTCAGGCCGTTAGTGCATACTAAATGCAAATAACAAAACAAAATGTAAAACCCCCAAAATAAATGACAATTTCTCAGCTGCAACTTCTATTTATTGTGATTTAATTTCATGGATCTGTGTTTTTGGCATAGTTTTACATAATTTAAATTTACAATATTTATTTTGCTTGTGTTGTTTACACTATCTACCAGTCTTCAATGGTTTATCATATTGCAGAATATAATTCTATAAAGATATTTGATTTAAGTATTTAAAGAACATGCCAATATAGTGACTTTTCCTTGGACAATTCCAAAAGAAGAGTAATTAAAACTGTAATGAGACAAGGAAGATACAGTAGGAACTTTAGAATTTTATTTAGCCTTCTTCCCCTCCAAAATAATCAAACTGTTGTTAATATTTCATTGAAACAAATCAAAAATAAGATATATATGTCCCAATGAGTTTGAATATTAGATTATTTAATACATCATCTTTAAAAAGAAAGACTGTGCTGATTAGTATAATGATATACTAATGGAAGAAGAAGTTGGCAACCATTGTAAAAGAGAAACATGAAATATATAAATTGAGAAGATTCCTTCAGAAATGATAAAAATGCTATTTTTTTAGGTTGATTACCTCAGAAAAAGAGAAGGGCTAAGGAGAGTATAATAATACATAGAAAAATAAAATTACAAACAATATAGAGGTTAGAAAACATTTTCAAGCCATCCACATGTACATTTTCCCTACAGACTCTGCACTGAACTCTGAAGGGAAAGTATGAATGTATTCCCTTTGAATATTGCCAGAGGTACATAGCACACATAGGGGTAGATTTTATAACATGCGCAAGCACGCACATGTATGCCCGATTTTATAACATGTGCATGCAGGCGCGCGCATGTTATAAAATCCGGGGTCGGCGCACGCAAGGGAGTGCACAATTGTGCACCTTGCGTGCGCCGAGCCCGCTCCGAGCCGTGCTGCCTTCCCCTAGGATGGAACATCCTTACCCACCCCCCACCCCACCTTCCCTTCCCTTCCCTCCCCTGCCCTTTCCCCCCTACCTTTGATGATTTCTTTTTTTTATTTCAAAACTTACTTCAGCCCTGGGGTTGAAGTAAGTTGTGCATGCCGGCCAACTGCCGGCGCGCGATCCCCGGCCCCGCAGCCGTGCAGAGGCCCCCGCCCCACCCCCAGGCCACCCCGCCCCTTTTGTAAAGCCCCGGGACTTACACACGTCCCGGGGCTTTTCGTGCGCGCGCCGGGCCTTTTGAAAATAGGCCCGGCGCGCGCAACCTTTTGAAAATCCGACCCATAGATTTTTTTTGTACCTGGTTTTTATGTAGGTAGAAATTTTATAGAAAATAACACATATGCATTTGTATATACAAATTAATTTCTGATCCCATTGCAAATGCTCCAAATAATACCTCCCCAAAACACAGCTAAAAGTATGTGTGCGGTGGAATCCGTCAAACACTTTTAGCCAGATTGAGAAAGGGCAATTTGCCAGAGTAAATTGTAGAATCAAAACTGAAGATGAAAAGAAATGGCCTACGAGTGGAGGTAGTGAACGACAGCATTTTTAACAGATTTTAGACATGCTTGCGACGGATTAGAAAGGTGGAAAACAATGGATAAGGGGGAGTCTGTATTGGGTTGTATGTAGAAATTTACATGCTGTTTAATTATTGATCCCCACCCCTCCAATGCTGTTCATATGAAACATGCTGGCTGTCCAAATATTCTTTCATTTGTCTCCACCTCAATAACATAGCAGCTATTTTAAAGATGACCATCAGAAAAAAAGCAGAGTACATTATATCAAACTAGCAAGTCAAATTTGCCTGGCATATCACATCCTGCACAGGTCTTTAGACAGAGTATTTGAAATTTTAAATGGCATTTCATACAGTATCTAATCATCTTTTACACGGCATAAGAAAAGGTCATTTTGTGACTGTAATTTCACTAGCATTCATGCTTAACCAAGGAGCAAGTGCAGCTGAGGCTACGGAATTATTGCATCCTTGGTGCTACAATATCTATATGAGAAATAGACTGTGATTTCAAAAAAAGAAATACTGGCTATGTTCCCAGCCAGTACCTTCACAATCTGATGTGAAAGCATAAATTAAGGCTATTAGTATTCATTTTTGAATATAAACTACTGCCTTTATTTATAAAGGCAAATCCCTGAAAACTAACCACTATCTCTGTGCAACATGTTCCGACTCTGCAGTAGTTTTTAAGAGATTGATTCCCCTAACATCAAGTTGACCTCTGAAGGACGAACATCAGACCCAAACAACAACTGCTACAAAGCACATTCAGAAGATATTTGTAACAGCAGGAAAACAATCATAGCCTCTGAACGCCGCTGAACGACCTCCTGCTGTCGATCTCCTGCCGGCGCCATTTTCCGTACGGAAAACGATTCGCGGCAGGAGATCGTTTTCCGGACGCCCGCTGGACCCCCAGGAACTTTTGGCCAGCTTGGGGGGGCCTCCTGACCCCCACAAGACTTGCCAAAAGTCCAGCGGGGGTCCGGAACGACCTCCTGCAGTCGAATCGTGTTGGTCTATGGCCGCCGCCATTTTGCGCCGCCATTTTGAAAAATGGCGCCGGCTGAAGACAACACTATTCAATTGCAGGAGGCCGTTCTGGACCGCTGCCGTTCCGGACCGCCGTTGGACCCCCAGGTAATTTAAGGCATTTGGGGGGGGGGTTCGGGAGGGTGGGGGATTTAATTTAAAGGGTCGGGGGTGGGTTTATGGGGGTTTTAGTGTGCCGGTTTTCCTGCCCTCCCCCTTCCCCCAATTTACGATTTTTTGACGATAAATCGGGGGAATTGGTATTGTATCGTGGCCCTAATGATTTTTGACGATTTAAAATATATCGGACGATATTTTAAATCGTCAAAAAACGATTCACATCCCTATCAAACACTGCCATTCAGTGTTTTCTGTACTTTGGTTCATATGCCCTGCATTCTCCACTAGATAGACCTAATTACTATAAATGGCCATAGCAATCAATATTGCTTCTACCCTGATTTACACTCCAGGTGGAAGTCCCTGAGGCAGAAGGAGGGCTTAATCCAGGCTGCAGAGCACTTGGGTATTATGAATTTCTAAGGAGACAGAGCACTTTAAGTGGGCTCTACATATTTGGGTCACAGTATACCACTGACACAAAGATAAGGCCCTGTCTTTTAAAGAGTAGTGAAAGGAAAGAGAAACAGAGAAAGTCACAAAGACACCCTAAATGTAATTTCCAATGCTGGGACACAAGGCACAGTCATGATAGACTTTTGGAGACACTGTGTAAGTAACTGTGGTGAGGTGATGCATTCACTGTTAGCTGATCCCACCCCATACCATGGAAGCAAAACATTTGCACAGCCCCTGCCTTGAGGAACACATGACTAGGAGATCGATAACCATGACATCCTAACTTGTTTAAATCTTGGGGCCCTGCTTGTACCTGCACACACATTTTAAACACTCATGCTTTAAACACACATCCTGTTTTTGCAGGCTCCTTTATAAGGGTGCCTTTTACCTTAAGCTGTAGGAAAGCACAGAAAAAACACACAATAGATTTATTTATTTTATTTAAAGTTTTTCTATACCGGCATTCATGATACAATCACATCATGCTGGTTTACAATTAACAAGGGGTGTAAAATGAACTTGAAACATGGAACAAGTGAAGAGAAACAATGAAGTTACAATAAAACAAGGTTGCTCAAAACTGGGGGAAGAAGAAAAAGCTAGAAAATTTAACAGAAAGAGGAGTAATTATTTACAATATTCTGAAGCGACTGACTATAGTTGTTGTCGAATTAAGATTCAGTTAGGGTCTGGAAAGGCTTGTTTAAACAACCAAGTCTTAAGCCTTTTTCTGAATGTTGGAAGGCAAGGTTCCTGTCTAAGATCTGGTGGAATGGAATTCCGTATCGATGGTCCTGCTGTGGAGAAGGCCCGGTCTCTAAATGTTAGGTGCTATGTGGTTTTGGTTTGGGGTACATGTAGTGATCCTCTGTAAGCTTCTCTAATGGGTCTGGAAGAGGTATGTCGTCTGAGTGGGATTTGTAGGTTAAGTGGAGCATGGTGATGGATGGCTTTATAGATAATGGTGATGGACTTATGAATAATTCTGAAATGTATTGGCAGCCAGTGTAAGTTTTTGAGGATGGGAGTAATGTGGTCTCTTCTCCTCATGTTTGTCAGTATTCTGGCTGCCGTGTTTTGGACCATCTGAAGAGGTTTGGTGGAAGATGAAGGGAGACCTAGTAAGATAGAATTACAATAGTCTATCTTGGAGAAGATTATTGCTTGAAGAACCGTTCTGAAATCTTGAAGGTGAAGGAGTGGTTTTAGCCTTTTCAGTACCTGTAGTTTATAAAAACAGTCCTTAGTTGTTTGGTTGATGAATGATTTTAAAATCAGATGATTGTCAATTATTACTCCTAAGTCTCTTGCTTGGGTGATGAGTAGGTTGGTTGGTGGACTCAACGTGATATTACTATTTTCCAGGAAGATGAGAAGGAGTTCACTCTTAGATGAGTTTAGAATCAGGTTTAAGCTAGCGAGGAGGCAGTTGATTTCTCGAAGGCAATTTTCCCAATATTCCAGTGTTTTAGTGATGGATTCTTTAAGGGGGATCAAAATCTGGACATCGTCAGCATATAGGAAGTGTTTTACATTCAGTTTGGTTAACAGCTGGCACAGTGGAAGAAGGTAAATGTTGAATAGCGTGGAGGATAGGGAAGAACCCTGGGGAACTCCTAGGGAGGAGTTATAACGGGGTGATTCTTTATTGTGAATTCTAACCTTGTAGCCTCTGTTACTGAGGAATGTTTTGAACCATGCAAATGCAGTTCCAGTTATTCCGATGACCGACAGCTGGTTTAGGAGGATGGAATGGTTAACGGTGTCAAATGCTGCCGAGAGGTCAAGGAGAATCAGTAAGAAGGATTGACCTTTATCAAGGCCCATGATGAAGTGGTCTGTCAGGGATATGAGTAGGGATTCTATGCTTAATGCTTTACGGAACCCGTATTGGGTAGGGAACAGTATTTTGTGATCTTCGATGTAATCAGATAGTTGAGTATTAACTAATTTTTCCATGATCTTGGCTATAAAAGGAAGGTTGGAAATCGGGCGGAAGTTGTTGGGATCTTTAGGATCCAGATTTGGTTTCTTTAGGAGTGGTGTGAGGGAGGCCAGTTTAAGGTCATCTGGAAAGATTCCCTGAGATGGTGAACAGTTTATGATGTCAGCCAGTGTTTTGGAGATGGTGTCGGGAATTAGCAGGAGATGTTTAGTAGGGATTTGGTCGAAGGGATGGGAGGAAGGTTTCATTTTCTTTAGTACCGATTGGATCTCTGAGGCGGTGATGGGTTTAAACGATTCAAGAGAGATGCCTTTGTTAGGGAGATGATATGCATTAGTAGGAGAGTTGGTGCTAGAGGGCAGCTGTGTTAGGAGGTTGGCATTTTTGTTTTGGAAGAAAAGAGCCAACTCATCAGCTTTGGATTGTGCTTGGTTGCTAGGGATATCTGGTGTGTTGATTAGTGTTAATTTGGATACATAGACAAAAAGGGCTTTAGTGTCGAAGATAAGGTCATGGATCTTTTGAGCGTAGAAATCCCTTTTTGATCTTAAGGTGGAGTTCCTGTAGAGGTGAAGAGCGAGTTTATAGGCAGAGAGCATGCTGGGGCAAATGGCTTTGCACCATTTACTCTCTTTTTGTCTTAAACTCTTTTTGAGTTTTTGAAGTTCATTGGTGAACCCCGGTTGTCTTTTGGAGGAGTTGGGGTTGGGTTTTTTTGTTGACAGTGGACATAGTTTATTTGCTACAGCCTCTGTAATGTTGCTCCAGGAAAGGAGGGCTGAATTGGGATTGGAGAGGTCTATGAGTGGGAGTTCCAAAGCCAGCTGATTGCTGAGGTCGTCAGAAGAGCAGGATCTTCTGTAGAGAAATGAGGGTTGAGGGGGGTATGAGTTACTGGTTTCTGACAGCGTGAAGATGGCGGAGATTAATGCATGATCTGACCAAGGGACCTGCTTGCATACAGGGTCGGATGAGTGCGTGATACCAGAGTTTATGAATATAAGGTCCAGAGTGTGACCAGCTTTGTGGGTAGGTTTGTTGACGATCTGCTTGAAGCCCATGGCTGAAAGGGCGGTGAGAAAAGCCTCACAGTTGGTTGAGAGTGTAGGGTTGTCTACATGCAAGTTGAAATCTCCTAGGATTATAGCCGGGGAGTCCAGATTTATGTGTGTTGCAATTATTTCAACAATGGGGTTCTCTGCCATTGTATAGAAGGGTTTTTTTTCTGCCCACACACGTTTGCTACCTCTTGGGGAACTTTGATGGGGAAACTGGCAAAGGAGATAGCCCTAGTAAAGAGCATCCCTTATGCTCTTTAATATACAGGCTATGCAACAACACATTAAACATTGTACTTTATTTTATTATCAAAGAAAAAATTGTATTATAGCTGACAGCTTATCTTCATACACACCAGAAAGACCACTGCACACTTTCACATAAGTGATATCAACAAAGCCGCAGCAGACATAAGGTGTATGCTGTCTTTGTAGATCTAAACACAAAAATGAAAATTCTGCTATTACATAGAACTTGTATCCAATCTCTTAAGAAAGGTATATTGCGACCGTCATATAGTGCCACTGACTGCTTGAGGCTTATAGGTGAAGCCCTTGAAGCACTAGGGCTTTCTAATCATAGGTCGCTTATGCCAGAGTTCATATTTTCTCCAAAAAGGAGCTATAGCAACATCAGAACAATGCACCACACTTAAAAAATTATAACATGCACTTCTCTCTGGAAAAAAATCCACAAGTGTAGCAATGTGTTATGCAGTCCTGAAGTCCGTCCAACACTGCAGTGTTTCGAAGTATACAACTCCTTCCTCAGGGAGCTTCAAAATAAGATGTGCTGCGGATAATTTAGATTACTCTGATGCAGTCAGTCTATGAGCAGGTTTAGAAAACTGTGCGCGATGCACAAAGCTGTGTGCTACCGGCTAGTGTTTCTCCCCGTCATCTGTCAATCTTTGACCAGCTAAGTTATGTGCTCAGTTCTTGTTTGAAATTTGGACCTGTAGAAGCATAAGGGAACATTTTCAAAAGGATTTACACACTTAAAATTGTGTTTTAGGCATTTACGTGCATTTTCCATGCATAACTAATCTTTCAAAAATTGTCAATAGGTTTTATGCACATAAGTGCCTTTAAAAGGAGTTATGTGCGTACATAAATGTAACATACCATTGTAGCAATTTTAAAAGCCATTTACGATCAAAAAGTGCATATAAACTGTGGCCTGTGTGGTGAAGACTTCAGTCGTGGCCAAAGTATATGTTAAATAAATGTAGTCCTGTTTAACTAGGCATAAAGTTTTCTGACGTTATTTGCCCACAAAACACATGATTTATAGATGCCTACCCTCTAGAATAGTGACTCTCAATCAACAAATTCAAGTGAGCAAGTAGGGATTAAAATAATGCATGACTTTTTATTCAAAACAGTACTTTTTCATTAAACATATATTTCTCAACTGTTATATGTAATAAACTCACAAAGTACATTATAATTATATATCATTTAATTGTTCTATTTTATAACAATTTTTTTTTTTTAGAAATTCTATTTGATAAAGCAGAAGTCAAATAATCATAGTCCGTTAGATATTTTATAATTGTATGTCTGTTTTTCTGGTTTTTACTTTGTCTAATGTTGTTAATATTATAATTCTGTAAGCTTATGTTCATTGCTCAGGCCTATTTTATGTTGCACGATTCATAAATCCAATAAATGTAAATGTAAATGTAAAAACACTGTCAGATAAGTAAATTACTCATCACATTCTCTGTACTATTCTTGTCTGTTACTTTATATTATTATTCAGTCTGGTATTCTCAGAAATGATACTTTGTGTCCAATTTCTTTTCACAGTATCAACCCACTTGTACAAAGAAGTCCTATTCGAGGCAAGCACTTTATTTCTTTGTTGCTTGCTTGCTTTGTTCTTTTCTTTTCTCTCTTTTATAATGTCTTTATGTTACTTTGTAACTATGAGCTCAGGCCTGATATAATTAGGTGACCCTCTTCTCAGAGAAACTAACAGTTACTTCAGTCTTTTCTTTTCTAATTGTTTCTGCTGCTTTTATATCTCGTGCTTTCCTTGCGATTAATATTTGGGAATCCTGTGGTACACCTTTAGTGATTCTTCCTTAAATTATTCTTGGGCATGCAGCTTATCTTTGACTGTTTCCTGTTGGCAGCTAGCATTGCATTAATTTTATGCTCAGGGAATTTTCTTTAAAACACAATGTCTTTAGCTGTTCATTTCTTTTTGAAAGCATGTACGTACATCCCACACAATATTCTCAATAACAGATTCTATTATACTATAATAAGCCGCTCTAAACTCTGTGCAGCAGTTATTATTTTAAACTTATTCTATCCTAACAATGTCCTGGAAACACTAATTAAAATAGCCTCACACACATCAGACATTCATTCTCTAACATTACATTGATTGTTCTTTCTCCTTTTAGTGTTTGGGTAATTCTTTTTTTAAGGCCTGTGAGCAGCACACTGTGACAGTAAGTCTGTTCATTTCAACATCAGGTCTCTCTCTGCTGCATTCCATCACTGTCTCCTGCTTACATGGGGGTGTGCTTGTCCTGCTCTTGCTGATGTCATCCTGGGAAATAGTATCTGGAGCTATCTGACAGATGGGTTAAATGATTACTCTTATGTTCTTTCCCTGCCTGATCGATCAATATTTTGGCTGGAGGTATTTTTAATCTGCTTGAAAATCTTTCCTAACATTTTTGCTTTGCGCTGGGTCCCTGCGCTGCAACTAGGGTTTCTATAAATGTGCCAGCCCCATCACTGGTTGTCAGGGAAGCCGTGCCATGGTTACAGCTTTGATCATCGATGCAGTTGTAATGGAGGTGCTACGTCCACAGGGAAGCTTTGGGTTGTGCTAATCCAATTAGGGGTGTTCAGAAGGTACAAGCATGATTAAAAACAAACAAAAAAACCCAACTTTAATTATTTATTGTAACACTGTTCTGAAAATTTTCTCATTTACATTAAAAATATTCCTTCTAAATATGCAGGTCAGTATTTGTTCTTTGCTACTCTCAGCTCTGTCAGTGACACCATTTATTTATTATAAAGTTAGAGAATCCAGAGGTAACAGGGGCATGGTGGGGGGGGGGGGGCAAAGCGGGGGGCGGGGGTCCTCAGGTAAGTTTTATTTTTATTTTTTGGGTGCCCCCTTTACATGCACTCACACATGGATATCCTATGGACAATTCAATGACATATACTGTAGCCCACTTACATGGCTAAAGTGCATTTACATGTGTAAAACCCAATTTTAAGCAGGTTAATGTTTTTTTAAATTACCTTATAGGCATGTAAATAGGTTTTTGAAACTTGTTATAATATATGCTGCTTTTACATGGTAAATCCTTTCAAAAATTACCCTATAGAATCCAACAGCTTACAAAGATCCATAATGGCCATTTAATCCACACTTTTATTTTCTGGTACAGAGCCTTAGACCACAATTTACCTCTGTCTTCCCCTTCCATTCTGCTTATCCCAGGCTTTATGAAATTCTATAACAGTGTTTGTCTCTACCACCTCCCCTGGAAGGCTCTTCCAGTCATTCACTACCCTTTCCATGAAGAAATATTTTCTGATGTTGCTCCTCAATCCACCCTTAGAGCCTCACACTGTAGCTTCCTGCTTTTAACTAATGTATTTTGAAAAATGTTTAGATAAATGTTTTAATTTTGATCTTGTAATCCACTTCGAACAGAGTCTGGTAATGAATGCAGAATGAAAGGTATTGTAAATACTAGAATTTCCTTTCTACTGAAATTGGTTTGGTTCTTTTACATTATTTAAACCTTTAAGGTATTTGAATCTAGGTTTCAGGAGAATGCTACAGAAGATGTATATTGTAGCACAATGAGATTACACCAGCAATGTTTCAGTAAAGTTTTAAATGCCCAATAAATTAGATTTTTTTTTCCAGTGGATCGGTGCAAAACCCAATATTCAGCAGTTTCAACAATAGCAGACTCACCTAATTAAAATAAGTGGCTTAGACATCTGTGCCAGAAATGCTTCATGGAGCTGGAGCACTTACGTTTTCAATATTATTAGCCTGGCTCACAGCCCAAGAGATGATCATAGATATTCCAAAGAAAATGAAAAAAACCTGCAAACCAATGGGAACTTCAAAATCTTTGCTATAGAAAATGAGGGAATCTAGATAAAGCCTTTTTTTCAGACGTCAATAGTTTTATAAAACAAATGTTCTTACCTTCACATCATTTGTTCTGCTGCATATTGTTACAAAGCTCGTTGCTAAAACATAGAATGGGGTGAGGGGAGGGGGGGGGGAGATGGTCTGTTAGAATAAGTATGGGGGGGACTTGATATGTTCATCCTCCCAGGATGGTTTAGAACTAACAAGGAAGATCACAAAAAGGGACTTGGATAAAACGTGCTCTCTTATAAGCAGTCAAGGCTCTATGGCTGGCAGCTGGGATACCTCCTTAAGGCCAGAATAACAGGACGGAATGGATGGAACCATTTACTATAAGGTTGATTTTCAAAAGTTTTATCCACTAGTTTTAGACATTAACAGAGGATTTGCACAAGAATTGCTGCCCTTAACCAATTAGCCTTGATGCTTTTGACCCGACTGCAGCATTGTTTTTTGCTTTGATGATGGGGGGAAAAAGAGGAATTGGATTTAGACGACGGCCAACGCAGACATTAGGGATAAAGCACAGGACTGCTTCTATTCCCAATTCCAAAAGCAAAGCACGTTCAAGCAGCAGCATTGTCTGAATTATCAAGGAGGCTGCTCACCATGTAAATATGTTGCTAGCAGTAATTTTGTTATGGGTTTGAGAGATGCTTGGTTTTTATTGTAAATATTTCTGTCCTTAGTAAAAGGTTTGGGGGTAAGCAGCATGGAGCAGCAGTTACTACCCTTAGCATAAGGTTTGGGGGTAGCCTGCACAGAGCAACAGTTACTACCAAAAGCCACTTCCTGGGCAGACTGGATGGACTATTTGGTCTTTTTCTGCTGTCCTTACTGTTACTATTTTATAACTCTAACCAAGTAAAAATCCCTCCCCCAATTCTGATTTGCTAAATTTCGGTGCATAAAATCACAAAGTATCCAGATTTATCCAATCAGAAAAGGGGCAAGGCTAGAGGGGGTTCCTGGGGCAAGTTTACAACATAGAAGGTAATTTTCAAAAGGATTTATGTGCATTAAAGTTGCATATATCATAGCAATTTTCAAAAGTCCATTTACGTGTAAAACCTATTCACAATTGAATAGCATACATCATACCAATTTTCAAATGACTACTTATAGATGTAAAGTGTATTTATGTGCGTAAAGCCCAGTTCTAAGCATGCTAGCATGCATTTTCTCTGCTTAATCAACTAATCAATTAAACAATTCCAATCATACACAAATTGGAGCAGATTTTGAAAGCAGCGCGCGCGGGGTACATTTGTGCACGCTATCCGGCTTCCCCTCCCTTCCCCTATCTAACCCACCCCCCAGCCTTACCTAAATCCTCCCCTACCTTGTTTTATTTTTTATACCTGCCTCTGTCAGGCGTATCTTGTGCGCACCGGCCGGCTGCCAGCGCGCCAACCCCCGGCACAGCCACTGTTCCGGAGGCCTCGGTCCAGCCCCGGCCCCGCCCCCTTCCCACCCCTTTTTCAAAGCCCTGGGACATACGCGCATCCCGGGGCTTGCGTGCGCCACCGAGCCTATGCAAAATAGGCTAGGCGCGTGCAGGGGCAGGTTTTCCGAGTTACGCGCGTAACCCTTTGAAAATCTACCC
The DNA here is from genome assembly GCF_901001135.1 of Rhinatrema bivittatum. Lineage (NCBI taxonomy): Eukaryota > Metazoa > Chordata > Amphibia > Gymnophiona > Rhinatrematidae > Rhinatrema > Rhinatrema bivittatum. The sequence goes on from NC_042629.1 coordinate 18,702,277, forward strand.
CATTGTGTTTAGCAAGATTTTAGGGGAATGTTCAGTCACAAAATGTAGCTGGTTAATGGTGACTGAACATGCAGCTCAAGAGATCCATGTAACACAAGCAGGCATGACCTTCTCAGCACAGCTCCCATCCATTCCCCTGAACAACATACAAACACATAATATAAATTTAATAAAGGCCACAGTTTATTATTTGCAACATTAACAATCCAAGCCTGAACACATGCCCCCCCCCCAAAAAAAACAAACAAACAAAAAACATCCCCAGAGTGGTGGCAACTTATTGCATTGGCCCAGCAGGATGTAGCCTTAAATCCACCAAAACGTCTGGCACTGTTCCGGCACACCCCTGCCACCTGCCTAATCCTCTTTGTCACATCCCAACAGGAGAAGACTCCGCAACCCCCCTCCCCCCAGTGACCTCACTGACCCAAGGCTGCCTAGGTAGCAGCCCCCAGCTACATTCACTTATCCTTATACCATCCACTTCTAAACCTGACCGCTGAAATGCATTCAAATAAACCCAGGCTTGGGTTACCTGCCTATTGTGACACAAATCTGATTAACTTTAACATGTAAAATCAGAACAAAAGAGGCTGGGTGGGAGATACTGCTGAGCTGCCCAGGGCAGAGAAAAGCAGTGAGGTTTGTGCACTGCTTACTAGATGGAGGAGGAGGAAACCCCACCCCCCACCTATCAGCTGCCGGTATTCAAAATGGCGCCGATAGCCTTTGCCTTTACTATGTCACAGGGGCTACCGGTGCCATTGGTTGGCCCTGTCACATGGTAGGAGCAATCTTGTGCCGGCCATCCATTGCTCCTACCATGTGACAGGGGCCGACCAATGGCACCGGTAGCCCCTGTGACATAGTAAGGGCAAAGGCTATCGGCACCATTTTGAATACCGGCAGCCGATGGTCCGAATGCAAGAGGTCGCTCCAGGACCCCCACTGGACCACAAGGGACTTTTGGCAAGTCTTGGGGGGGTCAGGAGGGTGGGGGTTTTATTCATTAGTGATACGTTCCATTCGTGGGTGTTCACCATACGTTTCGGAACCCCATGAATGCAACGAATAGGGATCTATACGTTGCGGATTGCGCATTCGCTCAAAACGAATGCACATCCCTAGTACTATATATATCAAGCTTTCTCCTGACAAGTCAAGCAATATCTGGAGTAAGTGATCAGCTTTATGCCCTATAAGAGAAATCTACCATTTGGACTGGATTGTGATCCATCTTGAAATAGACTGTCAACCCAGTGATTGAGAGCATATTTCATCTTCTTCACACCCTTGGATTTGTTTGATGTGTATATTGAAAAGTGAGACATGGGAACCCAAGTATATTATGTGTGTTTTCTTCCCTTGTTGGGAAAAGGATGTGGTCCTTTTGAATAACAACGTTTGGGCATTATGAATCTTTGGTTGATACTTATCCAGAAAGGAAACATCTAACGTGTTATATGCAATTGTATAGTTGCCACAGCATATACAGCTTGAAAGATTTGCAAATGCTTCTCTTTTGTTTGGATTGGAAGATTAGTCATGTTCCTTTGAACTTCCAGCTGAAGCAGAACCAATCTATGTTAGAGCTAGGGTATCATGAACCTATGGGCCTGGATTCTCTAAGGTCGCAGACCACAGAGAATCCAGCGGTAATGGGGGGGGGGCCTGCGAAAGCCAGCAGCCATCGTACCACTGCGGTTTGCTGGCCGCCGGCTTTCGCACCAAATAGTAGTTATTCAGCGTGAAACTGGTGGTGATAAGAGTCCTTTCCTTTTGCCACCAGCGATGTCTCCACAGAGTCGGCCCCGGTGCCGTTCCGACTCCTCCTCTTCCGGGGCAGACTCCACCCTCATTTAGTGATCGCATACGATCGCTTTTGAAAATGACCCCCTACATTTGCAAATACTCAAGAATTTTTTCCTTATTTTTATACCTCTCACCTTCCATCATGCCCATCCATGGAAGTAATAGCCTTTGGTCAATGGCTACACAGCACCTCTCACTCTGGAATCTGGTGTGCGTGTACCCTAACTACTAGGTGTCACTGTTGTACAATAACTGGGGTTCCCTGCCTCCCAGGAGCCAAAGCTTTTATAACTCAAAACATATTTTTTTGAATGAGGGTTCCAAATTTCCAAATTAGAACATGCTTAGCTAAATTGATAAGAAAAATGAAAGGACCCATCTCATACATCTTTCTTAGCTGATAAGAGTATTATACGCTAATAAACACTCATAGTCTTCCCCCATCATAAGACATAGGTGCAAAGCAACATTTTTATCAAAGCAAGCATTTATTTATGGCATGCTGAGATAAATAAGCATTAAACCATGACTGAGTGTGTGGTAAAACAGATGTAAACCCCATGCCCGAAGAACATGTGAGTTATGGAGCAAAGCTGAATGCCTTGCATGTCTCCCAGGAAAATGTGGTAAAATCCATTTTATCACAGTCTGCAGTGTCTTATTATTTTATTTATTTTCAGAGATATTTTTTTAATTACCTTGTCTAGTCAACTCCAGGTGATTTACAAAATAAAATTACAAGTATAAAAACAATCCACCTCTGAAATAAAGAAACATAACACTTAAAATGTAATAAGTAGAATATTTTAAACTAGTCATGTTTCTTCCTAACATAAACATTAATTAATTTAATATTTAGCATTGTCACTCTTCTAACTCCCAATTCTATCAATTAATGACTATAACTACCATTTCAGGTCATATAGTTATGCTTCTATAGTGCTCAGTACAGGAACAATATCCCTTGAGTTGTTAATTTATAAGAGATTGGGTAGAGAAATCCTTTAAAGATCCCAGATGACCATGCATCATGAAAAATTTTAATCTATGGTCATGTGATCTATTTTCCCCAAACATCACATTCTATTTGCAAGTGCTATTTTTTTTTAAGAACCGTAGCAGAAAATTGGAAGCCAATATGGCATAACTACCACTTTCCTTTCCCATGCCTTGGACTATTCTTCACTGAATGCTCAGAACCAATAGGGAAGCTGAGTATAGATAGGATATTTTTTCAGAATAAAAAGACATTTTAAAGCAACCAGTAGTGAAAGCACTGTTGACCCTGGCATCTTAAAAATAAGAATATCTGCATTAATGGTGTCACTCACTTGGTTCTGTAAAATATTATTGGCAAAGAAAATGAGTATCTGCTGTATGGGACTGATAGAACGAGGTCACAAGTATAATCCTTAATAGGATACAGAGAAAATAAAACATTAGTGAATTTTCATTAGAGAACTATCACTCAAAACGTAGAAGATTAAGATGATTTAGCAGGTTTTAAGACTCTTAAATATTTTCCAACTGCCATGATCATTCCTTTGACATATTATAAATTGAAACATATCAAATACATCTAATATGACTATTACCTTTTCAATGCATTTTGTAAGCAGAAGTAAACAAACCTAGAAGAAAATACTGTGAATATTGCTTCAGTGGTTTTCTTAAGTCACTGCCTGGTGTAGTAACTTACTGATTCTCCCAGCATGTCAGAGGATTTACAAGGAGTTCAAGAAAAAACTGAAGACACTTGCATTGGACTTCAAGCAATCGGTATCTGATTGGTTTCCTTCGCTTTTCATTTGAAGCAGGCTGCAGCTATTTGTTTTCTCTGTTGTGTTATGATATGAATTGTTTTATGCTTTTTATGTTTTTTACCGTTTCCTTTTGTGAGCCTTCACATTTTCTGTTATGTATGGGTCTTTGGAAACTGCTTTGACCTACCCCATTGTAAAATGTGGTATATAAAAACAAATTTCAAATAAATCAATAAATGAGTAGCAAATGCTGGTATCTATCCACAGAGTCTCTCTCCAATTAACAATTCTCTTTTCTATGTGACTTAAATGTTTCAAGGTTACTCTACATATCGAAGATGATCATAATGAGCAGTCACACATAAACCACACAAACAGTATGCGAATTAATCCCTTAATATTTTAGATTGCCTAATGGGCCATATCATACATGACCTCAATTTCCATATCAAATGGATTTGCTATAACAACTCATTCTTTGAGGCAAAACTGAGTTTGCTTATACAGATAAGTTTGTAATATGATTAGATACAGATGGGAGCTATGTTACCTGAGTCACAAAGAGTGAGGCAATATGGATGAGTTGGCAGTATTTTGATTTTATCTTGCTAAACTATACATTTAAAGGTATATAAATATGACTGTTTTAAGATGTGATGTATGGCTGTGTGACATGCATAAATGTAAATCACCATAAGCTTTTTGTAACAGCGATTAATAAGCATAAATAAATAAGCACAATTCTTCACGGTCTAGTTCTAAAGTTTCAAAATAGTCTGCTGCAGGTACACAGATAAATTAGACATGCTACATCGTATTCTTTACAACAACAAAGTACTAATCAGCTAGCAGATAGAAGGGCTGGAATGTGCAAATCTACCACCTTGATGTAGCTTCAATTATAGTTTCATCACTAAAGAAATGCCCAGAGCGTCAAACCAGCTCAGCTTTCTGACCAGTTGACAAAGTGTGGATATATACTACATCTTTTGCCAAAAATAAAATGAACAGACAAAGCAGAAAGGTTTTTCTGGAGTTGTAGATATAGATTTAACTCTTCGATTGTCTTCTTTAATAGCACTGTTGTGCACTTTCATTCAGTAGCATGCTGACCTTTGCTTCACTAGCTTTGGCTCCAAGGTTGCACGTATACCACTTTTCCCATTTACTTTGTAGAGGAAGAATGTGTATCTATTTACAATAGAATTATCCATCTGCAAGAACAACCAATAAAATGCTCAGGGAATTTGCCAACAAAACTGCATCAGCCCAGAGGAAATGGGTGCTAGCTGGTACCAAAGTCGGAGGGTACAGATGTCCAGGGACATGCTGTGACTGGGCTGTGACCGGGCTGTGACTGGGCTGTGACCGGGCTGTGACTGGTCTGTGACCGGGCTGTGACTGGGCTGTGGGCTGAAGCTGGAGCTGAGGCGGAGTCTGCACCACAGGAAGGCCAAGAGTCAAGCTGGAGCAGAGGTAGGGCCCAGGAAGACTGGAGACAGGAAGTGCAACAACAAACAAAAAATTCAGAACTTAACTATGAAGGCAGAAGATTTATTTCACTACAGGGCTTATGTAGCCTTCTAGAAGTTGGGAACTTCCTGATTCCCAGCAACCCCATTCAACTAGCCTTTGAGCAGTGTAGTTCTCTGGGAGGAATGATCACAGATTCCACTCTTAGCCTCATGATCCTTGCCATTTAGTTCTCCTGTTAGGGCTCTGGATCTCCAGTTCTGCACTGGATTCAATAAACAGTTAAAAGAAGACAGAATTCAACACTGTAAAATATATATATATATATATATATATATATATATATAATACAGCAAACAACCATATGAGGATTCAAGCTGCAAAATGTAAAAAAAAAAAAAAAGAAAAACCTGAGCAATCAAAGATATCCAGTCAGAAAAATCATAATGAAGCAGAAATTTAACAAAACAAATGCTAACCCATAACAATCTAACAACAGCTAATGAACTTTATCTGGATACTGAGTGGAACTCACCCAGAGAAGCTTTCTGGATAACTTTAGGCCTGCTATCTGTGAGGACTAACTTATCTGCACAATTGAGACATTGTGCTCCCCAGCTAAGCTAAATACATTAGCCTATCCTCATCATGCCTCTAACCCTGTCCTATTTTTGTCCAACTAACTAAGCCCACACAAAATCATTTATTTATTATTTATTTATTTATTTATTTATTTAAGAGGTTTTATATACCGATGCTCATGAAAAATCATATTGCGTCGGTTTACATATAACTTTAGTTGGAATTACAATAAACAGGGGAGTTTAACCTGGAGAAACAACTCTGGGGAGAGTCACAAACAAGAATAGAGGTGGAGGAAGAGTGATAGCGTTAATAACAATAACATTAAAGTAACAATAACGATATCTGTGTTAAGTAATGCGGTTAGAGTCTTATGGCGTGCTTTAGTTCTTCAGGGAAACGCTTGGCTGAAGAGCCTGGTCTTAAGCTTTTTTTGAATGTCTTTTGGCAGGTTTCTAGGCGCAGGTCAGGTGGTAGAGAGTTCCATTGTGTGGGCCCTGCTGTGGAGAGGGCCCATTTTCTGAGAGTGGTCTTGGAGGGATGAGCGTGGAGTGTGCCTTTGTGTGCTGTTCTTATAGGTCTGGCTGACGTGTGTAGTCGAAGTGGGAAGATTAGATCCAGTGGGGTCTGCATGTGGATAGATTTGTGGATCAGCATTAGAACTTTGTGAATGATTCTGAATTTGACGGGGAGCCAGTGTAAGCTCTTTAGAACCGGAGAAATATGTTCATTTCTTTTGGTATTCATCAGAATCCTTGCCGTGGAGTTCTGTAGCATCTGTAAGGGTTTTGTAGTGGAATCCGGAAGGCCGAGTAGGAGAGAGTTGCAGTAGTCAATTTTAGAGAATATGATAGCTTGAAGTACTGAGCGGAAGTCGTGGGTGTGCAGGAGGGGTTTAAGCTTTTTTAGAATTTGCAGTTTGTAGAAACCTTCCTTAGTTGTGTAATTGATAAATGATTTGAGGTTCAGCTTGTTGTCAAATTTGACTCCGAGGTCCCTCACATGTGTGGTGGAAGTCAAGTTGGGAGCCAGTACGTTGCTGAGGGCCAAATTGTTATCATTTTGCGAGATGAGTAAGAGTTCAGTTTTAGAAGTATTAAGAACTAAGTTTAGGCTGGATAATAGGAGGTTGATGGAGTGTAAACAGCTGTTCCAGAAGTCGAGGGTTTTTTTCAGCGATTCGGTGACTGGAATAAGAATCTGGACATCATCCGCGTAGATAAAGTGAGTAAGTTTTAGATTTGAGAGAAGCTGGCAGTGGGGGAGAAGGTAGATATTGAACAGGGGAAAGCGATGACCCTTGTGGAACTCCAAGTGTTGAATTCATAGGTTGAGATTCCTTGTTGTTTATTCTGACCTTAAATTTCCTGTTGTGGAGGAAGGATTTAAACCAGCTGAGGACAGTTCCTGCTATGCCGATGTTAGAGAGACTTTTTATTAAGATGGAGTGATTCACGGTGTCGAATGCCGCTGAGATATCAAGTAAGGCCAAGAGGTATGTTGTTTTTTTATCGAGGCCTAGGAGTATGTTATCAGTAAGGGAGATTAGAAGGGATTCCGTGTTCCTTACTTTGCGGAAACCAAACTGAGCAGGGGTGAGGATTTTGTGTTCCTCCAGGTATTCAGAAAGCTGTTTATTGACAATTTTCTCCAGGAGTTTGGCGATGAATGGGAGGTTGGCAATTGGTTGAAAGTTTGCTGGGTTGGTTGGATTTAGGTTAGGTTTCTTTAGCAGGGGTTTAATGGAGGCGAGTTTGAGAGAATCTGGAACTGAGCCAAGAGATAGAGAGCAGTTGATAATTTCGGCGAGAGGCTTAGCAATTGTATTAGGAATGTTGAGCAGTAATTTAGAAGGGATGGAGTCAGTTGGATGGTAGGCAGGTTTCATCTTTTTTAGAATATTTTCTATTTCGAGGGAGGAAGTGAATTCGAATGAATCGAAATTTGTTTTCTGGGTGAAAGTGGCGGAATGAGGTGGGGGTAGTTGTGTCTTTGAGGCGAGTGGGGCTATGAGGTTTAAGATTTTATTCTGAAAGAAGATAGCCAATTCTGAGGATTTGGATTGGGCTTGGTCATCTGGGATGGTGAGGGAGGCTGGCTGAGTAAGATCTTTGACATAAGAGAACAGGGCCTTGGCGTCGAAGAAGAAATGGTGGATTTTGCGAGCATAGAAGTCTTTCTTTGTACGAAGGATTGTGTTTCTGTAGTTGTGCATAGCTGATTTGTAGGCGGATAAGGTGGCTGTGTTAGGATTCTTGCGCCATTGATGTTCTTTATGTCGTAGTTCTTGTTTAAGGTTCCTTAAATCTTGTGGAACATAAAATCATGTGGAACATATGATTTTACTTGCATAAAGCCTCTGAATATGAGACCTCCATGAGAACTTCACTATCATTATTATTACCCCAAATTATTGAAAGGAGGCTGAATCATGAAACAAGAAAAATCATATCAAGAAAGAGAAAGCTAAAATCTATAAGAAATAAATTTAGAAATGACTCAGATTGCTGGGGATGGTGAAAAAGATGCTGAGTGCCCTGATAGGCCACTAGATATTTACCTTGAAATTTAAGCCTGCAGGTTACTCTAATAGCCATAGCTTTTTCTGACAACTCCAAAGACTTCTTACACCTTGCCTGAGTTGCATTAACATCTGGAAAAACATGCATGAAAATGATATTTTCTATCATTTTCTATCTGGCATCCAGTTTCTATCTGGCTCCACTATAAATTGTGTCTGGCATCCAGTTTCTATCTGGCTCTACTATAAATTGTGTCTGGCATCCAGTTTCTATCTGGCTCTACTATAAATTGTGCCTTCAAAGTCCCTTCCAAGCTTAATTCTTCTCCTTGACATCTTCCCAAAAATATCTGTGAAGTCCAGATGGTCTTGCGCTAGATGACCCTCAATAGCACAGTCCGAAACAGCCACTCTCCATTTGGCCTTTGAGACAAACGTTTGTAACTGATGTTGGCAGAATCGCTTCCTTTGACCTCTTGAAGACATCCATAGGTGGTATATCAGGCAGTTTACAATATTAAAATAAAGGTTATTCTTCTTAATGATGTTTTTCCATCCTCTCCATTTTATTGTACAAGATGGTATTTTCTTTAACCAACCTAAATAAACAGCTTTCAGTTCAGTCATCTGTTACTATATGTCATCTACTCTGACAAAAATATTTTGCAATCTCAAAAACCATACCACATCCCTAAATTCAAGCTCTTTAATTTTGAGTCATGGAGAGGATGCAGACTGGTCTGAAATTAACTCCTCCAATGGCAAAGGTTCTGCACTGTTCCTGCCTTCTTTTGCAGAGATAGCTTGGCCCAGCATTTCTCATGCCCCCAGTCCTCTGCAGTAATCAGCATCATCCTCATGCCCCCAGTCCTCTGCAGTAATCAGCATCATCTTCATGCCCCAGTCCTCTGCAGTATTCAATATCATCCTCATGCCCCCTGTCCTTTGCAGTAGTCAGCATTTCCTCATGCCCCCAATCCTCTGCATTAATCAGCATCATCCTCTTGCCCCCAGTCCTCTGCAGTATTCACCATCATCCCTCATGCCCGCAGTCCTCTGCAGTAATCAGCACTTCCTCATGCTTGGCTCTCTGGATTGTAAATTTTGTTTTCTGCAACCTGTTGCCAGCATAAGCTAACATGGGGGTGGGATGGAGGGGAAGGAAGAGTTTACTCTCCCACAATGAGAGAAATCTCAGCATGCAAGCTGGGGAGGGGGGGGGGGCAGGCACCATAACCCCACCCCCACAATGCCCAAATACTCTTTGAGAGCTCTGCCACCACCAAGTGAAATACTGTGAATCGATTCATAGGTCTTGACACTAGTTAACTAGACTGTAAGCCCCCTGGGGGTAGGGAAATATCTATTAGGGGTGTGCATTCATTTGCAACGTATTGGCAATCGACAACATATGTGCCATATTCATTGTATTCGTGGGGGTCACGAAACGTATGGCGAACCCCCACAAATATAACGTATCACTAACAAATAAACCCCCACCCTCCTGACCCCTCCAAGACTTGCCAAAAGTCCCTGGTGGTTCAGCGGGGTCCTGGAGTGATCTCCTTCACTTGGGCCGTCAGCTGCCGGTATTCAAAATAGCACCGATAGCCTTTGCCCTTACTATGTCACAGGGGCAACTGGTGCCACTGGTCGGCCCCTGTCACATGGTAGGAGCACAAGATGGCGCTGGACATCCATTGCTCCTACCATGTGACAGGGGCCGACCAATGGCACCTGTAGCCCCTGTGACATTGTAAGGGCAAAGGCTATCGGCGCCATTTTGAATACCAGCAGCCGACGGTCCAAGTGCAGGAGATTGCTCCAGGACCCCCGCTGGACCACCAGGGACTTTTGGCAAGTCTTGGGGGGGGGGGGGGCAGGAGGGTGGGAGTTGTAGTTAATTAAATTTAAAGGGTTGAGATGGGGGTTTTTTTGGGAAATGAATATATATGTAACTACTGAACGGATCGGAGTCCCCCAAGAACAGATGCAATGGATTTGGTCCTGACGAATACGAATGGGACAAATCTGTCCCTGCTGCACATCCCTAATACCTATAGGACCTGAATGTAATCTGCTCTGAAGTACAAAAAAGAAGAATAGAAATCAATTAATAAATAAATTACAGAGGGGTATGTATGAAGTCATCTTTTATACTTGAACACTATAAATTAAGCCAAAAATATTAAGAAAAGGAACACCACTGGTCTAAAAATAGAGTTTTATTATGCAGCGCAGTTGGCAATCTATCTTGGCTCCTCCCACCTTTATTTTATTGGTTATTACTTCTTAGCACTGACTTATTAGTTAGAAGATTGACAATGAAGAGGGTAGAACAGAAACTGACCCAAAAGACTGCCACTTCCAGTCACACCAGTGAAGAATGTGCTACTCTATCCATAACCATTGAAACATTTGCTATCTCATTGTTTAAATGAAACCCAATTATTAGACCTAAAACCGGGAGATTAGGGTTCTGATATCATCAGCTTTCTCCTAGTCTCTACCAATGTGGAAGAAAAAAAGTCCTTTAAAAAAAATCAGATTGTGTTCTATAATGTATTGGTAAAGTCATTAATACAGTTTAAAAGGGAGAAACTCGAGTTATAATATGTACACATCCGTTGATGTGATTTTAGTCCCTTAATATGGTTACTCTCCGTCTCTATTCATAACTTTGTTCCTTTTTTCTCTCCCTTAGTCTTACTTTCTCTCTGCCCCTTCTTCTTCCTCCCTTCTAGCCTGCTCCCCTCTCCCCGTTCTTTGTAATTTTCCATTCTTTATAGTTAATTGTAAACCGGCGTGATGTTTCCTACGAATGTCACTATATAAAAGTTAATAAATAAATAAAAAAATAAAATAAACAAACTATTCACACAAATTCAGTACCTTTTCCTGAAAATAATGGATGAATCCCCCACAAGTAAGAGGATTATAATTGCCTTGCATGGTTTTACCTACATCATTAAACCAGAAGAGCAAAGCCTTACTATTCTAATCATGGGAGCAGAACTGTAGGAAGCAATTACAAAAAATAACGTCTTCTTAGAACAAGTATTCAAATACAGCACAACAGAAGTGTTTTAAAATAAGTTATCAATCTCCTCTACTTCAGGAAGCGCTAAATATTTATATAATGCCTACCCAGAGGGAACTACAACAGCACTATTAAACGTATGCTCCTTTGAAAGAGCATTGTATTTCCTTAGCCATGGATGTCATGGGCAAATTTTCCTCCACATTCTACGACATAGAATGTGGAGGAAAATTTGGAAGTAGCCAGCACTTGATTAAATGCCAGTCAACACTATTGAAAGGCTTTATTGAACTGACTTCATAAATTGTGCCATCTCTCCCAGATTGTAAGGACAAGACACTGAAACAAGCAAGTCTTGCAGCATCTTAAAAGTTTATATGGTGATAAATGTTATAAAGACAACTTTTATTTTGTTGGCCAATCCTAGGAATAATAATTATGTGGTGGTACCACCTTGTCCGCGGTCACTTAAGGGTTACTGATGGAATGACTTCAGAAAAAAAATAGGTAACATGTTATTATACAGACCACTTTCAAATAACTGTCAGGTTAGGGCTCTCGACACAAGATAATTATCCTTTATACTTGAATGCAAAGATTTTTATTCACAGGACAAAGGCTAATTTACAATTAGTACTGAATTCCATCCAGTAGTCCATTACTCAATGTGTACAGGTCTGTTCATGTTAGATAGCTTCACCAGCATTTCAGCCTAGAGTCCGGTCACCCTGCAGTCCTCAGACATCAAGCTACCCAAACACTGGGCCTTTTGAGGCTTCTGAGGACCAATCCAGACTCTCAGGGGCATGGCCATGTTTCAGGCTAACAACTGGACTATGGCTTCCTCAATTTAACCTAGTCCGAGTCATCGTTAGCAGGACTGGGTGAACTGGTGTTCACCTTGACTGGGTGAACACCAGTTTGAGGATCGACAACTACCTTTTGGGCCATGACAATAACCCAAGTAATTACAAAGCAACTAAAATTTTCAAAGTAAAACTGTTCATGTAGTTACTTTTGGAAAATCAGCTAAAAATGTTTTAGCTTGTACACTAAAATAACTACTTGTATGTGGGTAGCTGGGGGAGAGGGGGATGGTGAGATATAATATCACACATGCTTTTAAATATTCTGTGTACACACATCTTTCTAACCTGACTCATAATTCCCTGTGCTTCAGAGACCATGTGTCTCCTATTTTGTACTGGTTATTACATTGGCTTCCTGTGACATATAGGATAACCTTTAAGTCTTGGTGTATATGCGTCATCCAGGGGTTGGTCCACAATACTTGAAGGATGTTCTGCAAGAAATTGTCTCTAGAAGATTACTGCGCTCTGAAAACAGGCATCTTTCAGTAGCACCCGCCTTTAGGGAAGCTCTCCTACAAGTTACACAGAAACGGACTCACATTGGGTCCACCATTGCAAAATTGGGAGAGTCCTAACGAAGCTCTTTCACAAGAAGTTGAAAACTCATCTGTTTTGGCAGGTTTTTGGCCAAGTTTGCAGTGAGTATTTTTCTAGTTAGATATGTTTTCCTTTTTGATTGTGAGTTTTCTTAAAATGTTTATGTAATCATTGTAACCCCTGCTTAGATTTGCATGTTTGCAGGATATAAGTATTTTAATAAATAAAGCGGATAGAACACGTGCATGCTCTTATTTTCTCTCAGGATGCCAGTTTTCAGACAGATCAATTGACCTGAGTAAATGCTTTGATAATTGCTCTTTACATGGCATAGCAATGGTTCCAACTAAAATATGAGTTTATTGCAGTATGAAATGCTTGGTATATTGAGTGTATAAGGCCTGCTATGCCCATTCATTGGCATTACCAGCTGGAACTTCATTTCCTTTAAGTTATAGAGGATTCTCTTGTTAAAAGAAATGTGTCTATGGAAAACTTTTTATATTTGCCCAGCATTTCTTCCTGATCCTTTTGGATCCATTTTTTGTGCATGCAATTTACAAACACCACCTACTAAATGCACATAACATGAACACAATTATATTGCATGCACACAATTTGCAAACTGAATACACTAAAGTGGAATACAAAATTAAACTAAGAAGATGATTTAATTTGGGGTTTTTTTATGTTTCATTTTTAAACACAAAATGGGGAAAAAAAACTATCTATGATCATGCTGCTCTATGCCCATTCACACCAGTGTGTATATGAGCACTTAATATGACAATACACATCATTAAGCTTTTATTTAAATGTTACATTAAAAAGAAAATCTCTTCTTGCCTGCTGAGTAGCATATCTATGTGGCATAAAGCTATATAAAAATATGCATCATTTTCTTGCAGTAAAAAATTCAGATATATTTCACCAATCAATCACCTGACCAAAACATGGAATGATGAAATGTTCTTTAATATCATCACCCTCAAATTCCAATGTAATGTTAGGTGACTTAATTATATACTTTCTGAAAAAAAGATCAAAGATTCCCCAGATACAACTCAACAAGGTCACTTTAAAGAGAGAAAAAAGCTAATCACTTTCCGTACTTCTTCATGACACGAGGTATAAAAATTTCCTTCCCAGGTCTGGGGCAAATTTAGATAGCCAACTCATATTAGCAATAATGTCAGTTGCCCAGGACTTTTCTGTCCCTATGGTCTATTCTGGAAGATAACTTCAAATAGACTAACAGTCCTGAACTCATTTTATCATTGCAGAGGTTGCTCAGCTAGTTATTAAAAGAAAAAGAAAGTGATATGCCACCTGAAACTACATGCCACTGGAAAACCAATGATCGCTTTATAATTTATGAATTTTATTACATCTCGTTATTTCACGACAAGACGTGTGATGAGACCAAAGGTCCCGAATCTCTCCTGCAGGGAGAATGCAAATAAATCTCAATTTCCAGGAGAGCCTGACCTGATAATTGCATAAAAATATCTCAGTCTAAATTCATTACTGTCATTTCAGAAGATTTTTCTTTTCTGAGTGATTACAGAGCAACATGACGTGACATGACATTTCCTGACAACACGTCACAAAATGTGTCCAAGTATACAAAATGTTGCCCCTGTAAAATGCAAAAGCGACACCCGCTCAGGTAATAAATGTGCATTTTCAAACATTAGAAAGGACAGAAAGCAGAACACTTTATAGAAAAAAAATCTATATATGTAATTCAAATTAAATATTCAAATTCACTTTCTTTAGGGCTTTGTCTTTTTAAAGGAGACTAAAGCTAAAATATATATTCTAATTGTGGGTTTTAGACTAATGAAAAAGGATATACCTTCTGTTTGATTTTCAGAATTAGTTGAATAATTAGGAACATGAAAGGATTGAACTAGCACAAGTCTGAAATTTGTGAACAGTCATGCAAACAATGAAGGTTGTAACCCCGACTGCTGCCATTCACACGTTTCATATATGTTCCTAATTATATAAATTTTAAAATTACACAGAAAATTTCTAAGGATTTTACATTCACTCGCCTCATGTTTGGGTCAGAAATAAGGAAAACCTATGGGCATGATTTTAAAAAGCATTTACATGCTTAAACTGGGTAACCAGAGCACCAGGATTGCCCCTCCCCCCAGTCCCACCTCTCATTCAGCCCCAGGAGACGAAGAAGGGGCAGACACAGGATTCACTTTGGAAAATGTATGGCCGCAGCTTTATTAACAGAAGGAAAACTGTAACCTAGGTGCTGAGCCTCGAGAAATCCCCTCTTTTAAGCCCCCACTCCCTGCCTAATATTCTCCCCCCTGGACCATGGCGGACCTGGCAGAGTCTGTTGCCCCCATCTTCCACAGCCACTCCTAGGGCACAAGTCCTGAACCACCATTTGCACTACTCTCAGCCCAATGTCCAGCGATATGGCTGAACCTGCCACATTAAGGTGATGAGGAGTAGCATTGATGCAATGAGGCAACATCCGACTAGTGGGATATCGACTGATGTCATTATCCCCTAGATATATGACAATCACGTCTGGATGTTCGCCAGGGTCTTAGATGTCTGGTAGCAGCCACCAAAATAATGGCATCAGATCTGCCCATCGCATCCCTGGCATTCCGCACCACCAAGCTTTCAATATGAGTGGGTTGTTCAGACAACAGTCAGAGGTTTTTTGTTTATAAACACTCCCTCCTGCCCTGTTGACAAATGAGTGGCCCATATTACTTCTGCCCTCCAGAAAGTGCCTGAAGGAACAATAACACATTGAAAGTTAGATGCAAGCACTACCCGGGGTGCTGTCCTCAAGCCAAATATAGAAGGTATATGCTGCTCATCGCCATCTCCCCAGATGTTGGATAGACCATCCATTCTCAGAGACCAGAAGCTGCTGCACTACTGACAGAACCAATTCTAAACAAAGGCGTGCCATAAGATTCGGCCTTCAGCCCTGCCACCCGAAGTGTCTTGCAGAGGAATGCGGCAAATTTAAAATGACGAAGTGAGTGAAAGGTGTTGTGCACCAGGAAGTGGTACCCACCTGGCGACTTTAATGACATGTAGGTAGCGGCATGGCTAAACCTTGTACTGCAACCAAGACTAGCCTCTGGCCCTTGCCGAGCTGGTTGGTCTTGGATCTTTGGGTACAGAGGACAAAGCTGTTGTCCAACAGTACCACCACTGGAAAGGGCTAGCCAGAGAGATTGGATGAGTGCTGTGTGGATGTCACCAGCTCCCCCACCCTCAGTACCACAAAAAAGGCCAGCCTACAGGCCGTGCGAAAGAGGAGGGTTTCCACGCGTGGGACCCCAGAGGCAGACAGAGCTCCGGAGTCTCAATGCGTGGATGAGATGATGGTGCAAGGAAGAGGGATTCAGTTTTGTAAGGAACTGGGGAACCCTTTGGGGAAGGGGTAGTCTTTTCCAAAGGGATGGGCTCCACCTTAACCAGAGTGGAACCAGACTGCTGGCGCTAACCTTTAAAAAGGAGATAGAGCAGCTTTTAAACTAGAACAAGAGGAAAGCCGACAGTTGCTCAGCAGTGCATGGTTCGGAGGGAGGTATCTTCAAAGGATACTAATGATGCATTAGAATTAGGGCATCCCAACAGTGAGGTTCCAATACTAAGAAAAGTAGTCTAAATGCCTATAATTAAAAAGTCACCTGAGTTAAAAAATGTCAATTTATCTTATCAATTAAAAAGCAGAATGAAAATACAAACAAAAAATACACTTTGAAATGTTTGTATGCTAATGCCAGAAGTCT
This sequence comes from Rhinatrema bivittatum, assembly GCF_901001135.1. Classification (NCBI taxonomy): domain Eukaryota; kingdom Metazoa; phylum Chordata; class Amphibia; order Gymnophiona; family Rhinatrematidae; genus Rhinatrema; species Rhinatrema bivittatum. The sequence continues at coordinate 18,718,665 of NC_042629.1, forward strand.
AATAAGTAAGATGGGAGAATTAGAATGTATAGCAGTGAATGATTACTACCTTGTGAATACCAAAATGTCCAGCCTTCACATTATTAATTGTCAAACAACATGTAATATGTTTCAATGACCTTCATACTAGTCTAACAATTCAACTTTAAAACTTAGCCTTATATTTAATTATCGGTCATAATATTTTTTTGGAGTGAGCCAGAGTCCCTTTCATGCGTGTAAACAACATCTTGTGTATTTTTTTGTGCAATCAGTCCATCAATTGGTAAAAATGATGGAAAACCTCATATTATCTGGGCATGGTTGCTTTGACATTGACGGCTTCAAAAAATAAGATAAGTGGAGTTGAAATAATATGAAGTTTTTCAACATTTTTACCAATTGATGGACTGATTGCACACCAAAAAATGTACGTTTCAGGGGCCATGGACTTCTGCAGCTGTTCGAATGCAGCACTGTTCCACAGGCCCAAAGGCATGTCAACACTGGCTGTCCCTCTGCCTCCGCATCTAGGGCCAGGTCACAAACGTGGGACCACTGGAAATGAGAAAGTGAATCAGCAATCTTGTTATTGAGCTCCGAAACATGGTGAGCCTTAGCTGTAGTATTAAACTTCAAACATGCTAGCACAAACTTGCACAAGTGCTCGGAAACAAGTGGGCACTTAGCCAACGGTGAATTTATGGTCTCGACTGCAGAATTGTCATACCAGAACACTACTTTCCCATTGCTTAACTCAGATTTCCAGATATGCTGGGCGACTATAATAGAAAGAACTCTAGGAAAGTGATACTCCACATAACCACACTGCACCCAGTCCAGTGGCCATGCACTGGCATACCTTGAGCTTTGGAAGTATACTCCAAATCTGGTGGAGTTGGCTGCATCCAAAAACAAATTGAGGTCCCTGCTAGAGATCAGGGGTGGCAACCAGATTGTAGTTCAACTGAAGGTCTTCAGGAATTAAGACAACACTTTTAGGTATTCCCAAATCGCCTTCATGATCCGGATATGATGATGGCCCTTCTGGATGCCTCTGGTGGAAAGAATGAGGTGCCGGAGAAAGACCCTACCCATTGGAATAACCTTAGTAGCAAATGCCTGGTTGCCAATCAAGGACAGGATCTGTTTCTATGATAGCTTGGGAGAGCAGACTGCATTTGTCAGGAGGCTTTGGAAGGCCAACAATTTGTCCTGAGGGAGCCCTCAAACCATAGCCTGGGAATCCAGGTCTATCACCAGAAACGTGAGTGTGGTGGAAAATTTTGTAATTTATCAGCAGCCAGAGGTACGCCAATTTCCTCAGCCACTTCCTTGAATAGTTGTAACAGACTTCGCAGACTGGCAATCCGCATGGATCTACGAACAAAAAATCATCGATAATGGACGATTGTGTCCGCTTCTACCCAAAGGGTGTAGTAATGAGCTGAACATATCAAAGTAGGTGCATGAGATAAAACAGCCCATCGGCATACACTTGTCATAGTAGTATAGGCCCATGAATTTAAAACCCAGCAAAGGGAAAGCATTTGGATGTACTGATAAAAGGTGGATTCAATGTTCGCCTTAGCCATCAATGACTCTCTGCCATACCTCCTAAGGATGAACAGGGCACTATTGAGGGAAACGTAGGTTACAGAGCACTCGTCCAGTGGGATAAAGTCATTAACCGAGGCACTAACCGGGTATGAAAGATTATGTATCAACCAGTATTTGCCTACCTCTTTCTTGGGCACCACTGAGAGTGGGTATTTATTTATTTATTTATTTTTGACTTTTATATACCGACATTCCTGTAAAGACTACAAATCACACCGGTTTACAATGAACATAACATCACATTTGAGTGTTACATGGAACAAAGTGAGAGACAAATAAAAAACTGGAGTACAGGGACTATGAACTAACCCATTGAGATACATAACATTACTCAAGATAGTTAATAAATAATACTTAAATGGAACTTGATAAATACTTAAAACCCAATTAACATATTTCAGAACCATAATATGAGAATCAAATCAAGTGGAGAGATGATGTAGGAAAATTTTCAAACAATGAATGGATCTTAATAGAGGTGCGAATCTGCAGGCGATCTTAGACAGGTCGGGAACTGAGGTCTAGCACAGAAGATACGTATTTCTCTATTGAGAAATACTCTCATGAATGATGGCTTGATTAAAGTTGGACATTAGTTAAGGTAATTGGGAAATACTCTCATGAATGATGGCTCGATTAAAGTTGGATATTAGTTAGAGTTGGTAATCATCTGCTGGAAAGGGGGGGGGGGGGGGGTGCATATGGACCACCTACACTACCCAGCTGCAACTCCTTATCCAGTTTATCCCAAATTATCTTGGCGAGGCAGCTAGTGGATCTGAGATTCGGCAGCTCTGGCACTGTGGGGGGACCACCATAGGAAATTCTGAAGACTTATATATGCCATTGAATTGTCCATAGGATTTGCTTGCGTAAATTACTTTTGAAAATTGCTATAATATTTAAATTTACATGAGTAAATCCTTTTGAAAATTCACGTATTTTGCATTTTGAAAAGCTGCTCACATCATTGATACACACTATAACATTGGGACTGATGTAAGGAGCTGAGCAAAACCTTGCATAGGTTTTTACACACGTAATTGTGCAGATTTTCCCAAGCTGATCTTACGTGTGTATGCAATAACGCATTCAGTGTGAAAAAAATCATGCACACAAAACCACGGAAAACACCTGCGGCAGATTTAAATGGTATGTAAAGGAGGCAATTATCCATTCACGGGCTATGTAAGGAGCCACGCTAGCAGGGAGAACAGTTAGTGCGGGTTCTTTTAAGGGGGTTTTTTAAGCGCCTGGGTCAGGGCAGGAAAGCACCTGTCTGGATGCACCCAGGGCTTGCTCCTCGTGATCGCTCCTAGCATTCAGTGGCTTTCAGTCCCAGTCCTGGTGATACTGCAGCTCCGAGCAGTGTCAGCACGTCTTTAGCCCCTGGAGATCACTGGCCCGTCTGACCCGGCTCCAGCTGTCTCCCAGCGGGACTGATCCATGCCAAGATGCCCCAAGCACCCAGCAAGAAAAAGTCTGCATTGCCACATAACCACATTAATTCCAGCAATGGAGTAAAAGGGTTAAAGTGGTAGGAGCTGAAAATGTATTTTCAAATAGTAATAACTTGAAATAGAAATGAATCTGCAACATTTTTCCATTTTAGTGCCTGTTTTTCCTGTGGCTTTCTGCATCGGGGCTTTTATGTGGTTGTTGGTACTTGTGTTAAGTACTCCATGAGTTTTTTTTGCATGTATCTCATTTGCAAGCCGTCTGTCCCCTTATTACATCCCGTGGAAGCGCCTACTTTTGCTGCTCATGCTAAAAAATATTAGAGATGTGGTTCGTTTATCACACGAATTAGGAAATTACACGAAATTTCCTAATTTGTTGTGGTTTCGGAGTCCCCAAAACCCGAAAAGAATTTTCCCCGAATTTCGGGGAAATTTTGTTTTTCGGGTTTGTATGGGGAGAGGGGCAATTTTTTTTTTTTTAAATTAAAAACCACCCCAAACATTTAAATTAACTATAATACAACACCCCCCCCCCCCGATCCCGATCCCTCCCCAAGACTTACGAACATCCCTGGTGGTCCAGCGGGGTCCCGGTTGCCATTTGATCCTTCATGCCCATGTTGTGCGCTATTGCCAGGCTTGCTCAAAATGGTGCCGAATAGCCTGAACTACCATGTCACAGGGGCTACCGGCGCCATTGGTCAGCCCCTGTCACATGGCCATCGGCACCATCTTGTGCTCCTGTCATGTGACTGGAGCTGACCAATGGCGCCGAAAGCCTCTGTGACATAGTATGGGCAAAGGCTATCGGCACCATTTTGATTACTGGCAGCCGACAATGAAATCGCTCCCGGACCCCCAGGGATTATTGGCAATATTGGCAATAATCCCTGGGGGTCCAGCGGGGGTCCGGGAGCGATTTCGTTGTCGGCTGCCAGTAATCAAAATGGCGTCGATAGCCTTTGCCCATTCTATGTCACAGAGGCTTTCGGCGCCATTGGTCAGCTCCAGTCACATGACAGGAGCACAAGATGGCGCTGATGGCCATGTGACAGGGGCTGACCAATGGCGCCGGTAGCCCCTGTGACATGGTAGTTCAGAGGCTATTCGGCAGTCGGCACCATTTTGAGCAAGCCTGGCAATAGCGCACATGGGCACGAAGGATCAATTGGCACCAGAGACCCCGCTGGACCACCGGGGATGTTCGTAAGTCTTGGGGAGGGATCGGGATGGGGGGGGGGTTTGTATATATGTATGAAAATGCTTTTAAATGCTTGGGGTGGGTTGTTTTTTTTTAGCTTCGTTTCCCGATTCGTTTTTTGGCCCGGTTTCGGGTTTCCTCGTTTCGTTTTTCGAAAAACGAAACGAGAAAACCCGAATTGTACCACGAAGTATCCGAACCGAAAAACGACCCGGTAGAAAAAAATGAAGCACATCTCTAAAAAATATACGCGCAGAAAAATAGCACCGATTTCAATGTGGGTCTTATTACACTGACCCTATTGTTGCTGCCTATTTCTACTGTTCAGAGAGAGCCATCAGGTCCCCACAGAAGAACTGCAAACAAATGAAAGGGGAATGACCAACAGGAAGTCTTATAAAAAAAGGGTGCACAAGATGAATATGATTTTATATTCAAATTTGAAGGTGTCACACCACCGACTGCACTGTGAAGCAGTTAAAGTGCTTACATGGGATTTCAAATCAAAAGTATACGTGTAAATGGTTTCCTCACCCCCAACTCTGACTCCAGGAATGCCTTTTTCTGATTCATATAAAAGCATGTGCAAAATCACTTTTGTACATCCTTTTTACATGTGCAAACCCTGGGAAATTTTCAAAAGCCTATTTACATGCAGATAACTGAATCATACGCCTATAGTTGCTTTTGAAAGTCAGGCTCTTAATGGTGTTAACAGGTAATGTGATTTCATTGGAAAGGTGAAAATTGTCCAATCTGATATACATTTTTGAAAAGGAAACAAAACAGATTTGTTGCTCAATTTCTGATTTAAACAAACAAGATGTAATCCTGTATTATCCAATGAAGCTGCCATATTTGATTATCTGAGTAGTTTCTAGCTTTGATCACATGACCAATCCAGGGTCTAAAGAAAGAAGTTATATGCAAAAGAGGGAAATACATTTATATGATTGTGCTGACCCCAGTGTCTCACCTTTCTGGAAGATTATGATCTCAAATGATTAGAACCATTCATCTTAATAAGTTTTGTCAGTATGGCCCACCTCATTTCTAGAAAACTGATAAGCCATAATCCCTCATGCTAGAAGAGGATGTAGCATAAGCACCTTCACTTCCTTTGATTTGGAACACAGCTTAATAATTTTTCAAAGTTCTTGCATCCGGACATTTGAAATACATTAATCACCGGCAGAGTAAATTAAGTGTTTTCTTCCCAAATGTGCGCTTTAATTTGAATATTTTAACTCTAGAATTCGTCTACAATAATATAGCATTAAATGAATTGAAGACTTTTGGACACTGAGCTCACTCATGTGTTAAAAGAAGGCGGCATGCACTGTAAATACAAATGACAGCTTGTTTTCATCTTCTGTATCCAGAGAAGCTGAAAATAATTTGGGCCCAGGCAATTTATTTCAGCCGTTTCCTGTCTTATGTTGGTTATTATCTACAGACTTGACTTACATTTTTATCGATAGGTAACCCAATTGGTCGTGCTTTTTGCTAAGAGTCACTTTGGCCTTATGTTTCAACAATCACTTTTAATAATGTTGGTGCGACAGAAGCAAATCAATCCATATTAAATGGTGAGATTTTGATTGATGGTTCTAAGACACAAAGAAATAATAAAATTTGCCTTGGTGGTGAGGCATCCATTTATATCTATAACACAGAAGCCCTTGAAATTCCCCAGGTCCCAAATCCTGAAAATACTCTTATTTATTTTTCCATCTCTCCTTTCACTTATTTTTTTCCTCCAGTTTGCGATAATACCTTTGTCTAGTCATACAACCATTAGGTACCAATGGACAGTGTGTGCCCATGCAGCTTAAAGTCAATTTAAATACACAGAATCAATGGGTCAATTTTCAGTGGCGATAAACATTTGTTCGCAATCAAAATGAAAAAAGTCTTGCCAGAAATTCAATTTTTTTTCCATTTCTTTCATTTCTGAATAGTGCATGCTATTTCCATTAATGAGAATAAAAACAACACAAAAGAAAGTCCTCTCAATGAAAAAAAAAACAGAATCCCCCCAAACAAATGTTTTTGGCCTGTAGACACTTAGGGCCTGATTTTCAAAAGCATTTACACTCTTAAAAATGAGTTTTACACATGTAAATGCACTTTACCTGAGTAAGTGACTTCTCATAATTGCTACAATATATGCCATTGTATCGTCCATAGGATTTGTCCACGTAAGTGCACTTTACGCAGGTAAATGGCTTTTGAAAATTGCTACAGTATGTAAATCCTTTTGAAAATTACCCCTTTAATTTTTAGTAAGCTGACAGTGTGTGCAGATACTTTCAAGCCCATGTACATTTTAGTGAATTTCAAAGAGAACCTACTCAAGTACTTTCTTTTGGAAAATTTGCTTAAACTTTTATCAGTACAAAATTACCCTCATATGTTGCATTTTCTATTTCTTTGGATGGCTCAGACCAGTGCTTCCCTACGTTCTCCTGGAGGTCCACCTTACCAGTCGGGTATTTGTAGACTTGAAACTTTCAGGATATCCTTAATGAATATAAATGGGATAGATTTGCATGCATTGGAGATCCAGAGTATTCATATCTGTCTCATGTATATTCATTGTGGAAATCCTGAAAATCCAACTGGTTAGGTGTGCTTTCAGGAGAGGGTTGGAAAACACTGGCTTAGGCACAAGAAACTGGGATAATACATTTAAAAATTCAATTATGTGCAAGTGGTCTGCTCTCCCACCCTAAAAATACCCATGGGAGCTCTTCTTTTTTCCTATGTGGGTAAAAGTATTCATGTTATGAAATACCTGAATACTTATTATTACTAAGAAATTATACATTTTCAAATAACCCCATGTACCAGGTAATTCCCTAAGTTGCATGAACAGATCCTGAGAAAATTTAGCCATGTGCTTACAGGACAACATTTAAAGTCATTTACCCAGGAAAAAGGACTTGACTCAATATTGCCCACCTCTACAAGCTTATTGCTAAAAAGAGGTATTTTCACAAGTACGGTGACTATTGAACTCCTTACAGCTGCCCAAAATGAATACAGAGTAGTATGTAGACATTTTGGTCACAGGGTACTTGGCAGCTGCTAATCTTCAAAGAGAAACCATGTGGATGGTTTCCATACTGAACATTGACTGTAATGCACACAGGATAAAAATGCCCACCTACACTACAAATAATGCAGGCTATTCATTGTTACCACCCCCCCACGGCAATTAAAAAAGAAATCTATTGATCCAGGTAAAAGGGATTTTTGAACATTGGTCATCCTATATGCAGGTAAAAGTACACGTGCTGAGCCACTGTGCACACGCTTTTACTTGTCCTGCATGGAGGTAATCCCAGGCCAGGTAAAATTACACTCTTTTGCAAGGGAAAAAGGATATATATTTATTTATTTATTCATTCATTCAATTTATAAACCATGTCTTCCCAAAACAGGTACAAGACTTTGTGAGTACTTTTTTCCCTAGGTCATTTTTTAAAAGGGAAAGAATGCATGAACTTTCTCTTTGAGAGTCGGTGAAGAGTTCAGATGGAAAAGTACCCACAAGCTTTCCATCGAAGCGCACAGTTTAAATTGCATCCCCTTAAACTCTAACAATTCCATGCATCCAAACAGCATGGAACACAACATCTGTAACTGTAACATTTTCATTTATGGAAGAGATATGCAATCATCATGCCTTGTGCACTCAACTGCAGCATCATGGATAAAGGCAACCACTTTTAGCCACCTGCGGTACTGCCTCAGAAGGCTGCTATGGCCAAGGCTGGTGCTTCCATTAGGCAAACTAGGAGGTTGCCTAGAGTGCCACTATTTTGGGGGCATCAAAATCCTACCAGCATGAGGCCAAGAGGTGTAATGTGTCTGAGCCAATACCACCAAAGCAGGAAGTGATGTGCTGGAACTACTGCCATTGGAGGTTGGTGCATGACCGAGGTTCACCTAGGGTGCCAAATACTCTTCCATTGGATCTGGCTGTGGCATCAGCAAAGCTAAAACTGGTTGCTGCGCCAATACCCTTGATGCCCAGCCCTGCATAAGAATTAATGAAAATTAATTATAATTTTCAGCTGCTTCATTTTTCTAGATATTATAGCAGGGTCTTCACTTTTGTGTGAAAACCTTTGTCAGAGGTTTTTTGACATAAAATAATTCTCAATATATCCCATGGCTTATGCTTTCACAAAAAAGTGGCCAATACCACATTTTCAGAAGAATGCATGTTTTTACTTATCAAAAGCCGAAAATATGCATTATGAAAAACAGTATTCGCTGGTTTCAGCTATAAATGTGGATTCAATGAGTTTTGCCAAGAAACTCAATTGCAAACTTGACTTTATTGTTGTCAATGTAAACATATAAGCATAGGTGTATATTCAGAAATATATTTAGCAAACAAAAACAAAACACCCCATTTATAATTTTTGTTTTGTTCATGAGTCACAAGATCACTAAAAATGCAATGTTATAAAATTCAGACCCCTTCCCATATTTAATTGTATATTCCATCCACTATTCTCATGTATCCAGTCCCTTCCTTTGTAATGAATGATAGAATGGCAATAGGGCTGATGTGGCTAGAGAGGGTATCATGGAATGTGTAAACAGAGCACTGTTGTCACTTTTTTTCGGGTTCTTCTCTTTTTCTTTTCTCATTCTTTGGAAGGCTACTTATTATTATCGGCACAGCTCCTGTTGTTTTCAGTCAGCTCTTTTTCTGTCATGTTTTCATTAGGCTGCATCTAAGCCCTTATTTAGCCTTTTATAAAAAGTGATGGGGCTGTAATTGAATCCTACAGGAGGCGAGCAAACCAAATGAAAGGTCACAATGTTTTATATTCTTTAGGAATGCAGCAGATAAAACTCTGGTCATTTTTTTTTTTCTGAATTTGTCTCTACTTGCTTGCCTGCCTGTCTGCCAATGATAAGACTTGCAAAGGAGTCAATCATCCATCCGTAAAACGCCTTGGTCCGTTGATAACTCCACGGCTAACCAATGCTGTGGGATTACTAACATGCTAGCATTGCATGTTCTTATGTGTATTCAAGACCTGTCTGTAAAAATGTATCTTTCTGTGTCTTTTAGAAACTCATATTAACACGGTAAGAATATCTAAATAGGAAATAGCTGGCTTTCTAGATTACACACAGTCCTTCTCTTTTTCAGTCTCATCATAATTACCTTTCCACATTGTTCTATATCTTCTAATTATTTGTTCATTTTGTAATTACTACATAGCCAACTGCAGTACTACAGACACGAGAGAATATTAGCCCAGCATTTCGTCTCCAAAACAAACATGGGTGCTTAGGGGAACTACATAAGAAAATATAGGCATGTCTAGAGTGGAGAAATGTTTAGAAAAAGGTTGCCATTATCAGAACGGTCCCATTTAGCAAAAAAAGAAAACCTCTACTGATTGAGGCAGGACACGGCAGCATCAAAAGGCAAATGCCCTAACCTCCAGTTCCGCAAAGAGCATAGAAAAAAAGCAGAGGCACATCAGTGATTTCAAAAAAGTTGATGTATTTGCATGTATTCCCAATAAAAATGCTAATCTTTTGGTTCCAGTATGAACCATTGTCAGGGTTACTATTAGAGAAATGGCATTTTTATTGAGAATAAGAAAGGTAGATGCATTTTTGTACAATCTGTTGACATATTACTGTTCTTGTTTCATGTGTATAGCTGTCCATCTGCTCTCACATCCTTCCAGTTCCAGCAATGCTGGTTTATTAATACCTTGAATCTAGGTAGCATCCCTGAATCTGTTTGCTCTGTGACATTTATTTTCCATAAAATTAACTTCTTTTTTTTTTAATTCACTCATACTATTACATTATTCTCTGGCTTTTCTGGGTTAGCCCTTATTGGCAATTTTTAATACATGCAGAAAAGAAGGACATGGGAATCAAAATATATTTTATTAAAATAATGAATTAAGGTCACAGGTGCTTACATTGGACCTCTGGCTATCTTGGACCATGCTCCAGTTTGGGTGGATCTGAAGGGTTTGGATAATACAGGAGGATTCAAACGCTGGAGATTTCCAGAAAAGCTGTACTATGATGAAGGGTTTAAAAAATATATTCGGGACAAATGGAAGGAATATGAATATTTTAATAATCAGCATCAGAGTGATCCAATTCTTTATTGGGATACTGCAAAAGTGGTTATGCGGGGTGAGGTTATAGCGTACATGGCCAGAAAACATAAAGAATTATCAGCAAATATAATTTGCCTAGAAAGACAATTACAAAAGCTAAGGCACTACTTACAGCTTCCCCAACAAAGGAAAACTGTATAAAAATGTTTTCTCTTCAAAGTACTCTACACGATTATATTCAACAAAAAACTCAAAAAAGTCTTCTTTATTATAAATACTGCTTGTTTCATTTTGGTAATAAGACAGGGAAATTAATGGCGGGAATTGTGAGATCTTGGCAGGGGAAATCTTATGTCAAGGGGCTCCGAGATGCTTCAGGACAGTTACGAATAGATACAAAGGACATTGGAAAAATTTTCACGAATTATTATCATAAATTATACTCAGCAGACACAGGCAGTCATCCAGATATTCAGACATATCTTTCTAAATTGAATTTGCCACAAGTACAGGAGCAGGACTTAATAACACTTAATGCCCCTATAAGAAAAATAGAACTGGAATTGATTATTAAAGGCTCTACTTTAGGTAAATCACCAGGTCCTGAGGGTATTACAAATGAGTTTTACAAAATAATGTCTGACTTAATCAGCTCTCCTGTACAGCGAGTTTATGAAAGACTTTCATTGACTGATTTTCAGGCGTGGAAAGCAAATCGGGCCACTATAGTAGTTTTACCTAAACCAGGATGCAATCCGGAACTACCTGGCTCATATCGACCTATATCTCTTATAAATTGTGATTTGAAATTGATAGCCAAGGTAATGGCAGACCGGCTGGCTGCCTTCTTATTTAAACTTATATCCCCTTTTCAGGTTGGATTTGTCAGAGGTAGGCAGGCAGTAACTAATGTTCACAAAGTTTTGACTTCCATAGCCTTCTCAGAAAAATTACAATTAAATTCACTCCTTGTCAGTTTTGATGCCGAAAAGGCTTTTGATCGGGTGGATTGGTTTTTTTTTTTTTGAAACATTAACTATTATGGGTTCCACGGGTCTTTTATATCTTTTTTAAAGACTCTTTATTATTGCCCCCAGGCTAACATTTGGGTTAATGGGGAATTATCTCAAGATTTTACTCTAGCTCGTGGTACCCGGCAAGGATGCCCCTTATCTCCCCTACTATTTATTCTTTCTCTGGATCCATTATTATGTGTATTGGAGGAGAATCCAGGCACAGAGGGGATAAAGATGGGACCAGTGATGTTTAAAGTTGCGGCATTTGCAGACAACCTTTTACTGCATCTGACAAATCCTACCAAATCACTTCCGGTTGCTCTTGAGTTAATAGCAGAGTATGGGCTTTATGCTGGATTACGCCTGAACTTAGATAAGTCAGAGGCTATGGTGATAGGGTTGGCAAACTCTATTTCATGGAATGGGGAATTTCCTTTGTAGTGGGCAGGTGATCGCATTAAATATTTGGGGATTTGGGTCCCTAAATCACTTGCTCACTTGTATGAAATGAATATATCCACTTTGCAACAAAAAACAGAACTCTCTCTATATGCATGGCTTTCACTCCCACTTTCTCTCATTGGATATATTCATTTACTCAAAATGACAATTCTACCACGTTGGCTATACGTGCTTGTTCTCCCTCTCCTTCTTACACAAGCTACTGTAGCTAGATATCAGAGAGTAGTAACAAAATTCATATGGGGAGGTAAAAGGCCGAGGATTAAATTATCTATATTGATGAAGCCATTCTCTATGGGGGATTGGGTCTTCCAGATTTAAAACTTTATAACCATGCAATAAATCTGAGACATATTGGTGATTGGTTACTAGGCATGCAATTTTTTTCTGATACTTCATTTGAAGCACAACTACTTGCTCCCATATCGCCACGCTATGCTTTGCATGTCCCTCGTGCCTCTATTTCTAATATAATATACTCGGATTTGCTTTTAAGACCATTACGATGGACCTGGAGGTGGCTATTACAAAAGCTCTCCCTACCGGACAAGATATTGCCATTCCTTCCATTCTGCGGTAATCCAGCATTTCCTGAGGGATCAGACTCTTCACGATTCTGCCTCTGGGATAGATCTCAACCATATTGTATTGGGCAATTGATCCATTTGGATGGGACATTACTTACCTTCTCGGAAATACAGTCTTCTTATGGCCTTGCAGCTACAGACTATTTCCAAGCCAGACATTATTTGCATTCTCTGGGCTCTCCCACCTTTTTGGATGCTAAATGGCAATTACTAAAAACATGGTTTGACTTGGACAACCCACAGAAAAGATCTATTTCTTATTTATATAAACAGTTGGAAGATATACATAACAAATGGTCTTTAGAAGAGGTTCAGATCAAATGGCAGAGAGAACTTAGATATCCAATTCCGGTTACATCGTTAAAGACTGCCTTCATTATGACAAAGAAAATTACAAGCAACTCAATACTTCGGGAAACCAGATACAAAATCATCTACAGAATGTACATTTCTCAACATCAAGCGTTCAGAGCTGGGTTTTCTGTGTCCGATTTGTGTCTTAAATGCAATAAGGTTGAGGGGCATTTAGGTCATGCCCTCTGGTGCTGTCCTGTAATTCAAGTTTTCTGGAAAAAAATTTTCCGATCTACTAGTGATGTTGTGGGCTTTAAAATCCCATTTTCACCACTGGTGGCTCTTTTTGGTATTTTCCCAAGGACCTTCAAGGGGAAAAAAAGTCAAGCACTCTGGATTACTAAAGTTTACTTACTAGCTTGTAAGGCTATACTGGTTGCCTGGAGGAAATCAGAAAGTCCTTCCCTTGTATACTGGCGTTCGTCTATTATTGATCTACTTACTTTGGAAACATTAGCCAGTAATCATCTGCCAATCCGAACCAGGAGAGCTATAAATGCAATCTGGCTTCCATTCATACAAACTTTGCCAAATGACTCGCAAAGTCTTTTTCTTAATCGAATTGATGTTTGATATTTAGATTTCATGGTGTTTTTATATAAACATATATTTTGATGAACTAATGGGACTGCAAGATTTCCCTTTGGTGCAAGGGGTGGGGGAAAGTGGCCTCAAATAGGGGTAGTGGATTAGATAGATTGACCATAAGAGGTTTCTAATTGTATACCTTATATGTTATACTTTAATAATATCCATTGTTATGTTTATAAACAATAAAAAATAGATTTACCATAAAATAATGAATTGAACTAAGACATTGGATTCCTGACAATATGGGAGCCTTTTCTTACTTTCATTCCTGACTAGGCATTAGTTTAACACCTCGTTAACAATTCCAAAATCTCCAGTGACTAAACTTCTGCTAATACTCTCAAACTCCGCTTAGAGCCATGCCTCTCCAATTTCAAAAAGAAACTTAAAACATGGTTATTTAGACAAGCCTACCCAGACTAACCTTCCCTCTTCCCCCTTCCCTTTTCAATCCCCACCTCCCTCCCTTGCCCCCCCTTGCTTTACCTTGCTCTACCCACAGCCATGACTCTACTTTGATTTTGTATATATGATCTGTATATATTGTATTATTGACCTATATACTCTTGACACAGTTTTTTTACGTTGACTTTTGTCACCCCTTTTCTTAACTAAGTTATTTACTCGTCCCGTTGCATTTGCCCTGTATTTCCTCGCTTTCTTGGTTTTGATCCCCTCCCGTTATGCAGCCCCCGTTATTATGTATTTTCTCAAACCTTTTGTTTTATGTAAACCGGTATGATGTCCACACTAATACCGGTATAAAAAAGTCCTTAAATAAATAAATAAATACATACATACATACATACAGCTTCAAATTCAGTCTCCACTGAGCACCTCCTGATGATCTCTACTATGGGAATTCCCACACCACAAAATCCTCTACATGCAGCAGCTGAGGACAGAACCTATGAGCTCTTAAAATCTCATGCTTTACAACAATTTTTTTTGTTGGTCCTTTCAAAGGTATCATAATCTACTGACTTCAGTTTGCTCCAGGAACAATTTACTCTGCCCAACTACATGGCTAGGCACCTAGATAAGATACCTATGAAAATTGTCCTCATTAAGAATATTTGAAAAGAAGTTGGCATTGTGGAGCACCCCACCAATGACGCGGGAGGAAACCTGCTGCCAATAGCTGGAGGTGTGCTAAAGCAGAAGATCCTTCCAGCCCCAGTGTAATAAGGCCAGATGGGGTTGTGGATTCTTTCAATACTGGGGGAAATATTCCAGGCATCCCAGATTCCATGCAATTAGTACCCCTGTTCCTGAGCAGGTGACCCAGGATAGACCATGACACACTGAAACTTTCAGCACAACTTTACTCTTTGTCAAAGGCAAATAGACATGAATGCAATGGCAATCAAAACAGCAGTAACATACAGGAACATCAGTTTTAGATATCTATGTTTTTTTCTCTAATATTAGCAGAATGTCACTTTTGATAACAGCAATCCAAGAAACTGCAAAAGGCATGCAAGCAGTCCCAAAACCCCAGTGTAAGCTGCTAGAAATAAAAATGGTTTCCCCAGTCCCGATGGTGCATGCACAAGGAAAAAAAAAACCCAAATGTGTGACAGGACCCTGGAGATCCTGAATAAACAAAAAGTCCACACAAAGCTGCTGTGGCAAGTTGATATGGATCTTCCTGTGAAAATGGGTTTAGTGCAAACTGCATGTTTGTTTGAGCAGGCAGCCACTGTTGGTCTCAGGGTTTCCCTGGATTGAAATCCCCTTGCAGTCTGTCCCTCCTGTAGTATTTGCAAGTGTAGGGCAAATTTCCTAGCACAATACACTCTGTAGCATCCAATAAAGGAATACACCTTTAGGGAACACCCTCTGGCTCTCAATATTAGAGATTAGATTTAGAATGTTTTGTTGGTTGCTTACTTATCTTTGTTGGCTCTTTCAGCATAGGAACAACACCTCCCTCCACAGAAACTGCAGTCAGTGTCTCCTGACCTAGGGAAGAGTTTATTGCCAGCTGGACCCTGTCCCCTGCTGAGAGATTCTTTTCCTGTCACTGGTGTTCAGCAGTGCTCCTCTTGGTGTAGCTCATCTCTATAAGGTATTTTTTGCATGGGATTCACACAAAAACTAAATCCTGGTCTCCTTTCACTGCCCTTCCCTTTCCCTTCAGCAGGAGCCTGTAACTCTCTTTTTCCTCTCTCCCCATTGGTCAAAACCCTCCTTCCTGCTTCCTGGGCAGTTGTTGCCGAGCTCTGCTCAGAGCAGGCTGCAGGACCCAGCTGACCAGTAGTGGTGCTGGTTTTTTTTGGGGGGGAAACTGCTCTTTTACCCTACCACTTTTTGGTTTTATTTTTCCTTCCCCAGGCTATTCTTTTTTTTTTTGTAATTTAAATTTTATTATTCAACTAAGAAAGAAATACAAAATAGCAGGCCACAATGACTGCCCAACTGTAACAGGGTTAAGAGACAGCAGCCAATTGCATTTCAATAAAATAAAAGATTGCTTGCTGCTGTTCTCCAGGCTAATCACTGGCCAGAGCTCACCTGCTGCTGGTTCCCTCGCCATCTTCACTCCGCTGCTCCAAACTGCAAGCTAAAAACTTTCTTTAATATTGTACCTGCGGGGGCTCGAGCCTGAAGGGAAAACAGCAGCGCAGCCTCCCAAAGTTTGCTTCTTTCTTTTCCCCTTCCTCCAATTGTCTTCAGTTTTTTCTAGAGCAGAAAAGCACTCAGCATCTTTCTGCCCAGAGCTGGCAGTCTCCTTACCTTTGAGTCAGGCTAAGAGAGCTTCTTCCTGGCTCCCCTGTGTGTTTGTGCAGAGAAGTGTATGCGCCTGCCCCTCCCATTTAGACAGCTACTTTACTTTTTTGCCATAAGAGTTTTCTTTTTTAGCCAAGAAGACCTTAAACCTTTTTAGTTCCTTCCCTCTCTCCCTTCCTTGTAGAATAGGCCTTAGAAAACAGGTCACTTTATAAAATCTTAAAAAAAAAAAAAAAAAGCCTGTGTGAAAGCCAAACAGACAAAAAAAAACCCCAAATCTCTGACTGCATCTTAAGTCAGGGCCTGTTTTTTCATTCACACTCTCAACACCCACTGCTCATTCAGCCAGAATTGGATACACATACCTTTGCAGGAGTTCGTGTTCGGCCCTCGATCTGTGGGTCTTCTCCGCCTCCTGTATTCATCCACTGAGTGCTTGGTTAAAGTTAACTGGTCCTTAACAGCGCCTCTGGCATTTGGGAGGGGAATGGATCAAGGCTGTCCCTTGTCCGGGCAACCGTATGCGCTGGCCATTGAGCCTTTCCTATGCCTCGTGCACAGGTGGCTCACTGGCTGACACTACAGGAACCCGGATTCCAGGTCACATTATCTGGCTACGCTGATGACGTACTCCTTATGATTCAGGACCCACTTGATCTGGAGAGGATGCGAGCCTGCCCGCAGGTTTATTCATCCGCTTCCTCCGCCAAGATCCACTTGGCAAAATGGGCTGGGCTTAGGATAGGACTGCAGCGGGTGGACATTTTCCTGAGCAAATTTGATAATTTCCTTTGGAGCCAGGAATCCATAAAATACCTGGGGATCCCTCTTGTCACAGGAGAAACCGTGGCCTCAGTCAATTGGCAGGAACTTGAAGAGAAAGGGAACACTCATCTGAGGTAGTGGTCGGCACTGCTATGACTAGTATCATACCGCGGGAGAGTCTTGGTGGCAAATCAGCTAGTGTCCAGCAGGCTGTGGCAAAGACTGACTGCCCTGAGCCCTCCTGCGAAGTTTCTAGCCCATTCCCAGAGGAAGCTGCTGGACTTCTTCTGGGCAGGGAAGAAGCACTGGGACTCTATGGGAGTTCTTCCTCTGAAGGAAGGTGGACAGGGACAAGTATGCCTACAATACCAGGTACATACCTTTCAGTTGCAGGCCCAGCAGAGATTTCTGTATGCAAACTCCCCTCCTCTGTGGTGCCCCCTGGCTACCTTTTTCTTTTAAATCAAAACCTGTTACTGCTATCACTTACATATTTCACAACAAACCCTTATTTCAGTGTGTGCGAGGACCTTCATCCACGAGTGCATGGACGGGGAAGTACTCTTTTCTTTTTTCTTATCTTTAGAGAAATTGGTTTAAAATTGGTCTAAAAGTAAAATATTTTGAGAACATTTTTCACTTTTGATGTAATCACCTTCACAAATAGGACCAAT
Source organism: Rhinatrema bivittatum (assembly GCF_901001135.1). Taxonomy (NCBI): domain Eukaryota; kingdom Metazoa; phylum Chordata; class Amphibia; order Gymnophiona; family Rhinatrematidae; genus Rhinatrema; species Rhinatrema bivittatum. The sequence continues at coordinate 18,736,226 of NC_042629.1, forward strand.
GATTATGAATGACCCATTAACGGTGAGAATACTGAATATAAATTTCAGCAACCGTGGGGTGTTATGAAGGTCCTCACACACACTGAAATAAGGGTTTGTTGAGAAATGTAAGTGATTTATAAGACTTATACACTCCAGTTGCTGTTTAGTGGACTTTAAACTTGGTGATTCACTATTTAGTGTGTCTACAATGGCTCAAATATCAAGGGACAATACTTACAACTTTTCCTTAGATCATCTGAATGAGGTTCTAAAAAGCACTTCGCTCTTCTCCGACGGAGACCAATCTACTCTAACTCCAAGTTGGACAGAACTTACTATCTTACAGAAATGGTTAATCCATACAGACTTACATTATGCTACACTTGTTGAGTATTTAAAACACAACGGATTCTGAGAGGTTTGCGCTTGGTCAAAGAACCAAAGGTTTACATGGAGTTTCCCCAAGTTTCTGGAAAAATGGTCACATATTCTTAATAAATGTTCTATGGACATGATGCTTTTAATAATTGACCAGGCACAGAAAATCTCCATAGAAAAAAAAGCTCAAACTCAGGAAATGCTGGACTCTTTAAAAAAAAAAAAATAAATGTGGTCCTTGAAACCTTTGATCTGAGGCTCCAGGAGTTCCAAAAAAGCATGGATAAATTTAAACCAGAACTAAAACTTACCATGATCAATAAATTCCACAGAGATGGATTCACAAAAAAGGCCCCATTTACCCTTGACTTGACTTAAAGATCGCTCTAACAAGGAAATGAAACATGTGACATTTAATCTCTCTCAGTTCTTCAAGTAGTGAAAAGACCCCAACGGGGAATTTTCCACATCTGGTTCCATGCTGAGGACAGAACAATTGGGACAGGCACCGAGGTGCATGGAACTTTCAAACAATGGATTGGGACAAGCCAAAAACATGGTCACAAGCCCCTTTTTCATATCAAACTACGTAAGGAACACAGCAGTGATTAATATATCAGGGGGTTACCTGTCTAGTATGTAAGAATCCATTTTAAATAAAGGATTAAACTGTGTGCTCATGTTTAAACATGATCCATTTCAACTTAGATGTGACTTTTTCAGATTCATTAGGCAATTGCAATGGAAGGTCTTTTTTGAAAATGCTCCATTTTTCCAAGAGACCTTCTTAGTTAAGAATCCATCCAATTGGAGCCCTCCATCACCCAGGAACCCCATTATCCTGACTTTTCAAGATTAGTTCTTAATGAAGTTGAAGCATTGGAATGTACTCACAAATACTTCTTTTTTAATATGTCACATGGAAAAATGTTGGCGCAAAATCAGCTGCGCTCCCGGAAAGATATAGTAATGAAACCTGCGGATAAGGGGAGGGCATGGTGGTCATCTTGAGTCATTCTCAGTATCACGAGGAAGGGGAGCACTCCATGAAGTTAGCATGGGGCACATTTAAAACTAATTGGAGAAAGTTCTTTTTTACTCCACACACAATTAAACTCTGGAATTTGTTGCCAGAGGATGTAGTTAGTGCAGTTAGTGTAGCTGTGTTTAAAAAAGGATTGGATAAGTTCTTGGAGGAGAAGTCTATTACCTGCTATTAAGTTCACTTAGAGAATAGCCACTGCCATTAGCAATGGTAACATGGAATAGACTTAGCTTTTGGGTGCTTGCCAGGTTCTTATGGCCTGGATTGGCCACTGTTGGAAACAGGATGCTGGGCTTGATGGACCCTTGGTCTGACCCAGTATGGCATTTTCTTATGTTCTTATGTGTATCATCAACTTTCCAATACAGATTTCTATCAAGAATTACCAACAGATGCTACCAATGGTATCTTGTCACAAGTAATCAATTTGGTGCAACAGTGTTTTCAGCAAGGCTTTTTGACTAACTCAGAAAAAACATTTTTGATAAACATCCCAGGATTCCAATTTTTTACATTGTTCCAAAAGTCCATAAATCAATACAAAATCCACAGGGCAGACCTGCCAACGGCTAAGTCCTGGAACTGTTATCTATTTTTTTGGATAAAATTCTTCAACTACTCGTGCTGTTAGTTCCTTTCTATATCAAGGACACCTATGCTGGAATTTCTAAGCCAGGTCAATGTCCATCATGATAGTTTATTGGTTACCATGGACATAGTATCTTTTTATACCATAATCCCCCAGGATCAAGCTATTCAAATTATTTCTGATTTTTTAAAAAAAATGTTCATTCATTACCTCATAGAATACCTACAGGATATATTGTTGAGCTATTACAACTTACTCTGAGTAAAAATTATTTTGCCTTTGATGGCAAATATTTTTTTGCAGATACAAGGAACTGCTATGGGGGGCGGCCATGGCAACCGATATAGCCAATCTTTATTAGAGATGTGAATCGTGTCCTCGATCGTCTTAACGATCGATTTCGGCTGGAAGGGGGAGGGAATCGTATTGTTGCCGTTTGGGTGTGTAAAGTATCATGAAAATCGAGGGTTCCGGACCCCCGCTGAACGTCCTCCTGCAGTCGATCTCCTGCCGGCACCATTTTCCGTACGGAAAACGATTTGTGGCAGGAAATCGCTCCCGGACCCCCGCTGGACCCCCAGGAACTTTTGGCCAGCTTGGGGGGGCCTCCTGACCCCCACAAGACTTGCCAAAAGTCCAGCGGGGGTCCGGAACGACCTCCTGCGTTGAATCGTTTTGGTCTATGGCCGCCACCATTTTGCGGCGGCCATTTTGCAAAATGGCGCCGGCTGAAGACTACACGATTTAGTGTGCCGCTTTTCCTGCTCTCCCCCTTCCCCCGATTTAGCTACGGACTGCCGCTACAGAGGTAATTTAAGGCTACGGACCCCCAGGTAATTTAAGGCATTGGGGGGGGGGGGGGTTCGGGAGGGTGGGGGATTTAATTTAAAGGGTTGGGGTGGGTTTTAGTGTGCCGTGTTTTAGTGTGCCGCTGGACCCCCAGGTAATTTAAGGCATTTGGGGGGGGTTCGGGAGGGTGGGGGATTTAATTTAAAGGGTAGGGGGTAGGTTTTAGGGTGTTTTAGTGTGCCGGTTTTCCTGCCCTCCCCCTTCCCCCGATTTACGATTTTTTGACGATAAATCGGGGGAATTGGTATTGTATCGTGGCCCTAACAATTTTTGACGATTTAAAATATATCGGACGATATTTTAAATCGTCAAAAAACGATTCACATCCCTAATCTTTATGTGGCCAATTTTGAATCTCAATATGTCTATGATCATAACTGGAGCCAATATCTAACATGTTGGAAAACGTACATCGATGACATTTTTATAATTAGGAACGGCCCAGTTTTGGCACTTTTGAAATTCCATCAATGGCTAAATTCTAGGAGATCCAGTTTGAAATTTACAATTGATTACCACAATAAGCAGATCACTTTCCTTGATATTTTGATCACCAAATCAGAAAATAGTTTAAGCCCAAGCATTTATAGAAAATCAAGAGATCACAATAACCTTCTCAGATATGATAGCTTCCATCCAACAAATTTCAAAAGAAATTTCCTGGTTGAGCAATTTTTAAGGCTAAGGTGGTTATTTATTTTATTCGCATTTATTAATCACTTTCCAGATAAAATGTTATTGCTTAAAGTGATGTACAAAATAAACAAATACAATAATAATTATCATAACATAAAATACAAAATACCACACTGTTATAAATCTGCTGCTCGGAGATAACAAACTGTTATCGAGCTCCTCCTGTAGAGGGAGGAGTTAGCAATCTGTTATGGATCTCCTCCTGGAGAGGGAGGAGTTAGCAATCTGTTGTCAATCTCCTGCTGCTAGGAGTAACTATCTGTAGAAACTGCTCCCCAGAGGGTGCAGTTAGAATCTGTAATAAATCACCCTGCCAAGGGGTTGGCAATCTGTTATAAGTCTGCCAGAGAGTTAGCAATCTGTTATGGATCACCCTGCCAAGGGGAAGACCTAACAATTGTAATATTCCGTAGGTGGAGTTAATGATCTGTGGTGGGTTGGCTTCCCACAGAGTGGCAGTCTGTATAATACCACTCTAGTAGTGTAAGGAACGAACACCCAAGGTAACTGGTGAATCCCTGGACCGATGGCAGATGACAGCGCCCCCAGGAGGATATCCTGAGAGGGACCACCGGCTAGGCTGGAATATGGAGACAAACACAGATAGTTCTTTATTAGACAGGAGGTAGAACCACCAGAGGTGGCAGTAGTGAGCTGATGTGCCTGGCAGGGCTGAAGTCTCTCGGATACTGGAATTGTGGTCTCTGGGTTGCTGAGCTGTAGAGAGAGACTATAGGTAGTGAGTAGACAGGGTATGCTGGATACATAACCAGTAGTAGATGATACACTCACAATTGTAGAGATCTGTAATGACTTCTATGCAACAGAGAGTCTTCAGTATATTCAGGAACAGGAGCCATAGGCAAGTACTGGTTCCTATATGTAGTCTGAAATGAGAACTCACAATATCTGTGTATGAGGTGGCTTCTGGAATAGAAGAGAGTCTTTGGAAGTTTTTAGGAAAATAGGCCGTCATGGAGCGAGTACCGGTTCCTATCTGAAATCTATAATAGTAATTCACAAGATATAGATATATGATAGCTTCTGAAATAGAAGAGAGTTGAGAAGGGATTTAGGAACATGGTCCCTTGTGGAGCGAGTACCGGTTCCTATCTGCAATCTATAATAATGACTCACGATCTCTGTACCTGCGATAACGTCTTACACAGAAGGGAGTCTTCGGAGATTAGGAACATAGGCCCTCGTGGAGCGAGTACCGGTTCCTATCTGTAATAGAACTCACTGTGTTCACGTCTGTGATCGCTTCCAGGTAGTAAGCAGTCTTCTGAGCATTCAGGGATGTAGGCCCTCGAGGAGCGAGTACCAGATCCCGTCTTAGCAATCTGAAATCAAGAAGAGAGAGCAGGGCCCCCGAGGAGCGGGTACCCCTAGGTAAGTTTGTGGAGGCAGAGCAGTGGAGAAAGAATTCCCCTTGCTAACTCAATTCGTAGTTGCAAGCAAAGACCTTTTAAGTTGGAAGCGGATGATGTCACTATGGGGGGACGCCTCCGAGGTTCGCACCCTTACGTCCTTAAGTCTGGAGCGCGCGCCCTTACGTCATCAGGAACATGACGGATCTGCAGCGTCGGGCCAGCCCGGGGATTCCAGGAAGAATGGCAAGGAGAAGCCGCGGCAGCATCTGTCCGTCAGACCCGAAGGGAGTCGCCACTAAGGCAAAGAGGGTGGAGCGAGGGCAAGAACAGGCATTAATGCAACACACACACAATTCAAACAAAAACATACATAAAATGCAGCATGTTAAGCTTATGTGCTGACCACAATGGCTTTAAAATTCAGTCTAAACAAATGGCTAAATGTTTCCTTGAGAGAGGGTATCCTTTGTTTTGCATTAAATCAGCATACCGAACAGCGCTATATAGTAACAGGGATTTGCTGTTCATGAAAAAGTCAAACATAGGAGATTTGAAGTACAGACTTGTGAGCTCAGGCACTCTACATTATCCTCCTTTATCTATCAAGCTATTCAGAAACAGTGATTATTTTGCAACAAGCTCTCTATTTTCACAGAGACTCCAAGATTTGCCTTTTCTAGAGGCAAGAATTTTAGAAATTATGTGGTCCACTCAAGTCTGTACACCCCTACTTCAGTTCCTCAATCTAAAGTCAGCCATCAAAACTGTCAGTGTTGTCTGCTTAGATCAGACACCGATATTGGTGACATTACTAACAGGCAGACAAATTATGCTACCTTCTATTGCACCATGACGGGAGGGAGCGCTAGGGGGTGCTCCCCAATGTGGGACAAGATGTGTACCCCTGCGGTGAGACAACCCCTTCTGGGTAGACAGGAGGAATCTGGAGGCTCTGACCCTCCACGGGTCCACACTGAAGAGTGGGGTCTGCCCAGTGAAGGACAGACATCAGGCTTATGGACATTAGGAACAAGACAGAGGTCTGACAAGGGACTAGAAGACTCCTTGGCGCTGTCATATGGAAAGACCCTCAAGCGCCCTACTCAACCCAGCTGGGCTGGTAATGGATCACGAGGGATGGGTCAGAGTGGAGCTGAGGACATCTGGACAATGGACGAAGACATCACGGCTGGAACAGAACATCATGGTACTGAAGACAACTGGACGAGAAGACATCGGAAGATCAGAACATCAGGAACAACTGGAACACAGAGGCTTGATGAGATGAGAGACCACGGAAGACAAGGCGAGGGATCCCATATGGAACGTAGTGCCTAGGAGAAGCTAGAAGATGTGGAGTCCTAAGGAGGATGTGCTCCTTACGAAGGCAAGGAAGGACTGGCTGAAGAGCCCTTTTGTAGCCAGGAGAGGGAGTTCCAGGAAGTGACATCATCAGGGTGGACCAGGGGGCCACTCCTTCGCTGGCTCTTTAAATCAAGTAGGGAGGCATGGCCCCATGCCTAAGTGTTGCGTTCGTGCCTATTCTCGCCCTCGCTCCACCCTCTCTACCTTTGTGGCGACTCCCTTCGGCTCAGATGGACAGATGCAGCCGCGGCTTCTCTCCGCCTCTTGGTCCCTGTATCCCCGGGCTGGCCTGACGCTACTGATCCGCCATGTTCCTGATGACGTAAGGGCGTGAGCACGCTCCAGACTGTATCAGCAAGGGCGCTAACCTCAGGGGCGTCCCCCCGTAGCGAAATCATCCGTTTTCAATTTATAAGGTCTTTGTTTGCTAACTACAAATGAGTTAGCAAGGAACTCCATCGGGACTTGCTTCGGCAGTCCACGCTACTTGCAACTACGATCCGAGCCAGCAAGGGGAAAATCTTTCTCCACTGCTCGGCCTTTTCAAACTTACCAGGAATACCCACTCCTCAGGGGTTCCGCTCTTTCTCTTCTTGATTTCAGATTGTTGGATGGGATCCGGTACTCGCTCCACGAGGGACTACGCTCCCGAAGACTCAGAAGACTCCTATTGCCTGGAGGCGATCGCAGACGTGAACCCAGTGAGTCCTCTTACAGACAGGAACCGGTACTCGCTCCACGAGGGCCCTTGTTCCTAATCTCTAAGACTCTCTTCAGTCTAAGATGTTATTGCAGGTACGGAGATCGTGAGTTACCATTGCAGATTGCAAATAGGAACTGGTACTCACTCCACGAGGGCCTATGTTCCTAATACCTTTCCTCAAACCCTCTTCTTCCTCAGAAGATATCACATACCTATATCTTAAGGATTACTATTTCAGATTAACAGATAGGAACCGGTACTCGCGCCATGAGGGTCTATGTTCCTAAATCTCTTCTAGCCTCTCTTCTATTCCAGAAGCTATCCTATACACAGTTATTGTGAGTTCTATTTCAGACTGCCAATAGAAACCAGTACTCGCCTGCGGCTCCTGTTCCTGAATACTGAAGACTCTCTGTTGCATAAGAAGACATTAAGATATCTACAATTGTGAGTGTATCATCTACCACTGGGTATGCCCAGCATATCCTGTCTACTCACTACCTATAGTCTCTCCTTACAGCTCCGCATCTCAGAGATTGTAGTTCCAGTATCAGAGGGACTCCAGCCCTGCCAGGCACATCAACTCACTACTGCTACCTCTGGTGGTTCTACTTCCAGTCTAATAAAGAACTATCTGTGTTTGTCTCAATACTCCAGCCTAGCCGGTGGTCCCTCTCAGGATCTCCACTTGAGGGCGCTGTCATCTGCCATCAGCCCAGGGATTCACTATTTCTACTGTTACTTCTTACACTATAGAGCAGTATTATCATCTGCCACTCTGTGGGAGCCAACCCACATCAGACCATTACTCCTCTTTCTGCAGAAGCGGATCCATATCAGATAGCTATCTTCCCATGAGGATCATACTGGTTGCTGGCTCATCTTTCTACAGGAACAAAGCATAACAGTTGCTACTCCTTCCCTCTGGGGAAGCAGAGCACAAACAGATTGCTAAACTCCTCCTCCTACAGAAGCCAAGCCTATCAGATTGCTATCTCCTCCCTTTGGGAGGAGCTGATCAAATCCAGATTGCTCACTCCGCCCTCCTGGCGGCGTGAGCGCTAGCAGATTGCTAACTCCTTGGCAGATTCCGTATCAGATTGCTAACTCCTCCTTCAACGGGAGTATCCAGCAGCCAGATTTATAACAGATTGCTCTCCCTCTCCTGGAGGAGATTCATAACAGATTGCTAACTCCTTAGCAAGATCCGTAACACTAAGGAAGGAAACAGGAAGAGGAAGCAGGACCCTGGACAGCAGCCCTGCTACAAGACTGAAGATGCTGAATCAGGAGAAGGGACACAGACAGGCCCCAACATGGGAGGTGGCTTCCTGCCATGAAGAGGAGGTCCAGGGGTGGCTCCAAGCCACAACTGAGTTCGGGAACTGTGGCCTCTGGGCCGCGGAGGAAGAGAGCTGGCTCATGGCAGCAAGAACCACCATGCCGAAGAAGGAGTGGGCAGTCTCTGGACCATGAGGGAGCACCCTGGCATGGCTCCTGCCGTATCGACATGATGGCGACCCCAGGCCGCAGGAACCAAAGCATCCATGGCTCCTGCCACACAGGTAAGAGGCGACTCATGGCACCAGCCATGAGCCAAATCTCAACAGCACCCCCCTCTCAAAGGGGGTCCCCCTCCCATCCTTCGGAAGGTAGGAACATCAGGCCAAGATATCAGAAACAAAAAATGGTGCAGGCGCCTCCTGCAGGTCGTGAGGGGAAAACAGAAGAGAAAAACTCCCCCCCCAAAAAAATTCTTGGGTGAAGAAACAAAAGTCCAGGAAGAAGACCCGGGACAAGGGCCGTCCCACTGGGCACATAACCTTCGCAAACTGTTACACTGTGAATCGAGGGAGTGCTAGGGGGCACTCCCCAGTGTGGGACGAAATGTGTACCCCTCCAGTGAGACAACCCCTTCTGGGTAAACAGGAGGAATCTGGAGGTCCTGACCCTCCACCAGACCACACTGAAGAGCAGGGCCTGCCCAGGGAAGGACAGACATCAGGCTTACAGATATCAGGAACAAGGCAGAGGTCTGACAAGGGACGAGAAGACTCCTTGGCGCCATCAGATGGAAAGACCCACCAGTGCCCTACACACTCCAGTGGGGGTGATTGCGGACCACTGGGCCACTACGCGCCCTACTTAACCCAGCTGAGCTGGTCACGGACCACGAGATATGGGTCAGAATGGAGCTGAGGACATCTGGACAATGGACGAAGACATCAGGGCTGGAACAGAACATTAGGATACTGAAGACAACTGAACGAGAAGGCATAGGAAGGTCAGAACATCAAGAACAACTGGAACACAGAGGCTTGATGAGACAAGAGACCACGGAAGACGAAGATGAGGGATCCCACATGGAACATAGTCCCTAGGAGAAAATGGAAGACGTGGAGTCCTAAGGAGGACTTGCTCCTTGCGAAGGCAAGGAAGGACTGGCTGAAGAGCTCTTTTGTAGCCAGGAGAAGGAGTTCCAGAAGTGATGTCATCAGGGTGGACCAGGGGGCCACTCCCTTGCTGGCCCTTTAAATCAAGAAGGAAGGTGCGGCCCCGTGCCTATGGAAGGAAACAGGAAGATGAAGCAGGCCCCTGGACAGTGGCCCTGCTATGAGACTGAAGACGCTAAAGCAGGAGAAGGCCGCAGGCAGTCCCCGACGTGGGAGGCGGCTTTCTGACATGAAGAGGAGGTCCAGGGGTGGTTCCAAGCCACAAGTGAGTCTGGGGACTGCAGCCTCCGGGCTGCGGAGGAAGAGGGCTGGGTCGCGGCGGCTCCTGTTATGCTGGAGCATGGTGGCAAGGACCATCATGCCAAAGAAGGCATGGGCGGTCTCTGGACCGTGAGGGAGCATCCCAGAGTGGTTCCTGCCGCCCTGACACGATGGCGGCCCCAGGCCGCAGAAACCAAAGCGTCCGTGGCTCCTGCCGCAAAGGTAAGAGGTGGCTCGTGGCACTAGCCACGAGCCAAATCGCAACACTTTCACAAATGACTTGTCCTTTGTGGTTTACATGCTTAGCTGCCCATGCGCACTGAATTATATAGGCATGACAAAACAAATTTTTAAAAAAACGCCTTATTGAACATAAAAGTTGCCTTAAGAACTGTAAGATTGAGGCTCCTCTAATAATGCATATTTTAGAATGCCATCACACCTTTGAGGACATCAGATTGATTATTTTGGAAGAGATCCTAATACAGTAGAGAGGAGGAGACCATGTTAACAGATTGCTCTTACAGAAACAAAAATGGATTTTTCGTATGAAAACAGTGGTCGCGCATGTCCTAAATAAAGAAATCAAATGGTCATCTGTCATTTGATAACTCAGATTTTTTGATTGAGATTAATTACGATATTTACTTATGCATTAGGTTCATGGTGCTAATACATGCATTTTAAACCTTTCCAGAAGCAGGAGTTCTCTCCCAAGTTAGATGCAAGCCCCGGGACGCACATAAGTCCCGGGGCTTGCATGGAGGGGCATGTCGGGGGGGCGTGCCGCGAGTGACGCAGCATTTCGGGGGCGGGCCCGGGGGCGTGGCGCCGGCCTGGGGGCATGGTCGAGGCCTCCAGACCAGCCCCCGGGTCGGGTGATGGCGCGCCAGCAGCCCGCTGGCGCGGGCAGATTTACGCCTGCTTTCCACAGGCGTAAATCTGCCAACAAAGGTAGGGGGGGGGTAGATAGGGCCGGGGGGGTGGAAAGAAAGTTCCCTTCGAGGCCGCTCCAATTTCGGAGCGGCCTTGGAGGGAACAGGCAGCGCGCGCGCCAGGCTCGGCGCACGCAGGTTGCACAAATGTGCACCCCCTTGCGTGCGCTGACCCTAGATTGTATAAGATACGTGCGGCTACGCGCGTATCTTATAAAATCCAGCGTACTTTTGTTCGCGCCTGGTGCACGAACAAAAGTATGCGCGTGCGGAAATTTATAAAATCTACCCCTTTTTCTTTTCAAATAATTTTTTTTTTGTAATAAATACTGCTTTATTTGATTCCTCCTACATAGTATCACTACAATACTATAAGAAAGAATCTCAGAAAGCAGGCTGGCGTAAAATGTGCCACATTGCAAGGGAGCGTCGGTCATGTGGAAAATTTATTGGATAGAGGGGTTTAGCTAATAGCCTCATCTACATGGATTTCCATGTAATGAGCACTATTAGCTACGCGGAGATTTGGACATGCATTTTGGTCATGCTAATTCCTGTATTGGATTGGGGGTTATGGACACGTGTCCAAAACGCGCGTCCAGTTGCATGTTAGACCATGCACAGCAGCTAACAGATGGTATTGAATCGATTGAATTGGCCCCTTACTTCTTAGACTTCTGCCATTAGCATACAGACATTTCAAAGTGTGTTTTTTGTTTGTATTAACGTTCTACTTTTCAGTTGACAAGGAAAAATTGGAATCTTTTAGCTCAGGTGTGTTTTTATAGGCAAAGAGTACTCAGTCCACCTCAGTCAGAACCACAAGTGCCAGTCACCTCTGCTTGGATAACTATTGGTGCAGCAGGCCGAAGTGGCACGGCAGGCAAGAACAAGAGATGACATACTATCTACTATGGTCCTGAGTTCCATCCAGGCTAGGGCACCAACATTTTTGTCCACTGTATCGAGGGGGAGCGGTCCTGAAGGCCGCACTTCCCCGCCAGAGTTCCATTCTCCCTCCTCCAGATCTGTGTATAGGCCCTATTATCAGAGACCCACTCCCCTCTGTTCAACCTGCTCTGCTTAGGAGCCTTAATAAACTGTGGATTTACTCGCAGCACATTTCGAGGTGATGCCAAGGACAGCAATTTACCTCCTCATGGTACACACAGAACACTACATTGACCTCTCCTCCCACCCAGATATAGCATAGAGGAGTGTCATTGGAGGTAAGGAAAGGAAGGCTTATTACAAAATACCTATATCCAAGGGCAACAGATATTTGAGTTGGCGCAAAGCACATGGGGCCATCTGCACATGTCACACACTTGAAGCAATCTCGCACTCACTGGGCACTATGCCCCCACTATCAAGCCATCAAAATGGTAGCCCTCATCTATTGGTACTGCCATTACCTTTCTCAATTTTTAAAGAACGTATTTCGGAAATTTTGGATGTCCTTTTCCTTGTTAATCTATGGGTGCACCCTACCAGCAGCACGTAGATGAGTCTGTCTCGCCAATTACCTCCTGACTAAAGCCAGAGTTTCCATCACCTGGATCAGGGAAGCAAGGCAGGCTGGAGAAGAGCCTGCTACATGTGAAACACTATTCAGGTCTCTGGTGCACTCACTCTTGAGGGCAGAGCACTTACATGCAGTTTCCACCATAACATCCGGAAGTTCATGACCAACTAGGCCATGAACGGTGTTCTCTGCCTGCCCCCTCTTCCTCCCAAACATCTTTCCTGGAAGTGTGTAAACTGTGTCTGTAATGATGAGCTATAGGACACTCATGGTTTTTGACTGATAGTGCTTCCTTTCTGCCTACGAGCAGTGTATTTTCTTTGAACAGACTGGTAACTTTTCACCTTCCTTAACCACTTACATAAAGAAGGAGAAAAAGACTAATTTTTGCTTAAAAGTCAAAAACCTGTAAAATCTCGTCAGCCATGCTTTTTCTTTCTACAAAACATCACAGGATACTTCACTTTTAATTGTTGGACATGTTTTCCTTTTCCCCCATGTGGCACCAGGGGATGTGGGACTATGCATCACCTGATCTTTACTCTTTTTTTGCTGGAGCAGTCCACCAGCTTGGCTGTCCTCAGGAGGGGACGGGGAGGCTTTGAAGAGTAGTGAACATTTATTCAGCATTCACTGTCAGTTCTCTGCAGGTTTTCTTGCTATAAATCCTTTTTATCTCAGTAAAGGGCTATAATAGTTGATGGATATGTTCCCTACATGGAACTTCAAAGCAGCTTGTTAATATTAAGTCACTTAATGTCCTTGAGCTGCTCAATCCAGAGACATATACATGCTCATGGGACAGGTACCCTTGTCACAATTGTATGCATCAAACCTGTGAAAGACACTGTACCTATAGAGGGTGGATATTGCTGTCTTGACATCCAATTCAACACATAACCATACTTTTCTTTAGGACTTTCTAGATTATGATGCTACTGTTGAACCATGAACAAAGTTCAGCTGTGTAGGTAACAGACAGAGAAGGGTGACCAAAATGATAAAGGGGATGGAACAGTCCTATGAGGAAAGGCTAAAGAGGTTAGGGCTGTTCAGCTTGGAGAAGAGAAGGATGAGGGGGGGATATGATAAAGGTATTTAAAGTCATTAGAGGTCTAGAATGGGTAAATGTGAATTCGTTATTTACTCTTCTGGATAATAGAAGGACTAGGGGGCATTCCATAAAGTTATCAAGTAGAACATTTAAAACTAATCGGAGAAAATTCTTTTCCACTCAATGCATAATTAAGCTCTGGAATTTATTGCCAGAGGATGTGGTTAGTGCAATTAGTGTAGCTGGGTCTAAAAAAGGTTTGGATAAGTTCATGGAGGAGAAGGCCATTAACTGCTATTAATCAAGTTGTCTTAGAGAATAGCCACTGCTATTACTGGCATCAGTAGCATGGGATATACTTAGTTTTTGGGTACTTGCCAGGTACTTGTAGCCTGGATTGGTCATTGTTGGAAACAGGATGCTGGGCTTGATGGACCCTTGATTTCACCCAGTATGGCAATTTCTTATGTTCTTATGACAAGGCCATTAAAATCTCCCAGGTTCACTACTCAATTTGATAATGTCTGGTACTGCTCAGACAGCATTCTAATCAATACAGCTTATTATTTCTTTACCTATAGGCCTGCCACAATTTTGATTGGGAAAATGTGGTCTGTTAAGTCAATTGTACTCCTGCTGAAGCTTTTCTGGTTAGAACTAGGCAGGTATTGCTGTTTCAAGATTGTATTGTATTATTTATGTCTTCCAAATGATCAATAATACTTAACAGCAACTCTGTCTCATTGCAGCAGCCAGAAAATTGTTGATTGGACCACAGTGGTAGCTGATGCTCCTTATTTAACTAAGTGACTAGAAGGCAGCAAGATTGAGAATTTACAATATGTATTGTTTATTTGTTCTTTGTATTAGGTTCAGTTTTAAAGGTTGACCAGCTTTCTTAGAACCTGTTTCAATATGCAGTGTGCTTCAGCTGACCTTCTTATATTTAAAAGTTCTAGCAAATCTCTGTTATTTTTTTTCTTCTCTGAATTCTACAGTAGGAGATCAAAGTAAAAAATCTTAAAGATTTCAAAGTGGAATCTTAAAGAACAAAGACAAGAATAAAGCAAAGTATACGGTGTATTAGTATTACAAGTTGTGCATATAGGATAAAAGTTGAGGAATGTTATAGAACTGCATTTGTTTAATAGATTTAAAATAACATGAATTCATCAGGCAGGCTGTGCTTCATCTTGAATTAGCAATTCTGTTATCTGCTAAAATTGATTTTGACTCCGCAAAGAATCAAATAGAATTCTATTGTCTTAAATCAGATTTCCAATAATGCCCTGAGGAAGGGGGCATTTGATCCTTTTTTCAAATGTTTTCATTTTTTCTTACCAATGTTGTCTTACTCGATGTCTTGAAACCAATGTTGTTCCATTGAATTCAATGGATTCTCATGAATACCAATTGATGCAAATTTAAACCAACATATTCTACTGAAAGGAAATATGTTTATTTGGATTTACTGTCACAGGACTGTCAGGCCTATGTAGAAAGGCGCGTTCAGTACAACGCACCCTTTTGCCTGCACTTCAGCGCATATTTTCTGGGCACAAATCTTACTCCTGATACAGCGAGGAGTTTTGCACGCAGAACATGCATGTTATTTAACAGGAGTACTGCTTAGCACCCTTGCAAGGAAATTCCATGCAACTGCTGGCATTAAGTAATTCCTTCCGATGAGAGAGGCTGCATTTGGCCAGCGCACCTTCTTTGGCACTGGAAGCCTAACTCTGGGTCATGATTGGAATTAAGTTTCCAGTGCTAAGGAAAAAACACTAATAAAAACATTAAAAAAAAAATAAAAGCCTGTAACTATCTCAGTAAGTGCCGGTAGTTGCCACCACTTAACCGGATAATTACTGACTAAAACCAGCACACATTTTCTTAAGAACATGCCATACTGGGTCAGATCAAGGGTCCATCAAGCCCAGCATCCTGTTTGCAACAGTGGCCAATCCAGGCCATAAGAACCTGACAAGTTCCCAAAAACTAAGTCTGTCCCATGTTACTGTTGCTAGTATCCATATTATTGCATTGGCCTTCTTTTGTGTCCTTTCAAACAATACCTTTGCAATGTTAAATTATGGTACCTTTATCTACAAATAGGGCCAGATTTTAAAAGGGTTGTGCGCACCGGGCCTATTTTAAAAAGGCCCTGGGATGCGTGTAAGTCCCGGGGCTTGCAAAAAGGGGCAGGAGGGGCGGGGCATGGACGGGGCAGTCTGGGGGCAGGGGCGTGGTCAGGCTCCCGGCACAGTGGCCATATTTGCCACTCGACCGGCGCGCGCATCTTACTTCAGCCCCAGGGCTGAAGTAAGTTTAGTAAAAAAGAAAGAAAAAAAAAAAAGGTAGGGGGAAAAGGGTGGGGGAGATAGGGGAGGGGAAGGGAAGGTGGGGTGAGAGGTAGGGAACGGGGGAAGGCAGTGCGGCTTGGTGTGGGCTCGGCGCGCGCAAAGTGCATGATTGTGCACTCTTTGCGCACGCCGACCCATGATTTTATAACATGTGCACGTCTGCACACGCATGTCATAAAATCGGGTGTACATGTGTGCGTGCTGGTAGTGTGCACACATGTACACCGCGTGCGCTCCTTTTAAAATCTACCCCATAATGTTTAAATTGCAACAAACAAACCAAAATATTTCTTTGTCATAGGGAGGGTAGTATCCATAAACTTTAGCCTGAATTTTCAAAACTGACTTACACACATAAGTCCATTGAAAATTCATGAGTTGTCCTGGTACGCACATGCCACATAAACACAAAGTTACATCTGCTTAAGAGGTGTACATTTATGAAAATTGAAAGTATGCATGTCAATGGTATTCCTTTCCTGATTCTGCTCCAGGAACTCCTCTTGCTAGTGCAGGTAAAAGTATGCATGAAATGGGGTTTCAGACACCCTGATTTTCAAAGTACCACTTAGGCATGTAAAATGGCACTTTACATACACAAGTTACTTTGAAAAGTTAAGCCCTAGAGGGCAGTTTTTAAAGCCATTTATGTGCATGATTTACTCATGTACATTGGCTGTCTGAGGTTTCTTCTCCCTCGATACATCTCAAAGTGCATACGATGCTCCACAATGCATATTCTTTTAGTCACATATAGGGGAGGCATTCACGGGATGGGATCAGAATGTCTATGCATGTTAAATTCCTTAAAAATCTACCTACACTAAAACAAGGTATAAAAGCTCATGGCAAGTTTTAAAGGAAAAGTACAAGGATACTTTGTTTTTGAAACTTGTTGCAGAGGCCACAAGTTAAAAAGCATTAATACATTTTTATTAATTACATGCTTTGTGATAAAAGCATAGTACAATATGTATGGAAAAGCAATAGTTGCAAAAAGAGGACTTTGCCTCAAAATTAACAGTCAGAAAAATGACCCCTATTTTTAGCTAGCCTTCTTTTAATAATTACAATAGCAAAATAGTTCATGTTGACACTATACCAAAAAAAGACTGTATTCAAAAAATAGATTTTTATTTATTTCTAACCCATCGTTCTGTTAGTCATGGTGGTTTACACATTCATAAATTAAAATACCACCAAATACATACATAAAATCTAAACAGTTACTTAACTACAATTCAACCTTTAATCACACATGATTCTATCAGCCTATTCTCCTCATCTTATTGATAGTTAATCAGTTTCGAAAACTATTTTAAATAGCCAAGTTTTAATCCTTTCCTAAAATCAAGATCTTTTTGAATTCTTATTGTTGCAACAATTCAAAGCTCATATTAGTCATTCCAGAAGCATATGTGCTCCTAGCTTGCATGACAGAAAAAAAAAAGAGTAGCTATCAAATATTTTGGTCTATTATTTTTCTACTGTATGTAATAATTATTGTGATCTATATTTTTGTTTACCTGCTAACACACATACACAACTTCCCAGATACAATCAAATGTTTTCCTACTTCTCTCTCTCCCCCCTTTTCATTAAACTACTGGACATGTTTTAATTCAACACATAAGCAGCTCTGATACTAAACAACTTCTGTTTGATTGATTTTCTGCCTCTGACTGAGCTAAGGGAACTAGCAATTTTATGGTGTGCTCGACTGCACATAGAGTACTCAACAGCAATGTGTCAGGAGGAGACAACTGAATGCAGAATGAGGTACAAAAAGATGCTTTCATGTTATGACAGACTAGCATTTGGGGATTTAGTATTGTCTGTAGCATGTTGTCATATGTAGGTTTGATGTCATTCTGATGGTTGTGGAAATAGTTGATGAGATGTGGAGAGTCTGCCTGTGTTTGCAGCATGTGATATGCAAGGTAATGTGAAGGCTAAGTATTTCTTATGCATAGAAATTAGGAATGATCATGTCTTTTATATAACTAGTACGGTAGTATCCATTTCTAACAACATGCATGACTAATTTGATAAAAGTTTAACCATGTGTGACACGCATCAACATTGGGTGTCACACAGAAATGTTCATTAGTACAAAGCTCTAGTAGACATGAAACTTGCAGGTTTGAGATCTATAATGCTATGCCAAGTTTTGATTATTCTTATTATTTCTATACCAATAAAAGGTTAACAACATCCAGAGATCACATAGTAATTTATGTTAAAGGCACAAGTGAAGGTCTGAGGTTTAATATGGATACAAAATACTGAAAAATATCTCTGCATCTTAGTTGGGTCTAATAGTGCTAGTCGGTTTCTCTACTACACAATTAGAAAAAAAAAAATCACCCAAACATTGAAAAACTATCAGAATACTGCATCTGATATCCATGAACTGAGGAAAAAAGGGCATTCAGGAATGACCTTACAAGGAATCCTGCTCTACCACCATCAGCTCCCTGAAATATTAGTAGAAAAAAGAATGTCTGGAAATTTTCTACAAATGACAGTGAACATTGGAGGGGTCATAATGAGAGGCTGCCCATCCCCCACCCCACAGCTCCCCACCACCACTACTCAGTAAAAGAATTTCAACCCTGCATATGACTCAAAATTAGTTTTAATAATGGTCTCTCCTGTAAATCAGTGAGCGAGCTCTGACCTTGTGTTATTGAATATCTGTATGATATGCTGGTTTAGAAGATCTAGGATAATGACTGAACAGCTGGAGCAGCTGCTGGCTTAAAATAAAAAGAGAAATTGCAATAGGATCTGTTTGACCTAATCATAGGTTTTAGTCAAGTTTATTGGTTATATGCCTTTCCATGAACATGCTGAAAGCAAAATTTACAATAGGTGTAGATTGTACCAGATTTTATTTTTTGCCCATGGAGTATATTTTAAAAAGTCTTTTGCACATATGATCAGTTTATTTTTTGGGGGGGATTTAACTCATGTCTTTTCAGAGATAGTGCAAGCCAAATTACATGCAGGTACCATATGTATTTTAGAGATGTAAATCGGAACCGGAATCGGTTCCGATTCAGATCGTGTTTTTTTTTTTCGTCTGGCCCGATTGCGGTTTTGTTTATCGGCTGCGCCCGAGCCGATAAACAAAAAACCCATCCCAACCCTTTAAAACTAATCCCTTAGTTTCCCCCACCCTCCTGACCCCCCAAAAAACTTTTTACAGGTACCTGGTGGTCCAGTGTGGGTCCCGGGAGTGATCTCTCGCTCCCGGGCTGTCGGCTGCCACTAATAAAAATGGCGCCGATGGCCTTTGCCCTTACCATGTGACAGGGTATCCATGCCATTGGCTGGCCCCTGTCACATGGTAGGAGCACTGGATGGCCCGCGCCATTTTTAAAGATGGCGCCGGCCATCCAGTGCTCCCTCTATGTGACAGGGGCTGGCCAATGACATGGATACCCTGTCACATGGTAAGGGCAAAGGGCCATCGGCGCCATTTTGATTAGTGGCAGCCGACGGCCCGGGAGCGGGAGATCACTCCCGGGACCCCCACTGGACCACCAGGTACCTGTAAAAAGTTTTTTGGGGGGTCGGGAGGGTGGGGGAAGCTAAGGGATTAGTTTTAAAGGGTCGAGGTGTGTTTAGGGGTTATTTTTGTGTGCTGTTTTTCCCGCCCTCCCCCAAAATGATAAGAGAACCCCCAAGAACAATTTTGTGGGGTTTTCCTATCGTTTTGGGGGAGCCCCCGATTTCTGACGATTTTGAAAATATCGTATGATATTTTCAATCATCCGAAGCCCGATTCACATCCCTAATGTATTTCCCTGGCCCCAGAATGCTTGCAATCTAATATAGATGCGCTAAAGTTGTGCATCCACACTGGGGGCCCGTAGTATCAACAAGCACACAGCCTCCTCTCCTGGGCACTTGATGCAGTATTCAAATGAAACACAAATGAAAAGGGTGCCCAAAACGCGCACAGTGGTCAAAAGACCATCCTTAGTGCTACCCATTTTATTGCATAGGATGTCCATATAGCATCGCTTGTGTGCTGAAATTTTGTCAAAAATGCATATCTGTCAAAAGGGCATACGGTCTATGGAATATGAGAAATGATAACTGCAAATGTATTATTATTATTTAGAAATGTAACATTTTTCCCTCTACATGACGTCACGTTGCGAGTCATGCTTCGAGTCATATTCCTGCTTTGGGGGGGGGGTATATAAATCACTACAAGAAGTCAGACAATCTAATTTTGCTCAGTGCGATTGGATCTGTACTGTGAATTGGTGCATGGCATTTGTTTTCGATTTGCTATTGCTGGTAGATCAACCCAGCTTCAATTTCAAGAGGTAAGAGGCATTTTGTTTTCTTTTGTTTTTCTTAGGCAAACAGCATGGATGCTCAAGTCCTGGACATCCAGGTGAGGAGCAGGACCTGGGCACCCAAAAGTCCTGGATGTCCAGATGAGGAGCAGGACCCAAGCAGTTCCTGCTGTACATGTGGTTGGCTTTATTTTTCTACCATATTAACTGCATGTTTTGCTTCTGTAAATGCCCCCCATGTGCCCTGTTCCTATTTAGGGATGTGAATCGTTTTTTGACGATTTAAAACAATCGTCAGATATATTTTAAATCATCAAAAATCGTTAGAGCCGCGATACATCGTTAGAGCCCGATTTATCGCCAAAAAATCGTAAATCGGGGGAGGGGGAGGGGGAGGGCGGGAAAACCGGCACCCTAAAACCCACCCCAACCCTTTAAAATAAATCCCCCACCCTCCCGAAGCCCCCAAAATGTTTTAAATTACCTGGGGTCCAGTGGGGGGGGTGGGCCGGCATGATCTCCCACTCTCGGGCCACGGCTGCGTTAAAAGAAATGGTGCCGGTGGCCCTTTGCCCTTACCATATGACAGGGCAAAGGTAGCACCGGCGCCATTTTGGTTCCTGTCACCCGACATCACGAGTGCAGGAGATCGCTCCCGGACCCCCGCTGGACCCCCAGGGACTTTTGGCCAGCTTGGGGGGGGGGCCTCCTGACCCCCACAAGACTTGCCAAAAGTCCAGCGGGGGTCCGGGAGCGACCTCCTGCACGCGGGCCGTATTGCCAATATTCAAAATGGTGCCGGCGCTACTTTTGCAATCACTATGTCGACATAGTGAGGGCAAAAGTAGCGCCGGCACCATTTTGAATATTGGCAATACGGCCCGCGTGCAGGAGGTCGCTCCCGGACCCCCGCTGGACTTTTGGCAAGTCTTGTGGAGGTCAGGAGGCCCCCCCCCCCAAGCTGGCCAAAAGTCCCTGGGGGTCCGGGAGCGATCTCCTGCACTCGTGACGTCGGGTGACAGGAACCAAAATGGCGCCGGCACTACCTTTGCCCTGTCATATGGTAAGGGCAAAGGGCCACCGGCGCCATTTCTTTTAACGCAGCCATGGCCTGAGAGCGGGAGATCGCGCTGGGACCCCCCCCCCCACTGGACCCCAGGTAATTTAAAACATTTTGGGGGGCTTCGGGAGGGTGGGGGATTTATTTTAAAGGGTCGGGGTGGGTTTTAGAGTTGTTTTAGTGTGCCGGTTTTCTCGCCCTCCCCGATTTACGATTTTTTACGATTTAAAAAAAACAAAAACCATGACGATCAGATTTCCCTCCCCCCCCAGCCAAAATCGATCGTTAAGACGATCGATCACCCGATTCACATCCCTATTCCTATTGTCCTTCTATTAAATGCATGTTCTGCCATCTGTTAATGACTTCCATGTGCCTTGGTCTGTTGTCCTTCCATTAACAGCATATTCTGCTATCTCTTAATGGTCCCCCATGTGCCCTGCTCCTGTTGTTCTTCCATTAAATGCATGTTCTGCTATCTGTTAATGCCTCCCATGTCCCCTGCTCCAGTTCTCCATCCATTAAATTTATGCTCTGCTATCTGTTAATGCCCCCCCTCTCCTCATATGCCCTGCTCATGTTGTCCTTCCATTAATTTTTGAACATTTCCACCCATGTGGCTGGTTTGTTGGATTCATTTGGGACAGTTATATTGACATCGCTTTAAGAACAGTAGATATTCCTATGTGTTACCTTGAATTGCAAAGTAATTTTGATTTACAACATTCTGAAGTATGCAATGATTTTTTTTCATTCACAGTTCCGATGGGCAGAGAGTTAGATCATCATGGTGAAGGTGACCCTTTGCACATGTGGAGAGATAAGCTGGGGATCAGGTAGGCCCAGTGGATGCCAAGCGCCAAAGAAGCGATCATGTTATGCTCACTTCTTGGACGCTGAGAAGGAACTGCTTTGCCGGGCCGTGTGTGAAAATTACAAAGTGCTCTTCCGATCAAAGGCTTCCTCTACCAAGAAAAGTGTTTGGCAGAGGCTAGCTGTGGAATTGAGCTCCTTGTCAGTCAAAAGCAGAGATGTCAAACAAATCCAGCATCGCTGGCATGATACATGAAGGAAGGTGAAAGAAAACAGTGCAAAAACTGAGGCATTGGCCCACAGGACTGTTGGTAGGCCACCATGCAATATTGTTTTGACCCCCATCAAGGAGTTAATTCTGAATACTCTTTCCCCAGAGATTGTGGATGATGTGGTGCACTATATGGGTGCAACACAGGGGATAGTAAAGGTATAATTTTTTAATGTGCTACCATGTTTGCATATAATGTTTTTCTTTTGGGCACTTGAGTTGTCAACAGTTGAGAATTATATAAAGAACTTCAACTTGTGTTTATCTGTCTTTCTCCACAGATCAAGGAATCAACAGTGTGGCTGATGGCGTTGAAGGAGAGAGACAGTCTCCCCAAACACTGGACTTTGTCTTTCCAAATTCAACAGTAGTATCCCTTCGCTAACCAAGCCTGCTTCTCGAGGAGACCCAGCCTGAGGTACCAATTACACTAACCTGTCACAAATTATGCCTGAAACTCTGGGAGCTGAGACAAAAATGGTACAGGATGACCTGGGAGATGCAGTCTTTGCCATCAAGGGGCTGGGCACGGACTTTGTAGCTGACTTGATGTCAAGCATGAAGCATCACAAGTTTGTCACCCATGGATGAGAATCTGTACACTTGAAACTCCAGAAAATTCATACAGAAAATAGTGGCAGTGGCAACAATGTCCCACCTGATGGACGAACTAATCAGCACTATCAAAGATGTAACCAGTGTGGTGCAGTCTGTGAACCCAACCATGAATTTTCTTCTGTTTGCTTAATAAAAGATTTAGTTTTGTGTAAGCTATGCATTATGTCTCTTATTTATGAGCTAAGGTTTAGCATAGGGCAGACAACAACCTTGCTCTGTAAGAGGGTGAAGTCATGGTGAAGTTCCACACCCTAGGCCTGGATCAGACCTCAACTGGTGCATGCATATTGGACCGGGTAAGTGGGAGCTGGGGGGAGGGGGGAGGATTGCCTTGGCCCAGAGCAAAAATAAATACTCTACACAGCACTGCTTCGCCTAGAGGGAGCAATTTTAGATCTAATTCTCAGTGGAGCGCAGGATTTGGTGAGAGAGGTAATGGTGGTGGGGACACTTGGCAATAATGATCATAATGGCAATAATGACCCCAATTCCATACCCCAATTCCACCCGATCCTAACCGATGTTTTACCATGTTTCACCTCAATTCCAATCGAGCCTATATCCTTTCCCTGATCCTTATCTACCTTCCCAGAACCACCCCCACTCCCCCCCCTAACCCATCTCCCCCCCCCCAACCATCCCTGTATATCAGGTACACATGCCCAGCATCACTGTAAATAAGTTCCGTATGCTAAGTGTATCAAGTGCACATGCCATGTAACATTGTATATTAGTTCATTTGCATATCTAATCCTAATTGAATGCAAATAGTTGTAATGCTGCTTGTAAACTCTCCTCTCTTATACTTGTGTACTCATCCAGTTTTCCCCTTTCCTGTTCATTGTAATTTCCTTTCCTTCTCAGTTATTTGTAAACCGACATGATGTGTCCTACGAATGCCGGTATAAAAAAGTTTTTAAATAAAATAAATAAATAAATAATATGATCAAATTTGAATTAATGACTGGAAGGAGGAAAGTAAGTAAATCCACAGCTGTAGCACTAAACTTTCAAAAGGGAAACTTTGATAAAATGAGAAAAATAGTTTAAAAAAATTTTGAAAGGTGCAGCTACAAAGGTAAAAAGTGTGCAACAAGCATGAACATTCTTAAAAAATACCATCCTAGAAGCACAGTCCATATGTATTCCTCACATTAAGAAAGGTGGAAGGAAGGTGAAACGATTGCCAACATGGCTAAAAACTGAGGTGAAAGAGGCTATTTTAGCCAAAAGATCTTCATTCAAAAACTGGAAGAAGGATCCATCAGAAGAAAACAGGATTAAGCATAAGCATTGACAAGTTAAATGTAAGACATTGATAAGACAGGCTAAGAGAAAATTTGAAAAGTGGCTAGAGAGACAAAAACTCACAATAAAATTTTTTTTAAATATATCTGAAGCTTGTAAGGGAGTCGGTTGGACTGTTAGATGATCAAGGAGTTAAAGAGGTACTTAGGGAAGATATAAGATAAGGCCATCGTGGAAAGATCAAATGATTTCTTTGCTTTGGTGTTTACTGAAGAGGATATTAGGGAGATACTCATTCCGGAGATGGTTTTTAAGGGTGATGATTCAGATGAATTGAACCAAATCACGGTGAACCTGGAAGATGTGGTTGGCCAGATTGACAAACTGAAGAGTAGTAAATCACCTGGACCAGATGGCATACACCCCAGGGTTCTGAAAGAATTAAAAAAATTTCAGACCTCTTTCAATTAGGGGTAGATTTTCAAAGTGTTACACGCGTAACTCCGAAAACCTGCCCCTGTGCATGCCAAGCCTATTTTGCATAGGCTTGGCAGCGCGTACAAGCCCCAGGATGCGCGTATGTCCTGGGGCTTTGAAAAAGGGGCAGGAAGGGGCGGGGTCATGGGTGGGGCACAGGCACAGGGGCGGGAAGGGGGCATTGGCATGGGCGGGACACTGGTCTGGGGGTGGGACCGAGGCCTCCGGCACAGTGGCTGTGCCAGAAGTTCGCGTACCGGCAGCTGGCCGGCTTGTGCAAGTTACGCCTGCCCAGAGGCAGGCATAAATTCAAAAACAACGGTGGGGGGGATTTAGGTAGGGCTGGGGGCGGGTTAGATAGGGGAAGGGAGGGGAAGGTGGGGGAAGGTGGGGGGAGCGGAAGGAAAGTTCCGATTTTGAGTCGGCCTCAGAGGGAACGGGGAAAGTCTTTAGGGCTCCCCTAGGGCTCGGCGCGCGCGCAAGGTGTACAAGTGTGCACCCCCTTGCGCACGCCGACCCCGGATTTTATAACATGCGCGTGGCTGCGCATGCATGTTATAAAATCAGGCATAGATTTGTGCGTGCTAGGTTGCACACACAAATCTACGCCCACGCATAGGTTTGAATATCTGGCCCTTAATTTGTAACCTATCATTAAAATCATCCATTGTACCTGAAGATTGGAAGATGGCCAATGTAACCCAGATATTTATAAAGCACTTCAGGGGTGATCCGGGAAACTATAGACTGGTGAGCCTGACTTCAGTTCTTGGGAAAATCGTGTAAAATATTATAAAGAATAAAATCACAAAACATTTAGATAGACATGGTTTAATGGGACACAGCCAGAATGGATTTACCCAAGGGAAGTTTTGCCTCACAAATCTACATTTTTTTGAAGGGGTGAATAAACATGTGGACGAAGGTGAACTGGTAGATGTGGTGTATTTGGATTTTCAGAAGGCGTTCAAAAAAGTCCCGCATGAGAGACTTCTAAGAAAACTAAAATGTCATGGGAATAGGAGGTGATGTCCTTTTGTGGATTGCAAACTGGCTAAAAGGCAGGAAACAGAGAGTAGGATTAAATGGTCTATTTTCACAGTGGAAAAAGGTACAGTGGAGTTCCTCAGGGATCTGTACTTGGACCAGTGGTTTTTAATATATTTATAAATGATCTGGAAAAGGGTACGATGAGTGAGGTGATCAAATTTGCGAATGACATAAAATTATGCAGAGTAATTAAATCTCAAGCAGATTGTGATAAATTAAAGGAGGACCTTGTGAGACTGAATGCCTGGGCTTCCAAATGGCAGATGAATTTTATCATGGACAAGTGCAAATTGATGCATATAGGGAAAAATAACCCTTGCTGTAGTTACACAATGTTAAGATCTATCTTAGGAAAGAGATCTAGGCGTCATAGTGGATAATAAATTGAAATTGTCAGCTCAGTGTTTTGTGGCTATCAAAAAAGCAAACAGAATGTTAGGAATTATTAAGAAGGGAATGGCAAATAAAACGATGGATGTCATAATGCCTCTGTATCGTTCCATGGTGAGACCACATCTTGAATATTGTGTGCAATTCTGGTCGCCGCATCTCAAAAAAGATAGTTGCACTGGAGAAAGTGCGGAGAAGGATGACCAAAATGATAAGGGGCATGAAATGGCTGCCCTGTGAGGTAAAGCTAAGTAAGTTAGGGCTGTTCAGTAGGGATGTGAATCGTTTTAGGACGATTAAAATTATCGTCCGATAATTTTAATATCGTCTTAAACCGTTATGGAACACAATACAATAGAGATTCTAACGATTTATCGTTATAAATCGTTAGAATCGTGAGCCGGCACACTAAAACCCCCTAAAACCCACCCCCGACCCTTTAAATTAAATCCCCCACCCTCCCGAACCCCCCCCCCAATGACTTAAATAACCTGTGGGTCCAGCGGCGGTCCGGAACGGCAGCGGTCCGGAACGGGCTCCTGCTCCTGAATCTTGTTGTCTTCAGCCGGCGCCATTTTCCAAAATGGCGCCGAAAAATGGCGGCGGCCATAGACGAACACGATTGGACGGCAGGAGGTCCTTCCGGACCCCCGCTGGACTTTTGGCAAGTCTCGTGGGGGTCAGGAGGCCCCCCACAAGCTGGCCAAAAGTTCCTGGAGGTCCAGCGGGGGTCAGGGAGCGATTTCCCGCCGCGAATCGTTTTCGTACGGAAAATGGCGCCGGCAGGAGATCGACTGCAGGAGGTTGTTCAGCGAGGCGCTGGAACCCTCGCTGAACGACCTCCTGCAGTCGATCTCCTGCCGGCGCCATTTTCCGTACGAAAACGATTCGCGGCGGGAAATCGCTCCCTGACCCCCGCTGGACCTCCAGGAACTTTTGGCCAGCTTGTGGGGGGCCTCCTGACCCCCAGGAGACTTGCCAAAAGTCCAGCGGGGGTCCGGAAGGACCTCCTGCCGTCCAATCGTGTTCGTCTATGGCCGCCGCCATTTTTCGGCGCCATTTTGGAAAATGGCGCCGGCTGAAGACAACAAGATTCAGGAGCAGGAGCCCGTTCCGGACCGCTGCCGTTCCGGACCGCCGCTGGACCCGCAGGTTATTTAAGTCATTTGGGGGGGGTTCGGGAGGGTGGGGGATTTAATTTAAAGGGTCGGGGGTGGGTTTTAGGGGGTTTTAATGTGCCGGTTTTGCGATTTTTCGATTTTTCGATTTTTCACGATTTTTCACGATATTTTACCCCCCCAAACGGCAACAATACGATTCCCTCCCCCTCCCAGCCGAAATCAATCGTTAAGATGATCGAGGACACGATTCACATCCCTACTGTTCAGTTTGAAGAAGAGACGAATGAAGCTAGAGGTCTACAAAATCATGAAAGGACTTGAACAGGTTAATGAAAATCAGATATTTATTCTCTCAGATAATAGAAGAACTAGGGGGCAAAAGAACATAGCATAAGAACATAAGAAATTGCCATGCTGGGTCAGACCAAGGGTCCATCAAGCCCAGCATCCTGTTTCCAACAGAGGCCAAAACCAGGCCACAAGAACCTGGCAATTACCCAAACACTAAGAAGATCCCATGCTACTGATGCAATTAATAGCAGTGGCTATTCCCTAAGTAAACTTGATTAATCTCCTCCAAGAACTTATCCAAACCTTTTTTGAACCCAGCTACACTAACTGCACTAACCACATCCTCTAGCAACAAATTCCAGAGCTTTATTGTGCGTTGAGTGAAAAAGAATTTTCTCCGATTAGTCTTAAATGTGCTACTTGCTAACTTCATGGAATGCCCCCTAGTCCTTCTTTTATTCAAAAGTGAAAATAACCGAGTCACATCTACTCATTCAAGACCTCTCATGATCTTAAAGACCTCTATCATATCCCCCCTCAGCCATCTCTTCTCCAAGCTGAACAGCCCTAACCTCTTCAGCCTTTCCTCATAGGGAAGCTATTCCATCCACTTTATCATCCCCTTTATCATTTTGGTTGCCCTTCTCTGTACCTTCTCCATTGCAACTATATCTTTTTTGAGATGCGGCGACCAGAATTGTACACAGTATTCAAGGTGTGGTCTCACCATGGAGCTATATAGAGGCATTATGACATTTTCCGTTCTATTAACCATTCCCTTCCTAATAATTCCTAATATTCTATTTGCTTTTTTGACTGCTGCAGCACACTGAGCTGACGATTTTAAAGTAGTATTCACTATGATGCCTAGATCTTTTTCCTGGGTGGTAGCTCCTAATATGGAACCTAACATCGTGTAACTACAGCAACGGTTATTTTTCCCTATATGCAACACCTTGCACTTGTCCACATTAAATTTCATCTGCCATTTGGATGCCCAATCTTCAAGTCTTGCAAGGTCCTCCTGCAATGTATCACAGTCTGCTTGTGATTTAACTACTCTGAATAATTTTGTATCATCTGCAAATTTGATAACCTCACTCGTCGTATTCCTTTCCAGATCATTTATATATATATTGAAAAGCACCGGTCCAAGTACAGATCCCTGAGGCACTCCACTGTTTACCCTTTTCCACTGAGAAAATTGACCATTTAATCCTACTCTCTGTTTCCTGTCTTTTAACCAGTTTGTAATCCACGAAAGGACATCGCCTCCTATCCCATGACTTTTTAGTTTTCGTAGAAGCCTCTCATGAGGGACTTTGTCAAACGCCTTCTGAAAATCCAAATACACTACATCTACCGGCACTCCATGAAGCTAGCAAGTAGCTCATTTAAAACAAATCAAAGAAAATTCTTTTTCACTCAGTACATAGTTAAGCTCTGGAATTTATTGCCAGAGGATATGGTTACAGCAGTTAGTGTAACAGATTTAAAAAAGATTTGGATAAGGTCCTTCAGGAAAAATCCATAAACTGCTTTTAATTAATAAGCAATAGTAACTTAAGATTTAGTTAATGTTTGGGTACTTGCCAGTAACTTGTGACTTGGATTGGCCATTATTGGAAACAGGATGCTAGGCTTGATGGATCCTTGGTCTGACCCAGTATGGCAATTCTTATGTTATGTTCTTAACTTTTTGGTTTCATGGCATACCTGCAACAGAGCCCACTTCATTGTGGCTCATCTCCAACTTCCCTATCAACACTCTCAATCATCTTCACTCTCCCTCAGCCATGTAGCATCATTACTGTTTACCTTCCCTCTTCACCCAGCATCATAATCATGTCTCTCCCTGTTATCATCCTCTTCTCCCCTTCATCATCACCACTCCCGACTGGCATCAGCATCATCACTTCCCTCTTCCAAAATCTCTCCCTTTTCCTCGTCTTGCTTGTACAGAAAATACTTCGCCCACTTGGACGTCCATTGTTTGTCACACCCAAAACTTAATTACTCACAAAATACTACCTGGACCGTATGCCTTTCAAACAAATGTTGTTGCCTTACTTAACTATTTACCAGCATATGAAATGGTTCACTAAATTTGTTATGAGAATGGGTGGTAGTTTCATATATTTTATTGGGCACACTCCATGTTGCCTCTTTTAGTTTAATCATTAACTACCCTCTAACCTCCATTTTTTAATCGAACAAATCTTTTAAAATTTCAAGCTTGGCACCAACATTTGCCCATTATTTATAACTTGTGACTTATTTTTTATTTTTCCTTTTGTCTTTTTTTAAAAATGTGTATTTTTTCGTGTGTGCACACCTCTTAATTTTTATCACCGTCAGTGTAGCCTAAACCAGTGGTTCTCAACCTTTCTAATGCCGTGACCCCGCAATACAGTTCCTCATGTTGCGGTGACCCCTCGCCCCGTGAGGGTGGGGTGAGGGCGGGGCTTTGGTCATATGGGGGCGGGGTTATGGATTGGGTTGGATTTTAGTGCACACTTATCATTTAATTATGACATTTATAATGTGAATGCAACTCAACTCACCATAGGTTCTCACATGCATGGCACACTGACCCATGATCGTCACGGGGCTAGATGTAAAAGTACAGTTTGTATCCACAGGAACCCCCCTGACCCACAATAATGGATGTAAAGCAGAATTATGACATTCCCCATACAACTCACCCTACAAAAAAGATATTCTGGTTCTAGTGACATCTCAGTAACAGCAACTCAAACTCCTTCTATTTCCAGGCTCAATAGCCCTACTTATGAAAAGACAGCAGTTTACCACCAATGCATGTCCTCTGAGAAAACACAACAAATAAGACCGATACAAACGCTTACATGCTAGCAAAATATCTCATCTCGGTAACAGACACAGAACCGACCTAACATACTCCCAGGATCTGTAGTAATGCACATAAACTAATCCGCACACAGTTACACCTGTATTATGGAATACACTCAAACAGGAGCAACCCTATCTATGAAAAGGCAACACTACAAATATTAAATCAGGTCCTAAAAACCAATACACCTCTTATTAGGAAAACAGAACTAGCAAGCAGCTATATATCCCCACACAGAAATAATTGTAAAACTATACTAATAAGCAGAATAAATGTTTCAAAACAGCTATGAACATCCAACAATTAAAAACTCATAAAAACTATTAAACATTCTCCAAACACCAATAAAATATTTCAAAAAAGCAGACATCACACAATTAAAATGGCAGTCAAGAAAAATAAACTTAAAAAGCCACCTTTACTTACCCCCTCCAGCAGCTCTCCTACTCCCCTTCCCTGCAGGCCGTGGCACTCACCAGAAGCAGCAGTAGAAGCTAAGCTCTATACTTATGGTCCTCTTCCTTAGTGCCCATGTCTCTCACACACACACACACCATACCAGTCATGCCCCCATGACCAGTTTCTGTCTCTCACACACCAATCATCTCCCAAACAGTCTTTGGCACACACACACCAGTCACCTTCCTGAACAGTTTCTCTCATGCCATACACACACACACACACACAGGCTTCCCACTCCCGTGTTCTACTTACATATATGGGCTTCTCACTCTCATAATCACTTTCTCACACACACACACACACACACACCAGTCACCTTCCTGAACAGTTTCTCTCATGCCATACACACACACACACACAGGCTTCCCACTCCTGTGTTCTACTTACATATATGGGCTTCTCACTCTCATAATCACTTTCTCTGTCTCTCTCTCTCTCACACACACGCACACACACTCACTCACTCACTCACCAGTCTCTCACTCCCATGCTTGTTCTCTCCACGTGCACAGGCTTTTCATTCCCTGAATCACATTCTCTCATATTTACACACACACACCAGTCTTTTTCTCTCACACGCACCATCACCTTACCAAGCAGTCTCTCTCTCTCATGCATGCACACTCACCCAGGTTTCTCACTCCCATGCTTTCTTTCACCCCCACAACACCAGGCTTCTTACGCCCATGCTTTCTCACATACCCAGACTTCTCACTTCCATGCTTTTTATCTCTCTCACACACACACATCAGTCACCTCCCTGACTAATGTCTCACACTCTCACATACACATCAGTCATCTCCCTGAGCAATCACTTTCATTGTCTCTCACATACACACCCACATCAGCTCTCTGACCAGTCAATCACACAGGCTGGCTGGCTGCTTCTCTCTCTCACTCACTTCCTTCCCCCCCCCCCCCCACCCCGAGCACAAATGGGAGCTGCAGCAGCCTCTGCTGGCCAAGAAAGAAGAATCCCATCGGCCGCGGGAGGCTCATGCTGCTGTCTCCTTTCTCCATTACCGGCTGCTTCTATTGCTCGAGGACCGATGCTGCAGCCGCTGCTGCTACTTTTTCGCATGGCGCGGCGCGGCGCAGCTCTCTCTCCTTCCCGCGCACCGCGATTCACTTCCTGTTCCAGGTCACGGGAGGGGGGGGCAGGCGCAGGAAGAAGAAAAGGCCCAGCCACGGGTGCACAGCTTCTTCTAGCGCCGCTGCCGTTCCCGCTGGGCTTGAACGTGCTGACAGCCCGGCGGCAACGGCAGCGGGAGAGACCGGGAGCGCGCGACACAAGGCGACCCCTGTGTTTTGGGCGTTCGACCCCCGCCGGGGTCGCGACCCATAGGTTGAGAACCGCTGGCCTAAACAATTACTTATACTGTTTAGCTATTGAATGGTTACTTAGCTTTCACTTAGAGAATCCCTGATAGTTACAATGTTCTTCAAAAAATCCCCGAAAGTATAATGAGTACAATGTCCTGACTTGTACAAGTTTTGGCATCAAATGCCTTCCTCAGGAAATATTTTTCTCTTTTATTCAAAACGCTGTCTCACGACCAAAATTGCTGTGTCTCCTTCATCAGTGCTCAAAAGAGCCTCCACCCGTTGCTGACCGACGGCTCTCTTCCACTTTCCTGTTTCCTTTTAAAGAACCCATGGGATACTGACTCTGCCAATCAGAGGGCTCTATGTTAAAGACATTCAATCTAGTTGTTCGTTTAGTCCAAAGGGTTGTTCCATTTGTAATTTAAAGATCCATGCTTGTTCTTGATGATTTAATAAAGCTGAACTCGCTCTCTTATCTTCAAGACTGTCAATCACTGTCCACCTTAATTGTTCAAATGTGTCGCTTTTCTCCACACAATGTTGAACTATTGGACCTGTTATTGTGGCAGTATTCAATCTTGATTGATGTTCTGTGATTTGGGCTTTTATGGCTCTGCTGGTCCATCCCACATATACCTTTAAACAGGGACATATAATCGCATATATGACTGATCTAGTGGTGCAATCTGTGTCATTATTCCTATACACTGTATATCCTGTTGTTGGGTGAATCCATGTGGATCCTTCAATTGTAGTAGCACATACCATACATTTTCCGTATTTCCTATGTTGTCCCTTACCATGCGTTTTACGTACTTTCATTTGTGCATGCACTATTTGGTCACGAATGTTCCGTCCCCTCTTGGTAGTTATTAATGTTTCTTCTGCCAAAATTTCATGTAATGCTACCACATGCCAATGACTCTTGATGGATTCCATAATGGCTGAAGTAGATGTGCTTTGAGGGAGGACACATATCAATCTGTTTAATTCTCTATTTGGTTTATATTGCAATAGCGCTTCTCTGTCACTATACCTAGCCCTTTTATACGCCCTTCTCACTACTTTTCTTGGATAACCTCTCTCAAGAAATCTTTGAGTGAGCAAATCAGCCTGTATTTTAAATTCTGAAAGGGTTGTACAAATACGGCAAATACGAAAAAAATGGGATACAGGAAGACCCTGCTTAAATCCTATTGGATGGTAACTCTCATACCGTAATAAATTGTTACTGTCGGTAGATTTTCTATTGACTGTGGTATGTAATGTATCTCCCACAATGATAACTACAATGCGCTCCTTACTCTGATTATGTGTGAAATTCAAATTGTGATCCAGTGTATTAATCCATTGCATAAATGTATTAAGCTGCTCCTCAGTACCCCTCCATATGAAAAAAATGTCATCGAATCTAACCCAATGTTCAATGTACTGCCACCACTCTGAAGGTGTGCATCACATACAACCTGAACATTCATGGAATGGAATTGCTTGCAGTTACAGAATGAACTCACCTGTTCCCACTTTGGGCTCAATGCGATATGAGTGCAGTCTATCGCACCCAACCTATTTAGAAGAAACTACGTTGGATCTCCAGAAGTTGCGCTGGGTCCTCAGGATAGTAGATATACTTCATCCGATTCATCATAGCTCTCAAGACTTGTCCCAAGTGATGGGAGACTGAGGACTGATACATCTTGGAAAAGATACCAACAATATTTTGTAAACTTCTTGTGGCAAAAAACTGCAAAGTGCACAGAAGTTTCACCAATTCAGGCACGGCATGGTTGCATTCTCGCTTGCACTCCCAAGAGAAAAGTCAGCAGGACAAGAAAATGATTATATAATCCATTGCTGAAATGGTAGAAGTTGCTCGGAAACCTTTCATGAACCATCTGCCACTGATAGCACCACCACAATTACGCCAGGATTAGGGATGGCACTAAATTTCATTCGTAAAAAAATTCATTATGGATGCACTAGTTTTGGGCACGCATTACTACTTGGAGAATAGCTAATCGGTTCATTTACATGCAATTTAAATGCCATGGGTGCTATTTGCTACATGTTGGTTTGCACGTGCATTATGCATGCGCTAATCCCAGTATTGCATTGGATGTATGTTTAGCGCGTCCAAAACGTGTGTCCAATGCACATATAGCGGCATGCTGGCCAAAGCGCACGATATTGCATTGGCCTGTTTGGACCTGAGGAAATGGAGGGTAAAGTGACTTGTCCAAGATTTCAAGAGGCAGCAGTGGGACTGGAACCCTGGCTTCTCTGGTCTTCTGTCCACTTCTCTACCTACCTCCTCTATGGTAACTCCTGCACTCCACTCATCTCTGCGATTTGGAATCATTCCAGTGGTATTCTGATGCTAGTTTTGATTACAGAAACCAACAGACTGTTTACATGTCATGAATATGATTGGGTAGAATGGGCACAACAGTCAGAGTTCCAGTGTTCTTGTATCTGTATTATCTTGTCTTGATGATTGCTAGAACAGTTTGTATTTAGATATTGCTGAGATTGCCAGCTGTACAGTATTAATATATTGGTTAAACTGTGCTTCCCAAGATTATAGCACACTGATAGGACAAAAAAGATTTATTTTCAAATTGCATGAAAATTCTTTTGCAGGTATATCAAAGGCAGGCTGACATAACTCTAAATGGCAGATAGTGCAAATCTGCCTGGGTTAAATAAAAAACATTTAACCTTTAGTCAAACAGAAGACAAAGCAAAGACTGATGAAATAAAAAAAAAAAAAAAAAGAAACCGCTAAAATATATACTTTTAGGAATGTCTTGTTTGCCACAGTTGTCCCACTAGGATGTTTAATCACCAAACGAAGGGGTGGGGGAGAGGAGTCCTCTGAATTTTTTTTTTCCCTTTTGTACCCTGTGGGAGAGATGGAAAATCTTTTCATCCTCTAGCAAAACTAAGAAATAAAATGCAAAGAGAGAAAAAACAAATACCCACAACTGCTAACATCAAAGTCAGTTTTCCATGGCAACCACACCTCAAGAAGTCTACACTAGAAGTGTTTGTCAATTAGCAGCTCCATAGGGGGCCATTAATTCTTTCTAAACCATTAGAGTCACCACGCCATGCATATGTAATAAAAATCATGGATACATTTCATGAGCCAGCAACTCATGTCCAAGTAAAAAATGCTTAGTATTTATTATGATGAGTCAACTTTAATGAAAATGAACTCATTTATCAATTATGAGAACCAATTTAGAGCCATTTGTTTTGAAAGGAAAATGTATTCTGCCAGGATATGAATAAATATTTGGAACCCTAAGGATGCAATATACTCTACTGTACCTTAGATGGAATTCCACTGGCTTAAGTAGCTAGCTAATAAAGGCCAATTAAGGAATCTTCTAGTTTATGTTTCAATGAAATACAACATATCTCCAATGATCCTTAACTATACCACAAGTACATTCTTTAGCTTTCAGCAGATCACTAATTAAAAGATATATAGCACTCATCCTCTTTCTTACTCAAATTCAATGGGGCCGATGTAATGTGCGGTGAAGCTGCCTTGTGCATGGATGTTCGTGCGTTTGTACGTGCGTTTTCCCACGCAAAGCCCTATACGGGGATGTAATAAGGATTTTGTGTGCGGGAAAAATGCGTATGAATGCTCTTACAGACCCGCGGTTTTTCCTGCGCAAATGCATGCTAACGGCATGCAGAGGAGGCAATTAACTAATCATAGGCAATGCAGGGAGCCGCGCTAATGCTAGTGCAGGTTTTTTAATGAGGGTTTTTTACCGCCATGGTCAGGGAACGAGAAGTGTCAGCGCCAACTCGGGGGGGGGGGGGGGGGGGGGGCTATGTCAGCATCTGAGCATCCTGAAAATCACCTAGCTGAGCACCTATCTCTGTGTCCGAGTGGCCAGCTTAGCTAGGCGCTTTTTTGGGTAACAGAGCAGCCAGCATCGCTAGGAGCTTTTCTCAGCATCGGAGCGGCCAGCTTAGGTAGGAGCTTCTCTAGATGATTTTGTGGGCGCCCGATTATATAGATTTGCGACCAAGTAAGCGCCGAGCTCAGCACCTGAGTGGCTAGATTAGCTAGGTGTCTTTCTGGGTGCCCAGTCGTATAGATCGCAACCAACTAAGCACTTTGCTCTAGAGATGTGATTCAGCTGAACCTTTTGGTTCAGCCTTCGTTATCGGCCCACTGCAGGAAATTTCATTTCCCGTGTTCGGGCCAATTTTTTTTCGGCTGTCCCGAACTGAAAAAAAACCAAACCACCCAGCCCTTCAGATTTAATTAATTACACTCCCCCACCCTCCCAACCCCCCAAAAACTTGCCTAAAGTACCTGGTGGTCCAGCGGGGGTCCAAGGAGTGACTCCCACTCTCGGGCTATCAGCTGCCAGTAAACAAAACGGCACCGATGGCCCTTTGCCCTTACCATGTGACAGGGGCTATCAGTGCCATTGGCCGGCCTCTGTCACATGGTAGGAGCAATTGACGGCCGGCACCATCTTAAAAAATGGTGCCGGCCATCCATTGCTCCTACCATGTGACAGGCGTATTACTATGTAATACGCTTATTACATAGGCCCTTACTGTGCGTAGGCACACGCATTTCTCTATATAAGCATGGATTTCTGCATGCAAATCATTTGCATAATTTAATTTTTTACATCCTGCAGAAGCAGCATTTTTAGCCGCATATGGTGATCAAAACCCGCGCTCATAACTATAGCCTATTTTGCCAAAGGACCTTAAATTAGTTTTAGCACAGGTACAGAATAAGAGGAAGTATGTTAATCTTCTCCACCTGTCATGACAAGAAAAATATTGATACTCTTTGGAGGGTATTTGGACCCCATAAATTAACACTGGTACAATTCTGGGGTCCTTTGTGCTATTTATTGGGCATTTGGGGTGGATGGGTTGGAGTCCAAAAGTAATTCTGGAAAAACATCATTTTGTTAACATTAATTCAACTTTTTGGAGTCAATTTTCAAAAGCATATACATGCCTTTGGAAAATTACCCCAAAATTAAAAGTATATATGTAAACGTATGCATAAACGTTTTTACATGTATGTCAAGCAAGGGTTTGCATGTACCTGCAAATTTTCAAAGTGGACTTGCATGCAAATCAATTTTTTGAAAATTATGGCTGACGTCCACATGTACTTTGTACATGCAAATTACAGTTCTAAATGCTATGTTATAGAATTGGATTCTATGTAGTAAAAATAAGTAAATAAATAAAAGTATTATTTCCCATCTAAACAGGGCGAAAAAATGTTTCCTCTTCCTCAGAAAAAAAGAAAAATTAGTGGTTCCTCAGAAAATGTCAGCCTTATTTCTCCTGATGGTGCCCAGGTAGGCCAGGTTTTTCACTTAGCAATTTTTCTGTTGTCCTATGCTAATGAAAATATTTTGCATGTACTTTTAAAAGAACAAACACCTGATTTATTTTCAAAGCACCACTTGAGTGCACAAAGAGGGGCGGATTTTAAAACGAGCGCGAATAGCCTACTTTTGTTTGCGCTCCAGGCGCAAACAAAAGTACGCTGGATTTTAGTAGATACGCGCGGAGCCGCGCGTATCCGCTAAAATCCTGGATCGGCGCACGCAAGGCTATCGATTTCATATAGCCGGCGCGCGCCGAGCCGCGCAGCCTACCCCCGTTCCCTCCGAGGCCGCTCCGAAATCGGAGCGGCCTCGGAGGGAACTTTCCTTTGCCCTCCCCTCACCTTCCCCTCCCTTCCCCACCCGCCCGGCCCTGTCTAAACCCCCCCCTTACCTTTGTCGGGGGGATTTACGCCTCCCGGAGGGAGGCGTAAATCCCCGCACGTCAGCGGGCCTCCTGCGTGCCGGGACGCGACCTGGGGGCGGGTCCGGAGGGCGCGGCCATGCCCCCGGGCCGCCCCGGGCTGTATCCACGCCCCCGGAACGCTCCCGACACGCCCCGAAAACGCCGCGCAGTTCGGGCCCGCCCCCCGACACGCCCCCTCCGAAAACCCCGGGACTTACGCGAGTCCCGGGGCTCTGCGCACGCCGGTAGGCCTATGTAAAATAGGCTTCCCGGCGCGCAGGGCCCTGCTCGCGTAAATCCGCCCGGTTTTGGGTGGATTTACGCGAGCAGGGCTCTGAAAATCCGCCCCAGAGGGTTTTATGAGCCTAAGGGTGATATAAACACTGAAGGTAAATAAATAACATATACTCAACCAAACAAGAACCATGTCACATTGCAATTATTTGCATCTTTATTATAACTTTTAAATTCCATATAAAATCAAAACTCTTAACCACAAAAATCCATCCTGTATAAACTAAAAAATTATTACTGCAAAACCCCAACTAGGACACTAGTTTCAATGGTTAATGACTATCTTAATCAGAGGGCAAGAAATTACATGGTAACTAAAAATATACATTCATAACACACAAAAAAGATAAATATATAGTTTTGTACTCCGAATCCAAATATTCATAACAATGTCAATATCTGTAGCTTACATTATCGTTAACTGCACTTAAGTTGGAAATGTTTCAATAAGCCGCGGATAATCCACAAAGTGTCTTCACCGAAGACTGTCCGATGCTGTCAATGCACTTCATATTTAGTAGATAACGTGTACCTTCTTGCATCTACATTATGGGGCAGATTTTAAAAGCCCTACGCGCGCTGAGCCTATTTTGCATAGGCCCGGCAATGCGTGTAAGCCCCGAGATGCACGTATGTCCTGGGGCTTGAAAAAAGGGGCGGGGTGTGGGTGGTCCAGGGTGGGGCAGGGGTGTGGCCAGAGGCCTTCGTAGGGCCTTTAGGCAGGGGGATCGCGCTCTGGCACTCGGCCAGTGTGCGCAACTTACGCCTGCCTGGAGGCAGGCACAACTTGCAAAATAAAGGTATGGGGGGGGGGTTAGGTAGGGCTGGGGGGCGGGTTAGGTAGGGGAAGGGAGGGGAAGGTGGGGGGGCAGAAGGAAAATTCCCTCTGAGGTCACGTAGGGTTTTTAAAACCTGCCCCATAATGTAGATGCAAGAAGGTACACATTATCTACTAAATATGAAGTGCATTGACATCATCGGACAGTCTTTGGTGAAGACACTTTGTGGATTATCCACGGCTTTTTGAAACATTTCCAATTTCGGTGCGGCCTCTGAGGGAAAAGGGAAAGCCATCGGGGCTCCCCTAGGGCTCGGCGCATGCAAGGTGCACCCCCTTGCGCGCACCAACCCCGGATTTTATAACATGCGTGCGGGTGCATGTGCATGTTATAAAATCGGGCGTATATTTGTGTGCGCCGGGTTGCACCCACAAATCTACGCCCGTGCGTAGGTATTAAAATCTGCCCTTATATGTTTTAGATGGGACTTATTGGTCCATTTTTATGCACCGATCCTTTTCCCAAAATGGCAATAGTTAAAGGCACTGGACACCCTGATAAAAATGCCATGCATGCGGGCTCTCATAGAAAATAAGTGCAGCAAAAATTGATTCTTAAATAACAATTTAAGGCCAGGATTCATCATTCTTCGGAAAATGATGAATCCTATTAAAACGGGGGGCAGGCCTGCAAAAGCCTGCAGCCTTCACACCTCAGCGGTGTGCAGGCTGCCGGCTTTCGCACCGAATAGCACCATCGTGAAAAGTGGTGCTATTCGACGCACTGCTGAGGACGATAATGTTAGTAACATTATCACCAGCAGTGAGGACACCACCGACTCTGCCACCTCCGTGCTCCAACTTCTCCCCTCCCCCTAATTTACATGATATCACATGCAAAAAGGCCCTTTGATAAATGACCCCCTAAGTTGGACCTGAAAAGTGGTTACAGCGGCTGATGAAGATGGTCATTAACCATCAAAACTAGGGGCCTAGTTGGAATTTTGCGGTACTAATTAATTTTTTAGTTTATACAGGGTGGGTTTTTGAGGTTAGGAGTTTTGATTTTATAGTTGAATCTGTTTATTAACATTGAACAAATACAGAGTGGTCTTAAAACATATGGTACACATTTTGTTCTGACATGCACCACATGTCCATAGCAAAGAAATGTTAAACAAATTCACCCTCCTTTTCTCCTGCGCCCCCTCTTCCCACCCCCCTTCCCCTGCTGCTGAGAATACTGAATTTAAAATTTGTAATAAAGATGCAAACAATCACAATGTGACATGGTTCTTGTTTAGCTGAGTATATTTTATGGGCCTGTCACTTTGAAAAACAAGACATTAAAATTGTGTAGTGTTTTCAGGAAAGATAATTGTATAACATAACAGTATAGTTGATAAAAATTGGTGGTATAGCAATATGTATTAGACAAGTACAACTACAAAAGATGTAGTACAACAGTGCCAAGTGTGACATTTCTATAACCAGCTCATTCTCATAAGAATAATTAAACATTTATAGAGTACATAACACACTGTAATAACTTTTATTAGTGCAATGTGAACAGTTAAAACATATGTGGCAATTTTTGCATTATCTTGTGATAAAAATGTGTTGGAAATTGGAAATTTAAGGGGTGGCAGGAGGTGGCCAGTGAAATTGGAATGCACCCCCAAGCAATACAGGAAGTAGGAAGACAAAGTAAGAATCAGTTTAAAAAAAAACCAGAAAAGACTAGGGATGTGAATCGGGCTTCGGACGATTGAAAATATCGTTGATATTTTCAAAATAGTCAGAAATCGGGGGCTCCCCCAAAACGATAGGAAAACCCCATGATACTGATCGTGGGGTTTCTCTTATCGTTTTGGGGGAAGGCGGGAAAAACGGCACACAAAAATAACCCCTAAACTGACCCCAGCCCTTTAAAACTAATCCCTTTGCTTCCCCCACCCTCCCGACCCCCCAAAAATTTTTTTACAGGTACCTGATGGTCCAGTGGGGG